>NC_067147.1:12339793-12939793 GCF_903995435.1 Acomys russatus
TGCAATAGGATCTTACTCTTAGCCTGTCTTGGCCTCAGCCTCCCCTGTTCTGGAATTACAGGTTTGTACCACGGTGCCAGGTGAACTTTTCCCAACTGAGAAAGTCCCAGGCAGCTGCTGAGGAGCCTTGGTCCTGTCATTGCTGGGGGCCAGACAAAGGGAGGCTCACGCATAGGAGTGGCTCCTGGCCTGCTTCAGACATGGGTCCAGGCAAGAGAGACCAAGCTCCTGGCCTCATCTCACTTTCAGAACAGGAAGGACCCTGGCCTTAGTGATACTACCGTTCACCGGACCCTTCATTTTTCCTATCCAGAGGCCACGGAGAGGCAGTCAATGCAGTCTGTGAACTAGGGAATCCAGGGCCTGGTTCATGTTAGGTAAACACTCTACCCCAGGCCGGGCATGGTGGCCCACGCCTGTAATCCCAGCACTTGGGAGGCACAGACAGGCGGATCTCTCTGAGTTCGAGCCCAGCTTGGTCTATAAAGAGAGTTCCAGGACAGCCCGGGCTATTACACAGAGAAAATCTGTCTTGAAAAACAAACAAACAAACAAACAAACCAAAAACCCCCCAAAACAACAAAAACAACAAAACTCTACCTCGGGGCTAAATGTCCTGCCCAGAGAACAGCTAGGCTCTTTTTGCTAAAGAATATGGCGTGAATGTTTTTATTCTTGGTTATGATTCAACGGAGCACTCTGGGACCTCCCTGGCAACAGTCCTACCCAGTGTCTCTATATTCATTGGTTTCTCTATGGGACACGGACACACACACACACACACACACCAATTAAGAGGACAGTGCAGGGGTGGTAACAAATCAAGTAGACAGAGGCCACGGAAGAAGAGAGCAACTGCGGTGTAACAATGGACCCACATTAGAGAAGACAGGCTGCATGCTCTAGCTCTGGGAACAAAGGTGCGGGCGGGGGTGCAGGGGAGGGGGGCTGGCCAGAGTGCTGGGAAAGCAGGGAGACATTTATGGACCACGGGTGGCCACGCTCTCCTTGAGGGTTCAGTTCAGCAAGCTTCCAGATGCAGCCTGGGAAAAAGACAAGGCCATATTGGCAGCTGCAGGGCAGGTAAGGCATAGCGGCCCACCTCAGTGGGAAGGCAGAACCGGGCTGGGGTGGGGTGGGGAGACGACTGGCGCAACTTGGTTCTGGAGCCTGGAACCGGGCCAGCCCTTGACCATCATCTTTATACGGATGCCCAGAGCTAATCTGAAAAGACAAGGACCTTTTTCTCTCTAGGACCAAAGAGCTGCAGTAGGGAAGAGGACTAGGGGAAAAAAAAAAACCAACAAAAAACCGAAACCAGCTTGAGAAACAGCTTGCTGTGCTCGCAAAGGGAGGGCACACGTCCCCGCGCACCGTGTACGTGGGCGACCTCGGAGGGTGAGGGATGGCGAGTGTTCTACCCAGGAGCGTCCAGCTCCCCGTCTCTGTTCAGAGAAAGGTGTCTGTAAGTCACTCACCCCCGCAGCTCCCATGCCCTGTGACTGATCCCGGACAGCCATCCCTCCTCCCTCTGCGCTCCAGTCCACCCCGTGCTCCAAACCCCAACAGCAACGTGGGCCTCCTAGGGTCACGCGTAGAGGGCCGTCCAACCGTAGCCCACAGTACGGGAATTGGGGAGGGGGGGGACACATATGGTCGGTTTTAAGGCCTCGGTAGTAGGTAGCGACCAGCCCAGCAGCGAGGAAGACGCTACCCCCGCCGCAGCAGGGGAGGTGGAGCCTGGGGGGAGGGGCTCAGACCGCCGAGACAGGCCTAGAAACTGCTGGAAGAAATCGCAGTACCACCGCCGCCGCTGCTCCTTCCGCCGCAAGCCGCCAAAGAGTCCCTGCCAGCCCAGGCCCGCGCCCCTCCCCTCGGAGAAGCCTCTCCCCGCCTGCAGTTGCTGCCCCTCCCGCAGCATCCTGGAGGGTGGGGGGATCGGAGTTGGACTTAAAAGTTGGACAACGAATTTCTCTATCATCCCGTTGTGTTGATGTGCGATTTGTACAGAACACTCTAGTTAAGATCGGGTCTGGAAAATGGCAGTGGAGTTGGTCACCTGAGGCACGGACCCTTGAGAGTGGAGGAGCCTGCCTCTCGTTTTCTGAGGGAGTCCGTTGGGGTATTCACCAGTGGATACATCACTAACAATATATGCATTCTCCCTGGCCAGGTTATGAGGGCCATGTCCTAGGCACGCAGATTTTAGGGCTGCAAAACCGTATTGACTCGCAGAGCCCACGCCGGGCTCCTCCCCGCCCCCTTCACGATTGGCGACCATGACGTCAAGGTGGGCGGGCGGCGGCAGGTGCGTGGCTGGCAGCCACTCCTTTAAGGCGGAAGGATCCAAGGGAGGGGCTCGGGCTGTGCTTCGCCTTATATAGGGCGGCCGGGGGCGTTTGGGAGCTCTCTTGAGTCACCTCGGCGCAGCTTAGGCTTGCTGTGCGAGTCGGACGTGGTCCGGGCCCACCCTGCTCTGTGCTACGACTTGGCTTTTCTGTCAAGGTAAGGAAGGCCCCGGTCTCCCGCCCCTGGCGGTTCCCCGGGGCTCTTTCCCGGGCGCCTTCCCTCGTTCTCATCTGTCCTAAAGGCTCCTGCCCGCCTGTGTGTGGGGACTTGATGGAGGGGGGGGTGACGTGTCTGGAGTGTTTGGGTCGGTTCGTGGTGAATCCCGGGGGCTCTCACGGTCAGGCTCCCTGGGGCGGGTGGATTCCCGGGCGCCTGATGTGGGGGCGCGGCCCAGCCAGCCAGCCAGGTGGTCGGCAGCCGCACGTGGTAGCCGCCGACCTGGGACGCTGCCATGTTTGCCCTCCACTTCCGGGCGCGGCTGCAGGGTCCATAGGGTCCGCGCGGTGGCGGGCTGCTCTGTGCGTGACTCAGCACGGCCCGGCGAGCTTGGCCTCCTACCTCCTTTGGACGCCTTTCCCAACGTGCTTGGCTTTGGGGAGGGGTCCACGGGTTGGCAGGGACGCTTGAACCCTCTGCGGCTTTCTGCTTCCAGATCTTTCCTGCGCTCCCAGTGGAGGAGGAGATACGGGGCGGAGGCAGGCACGGGAAAGGGGAAGATTCCTAGGTCCCTCCCCTACTCCTCCCCTCCCCGAGAGCTCAGATTGTTCTGGAAGCCTCTGGCGCCCCGCCCCAGTGCCCGGATGCCGGCGCGGTGGGAGGGTTATGGTGGCGCCCCCTCCCCGTGTGGCTCCTACCGACGCATGTCCGGCAGTGACGAGGGTCGCTTGACCGCTGGGCCACCATTTTGCTTGTGTTGAGGCCTATCTGTGCAAGGCTGCGCAGTGAGCGGTTATGGTGGACCTTTAACTCTTTGTCCTGATGTAATTGCTCCTTGAGCGCCTCCGATTGCATCCTCGGGTTTTCTTTCCCTGTTAGATGGAACAACAGAAATATTATGCTCGCGGTTGTGTGTGTTGTTTCTGTTAAAAGTTTTTCGACCAAATGAAAAAGTTGTATTTGGATATGCGCAGGGTTGTTTGGGGTTATGAATGTCTCCTGGATTTTTACAGTATTGGCAGGTGTTTTGGCCCAGCTAGCTGAGCTCTTAACATGCCCTTTGAAGAGCCATCCTTTAGGGGTTTTTTTTCCACTTTGAATTTGCCTTCCCTGTCTCATCGCTTCAGAATGGATACGACCTAGTTTAAGGCAGTTTGAACTGGATTTTAAAATGTGCGGGCCATCATGGGCCTTGATAATACACGATCTTTTCATTCTTAGATGCCTGAGGAAGTGCACCATGGGGAGGAAGAGGTGGAGACCTTTGCCTTTCAGGCAGAGATTGCTCAGCTCATGTCCCTCATCATCAATACTTTCTACTCAAACAAGGAAATTTTTCTCCGTGAATTGATCTCTAATGCTTCTGATGTAAGTTTTCTGTTGTATCTTTAAGACTTATTAGAAGTGTGTGTGTATGCACTTGTGTAAAACATGCAGTGGGTGGGGTTGAGGAATAATCCAGCAGTTGATCCCAAAAATCTGCCACAAGTTTGAAAGGGGAGGCACTGTTTAGACAAATGGAATGATGTGACTGTGTCTGTTACCTACAGGCCTTGGACAAGATTCGGTATGAGAGCCTGACAGATCCTTCCAAGTTGGACAGCGGCAAAGAGCTGAAGATTGACATCATCCCTAATCCTCAGGAGCGCACGCTGACTTTGGTGGACACAGGCATTGGCATGACCAAGGCTGACCTCATAAATAACTTGGGAACCATTGCTAAGTCTGGCACAAAAGCCTTCATGGAGGCTCTCCAGGTGTGTGGCCATCCACTCGCACTGTTTTCAATCCATTGCTGCTTTTGGCTTGATGGTTTTTCAGAACTTGTCTGGTTAGTGTATGTGATAGGTCAGAGGCATCTTTGACCGCTAGCTTGTAGGGATTGGATCCTTTGTTATACCTTTACTTGTGCAGAGGCATCTCACTGACTGTCTTAACTTTCGAAACCTTTTGGCAGGCTGGTGCAGACATCTCCATGATCGGGCAGTTTGGTGTTGGATTCTACTCTGCCTATCTGGTGGCAGAGAAAGTGATCGTGATCACCAAGCACAATGACGACGAGCAGTACGCCTGGGCGTCCTCTGCTGGCGGCTCCTTCACAGTCTGTGCAGACCATGGTGAGTCGATCTCAACATTCATTGCGTGGCCAAATTGTCTGGGAGGGGAAGATTATTTATTACATACACAGTGCTCTGCCTGCATGTATGCCTGAACACCAGACGAGGGCATTAGCTTGCACTGTAGATGGTTGTGAGCCACCATGTGGTTGCTGGGACCTCTAAACTATCTCTCCAGCCCCCCAAATTTTTTCAGTAAAGTACGTGTGTATCTAAATTTTTTTTTTCCGAGACAAAGTTTCTTTGTAATAATCCTGGCTGTCCTGGAACTCACTTTGCAGACCAGGCTGGCCTCTGCCTCTGGAGTGTTGTGGTTAAAGGTTTGTTGCCACACCCCGCCTCATTTTTGAGGGGTGGTACAAACCTTTAATCCCAGCACTTGGGAAGCAGAGGCACCCTGACTTCTCAGGCTAGTCAGGACTACACAGAGAAACCCTGTCTTCAGAAACCAGGTTTGGCAAAGTACCACTTTGTTGTAGTTGTCCATGTCTTACTATGATTCACTCTAAAGGTGAGCCCATTGGTCGGGGGACCAAGGTGATCCTTCACCTCAAAGAAGACCAGACAGAGTACTTGGAAGAGAGGAGGATCAAGGAAGTGGTGAAGAAGCACTCCCAGTTCATAGGCTACCCCATCACCCTCTATGTGAGTATGGGCTTGGCAGTCTTTGAGCGGGCTGTTGGGTTGGCTCATGGCCTCTGGCTTTGCTGGTATTAAGTTCTCCACAACTTACTATTCAATTTGATAACTTAGTTGGAGAAAGAACGGGAGAAGGAGATCAGTGATGATGAGGCAGAGGAAGAGAAAGGTGAGAAAGAGGAGGAAGATAAGGATGACGAGGAGAAGCCTAAGATTGAAGATGTGGGATCAGATGAGGAGGATGACAGTGGCAAAGACAAGAAGAAGAAGACAAAGAAGATTAAGGAGAAATACATTGATCATGAAGAGTTGAATAAGACGAAGCCTATTTGGACCAGAAACCCTGATGACATCACTCAGGAGGAATACGGTGAATTCTATAAGAGCCTCACCAATGACTGGGAAGACCACCTGGCAGTCAAGGTGAGAAGCTTCACATGTGGAGGTGGTGAGGAGCAACTTGCTCAACTGGTTGGTATCTGAGAACAGAAAACCACAGACGCACGTGATAGTCGCTGGGAACTACTCAGGCCCGTGCTGGGCAGTGCTCACTTTTTCCTTCCTCGTGGGGATGTGGGTGGTGGCCATGACTGCCATGGTTCTGATGGGTGCTACTAGCGTACTAGGTTTATTTGTTCTTAGGGTGGCAGGTGTGTGGCACTGTTGGTATTCCGGTGTCTTCTTACAATGTCCTACTGGGTTTCTTTCAGCACTTCTCTGTAGAAGGGCAGTTGGAGTTCAGGGCACTGCTCTTCATTCCTCGGCGAGCTCCCTTTGACCTTTTTGAGAACAAGAAGAAGAAGAACAACATCAAACTGTATGTCCGCCGTGTGTTCATCATGGACAGCTGCGATGAGCTGATCCCTGAGTACCTCAGTGAGTATCTATCCCCAGGGCTCTTAGGGTATGTAGGACAGGCAAACTCTGACCTAGCAGACCTTCAGCACGCAGCGGTGGACTCTAACCACCGTCCCTGGCTCCTCAGACCTTTACTTGGCTGAGTGGTTTGAATGTGCATCTGGTTACCAGACGGAATCTGATCCAGCTGTTCCCTTTGCTTTGTGCTCTGGTTGATAGACTTTATCCGTGGTGTGGTTGACTCTGAGGACCTGCCCCTGAATATCTCCCGAGAAATGCTCCAGCAGAGCAAGATCCTGAAAGTCATCCGCAAAAACATTGTAAAGAAGTGCCTTGAGCTCTTCTCTGAGTTGGCTGAAGACAAAGAGAACTACAAGAAGTTTTATGAGGCATTCTCCAAGAATTTAAAGGTAAGATGGGCAAGTGCTTTCTCCTAATTTGTGTTGAGGGTGTTATTTTTCTAGCTCATATTTGGACTTTTTCTCTGCTTTTTTAAAGCTTGGAATCCATGAAGATTCCACTAAACCGTCGCCGTCTCTCTGAGCTCCTCCGCTATCACACCTCCCAGTCTGGAGATGAGATGACTTCCCTGTCAGAGTATGTGTCTCGCATGAAGGAGACACAGAAGTCTATCTACTATATCACTGGTGTGTGGGAGCTTGGATCTGATCAAAGCTGCCTTGGGGTTGTGGGTATTGGGGAGGGAAAAGTAGCGAAGGCCTTTTTGGTCATTGAGAGAATTTAATAACCTTATAGGTGAGAGCAAAGAGCAGGTGGCCAACTCTGCCTTTGTGGAGCGTGTGCGGAAACGCGGCTTTGAGGTGGTGTACATGACTGAGCCCATTGACGAGTACTGCGTGCAGCAGCTCAAGGAGTTTGATGGAAAGAGCTTGGTCTCCGTGACTAAGGAGGGCCTGGAGCTACCAGAGGATGAGGAAGAGAAGAAGAAAATGGAGGAGAGCAAGGCAAAGTTTGAGAATCTCTGCAAGCTCATGAAGGAGATCTTAGATAAGAAGGTTGAAAAGGTGAGTTTATGTTCAAAGTTTTCTTCTCCCAAAGTTTTCTTCTGCTCCCATAGAGCAGAAATTTAATCTGCTCTATGGCTAGTGGTATTAGGCAGCATAGGTCAGGCCCTTCCCACAGCAATATTCTATCAGTCTCTTGGTGAAGTAGGAAGTTTCTTTATACAGTGATTATCCCATGCCAGAAAAACCTTGCTGTGTTGCCTGTTATCCTTAAGCCTCCAGAGTAGTGGGGAATCTCATTTTTAATTAGCAGTTCCAGGCTACATCATTGTTTGTTGATTGTCCCCAGGTGACAATCTCCAATAGGCTTGTCTCTTCACCCTGCTGCATTGTGACAAGCACCTATGGCTGGACAGCCAACATGGAGCGGATCATGAAGGCCCAGGCACTGAGAGACAACTCTACAATGGGCTACATGATGGCCAAAAAGCACCTAGAAATCAATCCTGACCACCCCATTGTGGAGACCCTGCGGCAGAAGGCTGAGGCAGACAAAAATGACAAAGCTGTCAAGGACCTGGTGGTGCTGCTGTTTGAAACTGCTCTGCTCTCCTCTGGTTTCTCACTTGAGGATCCCCAAACCCACTCCAACCGCATCTACCGCATGATTAAGCTAGGCTTGGGTGAGTCAGGAGGGCTATAGGTGGCAAATTGCTGGGCTGGCTCCTTAATGCTATGTAGCTTTAATCTCATGGTGTTCTTTTTTAAAGGCATTGATGAAGATGAGGTGACAGCAGAGGAGCCCAGTGCTGCTGTTCCTGATGAGATCCCCCCACTTGAGGGTGATGAGGATGCCTCTCGCATGGAAGAAGTAGACTAAAGACCCCCCCCCCCCCCAGGAAGCCCATGCCCTCTGTATAGTTCCCCTAGCAGCCTTGGCCCACCTGGCTCTCTGCTCTCATGTCAAGAAGAATCTCCTCTATCCTGTCCTTGTGCCTTAAGGCAGGAAAATCCCCTCCCACAGAATAGCAGGGTTGGGTATTGTGTATTGTGGTTTTTTTGTTTGTTTTATTTTGTTCTGAAATTAAAAGTATGCAAAATAAAGAAGATGCAGTTTTATACAGTCCTGTTCTCCTTGTAAAGTACACTCAGGATACTGGAATTTTCCTGAGCAGTGTTCACTCTGGGGCCCTTTGAGCCCCCTTCAGCCAACCAAAACACAGGGCCAAGTCACTGTAGTTTTAATAAGAGCAAAAGGTGACACTTCCAAGTACCAGAACTTGCTCAAGGGACAGGGCTTCATCCCTTCTGGCACAGCACCATTTTCACTTAGCCACCCAGGGGATCTGCATGGCCTAAAAACACTTTGTGCTTCTCATCCCCAGCTGGTGTCTGGTAGTCTCAAGGGGTGGGTGTTAAAAAAAAAGGGACCAAGGAAAGGCCTGGTGCTGGCTTGCCAGGCCACCAACCAAGTCAGATTCAGAGATTGGGGGGATCAACTCTGGAACTCAGACCCATAACTCATTTGGGTGAAGTGTGGGGCTCTTAAGGCAAGAGAGGCTGCCTCTGGGGCTCCAATCCTCTGAGAAATGACTTGCCCCTGAGCCAGTGCCTCTTCAAGAAGGTAGTCTTACTGGACTCATACCTTCTGCACTGGGGGCTCAGTGGGTACTGCCTTCTTTCCCCGCTGCTTACGACGAGCATAGACTCTGAGCAGGAGGGCAGTGAAGACCACAGCCACTCCCAGTCCCCCCACCACAGTGACAGTGTGGCCATAGAGGAGGCAGGAGAGAAGGATGGCGATAGCCTGGCGGAGGGTCATGATGATGGTGAAGACAGCAGCTCCAAACTGTCCAATGGTGTAGAAGATGAAGAGCTGACCCAAGGCTGAGCAGATGGAGAGGAGGAAGGCATGCATCGCAAATTCACTATGTCGCCCCATGAAGCGTGCCCCCTCCAGGAGGGCCCCCTGCTCCAGGAGTGAGCCTACTGTGAAAAGACAGGAAAATAAATTGACCCCAAACATCATCTGCACTGATGACATCTTATAGGCAAACAGGGCATCCTGCCAGTTTGAGGTGAAGCTGTCAAAAGCGATGTAGCCTGCCAGGAGGACCAAGCCTGAGAGTGTGGTGGCTGGAGAGGTTCGGGGCTCTGGTCCGCTAGACAGCAGAAACATGCTAACTCCTACAGAGATGAGGCCGGCAGTCAGGTATTCCCAGTGTTCGTAGCTGCGCCGAGACACCAGCTTTCCCATCATCATGACAGGAATCACCTTGGAGGCTTTGGCCAGCACCTGGGTAGGGAAGCTGACGAACTTAAGCGCTTCATATTGGCACCAGCTGCTAAGCACATTTGACAGACTGGCAAAGGAGTACCGGTACATGGGCGCGCTGTGACGGGGCTGCTTGCGGAGGACACAGTAGAGGCCTGCCACGATCAGTGCCAGCACGCGGTTCATTAGCACCAGGAACTGTGAGTCTGTGAAATGCTCGCCTGGCGATGTGGCTGTGGCCCCATAGCTGCCGGTCATCACTCTTTCCTGCAGTACACCCCAAGTCAGATAGGATACCTGGGAAAGGAAGGGTGGAGGATGGCGACAGTTAAGACAGGAGAAGTCTCCATTTCCCTCTTCCTAGGAATGGTTGCACATAACTGACACCATCCTTCTTTGGTTCCTCTGTAGTGGTGGCTTCTTTCCTAAGCTTTAGTTTACCTTGTAGTCACCATCATAGTGACACCTGCTTTAGGACCAAACCCTGTCCATCTTCATGACGTGAGTCCATTAGAACTGGCTCCAAGTCAAAACAAATTGGAATGCTTGGAAAACTCAGGGAGGGCTGGACACTTGCAGTTCAACGTACACCTAAGGTGGGTTGGCCCCCGACTCCAAATGGCCTGTGATAGCCTCCTCCTCAGAGGCAGAATGGCTGCCTAAACTTGTATCCACAGAGCTATTCCCCACATTATTATTTTGAGACAAGAGCTCACTATGCAGCACTAGTTATTCTGGAACTTGCTATAGAGACTAGGCGGGCCTCCAACTCAAGAAATCCACCTGCTCCACCTACCTGGTGCTGGGATTAATGCATCACAACGCCTGGAGTTTATTTTACATTTAGACAGAAACTCACATGAAAGCGCTCATGCCTTGAGCTTTCTTTTTCCTTTTCTTCTTCTTCTCTCTCTTTCTCTGTGTAGCCCTATCTGTCCTGGAACTCACTCTGTAGATTAGGCTGGCCTTGAACTCAGAGATCTGAATGCCTCTGCCCCGAGTGCTGGGATTAAAGGCCGGGCCACCACTGCCAGACGCAGGCCTTGAACCCCTTTGCTTCATCCTTCCAAATAGCTGGGATGACAGCTTGTGCCACCCTGCTTGGCTTTCCCCAAAATTTTGTCAGTAAGATTATATATTATACAGAGCAGAACAAAGGCACAGGAAGAAATATAATAAAGATAGGCCCTGTTCCACATTAGATATTATGTGTATGTTCAGTACTGGTGTTGAAGGAGGGAAGGGAAGGGAAAAAGGAGCAATTTTTGTTTTTTTTGAGACAGGGTTTCTCTGTGTAGCCTTGACTATCCTGGACTCGCTTTGTAGACCAGGCTAGCCTCGAACTCACAGCGATCCACCTGCCTCTGCCCCCCCCCCCTCCCCAGTGCTGGGATTAAAGGCGTGTTCCACTACCGCCCGGCTTGGAGCACTTCTTTTAATACTTTCAGGATGGGGCTGTGTCCTGTAGGGACAGAACCACACAACCATACTTAAATTAACACACCTTTGTGGTGGGCAGGACGACTTTGGTTTCATTACATCCCTGGATGTTTGTACCCTACCCAACCAGGAAAGAGAAAGGGGAGTCTGTCTACTTACCTGGAGCCCGGAGGCACAGAAGATCAGCTTCAGGACCTGCCAAGAGGGGGTGGAATCTGCTGTCTCTGTCCGGGGAGCCAGGGGAACCTCATCAGAGGCCTTGGGCTCATTGCCAAACACACAGGCTTTAACCAGCGGGAAGCAGAGACCCCTGCCTGAAGAAGACACACAAAGTCAAACTCCACACCTTTCCAGGCCGGCCAGCCCTGTTGCCTAACCTACTGGCCTCCCTCCCTTCCCAAGTCCCAGTCCACTTTGAATGTCCACAAACACCCGCACCCGGACCTAGCTCGTTTCCCCTCCCTTTGGCCACATTACCTGTCTCCAGGTAGTTCTTCCGTCTTAAGTACTGCACCAGGAAGTAGCCAGGTACCATAAAGCTGGCATAGCCAGCTGCATTCAACAAAAAGCGGAAGAACCACAGCTGTGTCCAGGACTGCGAAGGGGCTTCGGGTGACTCTTCACTTGCGCCCAAGGAAGGGAGCGCTGCGAGCACCACCACTACCCACCATCTGCTGGGACAGCCGAAACAGCGGTTAGGGCTGCCGCTCTTTCATCAGCCCCTCTACCCTCCGGAGGGGACTGTACCAGGGAAAGTGCCCAGTGGCCTCCCCGCCCCCTCTGCTGCAGCCCAGCGGGACGGACAAAGAGCCTCTCTCTCGGGGGTCCGGCCCAGGCCAGGCAGAACCTCCTCCCTTCCCGGGGGCGGCCCCGCCTGTCCAGCCACATAGGTCGCCTCTGTTCCCTGCAGCTTGCGGGCAGTTAAGGCCACAGGCGCACCCGCCCCCCCCACCTCCTTCCCGCTCCAAAGCACCACTGTCCCGCATCCCCCTCAGCCCGACAATCCCGAAGCCCCCCAGAAGCATAGGCCACATGCTGAGCGCCCATCCTCACCGGCTCCCGGCTATGCCACGCGGGTCTGCAGCTGGGGGACCCCACCCCGCCTCCCCAAGCCCTGGGGTCTAGGTCACGTGGCCCTGGGGTCTCGGTCACGTGGCCCGATTCCCCCCCCCCCCCCCCTTCCCCGAACCTGGCGTCCATGGCCCAGCCGCGTGCGGCGGAGGGGGGGACCGGGGTAAGCGAGTCCCCGGGCCGCGCGCTCCCTCCGTTCCCTCCGCCGCCCGCCCCAGCAGCCAGCCAGCCAGTCAGCGGAAGTGCCGCGCTCTTCCCGCCTCCTCCCCGCTTCAGCCTCCATCGCAGCGCCCCGGCCACAGCGCCCCCGCGCGGCCCGGAGGCAGACCCAGCCTGGTTCCCTTGGGGAACCCCAGTTGGGACTTCGTCCCTCCCTGTTCACTGGCCTGCTTGGTCACAGAGCAATCAACACTTGCCATCCCAGACACTGATGACCATTGCCACCTAGTGGACCAGAGTCTTGAGTATCTGAGACTCAAGTACTTGCCCTTATGTTAGTTTTCCAATTTTTAAAAAACAATTATGTCTCCTTCCTTTTTTTTGGCTGGGTCAGCGATCAACTCCTTCCCTAGTACCTGTGATGGTGACTTTCGAGGCTCAGCATGACCTGGGGCATCCTCATCGCCCACTCGCCCAAACTTGTCGAGTCCTGTTTTCAGTTCCTTTAATTCTGGCCTTCCCCAATACTGTCTCTTTTCTTTGCTCAAGTTAAATCTCACTTTTTCTTTTCTTTCTTTCTTCTTTCTTTGGTTTTTTTCAAGACACGGTTTCTCTGTGTAGCCTTGGCTGTCCTGGACTCACTTTGTAGACCAGGCTGGCCTCTAGCTCACAGCGATCCACCTGCCTCTGCCTCCTGAGTGCTGGGATTAAAGGTATGAGCCACCATGCCCAGCTAAATCTCACTTTCTATGACACCCATCTGAAGCTTCCCTTGAGCGACCCCCAAAATGATCCTCCACGTGCTTTACTGTCCTCCTTCCTGCTCGTTTTTTTCCTTCCCAGCACTGACTGCAACTTACAGCCACGTATTTAGTTGTTTTTTTTTTTTTTTTTTTGGTTTTTCGAGACAGGGTTTCTCTGTGTAGCCTTGGCCATCTTGGACTCACTTTGTAGACCAGGCTAGCCTCGAACTCACAGCGATCCGCCTGCCTCTGCCTCCCGAGTGCTGGGATTAAAGGCATGCGCCACCACGCCCGGCTCGTATTTAGTTGTTTATGACTTTAATATGTCTCACTCACAGAATGCTTAGAAGCACTAAACATCGGAAACGATGTTGGTTTATTCCTTCTTCATGCCAGTCATGAGTCTGACCTAGCTGGGCCCTCAGTATGTGGAACCAAAGGGGAGAAAAAAGTAGAGGTGCAGGTCTCTTATGCTCAACGTGCCCAGGCTTCTGCAGGGACATGTGTCTCCATACTCCTTCTCACTCTCCATCCCTGGGAACCCAGAGGAAGGCGATGTGGCAGGAAACGGGCCTGAGAGCTCTCCGTTCTCCCACCTTACCCAGCAGGGCCCTACTCCTCTTGCTCAGGGCCCAGTTCCTCCTTCCTGCCTTTACTTCCGGGTCACAGTTCAGGCCTGCCTACGCATACAAGCATAGAAGGAAAACTTTTTTTCTTAAAGTCTCTCCTCCATTTAGTGTTATATTACAGAATTATCTCTTCACAAAGCCTCAGTTTGGAGCCTTATGTATGAAGTCTTTAGAAAGTATGTTTTCCAGGACCACTGCCACCAGACCTATCTTGCCTGCCACAGAGAAGGCTCCAACACAAAGGTGGCTTAGGTAAGACACAGGGTCTGGTTTGCTCATCCCTGTTTTCCTGGTGGTTGGCAATTTCAGCCCACGCCGCCATCTTCAACAGAAGCAAGGAGGCTTCATTCAGAATACCCAGGGGGCTTGGAGGGTCTTTCAAAAATCTCTATCCAGTCCACCTGGGAACCTCTTCCTTCCAGACAGGCTCCTCTTCATTTGCAATCCTTTTTATCTCAGTTTAGGACTACACCCCCCCAAGGCTCTGGCCTCAGCGTAAGGGCACATTGCTTGGGCCCCAACAGCAGCAGCGACTGTGGCTCCAGCTTCCTGGTAGGAAGAGGTAGGGGCTCGTCCTGGGTCCTGGCTTCAATCAGTACACAGCAGTGGCTTTCCAGAGATTTTCAGGTCATCGAAGGGCAAATAAAGGAGCTGAGAAAGAGAACGGAGAGAAACCGAGTTAATGTCATGAGAGACAGTAGTGGGGACTTGGGAAGCTGCTACGTAGCTCCCCTCCCACCAGAGCTGAAGACCCAAGCGGAAATCAGTCATACCAATGTCCCAGAAAGTGAGTGACCTGGGCATGGCAGAGACCCAAAGCTCTAGACAAGATCTGGAACAAACCACGCAGACTATCTGAGCTAGGAGTGACCTTCGAGCTCACCCAGTCCACTGCCTAATTTGTTGTTGTTGCAGTTGTTGTGGGTGTGGAAGGGTTAGCATGAAATGTTTTCAATATTTTTTTTCTTGTTTGTTTTTTGAGACAGGGTCTCATTATGTAGCTCTTGCTGTCCTGGAACTCAGTACGTAGTCCAAGCTGGCCTCAAACTCACAGAGATCAACCTGCCTTTGCTTTCCAAGTGCTGGGATTAAAGGCATGTACCAGCACACATGGCTGAATACACACAAACACACACTTTTTTTTCCTTCTGAGACAGGGTCTCTCTGTGTAGCTCTGGCTGTCCTGGACTCTCTTTGCAAACCAGGCTGGCCTCGAACTCACAGAGATCCATCTGCCTCTGCCTCCCCTAGTGCTGGGATTAAAGGCGTGCACCACCGTGACCCGGATTATTATATGTATAGAAAATGTGAGTTTTGCCTCTTTTATTTTTTGGTTTTTCAAGACAGTTTCTCTGTATAGCCTTGGCCATCTTGAGCTCGCTTTGTAGACCAGGCTGGAACTTACAGAGATCCGCCTGCCTCTATCTCCCAAGTGCTGAGCTTACAGGTGTGTGCCATTACTGGGCTGAGTTTTGCCTCTTAAAAAAGTCTAAGATCTGAACATACCAGCTATCTGCGTGCTGCTGACATTTGCTGACACCAAAGGCAGCCGCCTGCTGGGACATGGTTCTGTGGGTTCTCATGGGCCTCACCAGGACATTGCCATCTGGTTAGCCTCACTGATTCACTCCTGTCAGAGTCCATGTTTGCACTCTTTGAGCCAGACAAGCTTGGGAAACCGGCTGAGGGGCAAATACAGCCCAAGATGTCACAGCTGGTAAGAAGTAGTTCTTGCCCCAGCAGTTTTAGGGGGGTAAGAGGGGTTGAGGGGGGAACTCATGTAACTTAGGCTGGCCTTGAACTTACTATACAGATGATATTCTCCCGCCTCCATTTCCCAAGTGCTTGAATAACAAGTATTTGCCACTTTATGTGCTGTGGGGTGTTGGACCTAGGGCCTCTTACCTGCCTGGCAAGTGCTCTGTCAGCTGAGTTACAACCCCAACCTGACCCCAGCACTGCTACCTGGTGAGCGCCCTTTGCCTAATAAAAGTGCCTAACTCTGCTATGGGCGGGAGGCTCTGCAAGGCAGAGTACACATCTCTTACATCCTCAGCCAGGTCCTGCGGGGTCTCGTTTTCCACATTCAGAAGCAGGGAGTCGGCACCAGCCTCACACAGAGTGGATGAGATGCTGTTGAGGCCCCGGCCAGCTGCCAGGTGCAAAGGTGTGCATCCATTCAGCATGCGGGCATCTACCCGGGCACCAGCCTGGAGCAGGAACTGCACCAGGCTGCGCTCCTGGGTTTCCACGGCCAGGTGCAGTGCGGTCTTTCCACTGGTGCCCTCCTGGAGAGGAATACAGAGAGAGAGAGTATGCTGAGCCTGAGCCTGTGCTCTGGAGAGGGGGTGTCAACATGCTTGAACACTGGCAGGGGACCAGCTAGGCCAGATGGTGGCAGGTGGTGGACCAGGTGGCCCCCTGATTGGTAGCCTCACCTGCGCATCGATGTCAGCTCCATTCTGAAGCAGCAGTTCTATGAGTGGTTGGTTCCTCTGCAATGTGGCGATGTGCAGACAGGCCAGACCTGGGGTGGGGGAGGGTGGGGACTGCTGTTGGTGTCTACTGAGCCTTTTCTTTAGGGACTACCCTGCCCTTTAGCCTCAAGGGACCCCTGCCTACTCAATGCCTCTAATCACAGGACTGTTAAAATACAATCTCCGGTCCCCCTTAAAAAAAAAAACCCTCAGAAGTCTGAGAGGAAAGGAACTCAAAGTTTCCACTTTTTCAGTCATGTTATTGAAACTTTGACGCTTCAATGACCAGGCTGCCCAGTAACAGTCCCGAACACACACATTCTTCCAATGTACATGCCCACCTCTGCTAACTGTAGACTTTTACCTGCTTTCAAGCCCAGGTGAGGCATCTCAGAGCTGTCTGGGGAGCCTCATGGCCCTGCCTCTATCCTAAGGTCAATTCTTTCTATTTGCCCTGTGGCTTTTATTTTACTTTATTTTGCTATCTCCCTTCTGGTCTAGAAACTGCCTTCCTTTCTCTAACCCTGCTTGTCATAGCGATTTAGATTCAAACTTACATCCTTTGCCGCTTTCAAGTCTCTGTGCAAAGGTTCCTGACTCTGAGGGCTTCCCTGACCCACCTACCAAAAAACAAAAAAAACAAAACAAAAAAGCCGCCCAGCCCGCACCGTGCTACACCCTGGCTCCTCCTTTGGCTACATCACCATAACACTTGCTTCCTTTAAACACATGTAATAATTCACATTGCATGTTTATTACCTGACTCACACTCTTCCTCGCTTCTGCCCCTAGGACAATGTGTGGCCCACAGAAAGTGAGCTCATTTGTTCATCTAATTGCTACTAAATTAACTGTCTTTAGGGCAGGATTTAGATTGTTAACACAGCCGGGCGTGGTGGCGCACGCCTTTAATCCCAACACTCGGGAGGCAGAGGCAGGTAGATTGCTGTGAGTTCGAGGCCAGCCTGGTCTACAAAGTGAGTCCAGGATGGCCAAGGCTACACAGAGAAACCCTGTCTCAAAAAACAAAACAAAACAAAACAAAACAAAACAAAAAAAAAGATTGTCAACACAGCCGGGTGTGGTGGCCCACATGTGTAATCCCAGCGCTCTGGAGGCAGAGGCAAGCGGATCGCTGTGAGTTCGAGGCCAGCCTGGTCTATATAATGAAATGAGTCCAGGACAGCCAGGATTACAAAAGAAACCCTGTCTCATCACACTGCAGGCCCTGGGTACATCCTGGAACAGATCATCCACTCCGTCACTTAGTGCTCATGTGCTCAGACTGCGGGGAGAGCAACAGGCAGGGTAGGAGTCTTACTCCCCTGGCACTTGGGGGTCCCTGTCTTTACCCCCTCGTTGATCCCTCAGGTCCTGGGGCTACTTGCACCTTGCCAGTTCTTCAGTTGGAGGTCCAGCGGATGAGATGGCTCTCTGCCTGGCTCTGGCTGCTCCTCCAACAGGCAGCATGCGCAGGCCAGATTCTGGCGCTGACAGGCTACATGCAGGGCTGTGTCACCATGTTGGTCCTGTAGTATTCGGCTGGCTCCCTTCAGCACCAGTGCCCGAACTACATCTGGCTGGTCCAGATGAACGGCCAGATGGAGTGCTGTCTGTAAGCACAGAGGGTCACAGGGTCACAGCACCACTGCTGCAGCCTCCTGCCTCTGAGAACAGGGGAGGGGAGAATACAACCACCTCTAACGTGTTGCAGCCTCTGAAAGTAGCTGTTAACTGGGTTTTCTGTGAAATTACTCCCAAGTCCCATCCCAATGCTTGGGACCCCAATTCTGGAAGTAGGGTGAGGGAAACAGTGCCCTGCTCTCTTAGTCCTTTGTCCTCTGGAGAGATCTGTGTTATCCTCAAGGGTTGGTCTGCAGGAGCTGGGGGAGGGGAGGGAAGACAAGAGGAGGCAGGGACATCTCCCTGACAATTCCTTTCTTTAAGGCTCATCTCTTATACCCAGCCTTCCTTGCCTGTCCCACAAAGACACCAGACCCCACTGAGGCTGGCATGGGCTTCAGTAAGATTGTCATCTTTGTGCTGTATGACAGGTGTTGGTGACAAAGTCTGTGGGCACCTCGTGGGCAGAGGATGCAACGTCTTGCTCGTGCGACCTTGTGTTGCGGCTTCTGGCGCTGTGTCTGGCAGATGGCTTCCTAGCCTCTGGTTTGGCTGCTGGGGATGGTAACCACAAACAGGTATCTAAGGCACAGCCTTCTCTCTCCTCACCTGGTAAAGGTTGTTCTGAATGTCCAGAACTTCCTGGGGCAGGAAAGCCAAGCAACAGGACAGCACTGATGGGGCTTCATGAATTACTGCCAGATGGAGTAGCCTGGAGCAAGAGAGGGGGGCTAGGGTCAGAGCCCAGGGGAAGCTGGGGTCTTGGGGTTAGAATGAATGCATCATCTTTAACTAGCTACCCATAGGCAAGCAAGTGCAGGAAGTGAGAGTCTGGGCCAGGAAGTGAGGGGTTGGTTGGCACGGGAAGCCAGGATTCTGGAGGTGGGAGCTCCAGGCTCTGATGGCTGGACGTGTGGAGGGCCTTGGCTGGGTGGGCATGTGGGCAGGGCGCTGACAGGACAAGGACCTTCCTGTCCAACTTGCCCACACCCAGCTCCCTTTCTGCCCCCAGGGCTTTGCCAGGCCAGCTGCAGCTCACAGCTAAACTGAAAGCCGCTGGAGGAACACAGAGGGGGTTTCCAGGGCTGAGCTACCCACCTCCCCACAACAGGGAGGACAGGAGGAGGCAGATGTGGGGTTCCCCACCACCACCACCACCACCTCAGCAACTCAATGCTGCACATTCCAAGGGAGGAAAGGGAGCAAAGCATCTCAAACCATTACCCTACCCATGAGCCAAGAGGGCCATTCCTCAGCCTGCACAGGCCAGACTGGGCCTGGCCAGCAGCCCTCCCCCAGGTCCAGCTCCAAGGGGAGTTTGGTGAGGTGCAGAAAGCACGTTTGATGGGGAAGGGGGTGACATGAGGAGCTGTAACTTAGGGCCAACTGGGGCGGCTGAGATGGGAAGTTCCAGTCTTGGGTTTTCCCCCCGTATCAGGTGGGGAAAACGAAAGCCAGGGCTAGATGGTGTAGACCCGGACAGCTGCCCTGCAGCAACTTGGCTAAAGGCCTGGCGGGCTAGGGAGGGGGCTACTTAGGCAGAAGGGGGGTAAGCTTTGGCTGTAGGCAGGCAGTAAAGGAGCCCAGGAGAGAGTGAGGGGGGGGGAGAGGGAGGGAGGAACCACTCTGGAAATCCCCTCGGGCAGGGCCTGCTCTCTGGGTCGCATTCCTGCAGCCACCTCCCTCTCTCCCTCAGTCTCCCCTCCTCCCGTTTCCTTTTTCCCACTTCCACACTTCCCACAGTCCAGTCACCCCCAGAGGAAGAAAGAGCTCTGCTGGGAGGGGAGGGGGTGCTCCTGGTGCTTCTACGTGTGCGCGCACGCGAACACACACACACACACACACACACACACACACACACACACACAGAGACACACACACCCCTCAAGGTTGGAGCTCAGAGGCTTCCAACAGCAACAAAGAGCAATGTGGGAAGTTGTGCACGGAGCTTCCAAAACTCTGAGGTTCCGGGCTAAGGGTTTGTGACCCAGGCACAAAGTGCAAAAGGTTTACCTCCTATCTCCCACTCACAGGATGGAGGCTTTCCTTGCCAGTACCCATCCAAGACCCCTACACCTCCAAAAAGTAGGTCATCCCAGCATCTCTCATCTTGGGCCCCAGCGGCACCTATTTGGTCTATCGGTCCCCAAAGCACAGATACCCCCTCTGCTAACGTGTTCTTCTACCTAAGGCCAAGCCTCCTACTACACACTTATGACTCCAGGTGGGCCTAGGGGAAGACAGAACAGGATCAAGAATGGGGGAAAAAATCAGGAGATGAAGACAGGACAGTGAGGAGAATTTGGGGGAGCTCAGGAGGTGCAGGAGGTGTCAGGAGGCTGACACCAAGCCATCACTTCCCTTTTCTCAGCAGAGGAGGAAGTAAGCTGGGGCAGCCGACTGCCTATTCTGTTTGTTGGGGCAAGATTTCCCAGTCTAGTCACCCACCCTGCTTTTGGAACCAATCCCAAACGGGCACCCTAGCAGTACCCTTAACCCAAGCTTCCTGGGCTCAAATGGCAACCTGTAACCTGTCTTCTGTTCCTTTGGTTAGGGACTGGCATCCCGAATATTGAGGAAACAGGGGCACCCCCTCCCCCAACAAGAAAAACAAACACTGAATTGGTTGGGGGGTAATGTCTTTTCCCAGGGGTGGGTCATTGGTTTTTAGAGATTCTGTCTGGTGTCAGGTCCCAAGGGCCCTGCTAGCTCTGTTCACTTCCAAAAGAGCGTGATAATGTCTGGTTTTTTGGTCTGAATCTGGCCATAGCTTAAAAGCAGGCTGCAAGTTAAGTGTGGCATTTGGAGAAGGAGGCTAGCCCTTCCAGGGCGTGTGCCTGGAGGGTCCGTCCTCTCAGTGATGATGGTTGGTGGTGGATGCTCAGCCAGTAGTAGCTCCTGGGGAGGCTCTTACAGCAGCACCCTGTCTCAGCCTAACCAGTTTACTCACGTGTCTCCATCCTCAGAGATGTATGTAAGCGCTTCGAGTTGCTGAGGGCTCAGCACTCCCGCGGCGGGCAGCGGCGAGCCTGGGGCCGGGCTTTGGTCCTCGGCTTCGGGTCTCTCCAGCAAGGGCAAGGACTCGGTGAGAGAGGAGGAGGCATAGGTGGAGTCCGCCCGCTCTCCATCCGCATCTTCCTTCTCCCCTGCTTCCTTGTCGGTCTCCGGAGGATGGCTCCAAGGCTCTGGGCAGCTGTTGTGAGATGATCCGGAGACTGGGGCCGCAGTAGGCTCGGGCAAGGAGCGCAAAGAGCGCAGCGACTCTATGCCGGAGTCGCACTGATTGTCGTCCGCCTCGTCCGGCTCCTTCCGCGCATCCGACATGCCGGCCGCGCCAGCCCGGGGTCGGGGGTCCAGCGGGTTCTAACTCTGAGCTGTGCCGCGTGCTTTTCCGGGTTTGTGGGTCCGCCTAGCAGAACCAGAGTCCCTCTCCGAGAGGCTTCATTACCTGGCTGTGCAGGCGTGGGGAGCGGACGGGAAGCGCGAGTGGTGCAGAGTGCCGTCCAGGTCCACGGCAGCGGGTGCTTTGGGCAGCTGAACCGTCCCTAGTCCAGTCTTCTCTCTCGCCCCGCCCCCGGGCCCGAGAAGTGGCCACCAGCCACAACCACGCCCACAGCCCCGCCCCTCGAAGGCGCTTCCGGGTATAGCCCCGCCCCTCCGGAATCCCCCTGAAGGCTGCCTGCGTAGGCTGGGAGTCTCTTCTTACTGGTCTTAGTGCTGGGTTGATTGTTTCGCTCATTCATTCATTCACTCTTCTTCCTCCTTTTTTTTTTTTTCATTTCATTCACTAATTCCATGCATTCCTTCGTTCCCTCTTTTAGTTCTGTGTCTTCATTCATTTATTTGTTCAATTGTTTAAAAATTGTATTTTTTGGTTTTCTGCCCAAACTGGGTGCTTTGTGGGGAGATGGCTTAGGTTGCTACATGACCCGAAAGCAAGTTGTGGAGCAAAGGGTTTATTAAACTTACACTTCCATAGCACTGTTTATCACTGTCAGGACAGGACCTCAAACAGGGCAGGATTCCTGGAGGCAGGAGCTGATGCAGAGGCCATGGAGGGGTGCTGCTTACTGCCTTGTTTCTCATGGCTTGCTCAGCCTGCTTCCTTATAGAACCCAGGACCACCAGTCCAGGGATGACATCATCCATAATGGGGTGAGGGTGAGGGTGGGCCCTCCCCATCAATCACTAATTTAAAAAATGTCTTATAGCTGGATCTTATGGAGGCATTTTTATTGAGGTTCTCTCCTTTCTGATAACTCTAGCTTGTGTCAAGCTGACAGACCAACCATCACAGATGAGCGGCTTTGCTACCTTCTGCTTTTTTCTCAATTTCTCTTGCCTTTTCATCTTTCTCTATCAGTGCCCAGGGGTATGGGTAGGAAGAAGTGCACCTCCTTATCTTTAGGGGAGCAGGTTTTCCCTGGGGAATTTTCTTTCTTTCTCCTATTTTTTAAAAGATGTGGGGCTGGAGAGATGGCTTAGAGGTTAAGAGCACTGACTGTTCTTCCGGAGGTCCTGAGTTCATTTCCCAGCAACCACATGGTGGCTAACAACCATTTGTAATGTGATCTCACGCCCTCTTCTGGCCTGCAGGAGTACATGGAGGCAGAGCACTGTATGCATAATAATAAATAAATAAATCTTTAAAAAAAATAAAAGATGTATTTATTTATTCATGTATATGAGTGCTTTATCTGCATGTATGCCTGCATGACAGAAGAGAGCATCAGATCCCATTATAGATGACTCTGAGACAGTATGTGGTTGCTGGGAATTGAACCCAGGACCTCTGGAAGAAGGGGCCACTGCTCTTAACCGCTGAGACATCTTTCCAGCCCTTTTCGTAGACAATCTTCTGTCAGTTCCCCAGATCACAGATTTGCCAGAAGGATATGATTTGGGGAAGTGGGTTTTCTGGGGCAGACTTATCTAACGAGTCATGGTGGTCACGGGTTTCTTCTTCCTCACCGGGTGCTGCTCTGGCCTTTGGTGGGTATAGTGTGTGACTATCCCCAGTAGTCAGAGAGTCCCTCACAGTGGGGCCAGCATGGGGAGGCCCCTGACACTAGCCTCAGCCCTGAAACATCTTCCTCTCCCCATCCGACTTTCCCTCAGTATAGCTAGGGTTTGAGAGAACACCGCCCACAGGCAAACCCTCAGCTGGAGCCTCAATGCTGCTCTTTCTTTGGGCTAGCAATGCCCTTGAAAGACCATCACCAATCAAGGGATCAGCAGCTTGGTTGCCTCCTCAGCACTGGTGAAAGAAACTAGGGTAGGGAGTCACTAAGCCATTCTCTTCTTCTGCCCTTTCCCTCAGAACCTTATTTGATTGATCCAACCACTCCCTCGTTTTCAAATATATATGGAGCTGTTCTTATATCTGATATATCCTGATAAAGGCCAATAACCACAGTCACAGTCATAACCAAAAGCTACTATCATTTTCACCATTGCCATTAAAAAAAAAAATCCTTCTAGTAGGATGCTTCAGCAGCTAAACACTTTACTGCTCTAGAAGACGACCCAGGCTCAGCTCCCAGCACCCATACAGGGGGCTAACAACCATCTGTATCCCAATATGAATCCTCTTCTGTCTCCCTCCCCCCACCATGGACACTAGGTGTGAACGCATACAGACAAAACACTCATACACATAAAATAAAAATAAATACATTTTTTATATTTATTTATTTCAGTCTTTTGGGTCAAGGTTTCTCTGTGCAGCTCTGGGTGTCTTGGAACTTACTCTATAGACCAGGCTGGCCTCAATCTCAGAGATCCACTTGCCTTTAGGATTAAAGGTGTGCACCGCCATGCCTTTAATAATAAATAAGTAAATAAGTAAACTCCTTTTTAAAGGTTCTAGCTATTACAGTTTAGGTTGTAGACCAGGCTGGCCTCGAACTCACAGCAATCCGCCTGCCTCTGCCTCCCAAGTGCTGGGATTAAAGGCATGCGCCACCACGCACGGCTGTTTTGTTTTGTTTTTGTTTTTCAAGACAGGGTTTCTCTGTGTAGCCTTGACTATCCTGGACTCACTTTGTAGACCAGGCTGGCCTCAAATTCACAGCGATCCGCCTGCCTCTGCCTCCGGAGTGCTGGGATTAAAGGCATGTGCCACCACCGCCCTGTTTTAGAATTTTATTTTTAAGATTTATTTATTTATTATCCATATAGTGTTTTGCCTGCATGTGTGCCTGCCGGCCAGAAGAGGGCACCAGATCTCATTATAGATGGATATGAGCCACCATGTGGTTGCTGGGAATTGAACTGAGGACCTTTGGAAGAACAGTCGGTGTTCTTAACCTCTGAGCCATCTCTCCAGCCCCAACTTCCAACTTTTTCAACCTGCTTTCCTGTATGCACTTCTCCCATTCTCGAAGTCTAGAGCAAATAGATAAGCTAGAGGTTAAAAACTGCTTGAGACCTAAGAGGGGTCAGCTGGCTTGCCCAAGAACCCATAGTCAGAAAAACACAGAACTGGCTTCTTTTGATCTAACTCTATGTTTTATAGGTTTTCTTCAATAAAACCCTTACCAAAATCTAAATCCTATTGTTGGGGGAATCTGACTCAGGGGAGTGCAAGGGACCACATTTCAACCCAACCAGGTGTCTGGTCCTGAGCCTTAACAGGTGTGTGGCAACACCTTCATTGACCACATGAGGTCAGCATTGAGCCACCCACGACCTCAGCCCAAGCGCCTATGCTCTGACAGGGAGTGGGGAGAAGGACCCCACTTGCTTCAGTGTTATCTGAAATCAAGTCCATTGGCCTTTGACTCAGGCTGCAGTGTGGTCAGGTCCTAACTTTTCGTAACAACAGCCCTCTCCTAGGTGGGGCTATCAGCCCCCCAGCCGCCCCCCACTAGTGTCCTCTGCTTCTCCTTGGATGGCCCTGCTCCCCACCACCACCCACTGCACTGGGCTTATCTTCAGAGAAACAGGCCTAGTTTCCATGGTGACCAGGAGGTGGTCGGCTCTTTTCACTGCCCCCTCCTTTCAAGCCCCATTTCCTGGAGCTTCCAGGGAAAGACATTGGCCATGACCAGAGAATGCAGAGGGTGGGGGTGGGGTGGGGTGGGTGGGGGTGGTCTCTTGGGAGTTCTGAAGTTGACCAGAGGGAGTTGTCCCTCTCTCAACGTCCCCTGAGGTAGAGACAGTGGATGGGCATCAGGAAAAAGATCATAACCAAATGGAAAGTATGGTAAGCCCATGCAGGTTAGGAAAGGCCGGTGGTAGGGCCCTTTGCAGTCTGTGCAGGGAGGATTGAACGCGGTGAGATAGGCTCGAATCAGAACGAGGGGCTGGCGTTGCCTGTGAGGCAGCCCTTCCAAAAAGCATGGGTGGGTGCCACTGGAATAAGCCAACAAGAGACATCCCTCAACTGAGTGTGGTGGCACACGCCTTTAATCCCAGCATTCGGAAGGGAGGCAGAGGCAGGCAGATGGCTGTGAGTTCGAGGCCAGCCTGGTCTACAAAGTGAGTCTAGGACAGCCAAGGCTACACAGAGAAACCCTGTCTCAAATAACAAAAAAAAAAAAAAAAAAAAAAAAAAAAAAAAAAGACATCCTTCTTGGATCATGAGTGTGGACGAGAAGGTGTCCCTTTTGGAGACTACGCCATGCTCATGGAAATAACGGATTTTTTTTTTTTTTTTGACCCAAAGAGGGTCACTCAGGCTGGTACTTCAAAGCAGAAGGTCGACAGAAAGCCATGTGCACTCTCTTGGAATGAGGAATAGGAATACGGGGGCAGAGGCAGAAATGGGGATGGCGGGAGTGGCTCTCCAGATGCAGGCAGAGGAGGCAAGCAAGCAAGTGAGCACCTGGGCAGCTGGGTATGCTTACTTCCTGTCTCCAGAGAGCAGATAGCGAAACTGCCTCAAGGTCACTTCCTGCTCCAAAGGAACTCTTAGTATTGGGGATTGAACTAGCTTCTCACGCTAGTCAGTGCAGGGGAAAGGAGCAGTGGGTGGGTGGCACAGAGGGCTTGGCTGCCTGCAAGTCACACAGCTTGCCTGTGGCCTGTGACTTTGTCTTCCTACCCTGGCAGCCTTGTGAACTTTTTCACTGCACTGATGAGGGAGTTAATAAGGACTGAGGGAAGGTGCTCGTCGAAGGTCACACACCTTGTCACGGCAGAGCCAGAATTAAGAGTTGGAACTCAGGTGTCCTTGACCTCAGTCTAGGGGACTCGATGTACTTCACTGCTTTTCTGGGGCTGCTCTTGTGGAGAAGGAAGATCCTTCCATGGGCTCCGGCTCTGCCCTCTAGCAGTCACTTCTTGGATCTAGCTAGCTTCAGCGTCTTCCCTTTCAGTCTACGCCTTCCCTCTGGAGTCTGGCTCCTGCCTTAACCCTTTACCACGCAAATTAGGAAAAAGAGTTTTTCCTAGGATTTCCAGACTCGTTTTCCTCTTCCTAGCCTTCAGCCTCAAGGACTTGAGGGAACCAGGGATGAAAAAGGGATGCTGGTTGACCACCCTCCACCCCCAACCAGGGTCCTTCTAAGAGGGTAGCTGGAGAGTTGAGGTTGCTTTCTCCCCAGAATGGGCAGGCTGAAGGAAGATGTGCTGAGCAGAGCTGAGAGAGAAAGGGTGCGGGGAGCCCCTGTTGCTTCTCCCCTTTGGCGGTGTGGTTATTAGGAAGGCTTGGTGAAGGCGGAGTTTGGGGGGCCGGGGGCGGGGCTCTGCTGCACTGGGAGGAAGGGGGGGGGGCGCGCTGGCTCCAGCTCGGCTCAGACAAAAGGCGGCGGCGGGAGCGGGCGGGAGGCGGAGCGGCGCCGCGAGGGCCTCAAGGTGACACCCGCCCCCGGCCCCGGCCCCCCCAGCCCGGCCCCTCTAGCCCGCCCTCCCACCCATCCCCTCCATTTCCAGCCCTCCCCCCGTGCCCTTTCTAGGCCCCCTCCCCCCGGCGGGGGGTGGGGAGCAGGGAGGGCCCCGCCCCTCGCGCCCCTTCCTCAGGGCCAGCGCAGGATGCCCCCGGCCCCTGGCAGCCCCCCGGGAGGTCTTGAGCTCGAAGCGCCCCCTCTACGCCATGTCCCCCCCTGGCTCGGCCGCGGGAGAGAGCGCCGGCGGCGGCGGCGGCGGCGGCGGCTCCGGGGTCCCCGAGGAGCCCATGGCAGCGGCGGACGAGGGCCCCGCCCGAGAGGAGGTGAGAGCGGGCGGCCCCGGGTCCCCCCGGACGGCCACGACCTGGCCCCCATCCCCCGCTCCTCGCGCGGTCCCCGCCGGTTCCGCCGCAGAGCGGCCGGCGCCCCGCACCCCGAGTCGGCCGCTGCAGCCGCAGTCCAGCGCCACTGCCCCGACCTGGCTGCTTGCAGAGTCGGCTGTGGCGAGGAAGGGGCTGCGTCGGGGGCGGGGCTCAAGGGGTCCTGGGCAGGAGGAGGGACCCGGGGCGGAGCCTCGCAGACCCCGAGCTTAGTAAAAAGGGGCTAGGCCGGCCCACGGGTGAGGATGGTGGGCGGCATCCCACCTTGAAGGCTGGGAAGGAGGACTGGAAGGGCTCGGAGGCAAGAAGAGTGCCTTGGGAAAGCGATGGTGTCACCCTAGCCGGGACCAGAGGAAGGTCAGATGTGTGCAGAGGCCATACCCCCTGGGGTCACTGGGAGTGTGAGTGTGTGTAAGGGGCTGCTGTTCACCTCTGTCTCTTAATGCCTGCTGCTCCCCATAGGGGGCACTAATCTTAACAATTTTTGAGTCAGTACTAAGCATGTACTTCGTTAGGGCTCTACTTTAGTTCCTTGAAAACTGGAGACAAAGAAACTAAGGGAAGTACTAGAAGCCCTCCGCCCCAGCCTCCGATGCACTCCTGTGCTCACTGTGTCCATTGCACAGGGGCAGGAGGGGAGCAGGGATGGGTAGCCCTTTTCAGCTGTACTCACATTGGGACAAGCACATAACCAGGTGGGCACACAGGTGCACTTATGCCCCCAGCTTCCAAGGGCACACAAAGGTACTCCTGACTTCCGTGCAGGCACATGGGGTGTGTGTGTGTGTGTGTGTGTGTGTGTGTGTGTGTGTGTGTGTGTGTGTGTGTTTTCCTGTTCCTCCTACCTGTGCACAGAAATTAAGGGCCTGCTGCTTAACTGTACAGTTGGTTTCCACTGCTTTGTCTCCTCTGGCTGGTTCCAAGGCCAGGCATGAAGAATTAAAGGGACCAGTCAGCACTGCAGCAGGAGAGAGAGAGAGAGAGAGAGAGAGAGAGAGAGAGAGAGAGAGAGAGAGAGAGAGAGAGAGGCTGTGAGGCTGTGTGTGTGTGTGTGTGTGTGTGTGTGTGCAACAACGTAGAAGGAGTGGAAAGACAGGCTATTTGAGCAATCGAACTCAACCCTCATTGAGGATACACCTGCTGGGTGTGAGGAGGCAAAGAGAATGAGACATGGGACCTGCCCTCAGGAGCACTCCATCAGGTGAAGAGCTAGACATGTAAACAACTCAGAATGTGCCAAGTGCTCCCGGAGAGTACCAAACAGGGCTTCCAGTGTCTTTCTTACCCTTAATTCATACTCCCATCTTCTCTCCTTACCCACAAGCCTCTGCCCTTTTGGACTATCTTGTGCTAAGGGGCCCCAGCCCCTCTTTCCCATCCTAGAACAGAGAGGGGAAGACTGTGTGTGTGTGTGTGTGTGTGTGTGTGTGTGTGTGTTTTGGGGGGGGGCAGGGAAGGGGGTGTGAGTAGTAGGAAGGACTCAGAGAAGAGCTTAGGGAAGGGGGGAGGAATGAGATTGGCCTAGGTTAAGCACCCTCCCCAAAAGAAGTGTTAGATTGTCTGTGAGGGGGAGGGAGGTGGGTCAAGCAAAGGAGACTGGCTCTCTAGAACGCAGGACTAAAAATATCTGCAAGAAGTCCAGGCCACACCTGTTAAGTGGGGAGATGATGTCATTGGGCCCCCTCCCTACTTTTCCTGGGACACCTGGAAAGGGTCTGGGCTAGGGACCTGCCTTTGCTAATGCTTATTTGTCTGTTCCCTTCTTCCCCATCCACACCTTCTCTTGTTTCATTGCCATCTTTGTGTCTGTCTCTGGACCTTTCTGGATACCACCCTGTCCATCTGGGCCTCCACCTCGGATCTCTCTCTGCCCTTTGTGGTATCTCTCTCTCTGCACTTTCCTGTACTGGTCACTTCTTCTGTCCCCGTGGTTCTGTCTGGGTTGCTTCTGTGTTTATCTCTGGTCCACTGGCTCCATCTCTGTCTCTTCTTACCACATTCCTGTCTGCAACTTTGGTGCCGCCCTACTGTCTGTCAACCTCTGTCCATCTCTGTGCTGGGTCTTGCCACTCTGTCTCATTTCTTCCTCATCTTGGCACCACCCCCCACCCACCCACCCATTTGAGCAGCAACGTCCCATCCAGCCCTCTTTCACCAAATCTCTCTGCCGTGAGTCTCACTGGAAGTGCCTCCTGCTCTCGTTGCTCATGTACGGCTGCCTGGGGGCAGTGGCTTGGTGCCACGTCACCACAGTGACCCGCCTCACCTTCAGCAGCGCCTACCAGGGCAATAGCCTCATGTACCATGACAGCCCCTGCTCCAACGGCTATGTCTACATCCCCCTGGCCTTCCTGCTCATGTTGTATGCAGTCTACTTGGTGGAGTGTTGGCACTGCCAAGCCCGCCACGAGCTACAGCACCGAGTGGATGTGAGCAGTGTCCGGGAGCGCGTGGGCCGTATGCAGCAGGCCACCCCTTGCATCTGGTGGAAAGCCATCAGTTATCACTACGTCCGACGAACTCGGCAGGTCACCCGATACCGAAATGGAGATGCCTACACTACTACCCAGGTGAGAGGCGAGGCAGTAGGTGAGTGCAGGCTATTGAAGATGAAGGAGGTTGCTTGGATTGCCTGCCTTTCTCTCTGCTTGTGAGGGAGCATGAGACAGCAGTGAGCCCCCCCCCCCATGGGCAACTAGTAATAACAGCAAACACCAGCAGAGACAAGCTCTAGTCACTTACAGATTTAAAACCATTTATTTAACCCTTACAGCAAACCTATGAAGCAGGTATATCTGCATTTTATTTTAAGGAGCAAAGGGGTGTGTAGTGGTTAATCACAACAAAACCTGTACAAGGTCAAATTGTAAGTGAAGAGGCGGGACTTCAACTCAAGCTGGCTGGCTCCTAGGTGGAGCCTCATGGCTTCACCTGTATATGCTCAGTGAAGTAACTATTCTTGAGTATTCATTCACAGCCTCGCAGACCTTGGCTCAGCCTTGCCTGAGGTTGCTTCTACTTGACAGTGCTAGGACTTAAGCTCCGGTTCCTGGGTCTCTGGTCCAAGACTTTTAAGGGAGGTGGGTGTGCGTGGTTTTCAGGGCAGTATTAAACCTATTGGGGCTGAAAGGGGAGGGGGAGATGATGTTGATGGAGACATCCCAGGTATAGGGACTTCTGTCTCAGTATTGGGATGAGTAGACAAAAGCCACGGTATGCCTCCCTTGCGACTCCAGCCTCCTCCTGCGTGCTGCTGCAGGTCTACCACGAGAGGGTCAACACACACGTGGCGGAGGCTGAGTTCGACTACGCACGCTGTGGCGTCCGGGACGTATCCAAGGCGCTGGTGGGGCTGGAGGGAGCGCCGGCCACGCGGCTGCGCTTCACCAAGTGCTTCAGCTTCGCCAGTGTGGAGGCTGAGAACGCATACCTGTGCCAGCGCGCGCGCTTCTTCGCCGAGAACGAAGGCCTGGATGACTACATGGAGGCACGAGAGGGCATGCATCTCAAGAACGTAGACTTCCGCGAGTTCATGGTGGCCTTCCCCGACCCTACCCGGCCGCCCTGGTACGCCTGCTCGTCGGCCTTCTGGGCGGCAGCGCTGCTCACGCTGTCGTGGCCACTGCGCGTGCTGGCAGAGTACCGCACTGCGTATGCGCACTACCACGTGGAGAAGCTCTTCGGCCTGGAGGGTCCGAGTTCGGCCAGCAGCGCGGGTGGTGGCCTGAGTCCCAGCGACGAGCTACTGCCTCCGCTCACGCATCGCCTGCCACGGGTAAACACGGTGGACAGCACCGAGCTCGAGTGGCACATCCGTTCCAATCAGCAGCTGGTACCCAGCTACTCAGAGGCGGTGCTCATGGACCTGGCAGGGCTGGGCACGCGCTGCGGCGGGGCTGGGGGCGGTGGCTACGCGCCCACTTGTCGCTATGGTGGGGTTGGTGGCCCGGGCGCGGCGGGCGTGGCCCCGTACCGGCGAAGCTGCGAGCACTGTCAGAGAGCGGTCAGCAGCTCGTCCATCTTCTCGCGCAGTGCGCTGAGCATCTGCGCCAGTCCCCGGGCCGGCCAGGGGCCCGGAGCCAGTGCGGGTTGCGGAGGGAGCCGCTTCTCACTCGGCCGCCTCTACGGTTCCCGGCGCAGCTGCCTGTGGCGCAGCCGGAGCGGGAGTGTCAACGAGGCGAGCTGCCCGACGGAACAGACGCGTCTATCCAGCCAGGCCAGCATGCGGGACGACGAGGACGACGACGAGGAGGAGGAGGCAGGGCCACCGCCGCCCTACCAGGACGCCCTCTATTTCCCTGTCCTTATCGTCCATCGGCAGGAGGGGTGTCTGGGCCACAGTCACCGGCCACTGCACCGCCATGGCTCCTGCGTGGAGACCTCACTGTGACCTCCCGCCCTTGGAGGGAGCCTGTGCGGTTCTTCCCTCCTGCCCTTCTAAGTGTTGTGTTCCCTGCGTGTTGCAGGGAAAGGCAAGATGGTGACCGAGGCCAGGCAGGGTATGCGGGAAGGTGGGAGGCGAGGGGCACATCCAGACAAGTCCCCAGGGGTCTGAGACTGCTTTCCTGTACACAGAGGACAGGAAGTTGGCAGCTCTCTGAGAATCCCACCCCACCTGGGCAGAGGTGGCTTTCTTCCAGTCCCCACCGAGTTCCTACGGGGACACCTCCTTTTCCACGCACACTCGAGATTTCCCACCCAGGCTTTCATCGAGTCTTGACTGTTACTAGGCAACTATGATGTGGGGGGTGGACTCATTTTTTTTTGCCTCCTCAAGGGAGCCACCATGGCCAAGGAAGGGCGTTTGGGACTTTTTTTTTAAACCTCGCCCCACTCGGGCCCCCATGGAGGGGGGGGGCGGTGATTAGGTGAAGAGCAGCAGGGCTGGCTTCAAGCCAGCTACTGAGTTCACTGGGTCTGAAGGTGGAGCCGGGTGGCAGCCAGGTATTCCTCTCCACACCTTGAAAAAGTTCTGTCCTCTCGGTGCTGCCACGGGGAAAGCTTGGCGGTTCCTTTCTGCCACCCTCACCACTGTTGTTTATTTCACTGGGCCCCAGAGGTCCGGTCCTGGAGGAACTGTTCATCACACCAATGACGTCACTCACCTTGGGGCTTGCTGGCTCTGAAGAGCTGTTGTCAGGGTGCAGGGTGAGGAAAGGGAAGCTGGGGAAGGGATGCCCGGCCCTTTCTGGAAAAGACTCAGCCTCCCTTCAGTCAGTGGCTTCCTCCCCTGGCCTCTGGGTAGGTGCTTCCATTAAGGAGGCTAAGGTGCCAGCCTGGAGGCCCTCATTAAAATTGGCCAGGGTGAGTGACCAAGTAGAGGGAGCTTGAGACACACCTTGATGTCAAGAGAACTCAGGAGGTCGGAGGGAGAAAGAGCAGCATTAGTAGAGTAAAATCACTCTGAGGGTGTGGCGGAGGGCCCCCCCCCCCCCCCCCCCCCCCACACCCCGCTGTAGCTTTTCCTCTTGAAGACACTTTAGTATGTCACTTACACATGCCTCGGTGGAGCCGAGGTCATCACAAGCCCTAGCTGGAGGGATGCTCAAGTGCAGCGGCAGGAGTCCAGTTCTTGCCAGACCCTCCGCTTCCTCCTATCCTGTGAGTTGAATCTCTAGGTCTTCAGCGGGGCTCCATGCCACAGCCCCAGGGCACCAGCCCGGGTCCTGTCCCTTCAAAGCTTTGACACCAACTCCGCTCTCCCTCTTCCTGTACCCCCTGACCCCACTGTGCTTCATTGTGCATGTCAGTGTTTGCCCCCCTCCCCCCCATGCTCTCCCAGCTGCCCTGGCTGAAGTTTTCCCAGCAGACTTAGCACCCAGGGATTGGGCTCCCATCCATCCAGTCTTGCTCCCTCTGCTTCTTGCTTTGCCCTCACCATCACAACCCCATCTTCCTGGCCTCCCCCTTTCCTCCTGGCTGTGCCAGGCCTACACCAACCAGTGGACGTGGTCCCTACCTATGCAACATCTCCTCTGGCTCCCCTTCCCTTCTTCCCAAGGGGGTGCGGGAAGCCCAGATTGTGGCAATGACACAATCTATGGCTCAGATGGGGGGGACTGAGCCTTCTAACTATAGAGAGGCGGTTGGGTGAGGAGGGAGGGGTGTCAGAGAGGGATAGGTTTGAGTAGCAGGGATCAGCCCAATGCTGCCCATCACATTTCATGGGTAGCAGTGTTCACTGCCTTGGCAGCACTGAACCCTCCAGGACCCTGAGTTTGAGCTCTTTGTCTGTGTGGGGGTGGCTTGCCTGTTGGAGCACCCTACTTTCCCTGGAGCAGACATCTGTTGAGGCACAGGTGGTGGGGGAGCTGTGTGGCCTCAGGCCCCAGTTCTTGGCCAGCTGGCACCTGAATGGCTTGTTCTCATTTAGGGACAGCCTGGCCACCTCACAGCTCTGAGGAGGGCAGAGCTTGGCTCATCCTCCTTCATGCTGGCTCCAGAGACAGAGCTTGGCCTTGGGAGAGGAGGGGGAGGACCCCATTATAATTTTTGCCTGACCATTTCTGTCCAGGTCTTCTCCCACAGACAACCTCACCTCCCACACACGCACAGACTTAGAGAGAAAGCAATTCTTTGGTCTATTTTCTTGGTAGCTTTATTGATTGCCAGGGAAAATGAAAACCAGAAAATTAATTAATCTCTAAAATTAAACTTTACACTAAATGTTCTTGTTTCTCTAATTAGAACCTCTGCTAGCAGCTGTGGCTACACACACACGCACACACAGACACACACACACACCCTCACACCTACGTGTTTGCAATCTGGAACTGTCAGAGGGTGTCAGGCACAGAGGAGTCTAGGTTGCCCGAACAGGCACATATAGCATAGTCACTCCCAAGCCCCCTCTGGTGCTCAGCTCAGTGCCTGCTTGTTGCTCAGAGTCCCTGGCGTGCAGGCCCTCCTGGATTGTGGTTGCAGTCAGTCACCCATCTCTTGGGATAGGTGGGGTCTGGGGTACTCAGTTCAAAGAGGGTTGGGAGATAAGGGTCTTGGCCTGAAAATCCTCAATCAGATCCATAGGCTGTGATTCCCATGGGTGGAGCTCCAGGGTGGGCAGTCACAGGGTGTCAGGGGCCCGTGGAGGATACCTGGAAGACTGTATGTCCTGAGGATAAGGGCTTGTGGGGTGGGCTGGGCCTGGCTCGGGAGAAGACAGGTCTCTTGTCAAATTGGGTGCATCACACTGTGGCCTTTTTGTCATGGAATTCCAAGCGCAAAGATTGTACGAATCACACTGGTGGAAAATAAAAGTGTGGATGACTCACTGATTTCCTTCCTCAGAGTGACACTTATTCCATGACCTGGATAGTAGGTCCCTGTATCTGGGCTCTTCTGTCACTTGTTACCCTGCCTTCCCAGACTGACGGTTAGTGATGGTGTGATCTACACAAGTGGACCACACCAGGAGCTTGTCAGGTAGGTGGCATCTTCAGGAAGGATGGGCAAAAAGAGAGACAGGGATAGCTTTGCTCATGTGTGTGTGTGTGTGTGTGTGTGTGTGTGTGTGTGTGTGTGTGCGCGCGCGCGCACGCGCACACGCTAAAATCGGGGCTCAAGGATCTCCTCAGTAAAAAGGAGTGGGGTGAGTCAAGAGGTAGGTGGTGCTCATGATGTTATCTTTAGAGTCCTTGCTTTCCCTGTGCATGGATGCTGTCATTTATACAGATCCAATAATGGCCACTGTCTAGGTTTGGGAGCTGGCTCACCATCTCTCGATCCTTAGGCCCCATTTTCCCCACCTCAGTACCTTCACACATACAAATCACATACAAATCTGGCCACTCATTCCAAGGAGATCCCCTTTCTCCCTTCCTCAGAACAAGGTCGGGCATAGCAAGGGTATGGCTGCCACAGTGACCCACCGGGTCCGCTGTTCTAGCCCTGTACCCCATCTTAGCCTACAGACTTCTCAGGACAGTTAGTGATGGGTGACATGAAGTGGCCAGGATTCAGGGTCCGCTGGCGGGCAGCCTCTCGGTTGGCATGGAGAGCCTGGCCGATGAGGTACTCGCTCTCTTGGGATACATCTGACAGACGCAAGTCAAACTCCAGGATGGTCTTGTTGTCTGACATGCCTTCCAGGAGTTGCTTCCCACCATCCTGGGGAGGGGGTGGGCAGAGGGGTCATTTTCTATCATGTTCCAGGATTACATGCACACATTTCCATACAAGCGGGATACCTTTTGCAAAGTACACGGTACCATGTACACAGGTACCATGAGCCTATTCAGGACGTGGGCAAGTTCCATTCTACTTAAAAAAATTGTAGTTGGGCTGGAGAGATGGCTCAGAGGTTAAGGGCACTGACTGCTCCTCCAGAGGTCCTGTAGTTCAATTCCCAGAAACCACATGGTGGCTCACAACCATCTATATAATGTGATCTGATGCCCTCCTTTGGCCTGCAGGTGCAGCCAGTACATTGTATACATAATAATAAATAAATAAATCTTTAAAAAAAATTGTAGTTAATGACAGACTAAGGTGACGGCTCAACCTATCCTGGTAGTGATGTTGCTCCTTTCCTTCCTCTCTTCAGCCCTGGGGACCTGAGAATAGTCTGTCTAGTGAGATGTGAGGGGGAGTTTGGAAGGAATGGAAGAAGGAAACGCAGGCATGTCTGCAATCGTAGCAGCAAGGAGACAGGTGGAGGCAGGTGGGTCTCTGAGTTTGAGGCCAGCCTGGTCTATACAGTAAGTTCTAGGTGAAAGCTGGGCATGGTGGTCCACACCTTTAATCCCAGCACTGTGGGAGGCAGAGGTGGGTGGATTGCTGTGAGTTTGAGGCCAGCCTGGTCTACAAAGCGACTTCAGGACAGCCAAGGCCACACAGAGAAACCCTGTCTCGAAAAAACCAAAAACCAAAACCCCCAAACCAGCCAGCCAGCCAGCCAACCAACCAACCAACCAACAACAAAACAAACAAAAACCCCCAACAAACAAACCAAAAAACAAAAACAAAAACCCCAAACCCAAAAGCTCTAGGAGAGCCAGAGCTACACAGAGAGACCATGCCTCAACCAACCAACCAACCAACCAACCAACCAACCAACCAACCAACCACCTTACTTTCCCTCCCAGAAACTAATGAAAGGAAAAAGAGGAGCTGGGAGGTAGCTCAGAGGGGAAAGCACTTGTGTACAAGCACGTGGACTGGAAGCAGGAGCTCTGGAACCCATGGAAATGCAGAGTAGGTATAGTGGCCCACTTGTAATTCTAGGGGGAGCTGGAAGATCCCAGTGCAAGCTGGCTAGCAAGACTAGTCATGGAAGAGAGCTCTGGGTAACTGAGACACCCTGCCCCAGTGAATATGGTGGAAGAGCAACGGAGGATGATTCCCAGACATCAACCTTGGGTCCTCACATGCATCCATGAACAGATGTGCACATGCTCACTCAGGGTACACCCACACACATGCAAAAAACACGTATGCATGCATGTATACCCCAGACACATGAAGATGAAAGGAAGAAGAATGGGCGCTGTAGCACACACAACAGAAGAGAACACATCCTTCATGCAGCGCCCCACACAGTCAGCTCCTGAGCATTCCTCCCAAGCTGCCCAGAAGCCCTGGCTCACCACGCCAATGTGGTTGCAGGATAGGTTGAGGCTGATGAGCGTGGTGTTGATGGGGAGCACCTGGGAGAGGAGGGTAGCTGTGGGCTCAGACAGTTCATTGCCACCGAGGTGCAGTGTGGTGAGGCACTTGTTGGTCTCCAGGGCATGGGCAATTGCTTGGCCACCCTCATCTTCAATGCAGTTGAGGCGGAGGTTGAGGGAGACAAGGTTGGTGTTGTGTGCCAGGGCATGAGCCAGCGACTGTGCACCAGGGGCCCGCAACTGATTGTTGGCTAGGTTGAGCACTCGCAGGCGACTGTGGCTCAGCAGCTTGGCTGCTGCTCGTGCACCACGGTCTCCAATGAGGTTGTGGGATAGGTCCAGCTCCTCGAGGGCTGGGTGGTCCAGCAGGCTACGGATTAGGATGCGGGCCTTATCGTCATCCACCTTACTTCGGGTCAGCTTGAAGATCTGTGGGCAAGTAGGAGTTTTTGTTGTTGTTGTTGGTTTTTGTGTTGTTGTTGTTTTGTTTTGTTTTTAAAGATTTATTTATTTATTATGTACATAATGTTCTGTCTGCCAGAAGAAGGCACCAAATCTCACTATAGATAGTTGTGAGCCACCATGTGGTTGCTGGGAATCGAACTCAGAACCTTTGGAAGAACAGCCAGTGCTCTTAACCTCTGAGCCATCTCTCCAGCCCCTTGTTTTTGTTTTTTGAGACAGGGTTTCTCTGTGTAGCTTGGACTCAGTTTGTAGACCAGGCTGGCCTCGAACTCACAGCAATCCACCTGCCTCTGCCTCCTGAGTGCTGGAATTAAAGGTGTGCTCAACCACGCTCGGCTCAGGTAGGAGTTTTATAACACCCACCAGCCTGGGGTAACCTGTGCTACCTAATTGCCCTGTGCTGGCAGAGAAGGACGATTGGAGGCTCAGCACCTGGCGTCAGCCACCTGTCTGGTTTTTAGGTCTACCCAGTGATGCAGAACTGGTGGCAGGTGGCCGTGGGGGAAGGCCGTCACCATGACCATGACCAGCTCAGTCTCCGTTTTCTGAAGTCTTTGATCAAGAAACTGACAGTGGAAAAAGTCACCTATGTCACTGGCCAGTATCACAGAACCTTCCAGTGCGATGTGTCAGTCCAACTGTATTTCTCTGGACAGCAAGCTCTCTCATAATCTCTGTGTCAATTTCAGCCTTTCCAGCCCCCTCACATGCTAGGGTTTCTAGAAGGCCCCTTTCTGCTGATGGCCTCTCTTCTGTTTGTTTTTCTTCTGGCTGCTAAACAGGACCCTCCACTGTTTTCTTGATACCAGTACAGACTGACCCAGCTCTCTACCGCATGGCAGCTGCCCCACCTCAGAGCTGACCCTGGGCCATGAGCCTCTCTCCTGTAAATAACTGACGGTTTTCTTGCTCACAGATCCAGCTTGAAGCACATGCAATTTCTTCTTTAGAGACCCAGAAGTCCTCATATATTCCAGCTCCACTCCCCCCCCCCCCACTTCACAGCTGAGCTCTTGACAAAACTGATCACAGCCACCTTCTCTCTCACTTCCTACTTCCTCCATATCCCCAGCTGCCCAGTCTCTGTGTCTGGTACCCACTGAAGTACCCCACCCTCAGGGACCTCCCAGGCTACCAAGGCGGTCCTGAGCTCCATCCTACCCTAAGGCTCACTCTTTCTATTCGAACCATGGCCCCTATCTGGGATCTGTGACATGGTGCCATGTCCTCTACCCCTCCTCCCTCGCTTGGCAAGCTCTTCCTCCTTCAGCATCACGTGTCAGGTTCTCTCTGCCTCCCTTTTGGATCTTCCTTCTAAGACTCTATCCAAATGCAAGGCCACACTAAGAAGACACAGTTCTCAAAGCTCAACTTAAGACTTCTCCCTGCACCAGACACTCCACCCAGCTATAGAGATGACCTGTGCTCTGGGCAACCACAAGCAGGAACTCATGCTTTCCCCCTCAGAATGGTCCCCGTCCTCTTCTATTCCCTGTCTTCCAGTGATTCCTGCAGCATCTGGTCTCATGGGGGGGGGGGGGAGGCTCGAAACCTCTGCCTCTTCCTTCCTGTCTGTCCTCCTTGTGTCACAGTGGCAGCTGAACTCCCGACTCTCTCCAGAGTCTCCACTTCACCCATCTAGCCAAGTAAAAGCTGTCTACAAAGTCAGCTAGCAAGCAGCAGTATAACTTCATGCTGGACTTCTTTGGCTGTGAAGTGAGTCCCTTGGTTGGAGGTAATTCTGTGTGGACTAGCAAGCAGGCCTGCCTTCAAGTTCTGTCTTGACTTCCTTCAGTGATGGAATGTGACCTAGAAGTGTGAGCCAAATAAATCCCTTCTTTCCTCCAAGTTGTTTTGGTCAGAGTGTTCTATCAAAGCAACAGAAAGGACACTAGCACAGTCTTACATAGCCCAGGTTGGCCTGATATGTAGCTAAAGATAACCCTTTAGGGTCTGATCCTCCTGCCTCTACCTTCCAAGTGCTGGGACCAGGCTTATAAGGTGCTGGACCCAGGGTTATGTGCGTGCTCGGCAAGTATCCTGCCAATGGAGCCACATTCCCAGCCCCAGGCCCCCAACTTTATCTGCAGTTGCAATGGTTTTCTTGGTGACCTGTCATGTTTCCTGTGGCTCTGTCCAGGCCATTTTCTTTAATAATCACAGTGCCTTTTTCCATATGTACAGTCCAATACCCTTGGGTGGCACTTGACTTTGGACAAGGGAGACAACCCCCCCTGCTGCCCCCACTTCCCCACAAAGACTCATATAGTAAGCTTGGTTCCTTATATGATGCTGAGAGATGTGGGACCTTTAAGAGGTGGGGTCTGGGGAAATGCAATGTCACTAGGAACACTGCCCTTGGAAGAGACTGGTGAGTCCCTCTTGGGATCCAAGTTAGTTCTTGCAAGAGTGGTTTGCTTGCCCTCTTCTGCACATGCCCTTTCCTTCCTGCTCTTCTGCCACCAGTGGAGGGGGAGTACAAGTAAGTGCTGCCACTGTGCAGTCTGTGAGTCCCTCCAGCTGCCAGGATCCAAGCCAACTAAGCTTCTCCTTCTCCCTCCTTTCCTCCCTCCTTCCCTCCCTCCCTCCTTCCTTCCCTCCCTCCCTCATGTTTTCTTTCTTTCGTTCTTTTAAAGATTGATTGATTATTTATACAGTGGTCTACATGTATACCTCAGGCCAGAAGAGGGCATCCAGTTACATCATAGATAGCTGTGAGCCACCATGTCGTTGCTGGGAATTGAACTCAGGACCTCTGGAAGAGCAATCAGTGCTCTTAACCTCTGACCCATCTCTCCAGCCCCTAAAAAAGGCTTTTTAGGAATGCAATAATGTGTGCCTTTGTGTGCATATGTGGGAGGCCAGAAGCGGTCAGATGCTCTGGAGCCAGTTCGAGTCACAGGCAGTTGTGAGCTGTCCAACATTGGGTGCTGAGACCTGAGACAGGTGTCTTGTGCAGGCGCAGTATGCGCTCCTAACCACTAAGCCAACCCCTTTCTCTTTCTGGAACAAGGTTTCCTGTAGTCCAGGCTGCCCTCCAGCTCTCCATGCAGTCAGGGGTGACCTTGACCTTTCAATCCCCCTGCCTCCAACTCCAGAGTGCTAGTATTACAGGCAAGTAACGCCACACTGGGCTCACTTAGTGCTGGTGATCCAGCCCAGGGCTGTGTGCAGGTGAGGCACACCTTGCAGCGACCGAGGCACTCCCCCCTCATCTCAATTATTTATTTTTATGTTTGGTGCTGGGAATTGAACCCCCAAACCTCGTGGCTGCTAAGCATAAGCTCAGACTTCCAGTCCCAGTAACTTCTTGTCTTGTGGCTGTGACAAAGTACCTGACGGGGGGAAGAGGAGGTTATCTGGCTTACAGCTTTGAAGGTAAGGTTCATCATAGTGAGGAAGCAGTATTAAGCTACTAGGCTCTGTGAAAAGAGATGAGAGCCTGAAACCGTGTATGGGGCGTGGGGATGGGGGTGGGGAGGAAATGTGTCCTCACCAGCTTTGCAGTCAGCCAACAGACAGAATCAGGCCCTGTCCCAGGTGCTGAAGATGCAGAGCTTGGGGGGGGGGGGCGGGGAGCAAAATTATGACATTTGAGGCCTGTGGGTGGAGCGAGCAGTCTGGTGGGATGAAAGGCACTAATGAGCAGTGATATAAATGTAAAATTGCAGCTAGGCTATGGCTGCCAGATTTCACAAATAGAAACATGGAACGTCCAGTCAGATTTGAATTTCAGATAAAATCCACAGCGTTTGGATATATAGCCCAAATATTTCATGGGCATACTTGTTTGTCTGACATTTTCATTTTTTGTTTTGTTTTTTTTTTTGTTTTCAAGACAGGGTCTCTCTGTGTTAGCCTTGGCTGTCCTGGACTTGCTTTGTAGACCAGGCTGGCCTTAAACTCACAGTGATCTGTTTGCCTTTGCCTCCCGAATGCTGGGATTAAAGGCGTGCGCCATGATGCCCAGGCCTTTTCTGACAGTTTCAATATAGTCAGTATGATGGCTAATATTGCTAATTTGAGGAGTGTAGAATAATCTAGAGATGAGCCTAGTTGGAAGATTATCTAGTTAAGTAGCTAGCTAAATTATCTAGTTAAATAACACACCCCCTCCCAAGTTGAGACAAGATTTCTCTGTGTAGCCCTGGCTGTCCTGAAATTTGCTCTGTAAACCAGGCTGGCCTCGAACTCAGAGGTCCACCTGCCTCTGCCTCCTGAGTGCTGGGATTAAAGGTGTGAGTGGAGCCACCATCACCTGGTTTATCTAATTAAACTCTCTCTCTCTCCCTCTCTCTCTCTCTCTGTTTCTCTCTCTCTCTCTCTGTGCGCGCGCGCGCGCGCGCGCGCGCGCGCGTGTGTATGTGTGTGTGTGTGTGTGTGTATCTGTCTGTCTGTCTGTCCCAGACTGGATAAAAAAGGAGAAAGCTGAGTACCACTATTCCATGCTCTCTGCTTGAGCAGCTCCTCACACCATGGCTTCCTCGCCATGACAAGCACCCTTAAAACCGTAGCCAAATCATCCCTTAGGTTGCTTCTGTCAGGTGTTTTAATCATAGCAACAGGACAAGTAGACATGCTGCCATGGGAGTGTTTTTTAACTTCTCTCAGTGGCAGGGGCCAGACCCATAGCCTCACACATGCTAAGACTAGCCTGCTTCTGAGCTGCACCGTCAGCCTGCGCAGTTTCCGTTTTGCTAAGTCCTCAGTATCACGTAGACTGGGTGCTTGTCTGTGATCTCAGCATTTGGGTGTGCTTGCGTCTTCCTGTGTTTGTACAGCAGAGGCAAGAGATCAGAAAGTCAAGATTATTTTCAGCTATACAGTGAGTTCCAGGCCAGCCTAAGCTATATGAGACCCTGTCTAAAAACAAACAAACAAACAAAAAAACAAAAACAAAAAAACCAATCAACTGCCAGGTGTTGTGGTGCATGCGTTTAATCCCAGCACTCTCGAGGCAGAGGCAGGTAGATCTCTGTGAGTTCGAGTCCAGCCTGGTCTACAGAGTGAGTCCAGAATAGCCAAGACTACAAGAGAAACCCTGTCTCGAAAAACAACAACAAACAACAAAACAAAACAAAAACCAACAAAACAACCCAAAAACAAAACACCAAAACAACCCCCAAATAAAAACCCCAAAAATTTCCAAAAAAAAACAAAAACAAAAAAAAAATCCCCTCCTCTACTGCTGAGCGAGAGGAAAATCGGAGATGATGGATGATGGTAGGAGGAGAGGGAGAGAGACAGCGAGAAGCTACCCCAGAGGCACTGAGAAAGTAGGCAGGTGATTGGGGTCCGCGGGGTGGGGCTGGGGGTGTGTGGCGGGGGTGGTACCTTGAGGGTGTGGCAAGCTTTGACGGTGGCTGCCAGAGAGTGGCAGTCTTGATAGGTGAAGAGGAAAAAGTTCCACTGAAAGTTCACGCCACAGTCTTTGATGCCGTACACCAGGTCCAGCTCCTCCAGGTGCTTGAGGCCGGCCACCAGAGCCTCCAGCTGGTAGTGGTCCTTCTCAGACTCACCTCCCTCTGCCTCACTGCCCGAGTCCGACTGTTCCTCCCCTTGGGGCGGGGCCGGCAGCCGCACCGGCGGGAGGAGCTGGTCCACTTGGAGGCGGCGCACGTAGTCCCTGCAGAGGGGCAGCAGGTCCAGGATCACGTTGGGGTCTGTGGTACCTGGGATGAAGAACTTGAGCTGGCTCTCCAGGTGTCTCTCGAAGAACATGCGCTTCCAGCTGCCGCCGTACCTGGCCAAGTGGCACACGGGCCAGCGCTTGGTGCAGCAGCGCTGCCAATAGTTCTCATCGGCTATCAAGTTGGCAGTCAAGCTCAGAGGCAGGTCAGGGGGCAGGAGGCTCAAGACCTTCTCTTGGTGCTCTGGGAGCAGCTGCTTCAGGATTGGGTTGTCTTTGGGGATGAAGGAAGAAAAAAAACACAGGGTTTAGCCACAGGGACAGGAATGGTCACAACACGGTGCCCCTGGGAGGTCCTGCCTACCAACATGGTGCCCTGGGCTGTCCTGCCTATGGACGTTGAGGAAAGGGAAGGCCCTTTGTGGTCTTGGGAGTTTTGCTTTAAGAAACAAACAAACAAACAAACAAAACAAAACAACAACAACAACACAACAGGCGGGCAGTGCTGGTGCAGGCCTTTGATCCCAGCAGTCGGGAAACAGAGGCAGGCAGATCGCTGTGAGTTCAAGGCCAGCCTGGTCTACAAAGCGAGTCCAGGACAGCCATGGTGACAGAAAAACCCTGTCTCAAACCCCGCCCCCCCAAAAAAGGTGGGCAGTGATGGCACATGCCTTTAATCCCAGGACTTGGGAGGCAGAGGCAGGCAGATTGCTGTGAATTCTCTGGTCTACAAATTAAGTTCCAGCACAGCCAGGGCTGCACAAAGAGAAACCCTGTCTCAAAATACAAAACAAAACAAGCAAGCAAACAAACAAACAAAAACCTGAAACAAAAACAATCCTCCCCCCTCCCCCCAAAAAATATAAAGTCTCTTAGACAGTCTTTGGAGTTCTCTTGTCTGCAAACTGGCCACCGCTCCAGGCAGTATCTGGTCTCAAGGTGACCCACCTGGGGAAGAATAAATGGAACCTAGTCCCCAATGTATCGTGTAGTCTGTTGGGAAAGACAGCTGACTTCTGAGACGCCCAGACAGACTTCATTTATTCATTTCAGAATAGCCACTAGGTGCCAGATGCTGCTGGGGGTGGGGGCGCGGGGGATGAAGGAAACATGCTTGCTGAGCAGAACAGGTGGCCTGAACTCCACCCCAGAATGTCTGTAGAGGTGGAGGCAGAGAACAGCCCTCATGAGGTTGTCTGCTGAACTCCACACGTGTACTGTGTTCTGTGTGGAATGCCCCACCACCACTCATGCATTTTTAAAAAGTTATTTATTTATTTGGTTTTTTTGAGACAGGGTTTCTCTGTGTAGCCTTGACTGTCTTGGACTCACTTTGTAGACCAGGCTGGCCTCAAACTCACAGTGATCCACCTGCCTCTGCCTCCTGAGTGCTGGGTTAAAGGTGTGCGCCACCACACCCGGCTCACTCATGCATTTTTTAAAATGAAGGAAACAGACATGGCCCTGGCCTATTGGAGTTCATATTAGCTCTCTGGGGACATGCTACATTAGGTGGCCCAGTCCTCAGGAAGCCCTTGTCCCATCAAGTAGGAGAGGCCAGCTACTTCTCTTTGGAAAGGGCTGGAACACGAGGAAACCAGGGAGCCATTTGGATCCTGGGAGATTCTATCAGATAGGAGGTGAGAACCAGAGAGGTTCCTAGAGGTTTTAGAAAAAGAAGGATGTGTCGGGCGTGGTGGCACACGCCTTTAATCCCAGCACTCGGGAGGCAGAGGCTGGCGGATTTCTGTGAGTTCGAGGCCAGCCTGGTCTACAAAGTGAGTCCAGGACAGCCAAGGCTAACACAGAGAGACCCTGTCTCAAAAAACAAAAACAAAAAAGAAAGAAAGAAAAATGAAAAAGAAGGATGTGGCAAGGCCCAGCTTACTGGAGAGTGCAGACGTGATCAGAGAAGGGCAAAGGCATGGGGGAGGGTACAGTGCATATGTATATGCATCTGTGAGTGTGTGTGTGTCCCTCTCCTCTGGCCCAGATCACGTGACTCACTCTCGAAGTTCTTGACGATGTGCTGAATGCAGAGCTCTGTAAGGAGAGGTACAATGGCCAGGGTCCATTCTGCATCCTCGGAGATGATCCGGCACATGCGACGGGTATTTGGGACCTTGGCCTTCAGGTGGGCTGAGGCAGGGGTGGGGCCAGTCTTTGAGGTCTGAACCCCTAGGCTGGCACCAAGTAGAGCAGAGGGCTGGCGTGTAACGTTGAACAAGGATTGGCTCCGAGACCCAGGGGCAGACGATGTTGCTGGGGTTTCCTGCATGTCGGCTGTCAGTGGCGAGGCAAGGGTGGGAAACCCCTTGGCAACCTTGTGACAGGAAACTTCTTAAACTGGCGGATTCTTGATGTAGGCAGGATGCAGGATGGGGGGTCGTGGCTTGAGCGAGAGGAAAGGGGACAGTGTTACTTGGGGGGTGTATTTAAGTGACAGAGGGGCACTTAAGGGTCAGTGTCTGGAAGGGAGGAGTCCCAGATGAGAATCTCAGAGACTGGTTGTGTGGCTTTGGGCCTGGTACCAAACATCTGTGTATTTCAGATGGTGCCCTTTGTGGCCCTTTGTGAAGTGAGGGCAATAGTGACCAATAGGATTATTAGAAGAGTTAAAAAAAAAAATGTATTCAAAGGGGCCACCGTGTGCAAAGTTTAGACAATAGCTACTCAGCACTCATAGTCACTGCCGCACATTAGGTACTCATTATGGATATTAACTCTTTGTCATAAGGCAAACAAATAAACAAGCAAACAAACAAGCAAGCCTGTTGGAGTCAAGAATTCATTTTCATCATTTTTTTCCCCTTTGATGGGAAATGGAGAGACCATTGACTTGCCCAGTGTTGCACAGCTTGCACTGAACAAGGGACTTGATAGTATTTAAAAAAAAAAAAAAAGGCTGAATGCTGGGTGGTGGTGGTGCACGCCTTTAATCCCAGCACTCAGGAGGCAGAGGCAGGTGGATCCCTGTGAGTTCAAGGCCAGCCTGGTCTACAATGCGAGTCCAGAACAGCCAGGGCTACACAGAGAAACTCTGTCTGGGGAAAAAAAAAAAAAAGATTGTGTGTGTACATGCACACATGTGTGCACAGAGGCCAGAAGAGGACATTGGGTTCTCCTGGTGCCCAAAATATTATCATTTAAATGTGTACTCTGTATACAGTTTTTAAAAATTAAAGCAACCCCCCCCCCAAAAAAAAACCCAAAATAGGTGAGATTTACAACTAATGCAGTGTGCTCTGGATATTATAATTTAAATGTGTAATTTGCATATAGCTTATTTTTCTACTTTGACTTATTATTTCTACGTACATATGTGTCTGCATACAATGGTGTGAGTGCATATGGATGCACACGGGGCCAGAAGAGCCAGGTTCCCTGAAGCCGGAGTTCAGGAGAGTGTGAGCCACCCAAATGTGGGTGCACTGAGCCAGACTTGAGTCTTCTGGAAGAGCAGTCAGTGTGCACTCTTTAACTGCTGGGCCAGCTCTTCCACCCTCTGTGTCAAGGTTTTGAGTGCAAAGAATAGGTGTGTGTGTGTGTTCACCTCAAATCTTCACCAGTGGCCTCCGTTGAGGAGGGTGCAGCTGGGAGGGGCAGAAGGCGGCCAGGCACAAGCCTGACCAGGGCGCCAGCGCCTCTCCTCACTCCCCTCACGCCCACCTAGCTCCTACTTCAAAGTCTCCCCTTATACCAGACGGTGGCAGGCATATGTGGGAGGCGAGAAGGCAGCTAAATATGGGGTTGAAGTCAGAAGACTGAGGATGCTGCCTGGGGCTGGGGGACCTTCTGCAGGTGGCCACCCCTCTACCCTCCTGCTGCAGGCACCCTGCTGGTGACCTGAAGGCAGAACAGGGGTGCCAGGGCCCTCTGCCCCTCCCTGGGAGGTTTTCCTTTGTGCTGCTCTGTGGTGTGGCCAGCGAGAAGGAGCACCCTGCTCCAGCCAGGCATCCCTGGCAGACGGAGGAACCAGATGGTACTCCCTAGCTTGCCAGGCAGCTCAAGGAGGAAAAGCCTGGGGAGAGGGGTGCTGTAGGCAAGATATGTATGTATTGTGTCATCCTGTATGCAAATCAAGTGCAGATTCTCAGACTGTGTCCATCTTTGACTAGTGCCTATATTTCTGGCCCTTGGGAGGCAGAGGCAGGTGGATCTCTGTGAGTTTGAGGCTAGCCTGGGCTGCATCATGATGAGTTCAGGTGGGTACCATTCAGATGGAGGCACCAGTTTTTTTTGCATTTCTGGCTTGTTGGGTGAGCTTTGTCAAGTTGCATAACCTGTCTGTAAAATGGGACAATGACATCTTCTGACATAGGCTACTGTGGAAGCTCCTGTCTGGAGTGCTGAGAGGCGTCCTCAGGTGAATGCCAGGTTTCTGAGACTTGTCCCTGTCTCTAATAGGAGGGGTGAAGGGCAAAAGGTCAGTGGTGACTTTAGGGTCAGCTGCACCATAGCTGAAGACTGGAAGGGTCTCAGAGGCAACAGACCTCACGCCTACAACCGTGTGTGTGTGTGTTTGTTGTTATTGGGGTTTTTTTGTTTTGGTTTCGATTTTTTATTTTTTTTTCAAGATAGGATTTCTCAGTGTAGCCTTGGCTGTCCTGAACGCACTTTATAGACCAGGCTGGCCTCAAACTCACTGAAATCCGCCTGCCTCTGACTCCCGAGTGCTGGGATTAATGGTGTGCACCACTAGACCAGGCTACTCCTATCAATCTTGCATCTGGACTCCTGATTCTAAGGCTGAGGCTCAGAACATCATATGATTTCCTGGGATAACCTGTGGCCCACAGCAGGGAGCCAGGAGTGAGCTTGGCAGAAGAGCCCAAGTTCCTGGTGGGTGTGGCTTTAGAACGAGTGCCTGGGGCAAGGCTCTGTTCCCTCCTCCCAGCTGGGGCTAGTTGTGAGCCCCTCAGTGCCTCCCACTGGCTTTCTCTCTTGGTACCAGGCACTTCTTCCTAAGGTGTAGTTCTAGCTGCTTTGGCTGCTGCTTTGCAGTCTGCCTCTTCCAGAGACTGTAGAGCCACCAATTAGCCCTAACAAATCTCACAAGAAGAACGGGTAGAGCCCTGCTCCTGGCCATGGCTGCCACAGGTACCGCTGCCATAACGAGAGCCCATGCCAGCCTTCCATGTTTATGGGAACATTGACACCCATGGTATGTCATCTCTTGGCTTTGGTTTTTGTCTTTTGTTTTGAGATGGGTGGGTCTCACTTTGTGGCTCTCACTGTCTTGGAACTCACTATGTAAACCAGGCTGGTCTTGAACTCACACAGCTGTGTCTACCTCTGCCTTCTGGGGATGGGATTAAAGACATTCACGATGCCTGGCCTGGTGTCGTTTTTAAGGCAAATGTTGAAAAGGAGGTCAGAGTTGACCATCCTCATTAATCCCCTTTTGATTTATACACACACACACACACACACACACACACACACACACACACACAGGGGTTGGAGAGATGGCTCAGAGGTTTAGAGCACTGACTGCTCCTCCAGAGGTCCTGAGTTCAATTCCCAACAACTACACGGTGGCTCACAACCATCTATAGTGTGATCTGATCTTATGCCCTCTTCCGACCTGCAGGTGTATGTGTAAGCAGAGCACTTTATGCATAATAACAAATAAATAAATTTTTAAAAAGAATATATATATCTATATAATTTTTTGTGGTTTGGAGATTAAGTCTAGGTCTTTGCAGATGGCAGCCAAACATCCTACCATTGAACTACACCTCCAACCCACTTCCTATTTTTCATTCTTGAACACACTCTGTAGCCATGGCAGACCTTGACCTTCTGATCCCCCTGTAGTAGTCTCTTCAGCAGCTAGGATTACAAGCCTGCACTACTAGGCTTAGCTATAAAAATATTTTGACAGAAAAATTACTACCAGGCACAGGTGGACATTGGAGCACAGGCCTGTAATATTAGCTATAAGGAGTTTGAGATAGGCAGATAGTTCAAGGCCTGCCTGAGCAACTTAGCAAGACATTTCTTTTCCTTTTTTTCTTTCTTTTTCTTTTCTCTGAGACAGGGTTTCTCTGTGTAGCCCTGGCTTTGTAGACCAGGCTGGCCTTGAATTTACAGCGATCCTCCTGCTTCTGCCTCCCGAGTGGTGGGATTAAAGGCATGCGCCACCACGCCTGACTCTATTTCTTTTTTCTTTTTTGGTTTTTTGAGATAAGGTTTTATTTTTGTGTAGCCCTCTGTGGCTATCTGGAAGCTTGCTCTGGCCTCAGTCTCAGAGATGTGCCTGCCTTTGACTCCCACGTGCTGGGATCAAAGGCATGTGCCACCACCACTGGGCTAAGACTCTGGGTTTTTATTTCTCAAAATAAAAACTAAGAAGAGGGTTGGGCAAACATACAGCTTAGTGGTAGAACCCTTGCCTAACACACAGGAAGCCATAGGATCAAACACTAATAATGCCAAAAAATAAGAAACAAAATAAAATAACTAGAGAGTTTATCTATTGAGTTCTAGTTCCACGTGTTTTCAAACATATATTTTGAGAGATGGGGGTGTCGTGCAGTTGATTGGGCGTCTGCCTATCATTTTGGAAGCTCTGGGATTAATCCTGCATAAACTGGCATCGTGGTGCACATTTGTAGCCCCAGCACTTAAGAGGTAGAGGAAGGAGACAGCCTGGGCTACATCTCAAAGAAACCACCACCAACAAAACGTGTTTTGAAAAATTAATAGCTGAGGGTTGGAGAGACAGCTCAGCAGTTGAGCGTATATGCTACTCAGACAGAGGACCCAGGTTCAGTTCCCAGCACCGACATCAGGCAGCTTGCAACCAACTCCAGCTCCAGGCTTTTACAACATGTTTAGCTTTGGAGGGTAACCGCACACAAGTGCATACCCACACAAAGATGCATAATTAAGCCGGGCGTGGTGGCGCATGCCTTTAATCCCAGCACTCGGGAGGCAGAAGCAGGTGGATCGCTGTGAGTTCAAGGCCAGCCTGGTCTACAAAGTGAGTCCAGGATGGCCAAGGCTACACAGAGAAACCCTGTCTCGAAAAACCAAAAAAAAAAAAAAAAACAAAAAAACAAAACAACAACAACAACAAAAAAACCCAAGATGCATAATTAAAAATAAAATGAAACTTAAAAAAAACCTACTGATAATGTATCAATGTATACGTAATAGGATGGTGAGTAAAACAAATTCCTTGGCTCTTCTCCTGCCTCTTTCACCTTCCCCTATCCCCCCCCCCATCCTCCCCCCATCCTCCCCCCATCCCCCAGACAGGATTTCTCTGTGTAGCCTTGGCTGTCCTGGACTCACTTTGTAGACCAGGCTGGCCTTGAATTCAGCGATCTACCTGCCTCTGCCTCCCGGAGTGGTGGGATTAAACGCATGCACCACCATGCCCAGCTCTTTCACCATTTAAAAAAAAAATTAATTTTATGTGTTTGCCTGAATGTATGTGTGCATCGCGTGCATGCCTGGTGCCTGAGAAGGCCAGAAGAGGACGCTGGGTCCCCTGGAGCTGGAGTTACAGGCTGTGGTGAGCTCCCACCTGGATTTGAGAACCAAACCAAGACTCTCTGGAAGAGCAGCCAGTGCTTTTAACATCTGAACCATCTCTCCAGCCCCTTGGCTGTTGTTTGTTTCAGCACAGCTGCATGGCAGGCTTCCGGCACTCTATCTACCCTCAGGTTCTTTCCAAGTCCCTCACACAGAAGGTGGAGCTGAGAATAGGGAGTCAGCCTCTCCTGTAGGCCATGCAGGTGCTAACCTGTCCTCTCTTTTCACTGCTGCCTCAGCCTAGGGTCTCTGTGTCTGTCCCACATGGCTTCAGCTGCTGAGCACCTGTCCTGGCCTTCAGTCTGGTCCTCTCACTGTCAACCCTGCACAGCCACTGGGGCAGGCCTCTATATAAACCCTTCAGGGGCTCAGCACTCCCCTAGGGCAAAAGCCAGCTCCCTCAGCATCTCAGAGGATCTTCTACCACGACTGGTGCGTCTCAGAAATAAAGTCTGCTCTCGTCCAGGACACAGCAGGCTAGTTCAGGGCACTGCTCAGGCCACTCCTTAAACTTGGGATGCTTTTCTTACCATCTCCTGGGAAAGAGACAGTAGTCCATCCACTGACTAGCTCAATGGCCACTTCCTCACTCCCATGCCCCCCCCCCCAAAAAAAAACCCTCTGTCGGAGTGCCAGCTCTCCAGGACCTGTGCCACCTCCCCTTGTGCCCAAATCCACAGCAGACAGAGCTCACTGGATCTGTATGCCTAAGCCCAGTGCCAGGTCTGCCTTAGGCAGGTAGCTAGTTTGAGTCTGTCCTATTTGCTTCTAATAATAGAGTCTAAAGAGTATCCTATTGGTTACAGCTATTGGTGGGCGTGGCCTCATAATGCCAGCCAATCAGAGACTTTCTTAGGATTTGTCCAAGTAGAGGCTGTCGGAAGGAAGGACAGGTATATGTCCTTGGAGGAGCTGGAGCCCCACTGCTGAGAGTCACTTGCCAGACTTATGCAGAGCCTGTCTACGGCTGCAGAGGATGAAACCTGGTGGGACCGGGCAGCCATCAAAGTCAGGGTGAGAGAGGCCTGAAGCCTCTGAGCAGCCAGCCCTCAGGCCTCAACACGCAGCCTCCTTTGCACTCACAGTTCTTCTCCTTGTGACCACAGGGGGCTGGCCATTGTTTGCTAAGCTCACTGGTGAGTGAAATGGAGAATCCCTAAATCAGAAGCTCCAGAAGTTTGCAGTCAACCTGGCTTTACATGAAACCCTGTTGTAAGGGGGTAGGGGGGGGGGAGATAAGGAAGGAGGGAGAGAGGGAGGGAGGGAGGGAAGGAAGGAAGGAAGGAGGCTGCCCCACTTTGAGGAGAAGGATGGGAGGAACCAGAGGAAAGGGAGAGACCTGCATAGCCGCTTACCTCATTCAGCGGTAGGCCTTAGTCTGGCTGGCTGGTTGTCTCCCGGCTGCCCTGAGGTGGTCTTAAGTGACACCTTCTTTCCTGGGATTCTGCAGGGATGGATAACAGCCCATTAGCTGCGAATCCAGAGGGCACCCAGACACTCCCAAAAGCTCACAGAAAGGACACAATTTCAGAAGTGGCAGAGACCAGCAGTGGTTTCTCAACCTGGGGGTCGCGCCCCCCCCCCAACAGTAACAAAATTACAGTTATGAAATGGCAACAAAACAATTCTATGCTTGTGTGTGTGTGGGGGGGGGGGCGGTCACCGCAACAAGAGGAACTGTATAAGAGGGCCTGCAGCTCTAAGAAGGTTGAGAGCCACTGTGATAGAGCTTTGTCTCCCTCGGGAGCCTGTGGGGTCGGGAGAGAACTGGAGTTTAGTGGTAGAAGATCCTACTCCCTTCTCCACGTCCGGAATTCTCTCTGGCATTCCAGAGAAGTTGGTGGCCACCAGAAACGCTTGTGTCTTGCGCTGCTGCTGTGCACTACAGGCAGTTCCCCTTAGAGTGGGGAACTGGGAAGGTGGGGGCATGCCTAGTTGACTTTTCATCTAGGGGCCTGTCTCAAGGACCTGTTCACTTTATGTGGCTGTGTCTCTAGCATTGAGAGGAGCCAGACAGGACCACCGTGGGTAGAAAAAGGCCATTCTCTCTACAAATCCATCTTTGGGTCCTCAGGATCAGCATAGGGGTGCAAAAACACAGAAGGTGGCACAAGGTCACAACTCCAAGGGCTTGGATTTCTTGGCCTTGGTACAAGTAATAAAAATGCTGTCCCATTTTGGCCAGGATTGTCTTCATTTTGGTCTGTATAGCTATGATTTACTGCACTCTAGGCATTCGATAGCACAGCCCTACAGTGGCTGACTGAGTGCTCAGGCCTTGGACTGCCTCCGGTCACATCCTCACTCTGCCTGTCACATCTATAAGACCTTGGCAAGGAATTAATCCCAACAGCTTCCAGGGGCGCCACCTGTCAAATGGGGGCAGCCATTAATATTACCTTCATCACGCATTGTTCGTGATGATGATTAAGGGGATAAAATGTGTGACACTTCATATAGGCTTGGCCTATGTACGAACGTACTGCTGGCACTCAAGACGTGGAGACTACAAGGGAGTTAGCAGTCTGGCCTGTATGAAGAAGCTCAGCCCTCATAGTCATGGTTGAGGCTTGTCATTTTAACACCACTGTTCCCCCCACTTTACAGAGGAGGAAAGAGGCTTAGAACACTGAAGGGATTTACTGCCACCTCTAGCCAGCAAGTGAGAGCCGCGCTTTGAGGCCTTGTCTGTCCAGGGGGGATCTCTCACTTCTCTGAGGTGCAGCGTTCTCACGTCAGCTCCAGAAAGCCTTCTGGAACTTTCTCCCACTGTGGGTTCTTTAGTCAAAGCTGTGGAGCCCAGCCTTTACCTGCTTTGGTGCTGACCTCCACAACCCTTAGCCCACTTCACAGCTTGAGGCTGGACCATTACTGACATCTTTTGGCTTGAGGTCTCCACGAGGGCCCAAGAGAAGAGATTGCGGTTTTGCTCTTCTGCCCCTACCTTGTGCTGAGCCCTTCATGTTGCTCACAGACCTGGGTCAAGCTTGGATATCTAGCATAGTCCCACCTTTTCTATCCTTCCTCAAGTCCCCAGTAAAATCTGGCCATGTCAGGGAAGGTCCCACCTCCTTCCCAAATGGGAAAGCAATGGTCCTGTCACGCCCCGTGTTCTTCTGAAAGTCTAGCTGTGATGGTCCGCGGGGGCTTGGGGTTCTCTCTGCCTTTGCTTCTTATGTCTTCTCAGCCAGCTTCCCACCCCTTCCGAGAGAGCCTTCCTCAGGCCTCAGGTTCCTATTTTCAGTGCCCTGGGCTTTTGTTTACATCTTCCTTGACTTTTTTTGTCCGCCCTCCATCGCCCAAATTCCTGTTGTAAGTTCTCAGTTTCTGAGACTAAAGGGAGAATTAAAAATAAAAGAAAATAAAATATTTCTGAGAGGCCAGGCTTGGTCTCTGGCCCAGGGAGATAGCTTGTTCATAACCCCTGGGGAGTCCCTTTCCCAGCTCAGGCTCCTTTAGTCTGCTATATGGAAAGGGACAGTGGCAGTGGCTCCCCACGACTCTAGTCACCTTCCCTTAGATACCCCAGCAGGGAAGATCAGCTTCAAAGGCCAGCACAGTTCTTCCTCCTCCCCTTGGTAACCCTAAGAGACCCGGTCCATGGGGGATCCTAAGGGAGATGCAGAAGCATCTTGCAGCACCACCCTCAGCTGAGGATTGGAGACCCTCCTCTTCCAAGGTCCCTCACTTTCTTTCCTTGAAATCTAGGCCTCTGGACCAGTTTACCGGTAGTTGCTGTGTGGAATGCAGAGCCAGCATCCCACCTTTAGAAGGGATGAGCTGGGAGCCTCAAGTAGCTGCGGAACAGTTTCTCCCATTACAGGAAATGGGAAGCTAAAATGATGGCTGCAGGGTCACAGAATCGCGAATGTTGCAGGAGCTGGTGTGGCTTTGGCCTTGACCAGCATTGTCTGAATGGGGAGACCAGGGTTGGGTGTCCCTTTCCCGGAGGTCGCCTCACCTGCTCCAGGGACCCAGGAGACTGCTCACACCGGCTGCGGTTGGCTCAGTTAGTCGTTATGGACTCCTGAGTCGTCAAGGGGCGGGCCCTGAGCCCTCTGCTGTGGGCGTTGGCGGCCTCCCCGTTGCCCCTAGCACGCGTTCACTCACCGAACGCCCCTATGGCCCCGGGCTCTGCTCGTGCTTTCTGGCTGCGTGTTTCGGGATGCCCACGCTTTTCGTGTGCAAGGAATGTAGTTTTGGTTAAGAGTGGGGGACGGGGAGAAGGCCCAAGAATAGTAAAAGAGGCAGGGGAGGCGAAGGAGTTCCTTTCCTATAGGTACTTAAGTCTCAGGAAGTCCCCTGTGGCCAAACTGTGGACCCCAGCTCTGCTGAGGAGTCCTTTCCCCTCTCTCCAATATGAACCAAGTGTCAGAGTCCAGAAGGACCCGGGCCTCTGTAGGACTCCTGCACTCTTCCCCAAACCTGGCGCCAGTGCAGCGCTCGGTCCTGGCGTGACAGGATAGAATTGCTGTCCTGATCTCTTGGTAGGCAAGAGAGACGACTCCAGGGATCAGGCTATATTATAGAAGAGAAATCGTTCTCCGGAGCTGAGAGACAGCAGACTAGTGGAGGGGTCCCAGGAAAGCAAAGCTTAGCTTTAAGCTAGCTTCTCTGGCTAGACATCTCTGTTGGGTCCTCAGTCCGGCGGGCTGTGGAGAAGCTGGACCAGTGGTAAACAGAAGAGACTAGCCTACTACCAAGCTCCCCGGTTAGGTCCGGCAGCAAGGAGCCAGGCTTCTGTTTCCAAGTCCCTTCAAGCCCTCACAAGAGACTTACAAACCATCACTTGTGTAGTTGTGGATGACCTTGAATTTCTGGGGGTTTTTGTTTGTTTGTTTGTTTTGTTTTGAGACAGAATTTCTCTGTGTAGCTTTGGCTGTCCTGGACTTGCTTTGTAGACCAGGCTGGCCTCGAACTCACAGTGATCTGCCTGCCTCTGCCTCCCAAGTGCTGGGATTAAAGGCCTATGCCACCACACCTGGCTCTTGTCTCATTCTTGACACTCCTCTCTCTGTCTGTCCCTCCACCCTACCCTAGAAGCAGGTTCCACAAGGAAGAAAACTGTTGTGTCTAGTTCTTGTCACTGTCAGTTGTGTCAGCAAGCCATCCTGGCTTTACTTGAAACAAGTCATTGTTTTTGTTTTTAGAGTGTTTGTGTTCTTGCATTTTCTTTCTTTCTTTTTTTTTTTAGATTATTTATTATGTATACAGTGTTCTGCCTGCATGTATGCCTTCACTCCAGATGAGGACAGCAGACCTCATTAGAGATGGTTGTGAGCCACCATGTGGTTGCTGGGAATTGAACTCAGGACCTTTGGAAGAGCAGCCAGTGCTCTTAACCTCTGAGCCATCTCTCTAGCCCCAAACAAGTTATTGTTAATGAAACAAATGACACCAGGGCTGGGTATTCTGTTGTTCTGATTTTTTTTTTTTTTTTTTTTTCTTTTTTGTTGTTGTTGTTCTGATTTTCACATGACATTTATGGAACTTGATAGCCAGGAGATGCTTCCTGGTCAATCCTGCCAATCCTGGCTCACAGGTCCGCCTCTGAATGCTCTGATGCTTGGATGGTCCAGATTTAGGTGCCAGGTGCCTTTCCACTAAGGTGAGATTAACAGTGGGCATCCATGTCAGGGTGAGGAAGGCCACTCATCCTTTAACATTTTTTGTGTATGTTACATACTTGCAGGTTCCCAGAGTCCACCATGAGCCACATATGGGTGCTGGGAGCTGAACCTGGGCCTCTGGAAATGCACTGAGTACTCTGTCCTCCCTGACTCCCTCCGAGACAAGGTTTCTCCGCGTAGCCTTGGCTGTCCTGGACTCGATTTGTAGATCAGGCTGGCCTCAAACTCACAGAACTCCACCTGCTTCTGCCTCTCTGATTGCTGGGATTACAGGTGTGTGCCACTATGCCCAATGGCACCAAGCACTCCAATCCTCTGTGAAATATTTTTTAAAAAACTTTTATTATTGCTGGGAGTGGTGGTGCACACCTTTAATCCCAGCACTCGGGAGACAGAGGCAGGCGGATCTCTGTGAGTTTGAGGCCAGCCTGGTTTACAAATCGAGTCCAGGACAGCCATGGTGACACAAAGAAACCCTGTCTCAAAAAAACCAAAAAACTAAAACCAAAAAAACAATACAAACCTTTTATTATTTTGTGTGTGTATTTTAATTTTTTTTTTTTTAACTTAATGTTTGTTTTCTGAGACAGGATTTCTTTGTGTGGCTTTGGCTGTCCTAAACTCGCTTTGTAGACCAGGCTGGCCTCAAACTCACAGCGATTCACCTGCTTCTGCCTCCCAAGTACTGCGATTAAAGGCGTGCGCCATGCCAGGTGGTCATGGTGGTGGTGGTGGCGGCGGCGGCGGCGGTGCATTAACCATTGAGCCATCTCTCCAGCCTTTTAATACACTCCTGGCTACAACAGTCCAGGTCTTCACATTTGTTGGGGCGGCTGCTTCTCAGTCCACTTTTGTTTCCTCGAGCCTGCTGGTGTCAGGTGGCCCGGGTAGCCGTCTTTGGCTCAGATACCTGGCCTTCAGCTGCTGGGCCTCTGCTTCAGCTTCCAGGAAGGCTATGCAGCTCCATGAGCGCTCCATGGACGTCACTTACTCCTGTGAGTGCTGGGTGAGCCTAGTCAGAGCTGCTTGAGTGCATAAGCTCGGGCTGTTCCGAGGGCAGCCTCCAGGTCAGCTGTGTGTCCATGACCCTGGGCTACCACCTGAGAGCCCCAAGCCTTGCCTCCCATGTGGCTGCACACAGCTAGTGCCCAGGCCTCCGCTGTGAAGGTGGGTGTGGCACCCTGGGGAGAGAGTCAGAAAGGGAAGTTATATGGAGCAGTCCTCAGGGTCGCTGTTCATTCTGTGAACCCCTGGGAATATAGTCACCAACAAGGAGCACCCTCTCCCAGGCTGAGCACAGGGTAGGAACCTCTGGTGAGCAATAAGGAAGGGGCTAGACTGTGACTATGTATGGAAGTAACGGACATCTGAGACTTGTTTGCAAGGAATGGGGAGCCTCAAGGCAGGTGACTAAGGAATTTCACAATGCCTTCTGGGAAGGGGGGGAGGTATCTCTAGGGACAAGGAGAGATTGCTCTTTCTCTCATAGGTTATCTCCTCCTACCCTTGATCTCCTATCTGGAAGCAATAAAAGAGGTGGGACCAAAGCTAAGCAAGCGCCATTTAGGGTGGGCTCTTGGGACCCCTTACCTGGGCCACCTGGCAGGCACACAGGATGCTGCCAGTGGGCTGTGGGCTGAGCAACAGCACAGACATGCTGGGGGCCTGTTTGCATACCTCCCGCACGACCTTTACCAGCACCTATGCGAGGATGACACAGTGACCCACGGCTCCCCAGATGCCCAGGACCTCCCAGTCAGGACTTGGCCTTCTGTAGGCCCCAGGAAGGCCACTGGCCAGCACTCACAGAGAGGGTCTCAGCTGAGACAGTGTCCACAATGAGCGGCCCCTCTGAGTGCCGTTTCAATAGCTCCTGAGATTTCTCCGCAGCCTGTGGGGCAGAAGAGCAGTGGAGGGGCTGGGCATGGATACTCCACTTCTCAACTAAGACCCAGTTTAACAGCTAACAACTGCCCCCCTCCCAGGCTCTCCCTCAACAGAGGCCATTAGTTCTGAGGAGAGGTGGTGGCGGCTCTGCCTAACGTGGCCTGTTTTCTTGGGTTCCATCTGTGGCCTTCTGTGATTGCCTCAGCTCTTCTATTTTGTCTTCGGGCCCCACAAAAGTTACTGAAGGTTAGAGGAGAAAGGCCAGATGGCACAGATGGACGGGGAGGGGACTAGGGAGTGACAGTCAAGGAGCAGTTAAGGATGACTGGCATTTAAGTCAGGAGGCTGCCTGATGGGCTGGGCTGGGGAAAAGCTACAGCCAGGCTGCGGGGTGATGGGGGTGTATGGGAACCCATGAAGTAGGAAGCTGCCTCTGACTCCTATCCCAGTTCTGGAAGCTTCTGAGGGTTGGTGGGGGCAATGTCTGTGAGTACCAGGTGCAGCTGACCTCCTCTCACCTGACCCTTCTCCAGTTTCCTTATGGCGGTGTTGGCACGGCGCTGAAGTATCTTCAGTGTGGTCTGCAGCTCCTGCCGCTGCCACTGAGGCATCACGGCAGAGTCTATGACCTATGGTCAAAGCCGTGTGCCACCCTTAACGCTTCTGACTGACAGAGCCAGGGCAGACCCCACACACACCCTGAAGGCAAACATCTGGACCAACTGGAAGGCTGGGAGGGAGGGTCCAGGAAAGGATGGGAGGGAGGAACGGGGCCAGCGGAAGTTAGGAAGTGGAATGGCAAGGGTGACCCTGACCTCAGTGAGACGTCCTATGTCCTTAGATAGCCGGTGAGCCTCCGGCAAGTCCTGGCTTCCCTGACTGAGTCGCTCACGGGCTGCTTCCACCTCCTGAGACAGGCTCTGGCCCATCTCTCGGGCCTGTGGGAGAGGACAAGAAGGTTTCAGACTTACAGGCACCCTCCTAGGACTGGGGCTCCTATCTCACTGCAGTCAGGGCCATATCAGAAATGTTTGCTGGTTGAGACCAGTCAAGGCGCCAGCCCTAAATTAACAGCCGATAGCTGCTAGCAGTTGCTCCGCCACGGGAGTGTTTGTGTATAGGCATGCTGGCTATACCTGGTTATCCCCGACACTTTTCCCCCCCCAGTCCCCCGCCAGTCAGAAGTCTCCAGGGCCTCTAGTATTCTGACCTGCTGGGCCTGCTCCCCAGTGATGGCCAGTAGACGAGTGATGCCTTTGACCAGCTGGCGCTCCCCAATGATTGCCAGGTCCCCCACGGCCCCTGTACGTAGCAGGTGCCTAAGGTAAGATGAGGAGACGGGTAATAACAGAGAGAAGGGAGAAGTCTGAGCCTAAAGCAAAGGCTGGTGGCTGCCAAGAGGATCCAGGGTTCAGGGACAGGGTGGCCCAAAAGTGACTCACGTCCCACAGCAGAGCTCCACTGAGGTCTGCAGTGCAGCCTGGGAGGCTGGTGCCAGGGCGTGGGCCACAGGAACTCCCACTGACACTACCCGCACAGGGTCTGGGTACACCTGAGGGGAAGGTGGGACAACGGCTGTTAGCGGCCTGTGAAGGACAGGGGAGGCCTTCTGGGATCACCCCTCCACAACTCACCTCATCTAGGGAGCGAAGGCCGGGGATACTGGCAGTGTGTGCCAGGGGCACCTCCTCCATGTACACAGGCTTATCCTGCTCCACAGCCTCCTGCACGTAGCTCTCTACTGTCCGAAGCTGCTCTGTGGTCAGTGGGGTCTGGGGTGTGGGGAAACAGGCACAGGGTTGGTAACTGCTTCTGCCCATTAAAGGGTAACTGGCATCCCTGGTGATGAGTGGCTGGAGGTGAAGGTGATGTCCTGAGTACGTGGGCCTTGCTGAGGTGAGGTTCCGCAGGACACAGTGGTGGTGCTGACCCACACAGGTCCTCAGAGGAGTCAACCCGCCTCCTGTCTGTCGTGCAGCCTACCACTTCCCATAAAGCCCCTCTTTCTGTGCCCAGCTCACCTGGGTGGCCACATCAAAGCGCAGCCTCTCGGGGTTGAGATGGGAGCCCCGCTGCTCGATGGTAGGTCCAAGGACCCGGCGAAGTGCCCAGTTCAGCAGGTGGGTGGCTGTGTGCTTCACCATGCATCCCATTCGCCAGGCCTGGAACACTTTTGTCACCCATGGTCCTGGGTGAGGGCAGGGGTGGGGGAGGAGGAGGCCGCAGGATATGCAGTATGGCTGGGATAGGGGGTCCTTACCTTATCCACGTGCAGCTGCACTTGGTCCCCCACCTGTAAGCCCTCAAGAGCCACTGCCTCATGCAGGATGAAGCCTCCACAGACCTGAGCCCGGGCCACAGGGAACAGCACATCCTGGGGAGAAGAGGACCAACGTGCTAGAAGGACTGCCCGCAGCCATCCCCTGAACCCGCAGCCATCCCCTGTGCCTCCCACTGAAGTCAGCCCCGGGTGCTGGGTGCTCACCTGCTGCCCTGTACGAACCAAGTAGCCCCGGTCTGAAGCCTGGCCCCCTTGTTCGGCGTAGAAGTTGGTTCTGTCCAATAGGAGGCCACAGCGCTGGCCAGCGCCCACGGAGGCCACAGCCGTCCCAGCCTCTGAATACAGCTGCAGCACCTGGGCCTCACACACATCAAACTCTGCCGGAGGCGGAAGGATTATCAGTGTTAGGGCCTGGGGATGTGATGGGTTGGGGATGTGAGGCCAAGGCTCAGATGCTTCAGATGGTGAAGGAGAAAAGACATTTCCAGGGGAAGGAAGCAGTGACCCCTGCTGGGGACTTTGGGTAATGCAAGAAGCTGGAGGCTACTGCTTCTCTCCTTCCCAGTCAAGGTCAGGAAAGCTTCTGCCTAACCAGCCTGGGTCTAGGCTCTCACCATAATCCCCACTGGATCCAAGAGAGTAGTTATACTTGGGGCTGTCATCAGTTGGGGGTACCCCTTGACGGTGCAGCTCCTCCAGTGTGTGAACATCAAGACACAGTCCTTCCTCCTGAACTGGCTCTGGGCTCAGGTGCTGGGCCTGGTGCTGCAGGACAAGTGTGCAGGGGATGGGGTGGGGGGTGGGTGCGTGGGGGATACAGATGCACAGAGAACACCACAGGATGGGAACTGAGCCTTTGAGAGCCCTGTCTCTGTGAACCCTGCAGCCTGCATGGAATAAGACTTGAGGCAGAGGGTCATCTTAGGTGGCTGGTAAACTAGACACCACAGGTGCCTCAGGGCCAGGCCTTCTTGCCCACAACCACCCCGCCACCCTGCCCCCACCCCACCCTCCCTTCTGTTCCTCTGTGGTCACTGGGGCTAGTGCTCCTCTCTACAGACTGAGTAGGACCTGAGCATCTGTCCTCAGAGGACAGACCCTACCTCAGCTTCCAATTCTTTGACTAGCTGTAATTCTCGCACCAGGAGATGAGGGCTGAAGACGGAAGTGCTGGGTCGCCGCAGTGTCTAGCGGCCTGTACCTGAGCATCCTTCCGGGCTAGCTGCTCCAGTCCTGCAGTGTCCAGCTGGACCCCCTTCTCCTCCAGCATTAGCTCCACCAGGTCCAGGGGAATCCCCAGATTCCCAGACAGCGACAGTGACCAGGCCACTTCAGCTGAGAAAAGAGACCAGAGGGCTGAGGATGGGAGCGGCAGAGCAAAGGAAGGGGAAGGAAGTGAGCTAGCCTTGGGCTTTTTCAGCCACGTAAACCCCACCAGTGCCCCATCCCATACTGGGTGCTCCCAGGTGAGGAACCAGAGGTCAGGTAAGGGTAGGCCAGCATCCACTCCCAGGACACGTGGCATTTTGGTGGTCTCAGTTTAAGTATGAAGCTGACCTTGGAAACAAGGGGTGGGAAGTGGGGCTGGCTGGGTGGGGCTCCTGCAGTGGTCAGGTCTAGAACACCTGGGAGAAACTTCAGGCAGAAGTAGGGGTATGGGGGCTGGGGGTGGGGTGGGGTCGGTCTGAAGCCCCTGGTAGGCTGAAAGCTCCCACCTTTTTCCTGGAGCCCCTTTGCTTTCGCTAGGCTCCCAGCTCACCAGGGAACAAATCAGAAGGTGCCAAGCGCTTAATGGTGCGATCAATGATCCGCTGGCCTCGCTGCAGGGAGCCCAGGAAGGCTGCCTCATCCTCTGATACCAGACTGGCTATCTGAAGCAAGGCACAGGGCAGGGAGTGGAGCTGGGTCTCCTTGGAAACGGGCTTCTCCCCATGGCTCTCCAGGCGGCCCCCACCTCCCCACCTGAATCAGTACCTTGTCTGAGTTCTTCTGAAGTTCTGGATAAGCAGCTCCCTAGGGGTGTGGGGGAAGACTGTGGAGGATGGAAACAGCCCACCCTCTCTCCCTCCCCTGGCATCCACAGATGCCTGCCCCGGAGGTTCAGATGCTCTGAGAACTGGGGAGGGACTCAATAGGGAAATGGTTTCCCAGTGGGGCAGGCATAAGAGGAAGGGAACTCCAAGGTCAAAGGTCCAGCAGCCTGAATGGGCGCCCTTCCAAGGTCTCCTTGATGGGGTGCAGGACTGGACAGTGAGGGTGGGACACTGCTGAGGCTCAGTGGCAGGCTCCCAAGGGCCCAGGAGGCATGAGGTTTGCTCGTACTTACCAACGTCTCCACCACCACTGGCACCAGGCTGCCTAGAAAGCCAGGTGGTGCCCGCAAGACCTCTGTGGAAAAGCGCACGGCTCGACGAAGAATCCGACGAAGAACTAGCCTAGAGGGGTTCAGGGCCCAGGTATGAACCCCTGGCACCATCTGGCCAGCAATATGGGGAGTGGGGTGCTTCCCCTATGCCTTCTGAGCTCTTGACCCCTTGACCCGACTTCACCTCCCATTTTCCTTCTTCCCAGCCAGCCCTACCACTCCAGAACCACCTGGCCTTCCGGACTCACGGGGCACCTGACATCCCTGGGGAGACACCATCAGCAATGCAGACACTGAGCGTGCGGATGTGATCAGCTATGACTCGGTATGCTGTGTCTATGCGTCCTTCATCTGCTGCCCCTACCCGGCCAGAGTAAGGGGGAACCCCACAGCCCTGAAAAGCAGGAAAACAGACAAGGCACAGCTGTTGGCTCTGCTTGGCCTGGGCACCTGCCTGTTCTCAGCCATAAAACTGACACATCCGTGGGAGCACAGCCCAAGAGTGGAATCCTGTGAGAATTTTGTGTGCTTGTGAGAAAGCTCCAAGAAATCAAGATAAATGTGGCCTCAGTTTCTTCAAAACAAAGAATTGTTCTTAGAATGTTGTTTCATGCTACCCCCAGGTGTAGTGGATAGTTTATTTCAGCTGTTGTTATTTGAGAAGAAGAAGAAGAAGAAGTAGAGGAGGAGGAGGAAGGAGAAAACTAAAACCAAAGAAACAGAATGGCCTTTTGGAAAAGTCACTGTTGAACAGAGCTCCCCGGCCCTTTCAGGGCTTGTGTGCTGAGCATTAAAAGGCCTTTGGTGGCCGTCACCTGCTGAATTTCCTGTCAGAGCAGAGGCACCCCTGAAGCACATCCCATCTGTGCTGGCTGGTTTCACGCCAACTGGACACAAGCTAATATCATCTTGGAAAACAAAATCTCAATTGAGAAAAACACCCCACCATGTTGGCCTGTAGGTAAGACTGAAGTGCATTTTCTGGATTGATCATGGATGTGGGAAGCTCAGCCCACTGTGGGTGGAGCCCAGCTCACTGTAGGCGGAGCCACCCTTGGGCTGGTGGTCCTTAGTATAGCAAGAGAGCAGGCTGAGCAAGCCAGGCGACTGAGCCAGTAAGCAGCGCCAGACCATACACTTTGCTTCAGTTCCTGCCCTGACTTCCTTTGATGTGACTGTGATAGAAATGTATGGAAAGAAATCCTTTCCTCACCAACTTGCATACAGTCATGGTGTTTATCACAGCAATAGAAACCCTAAGGCACCATCCATCCCTAAAACAACCTCTCTAGACGGTTCTAGAGGTACCCTTGCTTACTTTTATTAACTTGCTATGTAGACCAAGCTGGTCTCAAACTCACAGAGACCAGCGCGTACAGGCTCAGTGCTTGCTTTAAAGAAGAGGAAAAAGGGGTGGGCGTGGTGGCGCATGCCTTTAATCCCAGCACTTGGGAGGCAGAGGCAGGCGGATCTCTGAGTTCGAGACCAGCTTGGTCTACAGAGTGCCAGGACAGCTAGAGCTACACAGAGAAGGAAAAAGGTTTAAGGATGTGGCTCAGCTGGCAGAACACATGTAGCCCTGGGGATAACCCCTAGCACTGCATAAAACTGGGCAAAGTGACATAGTCCAGTAATCCCAGACCTTGGAAGGTCATGGTAGGAGGACCAGAAGTTCAAAGCCATCCTTAGCTACCTGGCAAATTCAAGGCCAGCTTAGGATACACGAGACTGTCTCATTAAAAATATATAAAATAAATAAATAAAGCTATGTGAGACAATGTAGCTCCTCAAGATCAGATTGGAAGTGTGGACCAGGCTGCTGTGATTCCCTGCTTGCCTCTCTGATCATCCGAGATGTAGGGTCAGGGGCGGGGAGTAGGAGTAGAGGCCTGCTGTGGGACACTCAAAAGTGCCACAGCAGGCCACTTAATCTGCTAACCTCCAAACAAACTTGAGGCTCATTATGCTGCTTAAACCACGCCCCCAGCCCCACCCACTGATGGGCCTTTTCCTTTGACCTCCTGGAGAAGTATCTTTTTGTTTGTTTGTTTTTTCGAGACAGGGCTTCTCTGTGTAGCCTTGGCTGTTCTGGACTTGCTTTGTAGACCAGGCTGACCTCGAACTCATAGTCATCTGCCTGCCTCTGCTTCTCGAGTACTGGGATTAAAGGCGTGCGCCACTACACCCAGCCTGTGAGAGATATCTTGTCTATTTGTTAGTGTCTAGTCTCCTGCCACCATCCAAGATGCACCCACCTCCACCCCGTTCTTTCCTGGATTGATAACAGAGAGCAGTGGCTTTTGGGCTTTTACTCATCCCTTGTGCGAGTGCATGGCAGATCCTGCATCCCCTCCACTGGTGCCTTTCTTTCTCCCCATGCACAGAATGAAAGTCTCACTTTGGACTTCAAGACCACACAAGATTTGATTCCTGCTCTCTTCTTCACAGAAGGCTATCTGTAAAACTGTCCTTTCCCTGAGCCCAAGCCACTTTGCCACAGGGTTTTCAAGCGGCTGCTTTCCATCAGCAGATAGCATCTATCCCCCTATCTCTGAGCCTCCAGCTGCCCAGTGACTTTCTCTGGCTAGCAGACTATAGGAGGAAGGAATCTTGGTGTAGTGCTGCACACCGGGGATTCCAGCGTTTGGGAGGTTGAAGTAAGAGGGTCAGGAGTTCAAGGTCATCTCTGGCTACACGAGCAAGTGTCTGAGGCCAGTCTGGGATGCATGGGGCCCTGTCTCAAAACAGAAAAAGAATATAAGGAGCATTTAACTCTACTTCTGTCTTCCCTCTAGGATCCTTGCTGAGCTACGATGAGAAGAGGCCTGAGCTAGAGCCCGCCAGCTAGATGACAGCAGACACTTGGCTTAGCCACCCTGACTGCTTCAAACAGACAGTCAGTTAGAGCCTACGAGCAGAGCTGTCTCATACCCAACCACAGATGTTTGGATGAGCTCACGTAAGACCAAAAGAATAATCCAGGAAAGGTGGCCTGGCCTGTGCCACTGTCCACAGACTCTTCGACTGGACAGCAGCTGCCATACAGCATTGGTGTGCTATGGGGCAAAAGCTCTTGGGCATGGCTCCATCCACACCTCACAGGATTCTTCCTCAGCTGTCTGTCTGTCTGTCTGTCTGATCTTTCCGGAAAGGCAGGAACTATTAAAAGAGCCTGGAAAGGGAAAGAAGGCCCCTGGCCTGGGACCTAATTTGTACTTCCTGTTGGCTGAGGGTCAAGAAACTTCAGTACCACTGATAAAACCAAAGCCCCTCAGAGATGTACTTGTTTTCGTAAAGACTTTTCAGACAAGGCTGTTAAAAGCAACACACGAGGGGCTGGAGAGATGGGTCAACAAGCAAGAGTGCTGCTTACCGTTCTTGCCAAGGACCTGAGTTTGGTTCTCAGCAGCCACACTGGGTGGCTCACAACCCCCTGTGACTCCAGTTCCAGGTGATCTGACGCCCTGCTCTTTTCTGGTCTCTGTGTACACACACACACACACACACACACACACACACACACACACACACACACACACACACACACACGAACAAAAATCAAAGAATCTCCAAGCAGTGGTGGTGCCAGCCTTTAATTCCAGCACTCGGGAGGCAGAGGCAGGTGAATCTCTGTGAGTCTGAAGCCAGCCTGGTCTACAGAGGGAGTTCCAGGACAACCAAGGCTACACAAGGAAACCTCTCAGAACAAAACAAAACAAATAAAAAAGCAAAAATATTTGAGGCCTTAAATTCCGCCCTATTAGCACACTTCTCTCATCCCCAAACGTAAGAGAGGCGTTTCAGAAAACCACCGGATAATTTCATTTGCAAAAGGAATTCCTAGAGAAAAAGAAATAAACCAATTTATATTTCTTTCTTTCTTTCTTTTTTCTGCCTCTTAAGTGCTGGGATTATAAATGTGTGCCACTGTGCCCGGCTACCCGTTTATATTTTTAAAATTGATTTTTAAAATGGGCTTAAACTTTCAACCTTGCTGTAAATGACATCCTTTGGGAAATGTAACTTAGAAAGCCACCGGACCATAAATACAGCCACTGTGAAGACACCTAAGCACAACTCTCTTGGGGAGCCCGCACCCATGTTTTGAGTGCCTTTTCCCTCTGTGTCGCCGTATAAACATTAAACTCGCTCTCTACTTCACTCTGACCTCCCCTGAAAGTCTATTCTGTGATGCAGTCAGGGACCCTGCTTTACCTGGGTGGAGGGGCCTCAAGGGGGAGGAGCGAGACTGCATCTGCTCCCCTTGATGACAGTGGCAAACGTCAAGCTTTTCTTGCCTTGGCACCCGCTGTTGCCTGTCTGGGGTACGCTTTCTGTGCTGACTCCATCAGCTTTTAGATCAAAGGGCACCTTCCAGGCAGGTCTTCTCCACCCACCTGGTCTAGGATTCCTCTGTAAGACACCAGGCTGCCTGCTCAGAACCTGTGGGCTATGATCTTGTTCTTTCACACTCACTTACTATCTGTCTCTCAGGCTTGAAGGTTATCTCCATATCTCTCCTATTTGAGCCTCTGATGAGCTTCTGCGCCAAGCACACAGGTTTTGGCTTAGGGGGCTAGTCAAGCCACACCCATGCATAGCAGCCTCTTTCTTAAAGAAAGTCACAGACCCTCTACCAACGGCCCATCTCTACCTCCTCTGATGCCCTAGACTCCTCCCGTGCCTGGATTCCAGGAGAATGGCAGCTGCCACTCTTACTTCCCCAAGGCCGTCTATAGGCTCAGGACACCAGAGGCTAATGGCACAGAGGGCAGACTCAAGTAGATGTGTCCTCTTTGTCACATCCCCAAAATTCTCCACAACAATCCCTTCTGTGGAATACAGGCCCCTGCTGAGGACTCCCCTTATCAATTATGTGGCGTGAAAACCTTCCCCTTCCTGTAAGAGCTCTAGGAAAGGACCAGCACTCAGCCTTGCAGACCCACGCTCTCTTCAGAGCCCCCCCCCCTCCACCGTGTTGTCTAGCTATAGTGTTGGGGCCTGAACTCTCTCCAGGGTCCTATCATGCTGCTGTCTGTCCAAGAAGTTAAAAACTCTTTTAAGGGGCTAGAGAGATGGCTCAGAGGTTAAGAGCACTGGCTGTTCTTCCAAAGGTCCTGAGTTCAACTCCCAGCAACCACATGGTGGCTCACAACCATCTATAATGAGATCCTATGCCCTCTTCTGGTGTGCTGGTGTACATGCACACAGAGCACTGTATACATAATAAAAATAAATAAAATCTAAAAAAAAAAAACCAACCCAAAAAAACCAAAACTCTTTTAATAAATCTTTCACCCAAAAGAACATTCTGCCTCAGTGTCCCCTTGAGCCCCGAGCCCCGAGCCTTTTATAAAGGACTCGTGCACATTTTGCATAATGGATGAGGAGAGGAGTTACGAGAGACATCGGGCAGCAGCGACTGTTAGCTGCACACCTGATACCCTGGGATCCTTGGTCTGTTCTGTCCCCACATGTTGGGAATACTCTGAGTTCTCAACAAATGAATAAGCACCATGAGGCAGTGGTGTGTATGTGTGTGTGTGTGTGTGTGTGTGCGTGCGCGCGTGTGCACGTGTGCTGGGGAGATGGCTCAGTTAGAAAAGAGTTAGCCTCACAAGCACAAGAACCTGAGCTGGATCTCTACAACGCAGGTAAAATCGCTGGCACAGTGGCGCAGGTTTGTAATCCCAACCCTGGCGAGACAGAGCCAGGAGGATCCCTGAGGCTTGATAACCATCCAGTGTTGCCTGATTGGTGAGCTACAGGCCACTGTCTCACCCTGTCTCAAAGAAGGTAGACAGCATTCCTGAAGATGACACCCAAGGTTGTCATCTGGAACACACACACACACACACACACACACACACACACACACACACGAAAAATAAAAAGCAATGAGGCTGAGGCAGAGGTCGGCTCACCTGGTGTATGGCGTGGAGCAGGGGAGAGAAGAAGTCAGTGTCATAGGTGGAGCGTTTGCCCTGCAGGACAGCCACCAGCCTTTCTAGGCCCATTCCTGTGTCCACATGTTGCTGGGGCAGCGGCTGTAGGCTTCCATCTGCCTCTCTGGTTGGGAAAAGTGTGCAAGGTGAGGCCAACTGAGTCTGGCAGGTGTGAGGCAGGTGCTTCAGTTTGGGAGAAACATGACAACCCAGGGGCTGAGATCGCAGGAACCTGAGGGCAGCGTCCCCTTCCCCTCCCTACACAAGTGGAGGCAATGAAGGCCCTGTCCTTTTTCAAAAAGATTAACTCCATTCTCACTCTAGGTCCTTGTCCGCACCTAGACATAGCTACGAAGATGGTTTCTTTGTCTTTAGAGAGACAGGTCAAGACGTGCTAGGAAATCTTAGTGATTGCTAAGTTCAACTCCATTATACAATAAGAGGCTGGAGAGCATCAATAACTAGTGGAAACTGTCATCGACAAGGAGTATAATAATAATAATAATAATAATAATAATAATAATAACAACAACAACAACAACAATAATAATTTATTTGTTTGTTTGTTTTGTTTTGTTTTAGAGACAAGGTTTCTCTGTGTAGCCTTGGCTGCCCTGGACTCACTTTGTAGGCCAGGCTGGCCTCGAACTCACAGCGCTCCACCTGCCACTGCCTCCTGAGTGCTGGGATTAAAGGCGTGCGCCACCACTTAGAATTATTTTTATTTATTTATTTATTTTTATTTTTTTGGTTTTTCGAGACAGGGTTTCTCTGTGTATTCTTGGCTGCCCTGGACTCGCTTTGTAGACCAGGCTGGCCTCGAACTCACAGCAATCCTTCTGCCTCTGCCTCCTGAGTGCTGGGATTAAAGGCATGCGCCACCACGCCCGGCTAGAATTATTTTTAAAAAGCATGTAAGTCCCCCTAGAAACTAATGGTGGCTTCAGCCACTGTTACCTGTTGTGTTGCATGAAGACCAGATTCCAAAGCTCTACCAGCTGGGGGGCTCCCACGCCCCCAGCCAGGTCATAGTGGATCTCGGTACAAGGCCCACAAGGCCCAGTGTCTCCCATCTCCCAGAAGTTCTCTTGGAGTCCAAAGGAAAGCATGCGGCTGGCAGGCACTCTGGGGAGAGAGCCAAGGAGGCGTTGGAAGATTGCTGGCACCTCTCTGCTATGACAAGCTCTCACCCAAGTCCAGCTCAGGAAGAGGGGTCCTAGGGCTGACCCACAGCATGATGGGACATGCTGAACTCTGAGGATTTGAACCCAGAGTCTGGTTTCCGGTCTTCCTATGGCCCAGGGGTGGGTGACAGAAAGGGGATGACTTACCCCAAGCCAAGCCAGATGTCTCTGGTCTCCAGGTCTGGGTCCAGCCCTGTCTTGGAGTCACCACCAAAGTAGGAGACCCATAACCTGTCCTCAGGGATCCCATAGACTTGAGTCAGCAGTTCCCAGGCCATGCTACAAGCCTCCTCCTGCAGGAGAAACCACCGTGGGGTGAAGAGATGTGCCAGGCAGGCCACTTGAGTTCATGAACCCATACAAAGCACTCCCACTACCTACCCTATTTTCAGATCGAGGCTCTGCCTTGAATTTCTCCTGCCCAGAAAGTGTCTCCACTCTTATAAAGCCCACTTTCTTTCCAGCCCCAGTGACTTCTGTCTTCTCCATAAACTCCTCCACCCACCCACCCTGACCTGGTCACTTTTTATGTCCAGCGCCAATCTCAGCACTGCTGCCTGGCCATCTGTTCATATAACTTTTAAGCAACCATTAGGGAGGAGACAGTCCCTTCTTTCAATCAGGGAAGTGAGGCATATTCCTTTTCATTGTATGTGTGTATGTGTGTGTGTGTGTGTGTGTGTGTGTGTGTGTGTGTGTACATCTACTACATGTGGGTATGCATGTATGAAAGTCAAAGGATGACCATGGGTGACTGCACTTAGGCACTTTCTAGTTTTTTTTGGGGGGGAGGAAGGTTTATTTGGATTATACTTCCAGATTGCTGTTCATTATTAAAGGAGGTCACGACAGGAACTCAAACAGGGAAGGAACCTAAAGTCAGGTATTGATGCTGAGGCCATGGAGGGGTGTTGCTTGCTGGCTTGCTCAGTCTGTTTTCTTATGTAACCCAGGGCCATCAGCCCAGGAATGGCACCACCCACAAGGAGCTATGCCCTCCCTTAATAATCACTAATTAAGAAAGTGTCACCAGGCATGGGGGTACATGCCTTTAATCCCAGCACTTGAGAGGCAGAGGCAGGAGGATCGCTGTGAGTTCGAGGCCATCCTGGTCTACAAAATGAGTCTTGGGCAACCAAGGCTACACAGAGAAACCCTGTCTTGAAAAACAAAAACAACAACAACAGAAAGAAAATGCCTTACAGATATAGACATAGAGGCATTTTCTCAATTAAGTGTCCCTCCTTTCAAATAATTCTAGTTTGTGCCATCTTTCTAAATTTTTTTTTTTTTTTTTTAAACAGGGTCTCTCATTAGCTTGGAACTTTGAATATAGGACAGACTAGCTTGCCTGTGAACTTCAGGGATCCTCCTGTTTCTACCTCCCGTCTGGCGGCTCCTGAACTACAGGCACACACTGTTGGCCTTCAGTTTTTCTGCGAGTTCTGGGGGGATCCACAGCCCTTTCCCAACCGAGCCATTATGAACCTTGTCTAGCACTTGGCCGCAGTATCCAGCACGAGGATTCAAAGACCTTCTTAACTCCGGAGCTCCCAGGAAACTCACCTTAAAATATTCGCCCCCAAATGCCCAATTCCCAAGCATTTCAAAGAAGGTATGATGCAAAACATCTCGGCCCACATCATCCAGGTCGTTATGGCGTCCTCCGGCCCGCACACATTTCTGGCTATTAGCCACACGTCGGAAGCCTGCCATCTCACTTCGGGGATCCACTGTACCCAGGAAGATGGGCTTGAACTAGAAGCACATAGTATAAGGTTAAAGTAGGGAGCGGATGGAGAGGGCTGTTGAAACTCAAGGCTATTTGTGACCCCAAAGGGTACAATGTGGTCCTGGCCCTGAGCGCCCCAGGGGCTCAGGCAGACATCTCTAGTGTGTGAGAAGCAGAGAAGAGGTGAAAAATCTTAAACCAGAGACCTTCGCCTAGTAAAAAGTAGTATAATTTACAGATAAGAAAGTGGCTGGACAGAGTCAAAGCTTCAAAAACATTACCAAGCAGGCGCGCAATAAACGTCTACTTAATGGATGAGTTATATTCATTTAAATAGTCTTCTACTCGGAGCCTGCAGCTCGGGGCTCCACACCTGCTGTCCAGGGATAATAAACTTAATTTCTCTCGATAAGTTTTCAAGTTAATTGTCCAAGACCTAATCAGGCCACCAATCATTTTAACCAGCCCCTCCGCCCCTCACTTTTCTGGCCCAATCCCGAGGTGTCTCTCTCAGGCAACCCCCCCCAGCCCCGCCCCCCGAAGGGTGTGGCCCCGCCCCCACCTGGTTCATGCCTGCATTGACGAAAAGTAGGCTGGGGTCGCCGCGCGGCCTCACGGAAGCGGAGGGCACCAGGCGGTGGCCATGGCGATCCCGGAAGAAGCTCAGGAAGGCGTCCCGCACGGCCGCCCCGTGGGGTGGACTGGACTTGGTTGAGAACGGCTGCCATGGGCACGACCTCCCAAAGGCTCGCCGCAGCCTGCCGGCTGCCGCAGCCACCGCCGCCATCTTAGCTCCGGGCAACGGCTTCCCAGAGTCAAAGAGTGACGTGTGAAAGGAAGCCTAGTGTTTCCCATAGCGGCCCCTAGCGGGTGGAAGACTTACGGCAAGCCTCAGCTTCTGGTGGAGATGGTTCCTCAAGAAGGGGAGTTCCCCTGGAGAGCGGTACCACTTTGCACCCAGTAGGCACTTAATTCATCCAGCATTAAACCGAGATTCATTTTTTAAAAAAATCATCATGTGCTAGGCTTTATTATGAAAGTTAGTAACAAGATTAACGCAATACCTCTGCTTTCATAAATGGCAGCAATGGTTGCTATGTTATATATTTTGTGGAACTGCATGTGAACAGGTGTGGGTGCAATTCTGTGTGTGGGTCGCGTGGTTTGTGCTGATCCCTTAACAGTGCTAAGGGATCATGAGAATTCAAGAGATGGTGAACCAATACAGAACCCTGCCTAAGTGCCAGGCACCGCTCTAGGACTGCCATTTCCTCCTCTGGCTTTGGTTTGGAGAGAGCCACTTTGTCCTTAGGTACTGAAACGGGCTCTTTGGAGCAATAGTCTGGTGGAGACACAGAAGCCAAATGGAGCATCTTCTCCATTATTAATTGCCTCATGACATTTGGTCTTTTAATTTGCTTGGGGATGAGAGAATTCAGGTCGCCAGGACAGGACAAAGCTGTTGGCTTTCCCTAAGCCTCCCAACGCCCTGAGCTTTTGTATTTTGTTGCCAGTAAGAGATACCTATCCCAGCAGGCCCAGTCTCCTTGACTTCTTTGCCACGGTCACAGCAGTAACTGAGAAGCTCACAGACCCAGACAGACCTTCTCATGATGACCTTGCTTGGACTTTAGTCTGGGAAATTAAGCAGATCCGAGGAGAGAAAAGACTTTGCCAAACTTAAGACCCACCAGAGAGCAGTGGTTCTCCACCTGTGGGTTGGGCCCCCCCTTGGGGTGGGGGGTCACATATCAGATATTTACATTACATTGGTAACAGTAGCAAAATTACAGTTGTGAAGTGGCAACAAAATAATTTTATGCTTGGTGGGGTTCACCACAGCATGAGGAACTGTGTTAAGGGGTGACAGTATTAAAAGGGTTGAGAAGCATTGCAATAGAGGTTAACGGTCCTGAGGTCATTGTGGTCAGCAAGACGGCCTTGGCCACCCAGGGGGCCATTGCTCTTTCAGCCATCGGTCTTTGTGTGCTATTTGGGTCCTTTGAAGTACAGCTTCTTTTTGGGAAATGCACAGTCTATTTTGGACTTGAGTTTCTATAGCAATAGTGAATTCTGTGAGCCTGTCATATCTATGCCGCGCTCCTCTCTCTCCCTCTTCTCTCCATGTAGGTTAAGGGTGTTGTTTTGCCCATTTTGGATTCTTCCTCCAGTGTTTTAGGAACAGAGCCCTAAAGCCAGATGGGGATTTCTGAGATTGGCAACCTTGAGGAAACACTGTGCGATCCTTTACCTAACTGTGATGAGACTGGTTTTCCCGATGGAGTAGCTCCTCGGGCAGCACTGACTTTACCCATAGCTATTGTGGTAGAGTAGCAGGCCTGTGCTTAAGACTAACCAGAACGGACGTGGCACCATGCATTTTAAAAATTAGCATTATTGGTGAATAACAAGTGGAATAAAAAGGAGGACATGAGTGCTCCTAGGTGTGGCGGAGGCTTACTGTAGATACGAGGGAGAGCATAGCCGGAGGGAGAGCCAGCTGGGAGAGTCTGGACATGACCCTCTCCATGGGGGGGGGTCGAGCCAGCTGGGAGAGTCCAGAGAGGACATGACCCTCTCCATGGGGGGGGGGAGAGCCAGCTGGGAGAGTCCAGAGAGGACACGACCCTCTCCATGGGGGGGGGGGGGAGAGCCAGCTGGGAGAGTCCAGAGAGGACATGACCCTCTCCATGGGGGGTGGAGGGGGAGCCAGGAGACCAAGAGACCAAGAGGCCAGGAGGGTAAAAGGTAGATAAAAAGGACTGGGGACTAAAATGGCTGGATTATATAGGGAAGGGCAGCCCATCTCCTGGGGTGGAATTTAAGTTAGGGGGTGGGATATGGTTTGTTTGTTTGTTTTTGTTTTTGTTTTTTTTTTTAGACAGGGTTTCTCTGTGTAGCCTTGACTGTCCTGGACTCACTTTGTAGACCAGGCTGGCCTCGTACTCACAACGATCCGCCTGCCTCTGCCTCCCAAGTGCTGGGATTAAAGGCGTGCGCCACCACGTCTGGCTTAGGGGCGGTATATGTAACAGGTTGGACTAAAGGATGCTGGGAGAACCTGTGCTCAGGCCCACTTTGATATATTAAACAGGCACCTTCCCAGGCTTTGTCTAGCATCTATGAAGCCCTGGGTTCATTTACTGGCACTACATAAATTGGACCTTGTGACGCACACCTGTAGTCCCAGCACTCCAGAGGGAGATGCAGGAGGATGAGAAGTTCAAGGCCATCCTCAGCTGCATCGAGAGTTTGAGGTCAGCCTGGGAGAATCACCCTGCCTCAACAAGCAAATGGAAAAAACAACTTTATTGAAATAAAACTTAAGACTAGAGTGAAACCTTAGTTGGCAAAAAAGCTCTTCATGCAAATGTGAAGATTTGAGTTCAAATCCCCAGAACCCGTGGAAAGCCAGGAAGGTGTGCACATCTTTTCAGCTTTCCTTCATTGAGGTTGGAGGCAAAGATGTATGTGCGTGTTCATCACGCACACAAGCAAGTTCACACACCACAGTTCCCCCACCAGAAGTGAGCAAAGCTTTTTAGCATATTCACAGCTGCTGCTAAAACCATCCCCAGAACACCGTGATTGCCTTAGAAACCAGTCTTGCATTCTTTGACCAATACTCTCTGGTCCTTTGATGCCTCCTCACCCCAGGAAACCAATAATCAGCTTTTTGTTTTTATATAGATTTGCCTATTGTGGACATTTCTATCAATAGCTTCAATTATACATGGCCTTTTGTGCATTTTTTTTTTTTTATTTTAAAAATTGTGTGTGTGTGTGTGTGTTTCCCTGTAGAGGTCAGAGGTGTTGAATTTCCCTGGAGCTGGAGTAGTTACAGGTAGTTGTAAGCCACCTGACATGCGTGCTAGGAACTGAATGCTGGTCTTCTGAAAGAATCACACGTAAGGGCTAAAGTTTAACTTGTAAGCCCCACTTGCCCAAGGACAGATAACTTCCCAGAATGCTGAGGGCTGTTGTTGTAAGATACTAAGGCACTTGTTTTCAGCTTAATAAACAAGGTTGGTAACCGCAACAGCACATGGGTGCCTGGATGTGCCTGGCCATGTGTAGATGGGAGCTCCGCAGGCAGGATGTAAGAAAGTCAGGATGTGTGCTTGCCCCTGATTGGATGAAGGGAACTACCATAGACTACCCCCACCCTCCTAGACAGGGTTTCTCTGTGTAGCCTTGGCTGTCCTGGACTCACTTTGTAGACCAGGCTGGTCTTGAACTCACAGAGATCTGCCTGCCTCTGCCTCTGGAGTGCTGGGATTAAAGGCGTGCACCACCACACCCGGCCCAGTTTTGGGCTCATAGGTACCTGACTGACCTAAATCAGCACCATTTCTCTGGGAATCCCAGGAGTATTTAATAAAGCTTGCTTTAATTGGATCACTGTAGAACTGATCTTTCTCTTCACAATTCTCAGCTTTAACCCAGACTCCTAATTGCTGAGTCATCTCCCAGCCAGCCCCTGCAGATGGCTTCTTTCATTTAATATTTTGAGGATTCATTCATGGGTGAATGAAAAAGAGAAATAAAAAAGGAAAGAAAAGGACATGAAGGACGTGTCTGCTCCCAAGTATGCTGCAGGAGAAGGTTTATTGTGGGTGAAAGGGAGAGCAGAGCCTGCGAGAGTCCAGAGTGGTCATGACCCTGAACTCCGTGGGGAGTGGGGGTGGGGGGGGAGGGAGAGAGGAGAACCAAGTACAACATCCAGGAGGCCAAAGGTACAAAAGGGGTGGGCAGCCAAAACATCTGGCTTCTGGAGGGAAGGGCCTCTGGAGGAAGGGCAGCCCAGCCCGGTGGGCTGGAGAGTTCAGGGTATGCCATACTCTGTAACAGGTAGGGACTGAGGATGCTAGAAGCTGGGGGCCAGGTCTGCTCTGATACGTTAAGTAGGGACCTCAGCTGCGTGTCCTGGGATGTTCAGAACGTATCATGGGAAGCATCTATCATAGGTCTTAGAGATGCGTTTGAAGTAAGGTTTCCGCTCTCATGATTTTTGAATGTGGAGTTCTCTTTGGTATTTCCTGCTGTAAGCAAAGAGGTTCGGTCTGGGGCTAGGGACGCAGCTGTTTTTATTTGCCACCGTCACTGCCTGATACGGAAGTTAAAGCGAAGTCTGTACCTTCCTTGCATAGCTGGAGGTGGAGAGGGGCGTGTCAGACAGGAAGTTATCAACCTGCGGCTGTCTCTCTGGTGAACCGTTCCACTGCCTTAGTCTCTGGCGGGATTTCACTTTGTGGTTTAGCATGCAAATGCAGACTGTCTTCTGGCTATTCCTCACTGGGCCTCCATGAGCACTGCCCTGGTGCTGCCCCCCGTGCTTGGAAAACAAAGTGGGGCTTTTTCTTCTTAAGGGACTTCTCTCCTGTGGCCACCTGACCTACTTATCTCGGAGGGTACAAAGCATCTGTCTTTGACACCTTTCCTTTCTGTTTCACTTGTTTAGAGGAAGTGACAGCCTTGTGCTGGCAGTGGAACATTCTTTTTTGATTTCCCCTTTGCTTTGAGAGCAGGAACTTAAGGTCAACAAACTGTTCTGCCCTGGACTGATGGACACCGGGCGGGCGGGTGGGGGGGGGACTTTTCACCCTCAGAACACAGTGAACCCCGCTGGAGAACTGCCTCTTAGAAAAGCTGTTGCCTAAACGTTGGCAGTTCAATCTCTAAGAGGCCTCTCTTATGGATGATGTGTTTATTATGGAGCTGTCTCGTCTAGACTATGAAATATGGCTCTCCTCGGCTACGGCTAATAGGGCAGATACTGGAGGCTGAGGATTTACCTCAGTTAGTGACGTGCTTGGCACATGAGCTCAAGGCCCTGGTCCCCAGCCCTTTGTAAAGACCTGTAGTAATCATCCCAGAGCTGTGAGGGTGGGGCAGGAGGCTCCTTGGGGTTGGTTGGCCAGCCGGACTGGCCCATTTGCATGATCTCTTGGTCTTAGAGTCTCCAAAAATGAATATTTCCTGAGACATAATAGCAAAGTTGACCTCCACCTTCCGGACAGATGCACATACGTGAGCACATGCACACACAGTCAAAAATGCAGACCTGGGCGCTGGGGAGATGGCTCAGAGGTTAAGAGCACCACCTGCTCTTCCAGAGGTCCTGAGTTCAATTCCCAGCAACCATGTGGTGCCTCACAATCATCTATAATGTGATCTGATGCCCTCTTTGGCAGACAAAACACTCATATAAAATAAATAAATAAATAAATCTTAAAAAAAAAATGCAGACCTGACTGATTAGGTAGATCTGGCATGGGGTTCCACCTCTCTGTCTGTCTGTCTATCATCTATATATCGCATAAATGTGGGCATATGCATGCCGCAGAGCGTGCATAGAAGTCAAAGAACGACTTGCAGGAGTCAGACTGTCAGCCTTGGGGCAAGCATGCTAACCCTTCCATCCACCTCACCAGCCCAGGATCTTACATTTCCAGCAGGTTTCCAGGGCCTGCTGCTGTTGCTAGTCTTCCGGATTGTGCCCTAAATGGCAAGGGTAAAGCAGAGGGCTTGAGTCTAGACGCATGGCTATTCTGGCTTCATGTTTGGGTGCACCTAGGTTCTCCTTTCTCCTGCGAGCCATGCTCCCTACTTTTGCTGACAAGCTAGGTGGAGCCCAGAGCTAGTCCTGTGCCTGTGACTGCCTGCTAACTCCTTTTCTCCTGTTGCTTAGAGACAGAAGGATGTTGCTTGCAGCCCGGCAGAGGAGGGGAAAGGACAATGTGTGCAGCCGGCCAGGTGGGAGCTACCAGGGATTGTGAATCCAAGGAGTAGTGGACCCCCCCCCCCCAAAGCCAAGGGACTAATGCTACAAACAGATCCTTAGTGTTAAAAAAATAAAAAAGAAGTTGTTATAGTTTAAATGGTTATATCCTTGTCTGTATCTTCTGTTTCATGCAAATTAGCACTAAGTTGTAGAGACTTATTGTGCACTGGGCCGCATCCCTTTGGGAAGACTAAAGCTGCTCTTTGTTTCTGCGTACGTGTTATGCATGTGTGTGTTAATACTGTGTGTACTTGTACGTGGAGGCTTGAGGCTGACCTTGGGACTCTTTCTCCACCTTATTCTTTGAGGCAGGGTTTCTCCCCTGAGCCCAGGGCTCACTGAAATGGCTTTTCTAGCTTGCCAGCTTGCTCAGGGGACTCTACCCTCTGAGTACTGCGATTGCAGGTGAGCTCCCACCCGAGCCTGGAAAGTCAAACTCTGGTCCACAGACTTGCTCAGTATGCACTCTACTGGCTGAAGTCTCTCCCCAGCCTCCCGTGACTGTCCTTATCTCAAACAGTGCACTCAGATTTGGATGTCTGACTTTCTGTTCCTTTATCAGTGTTGATGGCATCATGCCTGTTTCTATTAATTCACTAGAAGTTACAACATGGCCATCTTAGTCAGGGTTTTGTTGATGTGACCATGGCAACTCTTTTTTTTTTTTTTTTTCGGAGACAGGGTTTCTTTGTGTAACCGCTCTGGCTATCCTGGAACTCGCTCTGTAGTCCAGGCTGGCCTCGAATTCACGGAGATCCACTTGCTTCTGCCTCCCAAGTGCTGGGATTAAAGGCGTGCGCCACCACTGCCCAGCTGACGATGGCAACTCTTATAAAGGAAAACATTCAATTAATTGGGGCTGGTTTACAGTTTCAGAACTTTAAGCCATTATCATCATGGTGGGAGCACGGTAGTGTGCAGGCGGACAGGCGCTGGAGGAGCCGAGAGCTCTACATCTTGATTGGCAGTCAGCAAGAAGAGGCTGTGCCACACTGAGCTTGGCTTGAGCATATATGAGATCTCAAAGCCCACCTCCACGGTGACACACTTCCTCCAACAAGGCCACACCCACTCCAATGAGGCCACACCTTCAAATAGTGCCACTCCCCATGGGCCAAGCATTCAATCACATGAGTCTATGGGGGGCCATTCCTAATCAAACCACCACAATCACCAATATTAGTTCTCTCGTTTCACTTTGATTTACTAGTTGGAGTCTTGCTATGAGGAGACGCTTCCCCTGCCCTGTTAGTTAGCCAGGAGCATGGTACAGAAAAGGGCAAATGTTTCGTTTCCCTCCTTGTGTGGCAGCCAGAAGGCAGCAGTCAGCTTAGACCTCACCAACCGCCTTACTTGCAGCAGGGTCTTCTGTTCGCTGCTGTTTATGCCAAGCTGCCTGGCCCACAAACTTCAGGGGGTGCTCTTGTCTCTGTCGCCCATCTCCATGTACGAGGGCTGGAATTGCAGCTACAGATGTGCCCGACTGTATCTGCTGAGTGTGGGTTGTCGGGGTCTGAATGCCAATTCCACACTAGTGTGGCAAGCGCTTTATCCATTGTGGGGGGGGCATTTCCCCAACCCCCCTGGGTCCTTATGAATGAATGGTTGGTAGTTTGGTCACATTACTACTGTTAGTTTCAACTAGTAGCAGTAGGTTTTTTTTTTTTTTTTAATTTCATTTATATTTATGGCTTATCAGGTACATTTTGTGTGTGATATTTTTATTCTTTCTTCTCTCCCTCCCCCTTTTTAGATTTTTTTTCTCTTTCTTTTCTTTTCTTTTTAAGATTTATTTATTTAAGTATACAGTGTTTCACCTTCATGTACGCCTGCACACCAGAAGAGGGCACCAGATCTCACTATAGATGGTTATGAGCCACCCTATGGTTGCTGGGACTTCAACTCAGGACCTTTGGAAGAGCAGGCAGTGCTCTTAACCTCTGAGCCATCTCTCAAGCCCCCCCCCCCCCCGCCACCTGCCTCAGTCCGGTTTTTTTTTTTTTTTCCTTTTTCTTTTCTTTTTGTTTCTTTTTGGCTGTCCTGGATTTGTTTTATAGACCAGGCTGGCCTGGAAGTTACTGCTTCTGTCTCTGCCTCCTGAATGCTGGGATTAAAGGGGAGTGCCACCAGGCCCGGCTTTTTTTCTTTACTTTCTTTTTCTTTCTTTCTTTCTTTCTTTTTTTTTTTTTGGTTTTTCGAGAAAGGGCTTCTCTCTGTAGTCCAGGCTGGCCTCAAACTCACATTGATCCACCTGCCTCTGCCTCCTGAGTGCTGGGATTAAGGTGTGTGCCACCATGCCCAATGAGAATCCATTTTTAAAAAGTATTTATTTGTTTTTATTTCATGCATCTTGATGTTTTGCCTTGCATGTGCATTTGTGTGAAGGTGTTGGAACTCCTGGAGTTGGTGTTATGAACAGTGGTGAGCGGTCACATGGGTGCTGGGAATTCAACCCTTGCCCTCTGGAAGAGCAGCCAGCACTCTTATCTCTCTAGCCCTGAGAATCCAGTTTTCATTAGAACAAACCAAAGTCCTGGGTAGTGTTTTCATCTTCCTGGAGTAAGTCTGGAATAAAGTAATTCTGTTGGAGTGTCAGGAAGAGAACTGCAAAAGTGAATGGAAAGCAGGCTGAAGGGTGTGGCTGTGTGCTGCCACTATGTACAAAGATGAGCATCTTTGTGTCTGCTTGTGTAGCTATGGGGAGGCAGTGAGGGTGAGCAAGGGGTGGGGCTGGGCGTGATGGGTGGGGTTTGTGGAGGCTTCCCCTGAGTGCTGAGAGGGTTGTCTTTGTATGTCTGTGTTCCTGCATACGTGTATGGGTATGTGTGCACGTGGAGGCCAGAGGCTGGCGCACATGTCTTTCTCAGCTGCCTTTCCGCCATATGTTTTGCAGACCGAGTCTGCGGCTGACCTCGGGGCTGGACAGTTTGGCTGCACTGGTTGTCTAGAGAGCCCAGGGTCTCATCTCTCATGCCAGCCCTGCTGCACCGGCTTTTTCTTTTTTAAAATATTATTGTTACTCACAAACTCTGGACCTTGTGATTGCATGGGAAGCATTTTATAAGCTGAACCATTTCTCCAGCCCTGTTTTTTTTTTTTTTTTAATTTAAAGGTTTATTTATTATTTAGAAAGTATTCAGCCCACGCGTGTTCCTGCCCACCACAAGAAGGCACCAGATCTCATTTCAGGTGGTTGTAAATCACCATGTGGTTGCTGGGAATTGAACTCGGGACCCTCTTAACCTCTAAGCCATCTCTCCAGCTCCCTCCAGCCCTGGTTTTGTTTTTTGTTTGTTTTAAAGATTTATTTATTTATTTTTGGTTTTTCGAAACAGGGTTTCTCTGTGTAGCCTTGGCTGTCCTAGACTCGCATTGTAGACCAGGCTGGCCTCGAAGTCACAGGAATCCACCTGCCTTGTTTTAAAGATTTATTGCAGTGCGTGGTGGCACAGGCCTTTAATCCCAGCACTTGGAAGTCAGAGGCAGGAAGATCTCTGTAAGTTCGAGGCCAGTCTGGTCTACAAAGCAAGTCCAGGACAGCCAGGACTACAAAAGAAACTCTGTCTCGAAACCCCTCCCCTAAAGAAACCCCAAAGAAAAAGAAAAGAGATTTACTTATTTATCATATCCAGTGCTCTGCCTGCATGTGTGCTTTCCCACCAGAAGAGGGCAGCAGATCACATCGTAGATTGTTGTGAGCCACTGTGTGGGCCCTAGGAATTGAACTCAGGACCTGTGGAAGAGCAACCAGTGCTCTTTTTTGTTTGTTTGTTTGTTTTTTGAGACAGGATCTCTCTGGGTTAGCCTTGGCTGTCCTGGACTCACTTTATAGACCAGGCTGGCCTCGAACTCACAGTGACCCGCCTGCCTCTGCCTCTGGAGTGCTGGGATTAAAGGTGTGCGCCACACAACTAGTGGTCTTAACCTCTGAGCCATCTCTCCAGTCCTGGTTTTTTAGTTTGTACACGAGGTAATTGCTTTCTTGTTCTAAATTAGATAAGGATAAGAACAGAATCTGAAGCAGCTTTCTTTTTCTTTTTCTTTTTCTTTTTCATTTTCCAAGGAAATGTATCATCAAATCTGTCTCTGTTCACAAAGATATTTGGCTAGGTCTCTTTCCCAGGGTGGGATCTGGGGAATGAAGAGAGCTATTCTCAGGAGCACACGCTAGTGAAAGGTGTCATGGGTGGCTATGGCTTTTGACACTCAAATGGGCTCATTTATTCAGCTCTCTGATGTCCCCATAGCTTCCTTCTCTGTCACGTAGCTGTCACGGGTGGAGGCTGTCACTCTGGCTTTGACTTACAAAGCACTCTCTCTCTCTCTCTCTCCTCTCTCTCTCTGTCTCTCTGTCTCTGTCTCTCTCTCTCTCTCACACACACACAATTGAATAAATCAGAACGTAGAGTTCCATCATCCCTTATTGAAATGGGGCGTCTGTCTGTCTGTCTGTCTGTCAGGATGTCAGGATGTCAGGAGAGCAGAGATGTAATCAAAGGACTGGCCATCTAACATAGTACAGTTTTCACTCCCTATCAGTTTACCCCATTACCCTCTGAGATGCCATTAAAAATGCATTCCGGATGTGAGCGAGGTGGGGCATATCTGAACACAAGCTGATTATAATCGATGATGGCACTCCATTTCTCTAGCCCTTAGCTTCCAGTGGCTTTAAGCCATCTGGGACATAACCCAGAGCAGAACAACAGAGGAAGGAAAAGGGCCTCCCAGCAGCGATAAGTGCTACCAGAAGCCGTGAAGCTAAACTCTAAGAGGCTGTCTGCCACTCCCACTTGGGACCTGGGACTCAGCAGGGTACTTAGGTTCCTAATAGCAGCTACTCCTTACTGAGCATCTGGTATATGTCAAGTGTGTGGTGTCCCGCCCCTCCCCCTTCACTCTGTGCTGGGGTTCCAACGATAGCTCCCGCATGCTAGGTAAGCTCTTTGGCACCTAGCCTCCCCGATAACATGCTTGAAACACATTGCATTAAGCTGTTATGAACCTTGTTTTACACATGAGTGTTGAGTGGTGTGTTTGCAGACATGCAGGTAATAAGTGGTAGAACGGGGATTAGACCCCAACAGTCTGGCTCTAGAGCCAACACTGTGTGTGTGTGTGTGTTTAGTACACACAATTCTGGAGGCAGGCATGGTGGCGCACGCCTTTAATCCTAGCACTTGGGAGGCAGAAGCAGGAGGATCTCTGTGAGTTTGAGGCCAGCCTGGTCTACAAAGAGAGTCCAGGACAGCCAGGGCTCCATGTAACAGAGAAACTGTGTCTCGAGAAACCAAACCAAACCAAACCAAACAAACAAATATACACAATTCTGGAAATCCATCTATCTGTAATGCTCATTCTCAGCAGGTTAGGAAACAGGGTCCCTAGAAAGTGCACTCACCACACCAAAAACTTTACAATGGACTGTGGCAGCTGAGATTTTTGCTACCAGGCTCAGGCAGGTGGCTCAGGGCTCTCCCTGGATCAGGGCAGAAGCAACCTGCTCCACAGCATACAAACTCTACCTTTCTGTCCCTCGCTGGCGGAGACACAGACTTACAGGTTGGATTGCTGGGAAGGACCACATGTGGTCACAGAGAGAAAGAGAGTGGAAAGACTTGTGTCTTGGGCCCTGCACAGTCACACAGGAACCTTGGATTACATTGCTACAGGTGAGAAAAAGAGCTTCCTGTTTGTTTGTATTCCCTAAGTCTGTATGCGAGCAGCCGTGCAAGCCGATGGAAGAAAAACGAAAAGCCAAAGGCGGCAAAAGAGGCATCGTATGTTTGCCCCGTTTTGGTAACAAGCTAGGGAAATAGTCAAAGCACATTAGAGTAGGAACACACGGAGCTCTGAGGATCAGCAGGGGCGCTTCAGTGATTCAGAAAGGCCCCTGGAAAATCCCTCAATGAGAGCAGAGAAGGGAGGCCTGAATTATTTGCTTAATGGAATTAAGAGTAGACATACATTCCATTCAGTTCTGCAAATGTGTGGAGTGACTACTATGTGCCCAGCAAGGCTGATGGAGCTTTTGCCTGCAGGGACGGAGGGAAGGAGGGAAGGAGGGAGGGAGGGAGAAAGAGAGAGAGAGAGAGAGAGAGAGAGAGAGAGAGAGAGAGAGAGAGAGAGAGAGAGAGAGAACTGACTCCAAAGATGCTAAGAGACAGAAGAAACAGATTGATCTAGAGTTGCAGAGAACAATTTATTGGGGACCTGCTGGCAGGTACATGGTCAAGGGTAGCAGCAGGACAGCTGGATCCCTGCCATTTGGGTCAGAAGGAGAGGTGTCTGCTCTGGTCAGGACAGAAGCAACTTTCCTCTTTGCTGCAATGTACCTGGGACGTCTCAAGCTCATATCAAAGGTGATTCCAGACACATTCTTGGCTCTGAGAGCACCAGTGTTCCCAGAGCTCCGCATAACCACTCCCATGGTTCTGTCTGTCTGTCTGTCTGTTTGTCTGTCTGTCTGTCTTTCTGGGAAAACAGGTGGAGAAACAGGCCAGAGTCAGCCTTATGGTGCAAGATGGCTGCACTCATGCCCAGGAAGTGGTCTTGAACATTCTTTGTAGCCAAGTTAGAGCCTGACTGTGGTTGTACATGGCCCAGTCAGAAGAACGTGTGGAAATGGAAAGGGGTCAGTCGTCAGGGAGCACACAGTGTGACTCTGATTTGGGGACTAAGATGCTCCTTGGGGGCTCACCTGGTAGAGCGCTTGTCTACCATGGATGAAACCCTGTAGGATCCCCTGCACCCCATGATACAAGTGTGGTGGTACACACTTGTAATCTCCATATTTGGGTGGTAAAGGCAGGAGGATCAGAAGTTCAAAGTTATTCTCAGCTACATAGTTAAAGTGAGTTCTAGAGAGCCGGGCATGGTGGCGCACGCCTTTAATCCCAGTACTTGGGAGGCGAGGCCAGTGGATAGCTGTGAGTTCGAGGCTAGCCTGGTCTATAAGGTTAGTCCAGGACAGCCAAGGCTACACAGAGAAACCCTGTCTTGAAACCCCGCCCTCCCCAAAAAAGTGAGTTCTAGGCTAACCTGGGCTACATTAGACAGTGAAAAAGAAGACTCTGGTAGCATCTGAGCAGAATTCTGTGCTGGGTTTCAGGGAGCTTCTTTGCTAGGTAATATGAACATTTTCTTGTCTTTCTTTGTTTTCTTTTCTTTCTTTTTTTCTTTTTCTTTCTTTCTTGTCTGCCTAGAGAAATATATGTGGCCAGAGAAATTTCCATTTTGAGTTCTCTGGTTTCCCTTTTGTTCCAAGGACCTCCCACCTGGAGGTAGGTCTTGCAGACTTTAGGATGTCCATGTGGCTCTTAGACTGTGGGTCAGTAGGTGATAACTCCAGCTGTCATCTAGGCATCTACTCTCTTCCTTTATCCTTTTTTTTTGGGGGGGGGATGTGACAAGATTTCTGTGTGTAGCCTAAGCTATTGTGTCACCACACCCAGTGATCTTGAACTGTCTATGCAGCCAGGAACGACTTTGAACTCCTGATCCTCCCTGCCTCCACCCTTTAAGTGCTAGGGTTTCAGCAGGAACCCTCATATCCTGTTTCTTCCTGCATCCTTAGGAAGTGGTAAGAGCAGAGGGGGCGTTGGGACCTCGGGGATGGAGACAGCACTCACAGACAATCTTGCCCACAGTGACAGGTAGATAGATACCAAGTTCAAAACCCTGGCTACCAGTTCCGGGGAGGCTGCTGCTGCCCTCCCTTCCACAAGCAGGAACTGAAGGGCACGACTAATTGAAGGTATTAAATGGCACTTGGGAAGCTGAGGGAAAAGTCAGTAGTGAATTTACTTTTCAGCAGTCTTCCAGGAATAGCGATGCCTGCAAGACACTTGGCATCTTCTTTGCTTCAGACACTGTGAACTTAGGAGGAGTTCACAGCCGGGAAGAGGGAGGTGAAACAGAGGGAAAGGCAAGAAACAGTAGCGAAGGGGGGCCGGGGAGGCGGGCCTGGAAAGTTGGCTCAGTGGTTAAGAGCACCACCCGTGTTCGATTCCTAGCACCCACATGGCAGCTCACAACTGTCTGTAACTCCAAGATCTGACACCCTCACACCAATGCACATAAATTAAAAATTAAATAAAAATATTAAAAGAAAGAAAGAAACAGTAGCGGGCTCAGCCACGAGAGTGCTTTCCCTCAACGCTGGCTTTCCCGGGGTCTCATCCCCACTTTACCTCACCTCTCTAGTCATCAGAGATAACACTCTGATGTGGGCTGAGCACTAAGCCAAAGCCAGGATCCAGCAGCAGATGGTCATGAGCTTAAAAAATTATCTGTAATTTTATTTTCAGGAAAGTTGCTTCCTTTCATATAAATTAACGTAAACACATATGCATGTACATATGTATGCCCATACAGAGACACATGCACACATGCGTGAACATATTCGTTTTGCTTTTGATTTTATTTTTTTCACATTGCTTGGAGTAGAACCTGAGCTTTGTGTTACCTGCGTTCTAAGGCTAAGCTGCCCCCCCCCACCCCCAGACCTTCATTTGACTTAAATTATTTTACACTTTACGGTTTTTACTTATTTATGTGTATATGGAATTTGTGGGTGTCAGAGGATAATGTGAGGGAGTCAATTTGTTCCTTCTACTCTGAGTCTCAGGGCGTGGAACTAACGTCATCTTGTGTGATGGCAGGTGAGCAGGTTGGTGTCTTTACCCGCTGAGCCATCTTGCAGGCCCTAATTTGGCTTTCCATAAAAAGATTTATCAGGATTGTTTCCGATGCAAAACTCTGTGAGCAGATTGAAAAATTTATACTACAACACAGCAAATAACACACTGGGATGAAAACCCTCGAATATGGCCAAAATTAAAACTTAACTTCTGTGCATGAGAAACCCTCCAGTTTGTCCCCAGTGAATTGACACTCTCCTCTTTGATATAATAGGTAAATATATTGAGCCATTAATATTTAGTATAATGAGCCGGGCAGTGGTGGTGCACGGCTTTAATCCCAGCACTCGGGAGGCAGAGGCAGGTTCATCGCTGTGAGTTGGAGGCCAGCCTGGTCTACAAAGTGAGTCTAGGACAGCGAGGGCTACACGGAGAAACCCTGTCTCGAAAAACCAAAAGAAAAAAAAATTAGTACATTGTACCCAGTACTTGAACTTTTACCTACTTTTTCCCCACCTCCCCCCCTAAAAAAGTATAAAATTGCTTTCTTCATAGGACAATTAAATCTGTAGCATACTCCAGCCAGCCCTGAGGGTGCCCGGTCCTGCCTCTCATTCCCGCATTCCCTCTGCATTTAGTCTTCTGTTCTTCATGTTTAGTTTCCCTGTCATCTCTGTACTCACTTCGCTGTCCTTTAAACACTGCCACCAGGCCTGGCGAGATGGTGTAATTGGCAAAATGCTCACTGCTCAGGCATGAGGACCAGAGTTGAGATTTCCAGGACCCACAGAAAAAGCATGGCATGGCTCTGTGTGCCGGGAGCTCACTGCTGGGTGGGCAGCCGGAGGGGCGCTGGGCCGTGCTGGCTGCCAGCAGAGCTGCAAGAACCAAACGGCAAGGCCCTGGGAAGTGGGTCAGTGGAGAAACCACTTGCCACGAACGTGGGGGGACCAGACACCCAGAGCACACATAAGGGTCAGGCAACGTGGATCCGGCCGCAGCCCCAGCAGCCAGGAGGCAAAGAGGAGTTTCCTGCGTTCAAGCTGGTTAACAGGCCTAATCAGATCAGCAAGAGACCTTGCCTCCGAAAAATGGAGAGCAGCTGAGAAAGACATGGGACATCCAGTTCAGGTTTCCATGTGCACACACAGGTGTGTGCACTCAGTGCTCACACGGGCTTGCACATGAGCACACACATAACAAAAAATCATGCTGTCCATGTCACTGAGAGAGCATGTCAGAGGAATACGGCAGAAACTGACAGAGGAAGGCACCCATTGTCCTCCGGCCTCTCCATATCCATGGCATCTCCTATCCACCACAGCTCTGCCAAATCATAATATAACATATAATGTACTAGGCAGGGTTCCGAGATGAACTCTTGGGTGGATTCCCAGCGATTTATGAACTTCCAAAATGAAAATTGTTTATGTAATTATAAAAAATTATATACCACAGAACATGTACTATTTTAACTTTTTTTTTCTTCCTGAGACAGGGCCTACTGTAGCTCTGATGGCCTAAAACTGATGACTTCATAGACTAGCTTGGCCTTGAACTTTACTGATCAACCCTGCTTCTGCCTTCTGAGTGCTGGGATTACAAACAAGCGCACCACCACCACCACCACCACCACAACCACCATCACCACCACCACCACCATCACCACCACCACCACCATCACCACACCACCACCATCACCCCATCACCATCACCACCACACCACCATCACCACACCACCACCACCACCACCACCACAACCAGCACCACCACCACACCAGCACCATCACCACCACACCACACAGCACCATCACCACCAGCACCACCCCACCACCATCACCACCACCCCCACACCACCATCACCACCACCAGCCACCAGCACCACCACCACCAGCACCATCACCATCACCACCAGCACCACCCACCACCAGCACACCATCCCCACCACCACAACCACCACACCACCCACCACCATCACCACCATCACCACCATCACCACCACCACCACCATCACCACCACACCATCACCCCCCCAGCACCACCACCACCATCACCACCACCACCACCACCACCACCCATCACCATCACCACCACCACCATCACCATCACCCACCATCACCACCACCACCACCATCACCATCACCACCATCACCATCACCATCACCACCCACCACCATCACCACCATCACCACCATCACCACCACCACCACCACCACTACCACCACCATCACCACCACCACCATCACCACCACCACCATCACCACCACCATCACCACCATCACCACCACCATCACCATCACCACCCACCACCATCACCACCATCACCACCATCACCACCACCACCACTACCACCACCATCACCATCACCACCATCACCACCACCACCATCACCACCACCATCACCACCACCACCATCACCACCACCATCACCACCATCACCACCACCATCACCACCACCACCACCACCACCACCACCACCACCACCACCATCACCACCATCACCACCACCACCACCACCACCATTACCACCACCACCACCATCACCACCACCACCCACCACATCATCACATCATCATTTTGAGACTTTGTTATTTTGAGGCAGGGTCTCAAACAGGCCAAACTGACCTCAAACTCTCTATGTTGCTGAGGACGAGTGACCTTGAACTTCTGATCATCTTGTCTCCAACTCTGAGTGTTGGGATTGTCTTGTTTTTGCAGGGCTGGTATCAAACCCAGGGCTTTGTCAGTGCTAGCCAAGTACCTACCAACCAAGCCACAACTCCAGGCCCCATTTTAACTACTTAAAATTATTATTGTTGTTGTTATTAATTAGTTAATTTTAGTTTTTCGAGACAGGGTCTCTTTGTGTTAGACCAAGCTGGCCTCGAACTCACAGCGATCCACCTGCCTCTGCCTCCTGAGTGCTGGGATTAAAGGCGTGCGCCACCACACCCGGCTGGTTTTGCTGTTTTTATGAAAAATGAAAAAGCAGAATAAACTCTGAGGGGACTGAAGTGCTTTGGGAATCGTTTGTTCTTTTTTGCCCCAAATGTGGACCGCAAGTTCCTTCTGGGAGCTGGAGAAGACAGAGGAGGAAGGATTTACTTCACCAGCGATATCTTGGGGGCGCTGTTGAGAAACGGTGAACTTCACTTGATAGTCATTGTTAGAGCTGAGCCGCTGCTCCCTAAGTCACGTGGCCTTTGTGTCCCCCACCCCTGCTTGTGTGGCTTGCTGCACCCTTGGCGACAGAGATACTGCCCCACACTGTTGCCCCCAGCCCTCCACTCAGGTAAAGCTGGATTCTTTGCAGAAAGGATTACAAGGTGAGCCAATATGAATCAGGATTGGAGTTTATTTTAAAAAAAAAACAAAAAAATTTAAAAACAGATTTAAGTATGGGGCTTAATAGAAAGAGGCTCTTGGAGCACTCGAGAGGCAGAGGCAGGCGGATCGCTGTGAGTTCGAGGCCAGCCTGGTATACAGAGAGAGTCCAGGATAGCCAGGGGTACACAGAGAAACCCCGTCTCGAAAAACAACCACCACCACCACCACCACTACCACCAACACACACACACACACACACACACACACACACACACACACACACACACACACAAAGAAAGAAAGAAAGAAAAAAGAAACTCTTGGAGACAGCATGGGGCATGCATTGGAGGCTGGAGGCAGGCTTCTTGAGGGAGTGTCACACTCCATTGTCTTCCCAACAATATATACAATTTTGGTGAATTCTGAAGATATTTTCCCCAGTGGGTTCCTAAGAAATTTGTGCACACAGGATGGTTCCTGAGAGGAGTATGCTAGATAAGGAGACACCATAGATAGAGATGCAGGAAAGGAAGATATTTCACTCCGTTAAAAAGCTGAGAGTCCTGTGTGTGAGATATTCAAAGAATGTCTGGGGAGGATCTAGGCCACACTTGAGGTAGTATACACTCAGGTTTTACTCCTGACTTATTCTTATTTTTATTTATTTATTTATTTTTCCAGGCAGGGTTTTTCTGTGTAGCCTTGGCTGTCCTGGACCAGGCTGGACTCAAATTCATAGCGATCCACCTGCCTCTGCCTCCTGAGTGCTGGGATTAAAGGTTTGCATCACCATGTCTGGCTACTATTTTTACATTCTTTGTTTATACAATATTCTGTCTGCATGTGCCCGCCTGCCACAAGAGGGCACCATCTCATTACAGGTGGTAGTGAGCCATCATGTGGTTGCTGGGAATTGAACTCAGGACCTCTGGAAGAGCAGCCAGTGCTCTTAACCGCTGAGCCATCTCTCCAGCCCCCATCTTGTATTCTTGCAGAGGCCATTTAGGTTTAACTAGAATTTGATCTCCTTGTATTAATGCCCAAAGATAGGAGGAGAAAGACCTCTGACCGAAATCATCATGGCCAAATTGATTAAAACAAACAATTGATTAAAGCAAGCTTTAAAATTCACCTACATGGGCTGCCTCCCCCCTCAGGCAGGGTTTGAGAGGTCAGCATTGGATGGGAGGAAGACAAGGCTCAGGGGTAGGGGGCTTCCAGATGGGGCATTTAGAGGGCAGAATAGTCCAGGTTATAGGAGCAAAACATAAGCATGACAAGTTAGTCACAACAACCTCCAGAAACCAAGGAATGATTGCAAGGTGCTCATAACAACAGGGAGTGAAAGGGCAAAAGACACCCTTTTTTGGTCAAAATGGTATCTCATTGATGGGGTGGGAGGCAAGGAATACCACAAAATCACACCAAGCAACAGACCTTACACAAGAGATTTATTGGGGGAAGAAGGGGTATGAAATGGCTGCCTCTGAGTGGGGACGGAGCAGTGGCAGGCCAGGTTGTGATGACAGGCTTCATAGGGGGGTTGTGGAGCCTGCATATAGGGAAGCCAGCCCGAAGGTGGCAATGGTGGGAAACATGTTGTATTGGCCGTTGGTGATGGCGGGGATGTCATCACTAAGTCACCGAAGATGGAGTGGGGGGTGCTCCGAGGATCCTGTTTTCAGAATGTGGACCAACATATTAGATCGTACTATGACATAGTAGACCAATAGGTAGTCATAACAAGGTAGCCATAACAATCCCTTTGAAACAAAAGTAGGGTAGTAAAAATGGTTATAAGCAGCTTTGGGAAACAAAGACATGACTGCTGTCCATGAAACAGGCAGGACAGAACCATCTGTGGTTAAGGTTACAACAGAGGTTTTTCATAAACAGAGATGAACCTAGTTTGTCTTTACTATAAGATGGTTTTGAAAGCCGGGCGTGGTGGTGCACGCCTTTAATCCCAGCACTTGGGAGGCAGAGGCAGGCGGATCGCTGTGAGTTCGAGGCCAGCCTGGTCTACAAAGTAAGTCCAGGATGGTCAAGGCTACACAGAGAAACCCTGTCTTGAAAAACCAAAAAAAAAAAAAAAAAAAAAAAAAAAAAAAAAAAAGATGGTTTTGAAGCCTAAGATGGAGGCATGCTGGTTCTTCACTTAATGAGAAACCCTGTGGAAAATTGCCCAACTTTATTCTAGGAACCCAAGGTCAAGATGTCCCAGTTCACTTGGCTTCTGTTAAACTGTTTGCTTGTGCAAACCTCCCTGCAGCTGTTGAGTGAGACACCAGGATGTGGTTTTTGCCTTTAAAAAAAAACAAAACAAAACAAAACAAAACAACAAAACTCTTAGTGGGGAGCAAGCGCTGGTACACACCTGTAATCCCAGCACTGGGGAGGCAGGGGAATCTCAGTGAGTTCAAGGCCAAGCTGATCTACAAAGCAGGTCCAGGACAGCCAAGGCTACAACAGAGAATCCCTGTCTGGAAAAAACAAAAACAAACAAACAAACAGCCCCCCCCAAAAAAAAACCCAACCCAAACCAAAAACTTACACTAAATACTTGGGACTACACTTAGATCCCAAACACCTGAGTGTAATCCTGGCCTTCTGAAGTGAAGACTTTCTCGCTGTGTCTGAGTGGTCTTCTCTGGTGGCCTCCTCATAACAGCAGGGATCTGAGGGGGCTAGTCACATTACTCCTGAGTCAGAGGACAGAGAGAAGACAGGAATGGGGCCATGACACTTCAAACCTCACCTGCAGTGACCCAGTTCCTCCAGCAAGGCTCTACCTCCTAAATGTTACACAACGTTTCCCAACAGCATAACTAGTTAGAAACCCGAATGTTCACACACACATGCTTACTGAGGAAATGGAAATGGGCCTGGGCCTGGGTAGGGACAGGGTGTACGATGACAGTTCATATTCAGTCCACAAGGGTCCAGCATCCCTCCTAACCAAATGCCTGCTGAGCAAGGATAGCAGATTACCCGGGAGCTGTGAACCCTGCCACAACCTTGAGGGTTGGCTCCACTCATTTTGTGCCTTACAAGTAAGGGGCCAGGCTCCTGGAAGTTTTTTTCTGGAGTCAGCATCTTGTTACTATGTTGATTTTAAAAGTACTGGCTGGTTTGAAGGCCTCAATAACACGTTTTTTTTTTTGTTTTTGTTTTTTAAAGGAACAAAATTTTGCAGTGTTTAACTATTTACAGCTTATTAGGCCCCAGGAAGAGTCTGCCCTCTGCGGGTGGATTTTCTTTCTCTGTCTGTCCCTCTCTCTTTCTCTCTGCCCCCCTCTTCTTGTGCCCCCTCCCCCCCATTGTCTTTAGAGACAGGGTTTCTCTGTGTAGCCTTCACTGTCCTAGAACTCATGCTGTGGACCAGGTTGGCCTTGAACTCACAGATCCTCCTGCCTCTGCCACTGGAGTGCTGGGATTAAAGGTGTGTGCCAGTACAGGCCCATTAGGTGTTCTCTTTAGAAATGAGGACCACTACAACCTGTCCTCCCAGGATTTGAGTAGCTGAAGCAGGGGACTCAAGTCTGAGGCTAGCCTGCGCCACACCATCTCAGAATCAAAACAAGCTAAAGACCACAACAATAATAATATGGATTATGGCTGGGCATGGTGGCACATGCCTTTAATCCCAGCACTTGGGAGGCAGAGGCAGGCAGATCTCTGTGAGTTCGAGGCCAGCCTGGTATACAGAGTAAGTTCTGGTACAGCCAAGGCTACACAGAGAAAACCTGTCTGGAAAAACAAAACAAAACAACAACAACAACAACAACAAAAGATTATGTAATGCTTCTGACCCCAGTCCAGTTTGGGGAGTCAGGTACCCAATTCCAGGCAACAGAAAAAGTCCAAGTCTACTCAACGTTCCATTAATCTGTGATGTTGATTCTCAGCCTGCCTGAGTCCAACTTCATAATCCCTATGACCCCTCTTTCCTTTCTAGCTTGTCCAGAGATTCGTGTTCCATTAGATCCATTTTTAAGACACTCTCCCTCCCCCCTCCCCCCATCAGAGGTCTGGATGTTGTCTTTGTTGCCTATGGCTGATTTCTCATATCTAGCAAGTCCCTTCTAGTGTGCTTAGCACTGTTTCTACCTGCCTTTCCATTTTATCAGCTCCATCTCCTTAGAGCTCTTGGGTCTTGTCTTAGGGTTTCCGCTGCTGTGTAGAGACCATAAGCAAGGCAACTCTTACAAAGGAAAACACTTAACTGGGGCTGGCTTACAGTTTCAGAGGTTTAGTCCACTATCATCATGGTGGGAAGCATGGCAGCATGCAGGCAGGCATGGTGCTGGAGAAGGAGCTGAGAGCTCTACAACTTTTTTTTTTTTTCCTTTTGGTTTTTGTTATTTTTTTTTTTTTTTTGAGACAGTTTCTCTGTGTAGCCTTGGCTGTCCTGGACTCACTTTGTAGACTAGGCTTGCCTTGAACTCACAGAGATCCACCTGCCTCTGTGTCCAGAGGGCTGGGATTAAAGGTATGCGCTACCACCGCCATCTTGATCGGCAGGCAGCAGGAGACTACCACACTAGGCCTAGCTTGAGCATATGAGACCTCAAAGCCTGCCTCCACAGAGACACACTTCCTCCAACAAGGCCACACCTCCTAAAAATGCCACTCCTTGTGGGCCAAGCGTTCAAACGCGGGAGTCTATTGAGTAGGAATGCCCACTCAAACCACTGCAGGTCTTGGTAGGAAAGAGATGACACACTTAACTCAATGAGGTGACTATAGAGTGTCATAAATGGCCATTCACAAAGGTGCAGCTTCCAGGTATGGGTGGGTGGTGCCCGATGGCTGGAACAGCAAAACAGATTCCCACTGCTAGGCCTGCAGGGTCCAGGAAGGAAGCAGTTACTGGAGACAGACAGATGTATGAGCAGGGCCTCTGACAGGAGCTGTGGCCTCAAGGAGAGGGCATGGGCAAGACAGACAACAAGGAGGAGCTGGGGGAGAAGTACCCCACATTTGCTTCCCTCCCCTTCTCTCCTTTCCTCTGTGGGAGCTGGGCGTTGGGATGTACAGTCCAGATAGGCCAGCCTCACAGGCACAAAATAGGGTGGGGACTGTGTGGAGTGGATTCAGAGGGCAAAGAGGGTATGCACAGGTCTCGGTGTTCCCTGGTCACACCTCTGATGATGTCACAGCGGGGTCTTTCTTATTCTCTCTTGGGTTAATCTTGCTATTGAGGGAACTCCATAGCAACCTTGACTCTGCGTGTGTGTCTGCTTTACATATTGTACATGTTAAATATGTTTCGGTGTCTTGGTATTGATTCATGTCACCCTGAAGTCCTAATTCTAGTGTAAAGGGACTTTTCTTTCTTTCCTTTTTTTTTTTTTTTTTTTGGTTTTTCAAGACAGCATTTATCTGTGTGGTCTTGGCTGTCCTAGACTCACTTTGTAGGCCAGGCTGGCCTTGAACTCACGGTGATCCAATTGCCTCTGCTTCCCAAGTGTGCCACCACACCCGGCTTTCTTTTCTTTCTTTCTTTCTTTCTTTCTTTCTTTCTTTTTTAAAGATTTATTTATTTATTTATTTATTATGTATACAGTACTCTGCCTGCATGTAGACCTCCAGGCTTTCAGAGCATCAGATCACACTATAGATGGTGGTGAGCCACCATGTGGTTGCTGGGAATTGAAGTCAGGACCTCTGGAGGAACAGTCAATGCCCTTAACCTCTGAGCCATCTCTCCAGCTCCCTCTTTTCTTTCTTTCTTTCTTTCTTTCTTTCTTTTTTTTTTTTTTTTTTTGGCTTTTTGAGACAGGGTTTCTCTGTGTAGCCTTGGCCATCCTGGACTCACTTTGTAGACCAGGCTGGTCTCGAACTCACAGCGATCTGCCTGCCTCTGCCTCCCGAGTGCTGGGATTAAAGGCGTGCGCCACCACACCCGGCTTCCTCTTTTCTTTCTTATTAATTAATTCATGCATCTACTTTTTGGCACTTCTAGGAATACCCATCACCCCAGGTCTCTCCAGGGCAGCTGTCAGTCAGTAATGGGAGTGGTAATGGTCTGGCTGGTACCAAGATGGCAAACGGACCCCTCAGTGCAGAGAGCACACAGGTGAAGGCCTGGGACTGTGGGCTGGTAGTGAAGGCGCAGGCTCACTAGGAAGACTAGTGGATCCTGCCTGTCTCCTGAAGTGAGGAGATAAATGCCTGACTCTTTTCCTGGAAATTGAACTCAGGTTCTTATGCTTAGGGAACAGGCGCTTTACTCCCTGAGCCATCTTACCAGCTCTCAAGACTGTCTTATTTGCCTCTGAGTCACTGCACTGAGTGAGCACTCTTCACTTTTCAGGCAACAAAGAAGGTATTTAACTACGAGTCCTGACCTAAGCTGATAATAAGGTCTGTGGGAGACCTGGGGCTGGCAGTGTTAGCTGGATCCGGGGTCACCTATGCTTTCTCAACCCGTTTTTGCCACACAGCCCACCACTGAAGGTTCAGCAGACTGTGTGCCAGGAAGCGTTCAACATCCTACTGAGAGGGCCCCCCCCCCCATGAACCCTCACCTTGCAGACTGTACTAGAGGACTTGGCCTCTTTTCCCTCCATGCGTGGGTTTACACTGCCCTCTGGTGGACACTGATGTTACAAGCTGGTGCAACAGTGATTTGCAGTGGGTGACCTTTTTCTGACATTGAGGAAGGAAGGCTTCCCTGCAGGGGTCTTGGCAGGGCTGCTGGGCCTCCAACTCCCAGATTGGCTTGCAGCTCTTGGGCCTTAGCATTGTGTGCAACTCCTCAGATAACGCCTGGCTCAAGTTTCTTTTCACAGCAGCACATGGTATTCTGCCAAGACCCGTGAGGGAGGAGGGAGAGTTTATCTGATATTTTTCTCCTCTGCTGCCTCGTTTTTCTCTTATCCCTAGACACCTAATTATTACCTCTCCCCCAGCTTCTCTCAAGGGTAGAGGTTGCAGGAGGTGTGGGAAAACAGAACACCCGCTGTTCTGTCCTCTCCCCCTTCCATGTTCATCAGTCCCCACCTTTTCCCTCCCCACCCCCACCTGCAGTCCAGGGGCTGCAGCTGTACTTGTGGACAGTGCTGCTCCTGCTTCCCTGTGTCACCTGGAACCAAACGCCAGGTCACTTGAATTGAAGAAATTGGGTCCTGTAGGGTGAAGGTCAGGGTCATAGAGCTTAAGTGTCCTCCCTCTCCCTCCCTCTTCCCCCCACTCTGTCCCTGATCAGATGGCAGAAACCCTGTAGAAATCACAGAATGCTGAGGACAAGATCTCCTAGTCTTGGCAAAGTCAGCCAAGTGCCCAAGCCCTAGAGGTTTGGAGTTCTAAATCCTTGAGAAGCCAGAGACTTTACGAGCTCACAGGATGCGGCTTAACTTTAACATCAGCGGCCCAGCACTGTTGGAATCCTTCCCTTCTAACCGCAGCAAACAGCAGCAGATGGTACGCACCTTCTAGGGTTACAGCCCTGTACAGGCCTCAGGCATCCGGACCCTCACTCATGTGGCAACCAATGTCATGGATGCTGTGTTTCAGATGTTAGCTCTGGTGGCTTCTGTTACAGCTCGCTGGAAACTTGGCCCTTAAGGCTTGGCAGCTCTCTGGGGCTCTAGTGCTTTTCTTTCTTGATCTGTCACTGTCATCGGCACTGTTGCCTGTTTCACCAGTGCATTCTTCTTTCTGCTACTAGCTGAGTCCACTCTACTAAGGGCGTGAGGCAAGAAGGCCTGGGAAGATGACTCAGTCTGCAAAAAGCATGCAATCCTGAGTTTGATCCTCGGAACCCATCTTAAGTAACTGGGAGAAATGTATCTGTGATCCCAGCACAAGGGAGGCAGAGATGAATGGGGTTTGCTGGCCAGAATGTCTGTCAAAAAATAAGGTGGAGAGTGACTAAAGAAAACACTTGCCATGGACCACCATCTCCACATGTATGTGAATATGTACACACACACACACACACACACACACAGAGTACACACAGTACACACACACAGAGTACACATACACAGTACACATACACACACACAAAGTACACATATACACACGGTACACCCACACACATACACAATTTCTTTTTTTTTAATTTTTAAAGATATTTATTTATTATGTATATTAGTACACTGTCTTCATGTACACCAGAAGAGGGCATTGGATCATGATACAGTTGGTTGTGAGCCACCATGTGGTTGCTGGGAATTGAACTCAGGACCTCTGGAAGAGCAGCCAGTGCTCTTAAACACTGAGCCATCTCTCCAACCTTCACACCGCCCCCTGCCCCGCCCCACTTTCCATTGGGTCTATCATTGCAATCTCAAGAAGTTGCACAGAAGGGGATCTCCTACCTACTGTTCACAAAGGGAGCTGGGCACTATGCTTATGTAGCCAGGGATGTTTGCACCAACCACTGCTGACTCTCATGCAAATGAAGGACTATGCTTGTACCAGTTACAGGCTTTCTCCTGGGCTGCCAGGAAAGTACTCCTCTTCTGGTCTGGGTGGGAAAGGCAAGATCATTTAGAGTTTACCAGAGCTCTTGGTGGCAGTGAGTCCAGTGCAAGCTGTCTGAGGCAGTGCTGGTTGGGGCCAGAGCACTTCAGCAGCAAGCAGCTGTAGTTGTTGGGTAGCTGTGTAACGCCCTCAGGTTCTTGCGGGTGTCTGAGTGGCCGCTGAAACCATGAGAGCAGTCCACCCGGCTGCTTGGATGACAGTTTTGAGGTAGACAGGGCACCTGGGAGAGACGTAACGCCTGTCAACTGGAGAGTCAAACTTAATCCCAGTACTCGGGATACCGAGGCAACAAGAGCTGGCAGATCTAAGAGTTCAAGGCCAGTGTGGTCTGCATTAAGCGTTCCAGGCTAACTAGGCCTACATAGAGAGGCCCTGTCTCAATAAAATAAAAGTCAAGCCACTCTGGCCCCAACATCCTAGGTTTTTTTGTTTTTGTTTTTAAGAAAAAAAAAAAAAAAAGCACATTAAAGGAGATGCTTACTTCCAGCATTTGGGAGACAGAGGCAGAGGCAGGCGGATCTCTATGAGTTCAAGGCCAGCCTGGTCTACAAAGTGAGTCCAGTACAGCCAAGGCTATGCAGAGAAACCATGTTTTGTTGTTTTTGTTTTTTATTTATTTATTTATTTATTATTATGTATACAGTACTCTGCTTGCATGTACTTGCAGAAGAGGGTGCCAGATCACATTACAGATGGTTGTGAGCCACCATATGGTTGCTGGGAATTGAACTCAGGACCTTTGGAAGAGCAGGCGGCGCTCTTAACCACTGAGCCATCTCTCCAGCCCAAGAAACCCTGTTTTGAAAAAAAGAAAAAAAATTAAAAAGAAAGATGCTTACAATAAAGACTTATCATTAATGCAAAAGGCATTTCAGCTGCAATTAACTGTACTTTACAATGCTTTGTTCCTGCCCCAGGGAAAGCTGGGGCCTTCTAATCTGTTTGTGGCTTTGATTTAGTTGTGGACCCTAATAGGGATGCTATCATTTTACAGTTGAAGTTAACCCCATGAAACTGACAATATCCAACTGTGTTCGACCTCACACGTGGCCATTCTGTCTTTTCTTGTTCTTGTTCTTCTTCTTCTTCTTGTTCTCTTCCTCCTTCTTCTCTTCCTCCTCCTTCTCCTCTGAGACTTGGTTTCATTGTGTAGCCCTGGTGGTTTGGAACTCACTCTGTAGATTAGGCTGGCCTTGAACTCACAGAGATCCTCCAGCATCTGCCCACTGAGTGCTGGGATTACAGGTGAGCACCACTACTGACCAACCTGGCTTTCCTTTTCTTTTCTCTTTTTTTCTTTTTTGGGGGAGGGGGCGGCGGTTGTATTCAAGACAGGGTTTCTCTTGGCTGTTTTGGAACTTACTCTGTAGATTAAGCTGGCCTCAAACTCACAGATGTAACACCTGCCTCTCCTTTCAGAGTTGTGAGCTTAAACGCCACACTGCTCAGCTCTGGCTTCTTTTTGTAATTCCAGTACTTATGACAACTGGGTAGTTCCTCAGTAAGGGGAGTGCCCGGGAGAGTGCCTCTCCTATCTAGGCCGTATTTGCCTCTGTTTCAAGATTTCTACAGTCTTTCTGTTGTTTCTTTCACAATCAGTAAAATTATTAAAAAACAAACCACTTTGTGGAGATGGGTCAGTGAGGACCTGAGTTCAAATACCCAGCAACCCGTAAAAGCCATGTGACATGTCTATAAGCTGGTAGGGGCAGAGAGACAGATCCCCCGAGACTCCAGCTGCAACAGTGAGCTCCAGGTTGAGTGAGAAGGCCTGTTTCAAAAGAAAAGGCGGAAGGCAATGGAGGATGACCCCTGACCTTGACCTCTGCCCCGCCGCCTGCGCATGCATAGGCAAACATGCCCCCACACGTGTGCATGCACACGCATACACTGCACATATAAATAATGAGTATTTAAATCAATTAATTAAAACATTCCTATTCTTTCCACTTAACTGTAGGAGAAACTAGATCTCAATATAAATTTGGAGGCTAAGCTTGAGTCAAAAAAGAATAAGGGAAGCGTTAGAAAGATAAATTTCAATCTATATACCGTGGAAAGAACGGTAGATTTGTAAGGCTGAAACTTGGGAGTGAATCTGTTTTCTGGGTGACCTTGAACGGGCCTTTGCTCAAAGTCAGTTTTCTATTTTGGAAAATGCATCTGGCTGTTGAAGGAACACAGGATCCAGCAGGGCGCCTGGCCCGGAAAAAGGCGCTGTAAGTGGTGGGTGAATTCTGTCCAATCAGGCCCAATTCTAAACTGGCATCTGCAAGCTTTGTGGAGGGTGCATCGTTCACGGCCACCCGAGGTTACAGAAGTAGCAATGAAAGTTGTTGGAAAAGAGCTATAAGCTAAAACAAAATACTGAGGTCCTGCAGCATTAAGGTCTGAGATTCCCCCCCCCCCCCCCAATCCTCAACCCAGGCCAGAGCGCCCGCGCCCGCGCTGGGAGACAAGCGCATCAAAGCACGCAGGAAGTGGCGCGTTGTCCTGGCAACCCTGGACCGAGCCTTGCAGGCGGTGGTGGGCAGGCGCCTTTGCTTTCGCTTTGCATGCATCCTGGCGTTCCGCACTTCCGCTGCCAGTTAGTGCGTTGATCTGGGCCATATCCTCCATGGAGTCCACCAAGGGTAGATAAAGTACTCTTCCTATTCCCCAGGGAACTAGCTGTAGGACTCAGGGGCGGATAGGAGACCCTGGGAAGGGACGAGGCAAGTATTCTTTGGAGCCCTGAGTCGGAGGAGGGGGGGGGGGGGGATTGGCATCCAAACCCATAAACACCACTAGGAGGACTAATGAGATTTAGGGTCCCCTTGCTCTGCCTCTTGACTTTCAATGGCTTATGGGGTATGTTGGTTTTTATTTGTTTGTTTGTTTGTTTGTTTTTTAAGATTTATTCATTTGTTGTGTATACAGATTTCATTATAGATGGTTGTGAGCCACCATGTGGTTGCTGGGAGTTGAACTCATGACCTTTGGAAGACTAGTCAGGGCTCTTACCCTCTGAGCCAAGTCTCCAGCCCCTATTTGTTTGTTTTTTATTTTTATTTATTTATTTATTTATTTTGAGACAGGGTTTCTCTGTGTAGCCTTGGCTGGGCTGGACCCACTTTGTAGACCAGGCTGGCCTCGAACTCACAGCGATCCGCCTGCCTCTTCCAGAGTGCTGGGATTAAAGGTGTGCGCCACCACGCCTGCCTGTGTATATTGCTTTTGAATGAAAGTCTTTCTAACAAGCACCTTTTGTTTCCGGCTGCTTTTCACTTTTAAAATCACCTTGTGCACAGGTAAGGACACCAGTACCGGAAATGGCAAACCCGGATGCCAACTTCCCTCTATCTCAGGAGCAGCCTGTGAACCGGAGAAGGTTCCAGAGGAAAGCGACTTGGGCATGACCAAGGTGGAAAGGAGCTACAGTTGAGTTCTAAGAAATCAAAAAGACTGGGTGGGAGGATAAGGGTTATTGGACACATGGTTTTATGGTAGTTTCATTTTTTAAGATTAAGCATCACTGCTACCGACCCTCCCCCGCAAACCCCCCCCCCCCCCCCCCCCCCCCCGCAATGTAATTCTCCTGCTTCAGTCTCCCGAGTGCTGGGGTCACAGGCCTCTGCCACGGCAGGCGTGGCTCATAGTTTCAGAGTTTAGAGTTTCTCCTCACCGTGCTGTTGCTTTGGACCCCTGGTGGCGTGTCACAGCAGCATCATGTGTCAGACCCAAGCATCTCCCTCTTAGTCAAGAAACGATGAAGACCAAAAGGTGTGGTCACGCTCTTCCCCTTAAAGGCATCCTCCAATGACCCAAGATCTCTTCCTTGAAATTTTAAAAAAGATTACCTCCATTTTATATGTATGTTTTGCCTGCATGTTCGTATGTGTATGAACTGCGTTTGTGCCTGGTGCCTGCAAAAGTTAGGGTGTTGGATCCTCTGGAACTGGCATGCTGGCTGTGAGCCACCATGTGGGTGCTGGGAATAGAAATCCAACCCTCTGCAAGAGCAGCAAGTGTTTTAACTCTCTCCACCTCTGTGACCTTTTAAAACAAGTCCCACCATCTCCCAACGGTGTGGCTGTTTAAAGACTGGGAACTAAGTCTCTAAAACATGTTTTTGTTTTGTTTTGTTTTGTTTTGTTTTGAGAACATTGCAGAGCCAATCGAAATTAGCCAGTTAGGGGCCATACACAAAGAGCTCATGTCTACAGTCAAGATTTGGTTAGGCAGAGAAGGAGGAGCTAAGCTGGTGCCCACACACCTGCAATGCCAGCCCTCGGGGGGATCTATCCATTCAAGGTCACCCTCACTTTTGTAGCAACTTGGAGACCAGTGGAGGCTAACACCAGACCCTGTCTCAACAAGACAAAGCAGAGATTCAAATATACTGTTGCCTGGAACCCCTACCAGCCGGAAGTATATTGCAAAAGAGTAAAGGGAACCAGAGGCTTGAGCTGCCTGGTGCTTTGCTTAGTAAACACTGAGGCTAGGCTTTGACCTGACTCAGCTCGCCTCTAGAGTCTGTCCACACCCCTTTTTTTTTTTTCCTTGCTCAGATATTTGTAGATATGTGGTAATGTTTATTGGAAGGAGCACTTAGGGTGGAGTTTATGAGCCCTCTAAGTAGGTTTAAATTAAATAAGGCTAGTGCTCTTACTTCATAATTGGCGCTTACAGTGGAGCCGGAAGGATGTAAACACACTTCTCTTGAGGGCATAGAGTCTGGAGGCCTGTGAATCGGGGTGAAGCCAGGCGCGGGCTGTCATGATTGTACCACAGTAGCCAGTGTGCTGCAAAAGGGGCTGGAGAGGTCTCGTGTTGTCCCCAGTCTCCTAGGTCCCAGGTCTTCATAACAGAGCGAGGTGGGCAGTATCCCTGTCCTCAGCTGTAATGGGGCCGGAAGGAAGTGAGGACCTCCAACCATTAACTGCCCAACATAGCTAGGATAGCAAAGAGAAAAGCGTGCTGGGATCCCAGCTTTCCTTCCCGGCCCCTTTCCTTCTTCCTTCCCAGTCTAAGTAGCAGAGGATGACCATGAGTTCTGGTCCTCCTGCCGCTCCTCCCGAGTGCTGGGATTGCAGATGTGCACCCCTACATCTGGTCCTCCCGCCGTACCTCCTGAGTGCTGGGATTGCAGGTGTGCACCATGTTTGTTCCTGTGCAGTGCTGGGGCTGAACCCAGAGCATCACATATGTTTGGGGTAAGGAGGAAGCCACTTCAAGGGTGAGCTAGAGGGGATCGATGCTTTGTAATTGAGGGTTCTACTCTCAATATGTCCTTTCTGGAGACGCTTACATGGTTCAGTTTATTTATTTATTTATTTAATTTATTTTTATTTATTTTGTATACAGTGTGCATTAGATCACATTATAGATGGTTGTGAGCCACCATGTGGTTGCTGGGAGTTGAACTCAGGACCTTTGGAAGAGCAGTCAGTGCTCTTAGCCGCTGAGCCATCTCTCCAGGCCCCAGAAGGTTCAGTTTAACAGGGAGTGCAGACTTGGGGAATGGAAGGGTCCCCCACGAGCTAACTCCTGGTACAGTGTGTGGGTGTGTGCCTTCTTCTGGCAGGGAGGGCCCATTTCTTACTCCCCCGGTTGATACGTCTAAATAGTAATTTACCCTAGATCTTTAGCTTGCTTGTTGAGGAGAGAAAGCAGGGATAGGGAGCTAAGATTTTTTTCTTTAAATTAAAAACACTCTATATTAAGCCAAGATGGCTTGCTGTATTATTTTTCTCCCTGCTAGACAGAGGGTTTGCGTTAGCTGAGGAGATGAGTGTGAGAACACACTTCTGTTATGCAAGGTGCTATTCCTTCCCAATGACATGGAAATCTTCTTGAATTTCACAGATGGCATAAAAAAACACAGCAGACTTTCTTCCAAATTCCCTACCCACCCCCATGAATTCCTTTGTGGTCTCCAGAATCTTCCTTTGATCTTAAAAAAAATGTTTATTAAAAAATTAATATGGCAGGGCAGTGGTGGTGCATGCCTTTAATCCCAGCACTTGGGAGGCAAAGGCAAGCAGATCTCTGAGTCCAAGGCCAGTCTGGTGTGCATAGCAAGTTTCAGGATAGTCAGGACTACACAGTGAGACCCTGTCTTGAAAACCAAACAAGAATTTAATGTGTATATGTGTGGGGATATGTACACATGCATGCAGTCAACCATGGAGGCCTGAAGAGGGTGCTGGATCTATTGGAGCTGGCTCAGGCAGTTCTGAGCCTCCTGAAGAGGGTGGTGGGAAAAATGAACTCTGGTCCTGTGCAACAGCAGAAAGGGCACCAGGTGGTGGTGGCACATGCCTTTAATCCCAGCACTTAGGAGGCAGAGCCAGGTGGATCTCTGTGACTTCGAGGCCAGCCTGGTCTACAAAGGGAGTTCCAGGACAGCCAGAGCTGTTACCCAGAGAAACCCTGTCTTGGGCGCTGGGTGTGGGGGGAGGGCGGGTCGGGTGGTGGGGGGAGAGTAGTAAGGGCTCTTAATGGGTCGGGTGTTCTCCAGCCCTCACTTCTCACTTCACTTTTATTTTCATTTTTATTTTTTTGGTTTTTCGAGACAGGGTCTCTCTGTGTTAGTCTTGGCTGTCCTGGACTCATTTTGTAGAGCAGGCTGGCCTTGAACTCACAGCGAACCACCTGCCTCTGCCTCCCAAGTGCTGGGATTAAAGGCGAGCACCCCCACGCCCGGCACCCCCACTTTATTTTACTCATGCATGCATTCATTTACTTATTATTTATAGATAGTGTTTTCTTATCCTACAGGATCATGGCTTCCTTGACATTTATTGCATCAAATCAGCAGGTTTCCCGATGAATGGCAGCCTTCTGGAAGTGCATATGGACCTTGAGCTTACTATGTAGTCATCACCACAGCCTTTGAGCTGGGCAGCAAAAGGTGGCCGGAGCTGGGGGCTGGGCATGGGGAAGTAATTGACTTCCCTAGAGCACTGTCAGCATCACTATGGGAAGGCATTCTTCTTCTGCCTGGGCAAGAGGAGGCATCTTGAGGCCACATTTAATGCCCCCCCCACCCCCCATCCATGTTTGAGACAGGGATACTCCTAGGGAGGTCCCGTAGTCAGCTTGACATGGGGACTGTGACATTTAGCTAAGAGATGACTCTGCCCACCTTTGCATCGGACAAGCTTTCCTAGCCCAGAAACCCTGGGTCACTGTTTTATTTGAGTGTTGCTACTGTAAAAACTTGCTAGGGAAGCTAGGAAGGATGCTCTTAGGTGTAATTCTGTGCTCACTGGCCAGGGTGATGTAATACTTTTAAAATCTCCCCAAATCCTAACACAGACAAAATACTTGTGAAGGGGCAAGACCCTCTGTTGGGGGTTGGTCTGGTGCTATGCATTCAGTTGTTAATTACTGGCCTCCAAGATCTGCTTACAGCTCAGATGAGTGCATTCTCACACATACCAGTGAGGCTGTGTAAACTCTGCTCACCAATATTCCCCAACTAGCTAAAGTTGCCAGCAGCCTATAGCTGGACAGAAGAGAAGTAGGCAGAGCTTGGCTCCCAGGGTTTGGCATTTGAGAGGGAACATGAGGTGGGGGGGGGCGGGGAGGGGAGGGGAAGCAGAGAATGTAGCAGGAGGGAAAGTGGAGAGGAAGGAAGTCACCATGGGGCTGTGTGGACCATGAGCACATGGACACGGGGAGGGGGCTTGATAGAGCAGAAGCAGCACAAGAAGGAAAAATTATGGTAAGTAATATTGGGGTACAGGGCTGGGAAGTCGCAAAATAGCTTAAAGGGTTGACTTCTGCCCAGCCCTAGTGCTTTAAGGCTTATTATAGTCTACAAAGGTCTCTATGTCTTCTATTGGGGGAACTAAGTGGTCTGAAGTGGGATAGAAACCCCACATGGATATTTACAAGCAAAGGAGGGTGTAGTGAACTCCCCCAAATAAATAACGATAACTACCACCCTCTGAAACTATCCTTTGGGTCAACCACTTCTGTTTGTGTGTGTGTGTGTGTGTGTGTGTGTGTGTGTGTGTGTGTGTGTGTGTATGTGTGTGTGTGTGTCCTCCACAGCATACTTGGGAGGTCAGAGGACAACTTTCAGAGGTTGATTCTTTCAGAGTCTCTCTTGTTTCTATGTATTCTAGACTAATTTGGCCTGTGAGCATACGGATAGTTCACCTGTCCCTACCTTCCATCTTACTGAAGGAGTTCTAGAAATATAAAGCCACTACATATATATATATAAAACTATAGAATTATTATTACTGTGTACACTTGTGTGTGCACAATATGTGTGTAGGTTCATGGGAGTCACACGACAACTTTGTGGCATCAGATCTCTCCTTCCGAGTTCGAGCGATGGCACTCAAGTCACTAGGCTTACATGACATGTGCTCATCCCCTGCTGGGCCACCTTGCAGTTGCGTTTCTGAAGTTAGGTATTTAGAGAAGAGTGCTATAGCTGTCATGTTCCTCCTGTGTGAGCACTGAAGCATGCCAAATGCCTCCATGTCTTGGAAGAATATTCCAGAGACAGATGAAAAGATTGTGGTTCATTGCACTGGCATCTCTATTAGGTAGGGAATGTAGACATCAGTGACTGAGTTGGGAAATGACTTAGTAGCCAGATTTTTTTTTTTTTTTAAACATAAATAAGGTATAAGAGTACATTAACCAAGCCGGGCAGTGGTGGCGCAGGCCTTTAATCCTAGCATTCAGGAGGCAGAGGCAGGTGGATCTCAGAGGCCAGCCTGGTCTACAGAGTGAGTTCCAGAACAGTCAGAGCTACACAGAGAAACCTCATCTGGAAAACTAAAAAAAAAAAAAAAAAAAAAAAAAAAAAAGGAAAAAAGAAAAAAGAATACTGTATCTTCTTCTTCTTCTTCTTCTTCTTCTTCTTCTTCTTCTTCTTCTTCTTCTTCTTCTTCTTCTTCTTCCTATTATTATTATTATTTTGTTTTGTTTTGTTTTTTCAAGACAAGGTTTCTCTGTGTATCCCTGGATTTCCTGGAACTTATCTGTGGACCAAGCTGGCCTTGAACTCAGAGATTTACCTACCTTTGCCTCCAGGGTGTTGAGATTAAAGGCATGTGCCATCAACACCCAGCCACAATTATTCTTTGTAGGTGCACAGACCACAGTATGATTAAAACCTATATCTAAGTCTATTAGGGATAAAGTAAAAACTTCAGGCCATCTGGACTGGAGAGATGGTTTAGTCAAGAGAATTTGTTGCTCTTGCAGAGGACCTGAGTTAGATTCCTAGCACCCACACTGCGTGACCCATGGGTAACCACCTGTAAGGCTAGTTCCAGGGGATCGAATGGCCCCTTCTGGCCTTCTCAAGAACCTGCATCTACATCATGCATATACATGCACTCTGCCCCCCGCAAATACATAATAAAATAAAATTTAAAAGAATTCCAGGCCATGAAGCATCGTGCCTTTAGTTGACAGCCTTTGCTCTTTGTGGTGTATAAGGTAATGTTGTTAAAATTGACAGTGTCTTATACTCAGTGAAATGTAATATTTGTATTTAAGAATCCATGTTTCTAATTACTGGTTCAGTTGAATGCCATAGGTTTTGATGTGTAGGACCTAAGGCCAGTGAGCGTTAATGTGATTTCCATTATGATTTCTTTTTGATGAATTATTCAGCAATGTGGTTTGAGCTCCTATGATTATGTGTGTGTGTGTGGCTTGGGGCTGTCTTTATTACTCATTTCTAATTGTGTTGTCTTGAGGTCTGAGTGGAGTCTATGTGCCTGCCTGCCTTCCTGCCTGTCTTCCTGCCTTCCTTCCTTCCTTCCTTCCTTTCTCTTTGGCTCCTTTGTGGCCTAGTATAAAGATGGTTCCTTCTCTGGCTCCTGGAGACTGTCCTGCTCTTCTCACAGCTCTGTCCCTTTCCTGTCCCTTTCACGGCCTTGACTTTATCCCAGCTGCTTATATCTCTGGAAACAGTTTGGCCTCACTGTAAAGTAAGGATGCCCTGGGTTCTGGCTCCCAAGGCTCTGGGAGTCTGCAACGGTAACAGGCTGCAGTCCTGTGCCACACACCAGAAAACCCGAGAATGGAGGGGAGGATTTTGAAGGCAAGAAGTAGCCCACCGGATTCTTTGAAGTTTGTAATCCCGTGAAGGAAGTGATGTGTGTTCCTTCCCTCTCCTCCCCTCCCCTCCTCTCCCTGCCCTCCCTCCCTTTCCATTTCCTCCTCCGCCTTTCCCTCCTCCTTCTCTCTTTTCCTTCTTCTCCAGTTTTTCTGTACCTCCCCCACTCCTCCTCTCTCCCTCCCTCCCTCCTTACCATCCTCCCCTTCCTTCCTGGGTGCTGCCCAGGCTAATCTCTTCTTCCCTCGGCTTCTGCCCAGGTAGATCTATGGGTGTATGCTACGGCGGCTACCACATGAAGAGTTAGGTGGTGGGTGAACACCGGAGTGGGGAGAGAGGGTTCACTTGGTATGTCAATCAAAGAGACAATGAAGGAGCTGTAGCCCTGTAGCCTGTCAGTGCGGGAAATAGTGGAGGGCCAGTGCGCAGCGCGGTCCTGTGCAGATGGACCAGTGCCGAGTCTAAGAATGGATTCTACCTGCAGAGACACCGCTTATTTTGTATAATTTTCTTATCACAAGTGATTCCATTGTGCCCCTTGAGCCTCTGTGCTCTGTGAAGTTATTCACAAAGAAATGTAGTGTCTACTCATCTGGCCTTAAAAAAAAAAAGTAAGGGTGGGGTGTGGTGGGGTGTGGTGGGGTGGAGAGGCGTCTCAGCCAGTAAGAGCTCTTGCTGCTCTTGCAGAGAACTGGAGTTCCGTTCCCAGCACCCACAGCAGGTGGTTCACAACTATCTGTAACTCTAGCTCCAGGAGGGTATGATGCCCTCTCCAGACTCCATGAGCATCTGCCTGCATGTGGGGCACATACAGACATGCATGTGCGCACACAAACATATAATTTACAATAATAAAAATAGTTTTTAAAGATTTATTTATTTATCATATACACACAGTGTTGTGCCTGCACATACACCAGAAGAGGGCACCAGATCCCATTATAGATGGTTGTGAGACACGTGGTTGCTGGGAATTGAACCCAGGACCTTTGGAAGAGCAGGCAGCACTCTTAACCTCTGAGCCATCTCTCCAGCCCCTAAAAATAACTCTTAAAAAAAGTAATTGAACAGGGCACACACATGCAAAATGGTAAAGAACAGATTGATTTTTACAAAATATAAATCATACAGCAAAATAAAAAAGAACGGGTCATCTCTCCATATGACAGCCACAGACTTAAAGGACTCTTTTGTCATTAAGAGTGGCGCTGGGAGAGTTAGAATTTTCCTTCCTTCCTTCCTTCCCTTCCTTCCTTCCTTCCTAGTGCCCTATTTGCACATACACCTGCATGCCAGAAGAGGACACCAGATCTCATTATAGATGGCTGTGAGCCACCATGTGGTTGCTGGGAATTGAATTCGGGACCTCTGGAAGAGCAGCCAGTGCTCTTAACCTCTGAGCCATCTCTCCAGCCCTCTATTTTCCTACTTATTTTTTCCTCCTCCTCCTCCTCCTTTTGATACAATGATTGACCTTGAATGCTTTATGTAGCTGAGGGTAACCTTGAACTTCCAATTTTCCTGCCCCTACCTCCCAAGTGCTGGGATCACAGGCAAGGGCCACCATGCCTGCTTTATGCAGTGGCCGGAAATATGGAGCCCAGGGCCTCCTGCACACCAGGCAAGCACGCTACCAACTGAGCTACATTACCAGCACATAGAATTCTTTACTCAAATACTTCTGGAGTTCTGAGTCACACCAGACACTCAGGTGTGGTGGTGGCAAAGTTACGTCTGTGAATAAGTGGCTCGATAGTGGGAGGTGACGTGTGGACGTGTGAAGACGGCACTTTTTCAGATCATGGTCACCAGCTAGGTTCATTCATCCTGTCGTGAGCAAACACAGTGCACAGTGACACCTAGCTGCTTCAGACTGCTCCTCCACGCTGTTCTGAGCAGGTGTAGAGGCACAGCAGTCCAGCTTAGTGGCTGGGATCGCAGACTCTGGCACCACAAGTATTGTTGTCAAACTTGGGTCTAGATGCTTGTTTTCTTCCTGAACCTAGGCCTGTGCATAGGAGCACTTACGAGAGCCAGATAGGATAATGTGTGTAAGGGACTAACACGGTCTCCAGGACACAGTAAATGCTAAATGTTAGTATTTATTATGTGTGTGTGAGTGTGTGTGTGTGTGTGTGTCTAGAGGCATGATTGTGCCACGGTGCCCATGTGGAGGGTAGAGGCAGCTCTCTCTTGCTACCTTGTGAGATCTGGGGATCGAACTCAGGTTGTCAGGCTTGGCAGCAAGCCTCTTTACCCACTGAGCCATCTCACCAGTTCTGGGCCTCCCGTGCTTTTAAAATGTAGGAAGTAAGACAGACCAGCAGGTATCCCAGAAGTATACTTAAATGGTGATGTCTGGCCGAGTGTGGTGGCGCACGCCTTTAATCCCAGCCCTTGGGAGGCAGAGGCAGGTGGATCGCTGTGAGTTTGAGGCCAGCCTGGTCTACAAAGCAAGTCCAGGACAGTCAAGGCTACACAGACGAACGCTGTCTTCAAAAACCAAAAACCAACCCCCCCCCAAAAAAAAAAGAAAAAAAAAAAAAAAAAAAAAGGAATAAAGTGATATCTGTGTTGCAGATGCCAAGAACAGTGACATTATAGAACCTGAGAATTCCTTGGCCAACAAGATGTCCTCTCATCAGGACAAATCATCTTCTGATGGCACAGGTCCGAGAGCCATTGAGCCCATAGGCCTCCTCAAGGTGTTGACTCCCTCTGAGTAAGTGTGTGTGTGTGTGTGTGTGTGTGTGTGTGTGTGTGTGTGTGTGTGTGTGTGTGTGTATGTGTCTCAGCTGTTTGGGGGGAGGAGTTGACACTATTGGGGTGAACTGTTGAGCAAGAAGCTATAGTCTGGAATATTAAAGCTAGGCTACACAGGTTCAAATCCTAGGTCTCCCACTGATGATCAGTGTGAATTCAAGCAAATTTCATCACTTCTTTGGGCCTCCATTTTTAAAAAAAATATTTATTATCTATTTATTTACTGGCTGCCGTTCTAGAGGACCTGGCTTTGGTTTCCAGGACCCACACAGCGGCTCACAACCCCAGGGGATTTGATGCCCTTTTCTGGCTTCCATGGACTCTGCATGCACATGGTACCATCACACTGCAGGCAAAACACTCATACACACACACACACACACACACACACACACACACACACGAATACTTCTTTAAAATACATATAATGCTACAAAGGCATTTTATCCTTTTATAAGTGCACACCGAAGTGGCATTAAGTACACTGCTGGCATCTTAACAGCCACCACCATTGTCTATTTTCAAAACAATGCATCGCCCCAAACACAAACGCTGTGTCCATTGAGCACCGTTCTTCCCACTTCAGCACCTGGAAACCTCTCATCTACTCTCTGCCCTCTTATTAATGGAATCATAGTGATTTGCCCTTTTACGTTCCGGCCAACTTTTACTTCCAATAATTGTTTCGAGGCTCACCCATATTGCAGCATGCTGCGGGGCCTCGCTCCTTTGTAGGCCTGTTATATAGTCCTCTGTGCAAGTGTATGCTGAGCTTCACTTGTCCACCTTCCTGCTGGCATGTACTTGGATTGATTACTTTTCTATAGTTCACATCCATATACAAGTGTCTGCCTGAGCTCCTTGGTTTCTTTTCTTTTGGGCATACACATAGGAATAGAATTGCTGGACCATGTAGCAATTCTGAGCTTTACTTTCTGAGGAACTAGTACCATTGCTGTTTTTTTTGTTTTTTTTAGTTGTTTAAATATGTATCTGTTTAAATACTAAAGGCACGTCCTGTGCCAGTGCCTGTGGAGGTCAGAAGAGGGCATGGGCATCAGATGGAGTTACAGGTGGTTGGGAGCTACTATGTGGGTGATGGAAATTGAACCGAGGTTCTAACCAAAAAAAAAAAAAAAAAAAAAAAATGAAAATCCCAAGCTGGGCAGTGGTGGTAGACACCTTTAATCCCAGCACTTGGAAGGCAGAGGCAGGGGGATCGCTGTGAGTTTGAGGCCAGCCTGGTCTACAAAGCGAGTCTAGGACAGTCAAGGCTACACAGAGAAACCCTGTCTCAAAAAAAAAAAAAAAAGAAAAGAAAGAAAGAAAGAAAAGATTGAACTGAGGTTCTCTGTAAGAATGTCAAGCACTCCTAACTGATTAGCTATCTCTCCAGCCTGTTTTTAAGAATTACATTTTATGAGCCCAGTGGTAGTGACCCACACCTTTAATACCAGCACTCTGGAGCCAGAGGCATGCAGACTTCTGTGAGTTCGAGGCCAGCCTGGTCTACAGAGTGAGTTCCAGGACAGCCAAGGCTACACAGAAGAACCCTATCTCAAAACCAAAACCAAAACCAAAACAAAACAAAACAAAGCAAGCAAGCAAACAAACAGAAGAATTCATCCATCTGTCCATCCATCATCTATCTATCTATCTATCTATCTATCTATCTATCTATCTATCTATCTATCTATCGTGTGGCCGAGTGTGCGCCTGGAGGCCAGAGGACACGTGACAGGAGTTGGGTCTCTCCTTCTGCCACACGGGCTGTCCGGGCTCAAACTCAGGTTCTGTTGCCCTTCAGCAAACACCTTTACCTGACAGTTTCAAAGCATGCACCTTCTGAACAAGTCTGAGTACCTTCAGGCTGTGAGTCTGTAAACCACACCCCAGGATTTTATAGAGAAGTGAGGTCAGCCCTGTTGCCGAGGACTCCTGTACCGCTAGTGTCAGATCAAAGTCTGATTGGCGGTCTGAGCACAGAGATGATTCTAACCCTGCCACCTTGCCTTCCAGCATCACTGCGGGACGCAGTCAGAAGTCCTCCTCCTCCTCCTCCTCCTCGATGTCCTCTTCCTCTGCGCAGTCTCATCAATCCTCTAAAGTTTCACTGCCCGGAATCCAGAAGGAAAATTATCCCGAGGAGATTAGCCTGCTTAAGTCACAGACAAGTAAGTCAGCCCCAGGCCTTCCTCCTCCAGCCTCTGTGCCCAGGACCTTTTCAGATATCTGCCATGTTGAGGGCCAAATCATGGAAGACCTCCCCAGTGCCAGGCATTTGGCATGTTTCTCCTCTGGTCCCCATGATGGCTTTGTGGGAGGTATGGTCATATGGTTTTCAAAAATGAAACGCTTCCATGTAAGAGCCATACTAAAGCAATACAGAACTGTATAGAATATAAACCTCTCTTATTCAATATTCTCCAACAATATTTCAATCCATAGCTGAGAAGAGATGAGCTTTGAAATGTGTAGGTGACCTGTGTATGTATGTATGTATACACACACATACACATCTACATACATAATTACAAAAGCAGTCATATGCTGTACAGTGCAGGTGCGAACAACAGTGGCCTGCATATATGACAGTGGTTCCACCAAAATATGATGCACCTGAAAGCTTCCTATTGCTTAGTGACGTCGCAGCTTTCCTAATGTCATCACACACGCCTGACTTGTGTCTGTAGTGATACTGTTGGCCAGTTATATAAAAGCATTAACACACACACACATCATATCTGATAATGATAAATACTTAGCACAGAACACTATACCATCATCATAAAGTGTACTTTCTCTACTTACTACAAGCAAGTTTAGGGGGCTGGGCAAGGCAGCTGAGCAGGCAAAGGCCCTTGCAGCTAAGGCTGACCACCTGAGTTTTGATGGCCAGAACACTCATGGTGGAAGGAAAGAACGGACTCCCGGAAGCTGTCCTCTGGCTTGCACTATAGTGACGCACGCAACACATATGCATGCGCACACGTTTGGCTATGCTGCTTCCTCGCACATTGTGCTTAGGGCATCATTGGTGTCATCCCGAAACCACATGGAGTGAGCGACTGTACTAATTGCTTTACACACCTGTGAAGAAGCAACTTAAAAACTCAACAGCTCACACTGTGTCTACAGTTAGGAGGCATGCATGTATATATATATGGACATAGAGAGAGAGAGGCAGAGAGACACACACCGAGAGGAGACAGAGAACACACACACACACACACACACACACACACACACACACACACAGATATGCCAGGTGGTGGTGGTGCACACTTTTAATCCCAGCACTTGTGAGGCAGAGGCAGGTGGATCTCTGAGTTCAAGGCCAGGCTGGTCTACAAAGTTAGTCCAGGGCAGCCAAGGCTACACAGAGAAACCCTGTCTCAAACAAACAAACAAAACAAAACAAAAAAGACAGACAGACAGACAGACACACACGTGTGCACTCGTGTGGGGGTGGGGTGGGGGTATGGCGGATGCTTAGCTTGTTTCTCCTTTTCTTTTTTTTTTTAAATAATTTTATTTTTATGTTATGCATGTATGTCTGTGTGAGGCTGTCAGGTCCCCTATAACAGGTGCTACAGACAGTTGTGAGCTGTCGGTCATGCGGGTGCTGGGAATTGAACCCAGGTCCTCTGGAAGAGTAGTCAGTGCTCTTAACTGCTGAGCCACCTCTCCAGCCCTTGTTTCTTCTTTTCATCCAACCCAGGATTCAGTGCACACCCCAGCCTTTCTGTCCCAGCTAACCCAATCTAGAAACTCTCACAGATGTGCTCAGAGATGTGCATCCTGGGTGACTTGAGACACCATCAGCTGACACCAGTCACCACCACACTGACTTCTGTTTAGGTCTGCCTAAGCACACTGCAGCTTTCAAAGAGTGAAACAGTGTAACTGACACATTTCTCAAGCCATCAAGTGACACACACAGTGTTACTGAGCTGTGGTTTCAAAGTATTTTCCCTCAGTGACTGCATAGGCCACAGACTGTTTCTGTAACACTGCTTTAGGCCTATGAAGTTGTTTGCTTAGTAATATTTCATTTCCTAAAAGACTCACTGCTTTATGCATATGAGTGTTTGTTTGCATGTAAGTATGCGCACCTGGTCTGTGTCTGGGGCCAATGGAAGCCAGAAGGGGGCATCAGATCCCTGGGAACTGAAGGTACAGGTGGTTGTGGGTCATCATGTGGGTGCTGGGAACTGATCCTGGGTCCTCTGCAGGAGCGGCTAGTGCTCTTAACTGCTGAGCCATCTCTCCAGCCCAAGCCCCACTATTAGTTACCGTTGTGTTGCTGCAATAAAATGCCATGACCACAACCAACTTAAGGGAGAAAGGCTTATTACGCTCACAGTTCCAGAGAGATAGAGCCTATAGTGGTGGAGAAAACATGGTGAGGACTGCAAGGAGCTGGAAGCTGAGAGGCCACACTTCACCCATACACCGGAAGCAGTGGGGGCCTGGGGTGAGTGGAGAACAGGAAAGAGGGCAAAGCTACAAACCCCCTATGAAAGGACTTTCTTCATCAAGGTAGCCCCTCCTAAAGTCTCCATAACCTTCTCAAACAGCGCCACCTGCTGGAACCAAGTGTTCAGACACATGAGCCTAAGAGGGACATTTCACATTCAACCCAAGACAGTGGCTGATAGAGACCATTTTACAGAGAAGGAAACCGAGTCATGGAGAGACTCGGTCCTCCACACACAGTCAGGGAAATGGAGCATGGGGAACAGAGCACCCCCAGGCTTCCCACCCAGCTTTTGCTCTTTGCTAGTCACCCTGGGACTTCTCCAACAGCTCTAGAGCTACTGGGTTCTTTTTGTTGTTTAAAGTCACTGTAATTAGTTTTACAAGGACAGCTTCAAAGAATGGACTAGGGGCCAGAAGGGCTGGTAACTAGCCTGGGGCAACACAGTGATATTTCTTGGTTGGTGGATGTGTGTCCACAGGTCACTGTGATTCACACACGTAGGACCAACACCATACTGCACTCACATAGGGTGTTACGGCTGGGTTACTTAAGCATTCTCTCCCTCTCCACAGTCATCAGAGGGAAGGCTGATCACAGGCACTTGTAGGCTGTTATGACCCTTTCCAGCCTCCATAGCATGTGTGAGCACGAAACTTGCTTTAGTTTTGAAGAGGAGGGAAAATAGAAACAACCAAGCAGCTTCTTGAGTAACTTTCCTCCCACTCCTCTTCCTTCTGTACCTGGTTTCTCAGAGTCTGATGCTGCCCCGATGTAGAAGCAAGGGCGCATGTGCACTGAGAAGGGTTATACGGTTTAGCCGGGTGTGGTGGTGTGTGCCTATAATCTCAGCACTTGGGAGACTGAAACAGATGGTTAAGAGATCAAGGCTGGGGGCTGGAAAGGTGGCTCAGTGGGCAAAGTGCTTGCCACACAAGCATGGGATCTGAGTTTACATCCTAGCACCCATGTCAAAAAGCTGAGCACAAGAGCATGTGCCTGTAATCCCAGCAGGAAGTCAGAGGTAAGAAGATCTTAGCCAGTCAAGTCAAATGGGTGATCTCTTGGTCCAGTGAGAGACCCTGTCTCAAAAAGTAAGATAGACGGGGCTGCTGAGATGGCTTGGCTAGTAAGAGCACTGGCAGCTCTTCTAGAGGATTCAGGTTCGATTCCCAGCGCCCACACAATGGCTAACAACTTAACTCCAGTTCCAGTGGAGTCAATGCTATCCTCCAACTTCCTTTTTTAAAAATTAAAAAAATTATTTATTATTATGTATACAGTGCTCTGCCTGCATGTACACCTGCAGGCCAGAAGAGGACATCAGATTACATTATAGATGGTTGTGAGCCGCCATGTAGTTGCTGGGAATTGAACTCAGGACCTCTGGAAGAACAGACAGTGCTCTTAACTGCTGAGCCACCTCTCCAGCCCCATCCTCCGATTTCATGGGCACCATCCATGCACATGGTATGCAAACAAACAAGCAGAAAAAACACACATAAAACCAAAAATAAGTATTAAAAAAAGATGAACAATTGAGGAAGATATTGATGTTGACCTCTCTGGTACATAAACACACACCTACATCCACATACATACATACATACATACGACACAGACACACATATAAACACAGACCCACACACCTCACACAAAAGAGTTCAGCTTGCATTACATAGTCAGACTATTTAAAAGCCAAAAGAATGTTGAGAGCTAGGGAGATGGCTCAGTAGTCAATAGCACGGGCTGCTTTTCCAGAGGACCTGGGTTTGGTTCCTGGCCACCCACATGGTGGCTCAAAAACCACCCGTAACTCCAGTTCTAGAAGATCCAAGACCCTCTTCTGGCATCTGTGGGGACTGCATATGTGGTGTACATATGTACTTGTAGGCAAACACTCGTACGTATTTTTTAAAAGAATATGTGTATGTATACATGTATGTGTATGTGAGAAAACTGTAGGCCAAAAACAGTCCAGGGAGTGTTAACATCCTGTCATCTAGCTGTCCTGAGGGCCCGGAACAGTGCTAACGGAAGGGTTTCTGATGCCTTGCAGAAGATGGGCATCGTCCCGAGTGGACATTTTATCCAAGGTTCAGCAGCAACATTCACACCTACCATGTCGGAAAGCAGTGTTTCTTCAGCGGGGTCTTCAAGGGCAACAGGAAGTCTGTGGCAGAGAGGACAGTGGACAAGACCCTCGGGAGGAAGAAATACGGTAATGTGTCTCACTCCCTCAAGGATGGAAAAAAGAAAACAAGCCTCGAGCTGCCCTTCTGTGGACCCTGCTTTCTCTGGCTGGGGACAGGTCTGCAGGGTTACCCTGTTGCCCATATACAGGCAGGAAGACGGAAAGGCAGTTTGCAGGTGACAGGTTTGGATGAAGGGCTCCAAATGCATTCTAATTCACACTTTAGTCTTTCCCTAGCGCTCACAAAATGCTAATGTGACATTCACATCGCCAGAGGAGTCCTTTCAGATCCTTATTCATAGAAGGCTCATTGGGGTGTTTTCAGGTAGATGCCCCCTGTCATGTACATGTAAAGTGAGCCTTAGCATGAAGCATATAGCGTTATTTTTCATTTAGCTAAAGGCAACTAAGGTGAAAATATTATAGATACACCATATCTAAATCCATGTATCACCTTAGTTTGTAACTTGGTAAGTTCTCTGTTCCAACTCACTCAGAATACACATTTCAAAAGATCCTGAGATGGGGGAAAAGTCCTAAGAGCTTGCTGAGTGCCAGAGGACCATTTATGGCATTTTCTTATAGAAACACCCATGTAGGAGGAGGCAGCCAAGGCCTCAGTGAGGAATAAGGTTTTTGTCAAAGCTGAGCAAAGAGAAATAAGTAGCAGCATCCCATGTAAAACTCATGTCAAGGACAGATGGATTTTCACACCGAGGCTTTGATTCATACTCAAAAAGCCACCCTGGGGAAGCTACAAGCATGGCCACTGATGGGGGATCCTCGCAGGAGGGCTGTGCCTTGCCTGGATCCTAAACTTCCCACTCATCAAGAGAAAACGCAGGGCTGTAGGGATGGATTAGGGGTTAAGAGCACTGGCTGCTTTCGCAGAGGACCTGTTCCTATTTTCAGTACCACATGGTGGCTCACAACAGTCTGTAATTCCAGTTCCAGGGGATCTGATGTCCTCTTCCGGCCTCCACAGCCACCAGGCACACATGTAGTGCACATACATACATGTAGGCAAAATATTTGCATACATATAATTTTAAAAATTAAGAGAGGAAATGAGGAAAAAGACCGAGAATGTATACAATTCGCTTTTCCCCTCAAACGTTTTACTCCTTATATTATTTACAGTTGAAGCCAGAATGTTATATACATGAACCACCATAATGAACAGAACTTAATGAGTTTAAGTAGCAAATTCCTTTTTCTAATTAAAATTTTTAAAATTTACTTTTATTTAAAAAAAATTTTTTTTTGAGACAGGGTTTCTCTATGTAGTCTTGGTGTGGCTGTCTCGAAACTCACTTTGTAGACCAGGCTGGCCTCGAACTCACAGAGATCCACTTGCCTCTCCTGCCTGAGTGCCAAGATTAAAGGCGTGCGCCACCATGCCCAGCCTCTTAAGTAGCAAATTCAATAGCTTATATAATCACTTCTCTGTTTTTAGTTTTAAAAAGATAAATAATGTAATAAAAAGGTGCTCAATTGGTAGAGAGCATGCCCAGCATGTACGAGGCCCTGGTTCCATCCCCTGCAGCACACAAACCAGGTGTGGTAGCCCATGCCATCATCCCAGCAGATGGGAGATGTCATCAGGAGGGACAGGCTTTAAAAGTCATCCTCAGCTACGTCATGAGTTCGAGGGCAACCTGGAGTACATGAAGCCCTGTCCCAAAACAAACACAGAGTTCTAACCTGAACTTCAGATCAGTTCACAGCTTAATCCTCATCAGAGGAGCTGATTCTCTCAGTGGACATGAATTGACACACACCTGGACAGTGTGCAGAGAGCGAGAGACTTTGGAGTGCTCAGGCATAAATGAGACATCTCTACCACACTCCTTCCTTCAAGGCTCAGCAATACATGCAGGAGATGGAGCAGAAAAATCCTAAGAGCCAGAGGTGGTGAATGACTCCAAAACCAGCAGCATTTTTCTTTGTTTGTTTGTTTGTTTTTGTTTTGTTTTGTTTTTTCAAGACAGAGTTTCTCTGTGTAGGCTTGGCTGTCCTGAACTCACTTTGTAGACCAGGCTGGCCTCGAACTCCCAGTGATCCGCCTGCCTCTGCCTCCCGAGTGCTGGGATTAAAGGTGTGTGCCACCACCGCCCGGCTCATTTTTCTTGCTATAACAGGGCAGATGTGCAGATGAACTCACAGAGACTAGACAACATGCACATGACCTGCACACACTCAAGCCAGTCAAAATCCCCGGGCAGAGGAAGGGAAGTGGGCACAAGCCTCATCCTTAGCCAGGAAGCTGAAACTGAGAGCTGCTGGGAGAGGGTCAGATCTCTTTTCCCAATGGAGTGACAATGGGCTTGTCAACCACACTCCAGGGCAGGCCCTACGCTCAGGAGTAGTTAGTTGGCCAACGTAAATTAGATTCCATACTGTGTGTGTGTGGTGGGTAGGGACAATCTGGAAGGAGTTGGGTAAAGGGAGAACATGATTAAAATATATTATTTGAGATTCTTAAAGAATAAATACAAACATTTTAAAGAAAAATCAGGGGCTGGAGAGACAGCTCAGTGGTTAAGATCGTTGGCTGCTCTCCCAGAGGACCTGAGTTTGTTCCACCCACATGGGGGCTCACAGCCTTCTGTAACTGTAGGCCCGGAGGATCTGACACTCTTATGGCCTCCAAGGGCATTGCACACACATGATGCACAGACCGACATGCAGGGCAAAACACTCATGTACACAAAATAATAAAATAAAATAAAATGATAAAAAAATCAAAATAAAAGCTACATATCTTGCATGTCAGAGATAGATAGATAGATAGATAGATAGATAGATAGATAGATGGATAGATAGAAACCCTCATCTCCTTCCCAACCATATTTTTCTCTTAAAAATATTTAGTTATGTTTTGATTTTTCAACTGGGGCTGTCCATACGTGTTTGGGTGTGAGGTCATATGGGTGTGGGGAACCTGCCAGTGGCCATACACCTAAATAAAAGCATCCCCTGAAGCTACCCTCAGTTCTAGGGCATCAGAACCCACCGCCAATCTATGCTGGATATTTTAATTGGCTTGATCTTGTGAAAATCTTGCACAGCTGCTGTGAGTATCTGTGCATGTGCAACAGCCATGCTGTGTCCAGGGGACAGATTTCTTCTTCTGCAGCCTTCTATGTTTTTATTTATTTTTTGGTTTTTCGAGACAGGGTCTCTCTGTGTAGCCTTGGTTGTCCTGGACTCGCTTTGTAGACCAGGATGGCCTCGAACTCACAGCGATCTGCCTGCTTCTGTCTCCCAAGTGCTAGTATTAAAGACGTGCGCCACCACGCCTGGCCTGCCCTCCATGTTTTTAAATAATCATGCTGATAACATAGTGTGGGGGAAAAGATCCCCTGAGTTTGAATTTCTTAAGATCCTGGATGACAAGACATTTATCTCACAAGAAACACGAAGATGCCTGATTTTCACTGTCCTGTTGTTGCTCACAGCAAACAGGGCGTCAGCTTCTGCCTTATGTGTGATGTTTTTAATACTATTTCCCACAGATATTGATCCCAGAAACGGAATCCCCAAGTTAACCCCAGGTGATAATCCATACATGTTCCCAGAACACAGTAAAGAGTTCTTCAAGGCAGGAGCCACTCTGCCGCCAGTCAACTTCTCACTGTAAGTGTGTGCGCATCCCACAGGAAGTCTACTAACCGCGAAGGAATTGTCTCTCTGCTGCATGTGAACTAGCATTATTTAATTAATTTATTATTTATTTTACTTCTGCATTTTGATGTGTGTGTGTGTGTGTGTGTTACAAGCACCTATATGTGCAGGTGTGTATACTCAGGCATGTGAAGTGATGCCAGAGGGAGACATTGCTTTTCTCTATGGTCCTTCACATTATGGTTTTGTTTTTTTGTTTTTTGAGACAGGGTTTCTCTGTGTAGCCTTGAGTGTCCTGGACTCGCTTTGTAGACCAGGCTGGCCTCGAACTCACAGCGACCCGCTTGCCTCTGCCTCCCAAGTGCTGGGATTAAAGGCGTGTGCCACCACGCCTTGCTCACATTATGCTTTTAAACTGGATTTCTCTGACTGAACTCGAAGCTCGACATTTTGGCCAGGCTGGCTGGCCAGTGAGCTCCTAGGATCTGCCTGTCTCTTCCCCTAGTTCTGGGGTCACAAGCACACACCGATGTACCTGGCTTTTATGTGGGTGTTGGGGATTTGAAACTCAGACCCTATGGCCTCCACAGCAATTCTCATTCCTACCAAACCATTTCCCTAGTCCCTGTGTAGAAATTACCGTTTAAAGGTGTGGATAGCAGTAAGATATGACGGAGTGAGAATTCCTTTAAAAGTTTGTATTTTGATAATTTGTGCCTATACACACTCATGGAATTGAAATGATAAGAGACACAAGAAGGGCATATAACTCACTTGCTTAGATGTGCAAGGCTTTAAGTTCAATCCCCCCAGCACCACAAAAAGACACCATGCTTAAAAAGAAGCATATATATTCTTATATGTGCAATGTTGTATATATTATATATAATATTGTATATATAATAATACTGTATATATTGTGTGTGTCACTGGAAGGGGGACTACTTGGAAGAAGGAATAGCAGCAGTGGGGAAGGGTAAGAGAGGGTAATGGAGGGATAAATATGAGCCAACTCCACTTTTACACATATATGGAAATGTCATGAAACCTAATATATTGTACTTCTGTTTTTTCACATAAATTTAAAAAACTTATTAGTTCTTTGTGAATTTCACATCATGCACCCCAACCCCACTCATCTCTCCCTTCCCTTGTACCCACCCTACACCTTTGCAACCTCACCCACAATAGAGAAAAGAAAATCTCAATGTGGAAGCTGAAGTGTGTCACAGTGTGTCCCACAGTATACACTTTTGACCATACTTCTTTGCTCGCAAATGTTCACTTCGATGAGTTGCTGCAGGTTCAAGGTCTCTGCTTCTCTATCAATCCTGGAACCTCAATGGGACTCCTCTCTGAGATCTTGTTGTTGCCCTGTGTCAGCTCATTGATGGGGTAGGTGTTGGGGTGGGTCAATTCAAAGTCTTGGGTCTGGGCCTGAGAGGTTATCTGAGCTGGTGAGCCCACCAGCTCTCCTGCTTGCCCTAGGTGGCATGGGAGGAGGGCATCTCCCACGGCACAGCAAACAAGGGGCAGGGACAGCTCTCCTGCTCGCATCCTCAGGGCTGACTCATCTGCAACCCTTGCAACCATGGCCAGCTCTACCCTGCTGCCCATGAGAGGTGCCGGGCCTGCTCCTTAAAGCCTGTGAGGGACAGGGCCAATTCTCCCACCCTCATGACCCTGTGGCCAGCTCTTCTGCTTTCCATAGGTGGCAAGCCTTGTCCGAGCCATCACACAGCGAACAAGGGCAGGGCCATCTCTCCCATGCTCATACCCTGGGGCTGGTTCACCAGCAACCACGGTGCTTGGAGGCCTGCTCTCCCGAGTACTGCAGCTGGCTGGAGACAGGGTCAGCTTTCTTGCTCCTGTGACCCCAGGGCCAGCTTTCCCTCGAGGGGTGAGACCAGCTCTGCAAAGCTCTCAGACATCAGCATGTCCCCGGATGGAAGCCCAGACCGTGGACCCAGACATTGTTCCTAGTGGCAGCGCAGGCCAGGACCCCACCATGGTCCCAGGTGGCATCACTGTCTGCTCACATCAGGCTGTTCCTCACTGCCCTTCAGTCCCCAGTTCTGCCTCTCTTCACGGTGCACACGTCCTTCTGTTTCTCTTTCTCTTCCATTTCTCCACCACTTTCTTGCTCCTCTTAGTGGTACCTGGGCTCTCCTGTGATTTGCTAAAATATAATAAAAAAAAAAAACATTATTCCCTTTATAGTTTTGATGCTTACTTTCAAAAATGGATACCAGAAGGTAGGACATGCTAGGGACATGATGGTGTGTTGCTCTCCATGCTTTGAGAGGTCATAGCAATTTTATGTTGTCTCTACTGTTTTTTTTTTTCCAGAGTGCCTTATGAGAAAAAATTCGATACATTTATCCCACTGGAGCCACTCCCACCAATTCCCAAGTGAGTTTTCTTTCTCACCAGGTTTCCTATGATCCTATCTCTGTGAAAATGGCACACTTTTCTCTCACGGAGGAGCCTGCGGGAGACCTTCTGTGTCCCAGCAGCAGGGTCAGTGACAGTCGGTGGACAGTTGGGGGGGGAGCACATAGAAGTCAAGGATCTGTGGTATCTGACAAAGGGAGGGGGACCAATTCTATCTATGACACTGGCCACCTGCCAGATGTCACAGTGGGCTTAGATACGCATGGGAGGGGAGTTTACATGAAGCAAATAGACCCCGTGTCCAGAACATTAGAGTGTTCTGGAAAAGAAAACCACGTATTTAATGATTGCAACTGGGGAACTCTGTTAGAGCTGCAAAACCAAAGAGAAAGCCACTAGAACACCTGTGTTTGAGGGAAGGACTGTTCCTCCATTTTTGGACTAAAGGAAAAAAAGGTATGGGCGTGTGGAGACACATGTGCCATGTGTTAGGGAGTTGGTTCTTTCCTCAAGGCTTGAACTCATGCTGTCCTACTTGGCAGCGGGAGCCATTATCCACAGAGGCCTTAATGTCATGCTTATAGAATTAAATTTTTTTAAAATTAAAAATTACATGTGGTGGTGTTTTCCCTGCATGTATGTCTATGTACCATGTGTGTGCCCAGTGCTGAGAGATGCCAGAAGTTGGCTTTGGATGCCCCAGAACCATATGGGTGCTGGCTAGGAATCAAATCAGGGTCCTCTGTGAGAGCAGCCAGTGCTCCTAAGTACTGAGCCATCTCTTCAGCCCCGATTTCACACTTTTGCTCTGCCCCATGCATTTCTTTATTTTATGTATTTGTTTACCTCTCTGCTCTCTCTGTTTTTGAATACAAATAGACTCATGTGAATATGGTGAGGGAGGCATGTGCTCCCGAGTCCCCACACTAGGATTCAGTGGGTGTAGCAAACCCCATAGCTAAGTGGGAATAAAAGGCCTTTATTCTAAACTTGGCATCTCCAACACATCATTATGGTTCATTATTCCTTACAGCACATAATTAAGCTTCTCATGTCTGTACTTTCTTTTTTTTTTTTAATAAAAACTATTCTAGAATATTCAAAATACTAGCAATTGCCTAATCTTACCATCCCACCCAGTTATTTTAGTTCTTATAAATTGCCTTTTGTAAATATAATGCAAATATATTTGTATGTATAAATCATAAGATACCAAGCAGTATGGTTTTTCTATTATGTTGTTTTACTGCATTTTATATTTATTTATTTTCGGGTTTTTTTGAGACAGGGTTTCTCTGTGTAGTGCTGGTTGTCCTGGACTCACTTTGTCGACCAGGCTGGCCTTAAACTCAGAGACTCGGCTTATCTCTGCCTCCTGAGTGCTGGGATTAATGGCACGAGATGAAAGACACAATAATGCAAAGTTTTGGGGGTTTGTTAAATGCTCTTTTAAATGATGCTGTGACACAAATAGGACAGTTGGCGGAGAGAAGCTGGGAGCGAGACAGTGGACAGTTGGCGGAGAGAAGCTGGGAGCGAGACAGTGGACAGTTGGCGGAGAGAAGCTGGGAGCGAGACAGTGGACAGTTGGCGGAGAGAAGCTGGGAGCGAGACAGTGGACAGTTGGAGAGAAGCTGGGAGCGAGACAGTGGACAGTTGGCGGAGAGAAGCTGGAGCGAGACAGTGGACAGTTGGCGGAGAGAAGCTGGGAGCGAGACAGTGGACAGTTGGAGAGAAGCTGGGAGCGAGACAGTGGACAGTTGGCGGAGAGAAGCTGGGAGCGAGACAGTGGACAGTTGGCGGAGAGAAGCTGGGAGCGAGACAGTGGACAGTTGGCGGAGAGAAGCTGGGAGCGAGACAGTGGACAGTTGGCGGAGAGAAGCTGGGAGCGAGACAGTGGACAGTTGGCGGAGAGAAGCTGGGAGCGAGACAGTGGACAGTTGGCGGAGAGAAGCTGGGAGCGAGACAGTGGACAGTTGGCGGAGAGAAGCTGGGAGCGAGACAGTGGACAGTTGGCGGAGAGAAGCTGGGAGCGAGACAGTGGACAGTTGGCGGAGAGAAGCTGGGAGCGAGACAGTGGACAGTTGGCGGAGAGAAGCTGGGAGCGAGACAGTGGACAGTTGGCGGAGAGAAGCTGGGAGCGAGACAGTGGACAGTTGGCGGAGAGAAGCTGGGAGCGAGACAGTGGACAGTTGGCGGAGAGAAGCCGCCCGAGGAGGGTCAGACCGGCAAGCAATGGGGATATATGTAGGGTTATGAGGACGTAGGATTAGAGTAGGTTATTTTAGTTTTCTAGTAGATCAGTAGTAGTTTAGATTCTGCCCAGTGTAGTGCTTGCAGCTTTAAAATATACATCTGTCTCATTGTTTCAGTTATTGGCTTCCTAGGCCATAGGGATAAAATAATTGCAACAGGCATGTTCCACCACACCCAGCTTGATCTTTAGTCTTTAAAGGTGTGATGCTTTTGAGTGTTGACTATTAGGACTTCTCCAAGAGTAGCTTAGAGCAACCACTCCTTTGGAGACTTTGCCAAATGCTTGGAGAAATCAATGAAGAGTCTTTAGCTTCCTTGGTGGCATCTGGAAGAATTTTCCGGTTTTCTGTCTTAGGGTTTATTCGGCTTACGCCTCCACAGCACTGTTCACCACTGAAGGAAGCCAGGACAGGAACTCAAACAGGGCAGGAATCTGGAGGCAGGAGCTGATGCAGAGGCCATGGAGGGTGCTGCTTACTGGCTTGCTCAGCATGGCTGGCTTAGCCTTCTTAGCCTTATAGAAGCTAGGACCACCAGCCCAGGGATGGTGGTGCCACACAGAAAGGCCTGGGCCCTCCCAAATCAGTCACCAATTAAGAAAATGCCTTACAGGCATGCCTACAACTGGGTCTTACGGGGGCATTTTCTTAATTGAGGTTCTCTGCTCAGATGATAGCTTGTGCCAAGTGGACACAAAACCATCCAGCGCAGCTCACATTGTTGACTGTGGCATCCCATGCTGTACATACACGTCTCAACGTTCAGCAAAACTCAAGGGGGCTGCTATGCACATTCTGGAAGCTCATTTTCTGTGTAGCCCCTTCTTTCCCACAACTCTGCCCTGCTGTTTCTGCAGCTCTAAGGTTTCCTAACGACTTCTCTCTGGCTCTTCAGACTTGGTGAGAACACTGTGCTCTGCGCGGCTTGCCCATTTCCTCAGTTCTGAAGCAGACTGTTCAGGTGTCCTCTCATTTCCCATGTGATTGGATGGATGGGTTTTATACAATTGCATTGCTTTTATTATCTTTATCTATACATAGTAAGACCACGCGGATTCATTTGCATTTAGCTAATATGTCTTAGGTCATCCTTTCGCTTTTGAATCACTCGGGTTCAGGTCTGTCTTTTTAAATCTAAAATTTGTGCATGTTTGAGGTCAGAGGTCAACCTTAAGTATTATCCCTCAGTGCTGGCCTCCCTAGTGCTGGGATCAGACACCGCGCCCTGCTTTGTGATGCAGGTTCTGGGAATCCAAGTCAGGTCCCTGCGGTTGCACCGCAACCACTTTACTCTTTGGGCTCTCTCTTCAGCCACCTGATGCGAGAGGCCTCGCTCACTTTGTGGGCACATAGTGCCTTCCCCACGGATGGTGTTTCAGATGTAATGCAGCGTGCGCTCAGACTCAGCAGGGCTGTGTTTTTTCCTGCAGCTTGCCTTTCTGGGAGAAGGAGAAAGCCAATAATTTGAAGAACGAGATAAAAGAAGTTGAGGAGCTTGACAACTGGCAGACAACAGCACCCTCCCTGCACAGTTTTTTCTCCTCTGGTAGGTTCAAGAAATCTCAAAAACCTATAGGAACCGGAGGAGTTCTGAACAGCAGTCATTTGGGAGTCACCTGGAGCTCTAAGGCAGCGCCTCTCCCCGAGTGGGTGTGCCTTCTGCCCCATGCTCTCCTGGGCAGAGGTCTTCTCCACACGCTGAGGGTTGAATGTGTTGGTTGAGAGCTGTTGGGCTTGTGAGGGAGCACACTCTTTAACCCTGTACCTCTATTCGCAGGTGCTTCCAACTTTCCAAGACAACCCTGAGCAGAAATGAGCCCCCAGCATGCACTGACTGACCTCCAGCCAGCCTCTGCCATTGCTGGGTTTTTGTTTTTCTTTCAATTCTTTATCTTTGACATTGTCTCTACCCTAAGCCATTTGTTTGACTCTAAGGAGGAATCGCTTGCTGGGTTTTTTTTTTTCTTTTTTGCCTTGTTTAACTCTCAACTGTGAAAACTTTCAAAATGTGTAGAAAAGTTGCATCAATCATAAAACAGACACCTGGACACCTTTCATCCAGCTTCTCCCTTTGACAGCATGGACCCCAGCTCTTTTTCCATCTCCCTATTACTCTGTTTTGTTGGCCCACTCGAGAGCCAGCGACACACATAACTCTTTATACCTCACACCCCAAGCATGTGTCTCTTGAAGTTGGGAGATATTTTCTAAGCACCATATGCAAACTTCCAACGTAAGGTATTTAGCACTGACACTGACACGCAGCTCTCATTTGCTTGTACTCTGATAAGTTCATTTATTTATTTATTTATTTTATGTGTACAGTGCTCTGGATGCATGTATACCTGCAGACCAGAAGAGGACATTATATCACATTATAGATGGCTGTGAGCCACCATGTGGCTGCTGGGAATTGAACTCAGGACCTCTGGAGGAGCAGTCAGTGCCCTTAACCTCTGAGCCATCTCTCCAGCCCAAGTTTAGTTTTTAAAGGACGCCTGCAGGCCAATAGTACTGGGCAGATATGGGCGGACTGGTAGGGCAGAATACTAGAGATTGGATAGCTTATGAGCAAAAGCAATTTCCTTCTCATAGCTCTGGAGGCTTGGAATTCCGAGGCCAAGATGTTGGCAGATTTGGTATCTGGTGAGGTGCCGCCTTCCTGATGTGACTTCACATAGTGGGAGGGTCAAGTTGGGTCTCTGAGAACTCTTTGTTTTTGAGACAGGGGTTCTTCTCTTAGTTTATTTCTGTTGTCACTGTGACAAAATACTCTAACAAAAACAACTTAAGTGAGAAAAGGTTTTATTTTGGCTCACAGTACTAGAGGGATACAATAGTCACAGTGAAGAAGACATGGCCGCAGGCAGGGAAGCCACTGTGGGAGGAGCAGGATGCTGGCTGCCCCCCTTCTCCCCCATGTTGTAGCCACTGGCCAAACGTGAATAAGAAGCAAGCACCAGATTTTAGAGCCACAGGGCCTGATCTCATTGATCCACTTTCTACCCTGAGGCTCCCTCCTAAAGAATTTAATTCACTCATGAAGGACCCCTCAGAGAGACCAGCATTGGCTTTTTCATGGTCAGTTACCACTAGGTCATCTCCCATTCGAGTCTACCCTGTCAAAGACTAGCAATTTTCTCCTTTCCTTCCTTCTTTCTTTCCTTCTCAATACAGGGGTTCTCTGTTTAGTCCTAGCTATGCCGGAACTCACCCTGTAGAGCAGGCTGGCCTTGAACTCAGAGACCTTACCTGCCTCTACCTCCCAAGTGTTGGGATTAGAGGTGTGCACTGCCACCACCCAGCTAATCTTATTATTTTTTAATGTCACGGTGTTGGGGACTGTATTAATTTCATTTCCTACTGCTGTCTCAGATGAGGAGCAGTAAGGTTTATTTTGGCCTGCAGTTTGGAAGGAGAGCAGTTTCATACCAGGGAAGGTGTGGCAGTAGTGACACAAAGCAGCTGCTCATATACTGTATCTACAACTGGGAAGCACTGGTGCTCAGCTGTATTTCTCATTTTTTTCCCCATCTGTGACCCATAGATGATACTGCCTATATTCAGGGTGGGTCTTCCCTCCTATGCTAAATGTCTCTGGCAACACCCTCAGAGACACAGAGTACAGTTCTTCTAAATCTAGTCAAGGTGACAATAAAAGTCAGTCACCACAGGGACCAAGCCATATCCGAACTATAGTAGTTTTAAACTTTGCAAAGATCTATGAACCTTCTTGCAGCATCCCCTAGTACTTTCCACAGTTTTGGTGTGAGGGATTTAGTTTAGTTGGGATGTTTCCCATTGATCTTGAGCTACTGGCTCCCAAATGTTAGGTGAGTGGTGGCATTGTTTACACACCTTGATAAGGCAAAGTAGTTGAGAGCTTTACTCTCAAGACCATGTAGCAGGGCTGGAACCCTTTCTTACGTGGTTTGACAATCAAGACAGTGTATCTGTACCCAGAAGCACCCCACCTTAACTGAGGACTGTGCCAGATATGGCTGGTGCACTTCTTCTTTTTTTTTTTTTTTTTCCAGACGGGGTTTTTCTGTGTAGCCCTGGCTGTCCTGGGTGCACTCTGTAGACCAGGCTGGCCTCGAACTCACAGAGATCTGCCTGCCTCTGCCTCCAGAGTGCTGGGATTAAAGGCGTGAGCCACCACGACCCTATGGGCCAAGGTCCCAGTGGCTTTGGGAAAGGACAGAGGACTCAGAGAGATGCCTGGTGTCTTTCCAATGCAGGGTGATTCCATACTAAGTAGCCAGGAGACCTTGAGAGCCTGCACACTGAACCTCCTCCGCTTGAACTCTGTAAGATTACATATGTGAAAGGCAAACATTTCTGAGAGTGCCTATACCAGCCAAATAGACCGATCCCTTATTTTCTGAGTAAAAGGTCTGTCTCCAACAAATGTGGAGTGAGTTCAGGGGACCACAGACAGCTCTATCCCAGGGGTGAAGGTGTGAGTGCCACATGATTATTTGGCTACAAATGTGTATAGAATGGAGTAGAAAAAAAAAATAGAGATTTCTGCTAGAAAATGAGGACAGCATGGATGGTTAGCACGCAGTTGTACTAAAACGAATTTCTTCTTTAGTGGAATTCTGCATTCATCGTAGGCAGATTCAGCAACTTACAGTGACCATCAGGGAGGGGACATAAGGATTTGGAGGGACTAAGTGAGCCTTTGGGATAGTATAGCTGTGTGTGAGGGAAGGACAAGTGGTTATAGAGATGGTGGCGCTGTCTATAGGGCCCCTTATAGCCTATATGGGATCATTCCATACTTAGAAAACCAAAACAGAACCCCATCTAATGGACACAGCTGAAGGATGTACAAGTGAGCTATTTGGAAGCCAGCTATTAAGACCTATTTGCCCACTGCTCAGTAAGCTTCCTGTACACCGGTACATTTCAGTCTGGGACTGTTTCCTGAAATAAGAAAGTCACCTGGAACTACAGGTTTTCCAGCATGAGATCAATGTTGGGCAAGCTGATTTTGAGGTGCCTATGATACACACTGATGAAAAGGCTTATGATGTAGTTGACATAAAAGTCTGGGGTATAAGTACGTGCATGAGAAAAAGAAAAGTCTCTGTGAAACATGGATTCACAGTCTATGGTTTTTTTTGTTTTTGTTTTGCTTTTGAGACAAGGCTTCTCTGTGTAGTTGTCCTGGAACTCACTCTGTATACCAGGCTGGCCTTGAACTCAGAGATCTGCCTGCCTCTGCCTCCCAAGTGCTGGGATTAAAGGCATGTGCCACGACTGTCCAGATTCAGGGTCTAGTTATAATGAGCAGATTGGGATTTTTTGTTCCAAACAGAGCAGTGAACTCAAAAGCCTCCTGAATCCTTGGGGCCTGAGGAAAGCACACTCTCTTTGGGAACACCGCCCCACTTCAGGGCACAGGAGACTCTTTAGAAATGAGACCCTCAAAAATGAACTCCTGAGGAAAAAAAAATTTAAATACCACAATTGGACCCACCACAAAGAAATGCTGGTAGCAGAAACTCACGCCACATTAGGTGACTAAGACTGTTTTGCAGGGACTGGGGAGATGGCTCCACGGTTAAGGGTCCTTGCTGCTCTTCCAGAAAGAACGAGTTCATGTCTCAACACCCAACCCGGGAGGCTCACAACCCCCTGTAGCTCCGGCATCATGGGGTCTCAAACCTTCTTCTGGCCTCCTCGGACATCCTCACATGTGTTGCATTCACATGTACGCACACATATACATAAATAAAAAGAAATCTTAAAGAATGTTTTGCGATATGGTATTTAATTACTGTGGTAGGGTGCATGCAATTCATTTTGTACGAATTAGCCAGCCTAGTGCTGGCTAATGTGTGAGTGAGAGGATGGGCCTAGGGATGCCAATCTGGGAGTTGGGGGTGGAGCTAGAGGGCTTGTCTTTAATTGAGTTTGTTTGGGAGAGACTGTGAGGTCTGTGGGAGTGACTGATAGCCTTCCCACCTACAGCTTGATGTTGCTGTGTACTTCCATCCCTAACATTAGCCATTTTCTGTGTGGTGTGTCTTGGTGTTAAAAGACAGGTGGCTGCTGGCACCTTGGCTCAACAGTTAAAAAGCACTTACCAAGCAAGCCCAGGGACAGGAATTTGCTCTTTGCAACCCTAGGTGGAGGGAGAAACTGACTCCTGAAGGTTGTCTTTTCACCTCTGCATGTATACTGTGGCTTATAGCTCCTTCTCCACAGTAACAAATACAACTGAAAGTTAGTCAGAAACAACAAAAACAAAAACAGAAAGCCAGGGTGAGAGAGAAATTGATATCTTAAGTCTTTCCCTCAGGTAAGTAAATGTCAACTCAGTCAGATGCAGTTCCAGAATGTGATTATGGTGGCAAAGCAGAGAACGGTGCAGCCTGGAATGTCCTCTGTAAGCCAGATAGGCCACCACTGTCTCTCTGGAGGCAGACTCTCCCAAATTATGTTCCTTGCATGTCAATAGGTATTATGTGGAAAAGGGTTTCTGTGTCAGGTCATTTTGGAAATTCTGAAAAAAAAAAAAAAAAAAAAAAAGAGTGGAGGGCTGGGGGGTAGGGACATGGCTTAACAGTTAAGAGTGCATGCTGTCTTTACAGAGGATGAATTTGGTTCCCAGCTCCCATTTGGTGGCTCACAACCATTTGTAATTCAAGTCCCAGGGCATCTAAAATACAACCAGGCAAAACAGTCATATGAATCAAATAAAAAGAATAAATCTAGAAAGGAAAAAGAAAAATGTATTAGCTACTAAAGCTGCCGTGGCATAAGACAAAGAAAAGTGGGTTCTGGGCTGGAAAGATGGCTCAGCTGTAACAAGCACTGGCTGACCTTTGAGGACCTAAGGGTGGGTCCCAGTACCCACACGGAGGCTCACAACTGTATGTCACTTCAGTTCAAGAGGATCCAAAACTGTCATCTGGCCTCTTCAGGTACTTTTCGGATAGGCACAGACATACATGCGGGCAAAATACCCATACACATTAAAAAAAAAAAAAAAAAAAAGTAAAAATCTTTGAAAAAAGAGAGTATTGGACTCTTTCCTGACTTGGAAGCAGAGCCTGAGAATAGGTTGCTCACAGGGTTAGGCCCTTCTTGGAGATTGAAGGGAAGAGTGCATTTCATGCCTCTCTCTCTTTTTTTTTTTTTTTAAGATTTTATTTATTTTATTTATTGCATATGAGTGCTTTATCTGCAGAAGAGGGCATCAGATCACATTATAGATGGTTGTGAGCCACCATATGGTTTCTGGGAATTGAACTCAGGACCTCTGGAAGAGCAGGTGGCGCTCTTAACCACTGAGCCATCTCTCCAGCCCTTCATGCCTCTCTTACCGCTAGTGCATTGGTTCTCAACCTGTGGGTCTCGAGCCCTTTGGGAGTTGAATGGCTCTTTCACAGGTGATGCCTAAGGCCATTGGAAACTACAGACAACTACGTTCTGATTTGTAACAATAGCACATCACAGTTATGAAGTAGCAATGAAAATAATTTCACGGTTGGGGGGTCACCACACCATGAGGAACTGTATTAAAGGGTGGCAGCATTAGAAAGGTGGAGAACCACTGCTCTAGTGTTTGCTGGTAAAACAAGGTGCTCCTTGTCTTTCAACCGTCACCCCTCACCACTGCCTGGTTCTTCACATACTGTTAACACTATGTTTCCACATCCTTTCTCTTTTTCCTTTTCTCAAGCAATATCTGAATGTTGTTTTTTAGCATTTATGAATATTCCTTTTTTAAAAGTTGTTTTCAGCCTATTAGGTGTTTCCAACAAATGATCATCATAACACAAATACAAACATACGTGCATGACTATTGGGTCATGATTATAGCTATGTATTAGCTTAAGCTGCAAAAGTTGATCATATGGGCTAGGAATGGCGGTACACACCTTTAATCCCAGCACTTGGGAGACTGAGGCAGGAGGATCTCTGTGAGTTGGAGGCCAGTATGGTCTACATAGCAAGTTCAAGGACAGCCAGAACTACATAGACCCTGTCTCAAAAACAGCAACCACCTCGACCCCCCCAAAATTAAAACCAAACAAAACCCTAGCAAAATAAAAAAATGATTACATGGGAAGTCCAACGCAAGTAAAGTTGGCTCTTACATTGTTCTCTTTTTTGTTTGTTTGTTTGTTTTGTTTTTTTCGAGACAGGGTTTCTCGGTGTAGCCTTGGCTGTCCTGGACTCGCTTTGTAGACCAGGCTGGCCTCGAACTCATATCGATCCACCTGCCTCTGCCTCCCAAGTGCTGGGATTAAAGGCGTGTGCCACCATGCTCGGCTTTTACATTGTTCTCTTAAAGGTAGATTAGATAAACAGGCAGAGCACACAGTAGGACTATAGTCCTTTTAAAAAAAAATTTATTTATTACACACCTGCTATCCTTCCTCTGAGTGCCACCAGGCCTCCCCCTCCAGGGGACATGGTCAAATATGAGGCACCAGAGTTCGTGTGAAAGTCAGACCCCACTCTCCACTCAACTGTGAAGAATGTCTTCTCCATTGGCTAGATCTGGGTAGGGGGAACTTCTGACTTCTTAAAGAAAAGTTGGCCACACCTACATACACTCTTGAGTACATTTTCATTACCGTGTTTACAGTCAGTGTGGATACCCAATCTCCTTGGGTGAACTCCTTTTCTGGGTGGTCTGTTGCGTGGTCAGGATAGTGCATGATCTCATGGATTGCTTGTAAAATCAGAATAGTTCCTGCCAAAACATGACTCACATACTCACCTTTTGCCATGATGACACCGAGCTCAGTCAATTTCCTTGCATGTACACCATGAAACAAGGAGCCAAATGTGGAAGACCACCGCTGTCAGCCTATGGAAATCGCATCAGCCTGGGTGGGGCTAATTTTGTCCTTTTTCTCACTCTACTGGGATGAATCAAAGCCCAGGAATGGGCTGAGACAAGCTTTCTGGACTGAACTGAATGAAGCAGCTTATAAGGAGAGGAGAATTGTACAGTGGGACATCAGGTGCTCCCAGGGGAGCCTTGTGTAAAGATTCCCCAACTGGAGAGTTCTGGGGCATTTCATTTCAGACTGTGGTCCAACTGCTGGGTATAGCAGCTGGGCCTATGTCACCAGTAAGCCTGGTATATTTATATGGTGGGTTTGTTTGATAGACATTGATCTTCATTCAGTAGTTTAGATCCAACAAAATAGGAAAGATGTTTACTTCAAGTCTGTCAAATACAAATAGCCAAATCACTATGCATGCAACATGTGTATAATTCCTGATTGTGTCATGGTCTTCCTGCTGGATGCAGTTTACTTTATTCATGTGCAATAATATAAATGTATATGTTAAAAAAGAAACAATAGAAACAATTATTAAAAAGTGAAAAAAGTACACTGTTATATACTAGAGCACAGACAGGCTGTCTCTCCTGTTCATATCACAAACATTTTAAGGAAGCCCCTGGTTGTAGTGCACTCATATAAAATCCCTTCCAAACACCCGTGCCATGGTACGTTTTGGAGTAAGACAGAATATAAATAAAAATAGGAACATTTAGAAATCTAAACAGAAAAACCTTGTGTCCAGCTCTACCACCAGGACATATGGCACAGTTCCTCAGTATCAGTTCCCTTGTATAATAATTATATAAATACATGATTTAAAAACAAAACAAAAACAGTCAGTGAGCTAGAGAGCTGGCTCAGCAGTTAAGAGCACTTACTGCTCTTTCACAGGACCTGACACCTACATCAGGGACTGACAGCCATCTGTAACTCTGGCTTGAGGGCAATCCTGTATCTCCAGCCTCTGTGGGTACCTGCACTCTAAACTGCCGTTCACACAGATACATGACTTAAAGTAAATTTAAAAATTACTATTAACATGGAGACATTTACTTAGCTCTTTGCCATTTCCCCTTTCCTCTACTTTGGTGAGTCCTAGAGACCAGCCACAATGAAGTGCAAAGCACTCTTCCCCTCGCTGTTCCTATTGGTTAATAGAGAACAACACATGAAACGCAGCTCAGCGCCTGGTCCATGGTGGAAAGTGTAACGAGACCCGCAGTGTCATTATCACTGTCACTTCATCCTCAGCTCCATCTGGGACATCCATCTCTGCCGTGGGAAGCCCTTTGCTTTTCTGAAGAAAAGATCAGAGGGACTTATGGACTTGTACTGACAAAAAGCACTGTTTTTGTTTTGTTTTGTTTTTTGTGTTTTGAGACAGGGTTTCTCTGTGTAGCCGTGGCTATCCTGGACTCACTTTGTAGACCAGGCTGGCCTTGAACTCACAGCGATCCGCCTGCCTCTGCCTCCTCAGTGCTGTGATTAAATGCGTGCGTCACTGCTTTTCTTACTGCCTCGTTAGTTATCTCATTCCACTCAGACTGTGTATTACAATACCAGAGATAGGATATCTTATACAAGGGAAGTTTGCTCCCTGCAGTTACAGATGCTGGCAAGTCCACAGTTCAGGCAGCGTCCTGGTCAACATGCAATGGCATGCACTTTCTGGTTTGTAAATGGCCCCAGTAGATGTTCTTTATGCGATGGAAGGGGAGAAGTAGCTCTCTGGGATCCTTTGGTCAGGGCACTAGCTCCATTCTTGAAGGCATGCACTCCGAAGACATACTCACCTTCCCAACCTACCTGCTGATACCATCACATTGTCGGGGATGGCTCAGTGTGAATGAGGGTGTGGGGCTTGGCACTGGCTCAGACCACAGCATTCCTGTCTCATCCCTGAGGGATAGTACACTTGGAGACTTTGTGTTTGTGCCGTGGTGTTCCCAGGTCTTCATGGGGGTGCACAGCGGGGACATCCTCCTACAAGTTCTTGAGCGAATGTGTGTATGGTTGAGTGTTTCATTTACTTAGGCCTCTGCGTTGTGTAGGTCTATGGCACTCGGGTGAAATGTTTTCACCAGACTTACAGGATAGTGAACAAGGGTTTTCTGTTACAGTCCATGGATGTCTGTGGGCAGATCTTGAGGGTGGTGAGTAGGTCCAATAGACTGGAGAATTTGTCTTGGAAAATGCTGGACTCAGAATGCGAGTATTTTCCTAAATCTGTGAACGTATTGCCTTATACTTTTATGCCATTTGCTTTTTGAGTTAGTACCTGATCTTTTTAAAAGTTGAGGTGCACATGTACAGTTTTTCCTTCTAGAACAAAAAGCCAAAATGAACAACAACAAAAATAAAACCATAGCAATCTTAAAAAAAAAAAAAAAAACCAAACATATCAATCTGATTACTGTACCAAAATACTCAACAGATGCAACTTGGGTGAGGAATAGTCTGTTTAGACTCAGCATAGCTGCAGTGCATCATGGACCCTGGTGTGGAAGGCACAGTGCTGTTGGCACGTGAGGCTGGTTAAATGCCTTCAGGAGTCAGGCAGCAAGACAAAGGCTGGGCTAAAACCCTAGCCCCCCCCCCCCCATTCACTGCTGTGTTTGCCACTGCCTTGCATGGCTGTCAACCCTCACCTACCTCTCACTTGGGGTTGAGTCTTTAGAGATAATTTTCTTTTCCTTTTTTTTTTTTTTTTTTGGTTTTTCAAGACAGCGTTTCTCTGTGTAGCCTTGGCTGTCCTGGACTTACTTTGTAGACCAGGCTGGCCTTGAACTCACATCAGTCCGCCTGCCTTTGCCTCCCAAGTGCTTGGATTAAAGGCGTGCGCCACTATGGCCGGCTTTAGAGACACTTTTCATCGTCTTTTTCTTTTAGGAGAGAGAGTGGGAGGGGGAGAGGTGTGTGGCTTCAAATTTAGAGCAAGCCTCCTGTCTCTGCCTCCTGCAAGCTAGGATCACGACCATACCTCCACTCCACACAGGAGTCTAAAGGACAGGTCTGCAGCCTTCAGATTATCATGGGCTTGTGGAGAGAAAACATAAAACGTGATTCAGTGAGCAGAGGGAGAAGTGTCTGGGTGAATGTATCAGACGCTGCTGTACAGGCATGGCAGTTGTCATCTTCATCACAGCAGCTGTGACCCCTGAAGAGACCCTCCAAGATCAGGAAGATGAATTGAGGCTGAGGGTGGAGCATCTCTGATGGGTCAGAAGCAAGGGGTCCCCGTACAGGTCTGTTTTCTATGGGTTGTGAAATGAGGTCCCTTCATACCTGCGTGGTCCTTGCTGTGGGGTAGTAAGACCTGGAACTAAGTCTGAACCATCAGAACGAGCAGGGTGGAGGTGTGCCAGCATGCCAGTCTTCTCCATGGTATAAGGCGGCCTGCCTGCTTGATTAGTGGACCCTACCGTGTGAGTGTGGAGATGCCCCAGGAAGCGCTGAAGGTCTAAAACAAACATGGCAGTCTCTGGAGTGACAGCCAGCTCCTGTGGAGTGGTGTGGCTGTTTCTTCATGTATTGAGAAACTCATCTGAGGTAGAGGTGGCTGTCCAGAGGAAGTTTATTTGTAGGAGGGAAGAGGATAGTCAATAAAAGAGACAGGGAGATAGAGGTGTTTACTTGCCATGTCTTATGGCTATGGGGCTGAAAGGGGAAAGGAGGAGCCTTTATGACTTCTTGTGGGACCCACAAATGTGGAACCCATGACAGAAGTTGGATGGTGGAGAGGGAGTGAGAGAGTTGCAAGTAACGGATGACACTCCTCAGAGAAAGAGAAAACCCATGACTCAAATGCATCAGGGAGCTTAACACCGGCCTAGGTGAGACACTGGTAACCGAGAACTACTTAATTGGGACGATTTAATTTTCCCAAATTGCTTAATTTGGGAAAAACTTTTTTTTTTTTTTTTTGGTTTTTTGAGACAGGGTTTCTCTGTGTAGCCTTGGCCATCCTGGACTCACTTTGTAGACCAGGCTGGCCTCGAACTCACAGCGATCCGCCTGCCTCTGCCTCCCGAGTGCTGGGATTAAAGGCGTGCGCCACCACGCCCAGCTCTGGGAAAAACTTTTAAACAAGGAACGAGACTCTTGTGAGGCTGCGGGATATGAGATTGATAGTGTCAGTCTAAGCGCAAGAGAAGCAGAGAGAATTGAGTGACATCACCACAGGGTCCTCCCAGAGACAAAGACTGCATAACCCAAGGCAGTACAAAGGGGAACACTGCTGATGGACTGGCTCAGAGGAGCTCTGGACATCACCACAGAGGTCCCAAGGACATCATAGACTGCAGGAGAATGAGGAGGGACAGGCAACGCTGAGGAAATTGTGCACGAGGGGCGCTAGGTCCTGGACACATGGTCCACGAAAAAGGAAATGGGGTCGCATGTCCGGTGCCTCTGTGGAGCCTACTGTCCTACCCAGGATCCCAGTAAGCTAAGATGCCTCTGTGGTTCCAGGCTCTCAGTCTGAGAGCAAGACCAGGACAGGGTGAGGAGTGAAAGGTGGCGACAGCCCCCACGTGGGACGATGCTGCGCCGCGGTCAGGGGGACCTGGGGCGGGGGTGGGGGGCTGCTAGTCGGTTCAGCGCGCTCCCGGAACACGCAAACTTTCTCCACCACCCAAGTCGGGGGTGCCGGGGACCTAGGCCACAGAGACGCTGGCAGGGGAGACCTGGAACCGTGAGGAAGGTGGCCTGGAACAGTTCGCACTACACCTGTGCCGGGGCCTCGCCGGGCCGGCACTCACCTGGTTGTAGAGCTCCCTGTACGACAGGACCCCGCGGGCGAGCCCGGGACGCCTTGCAGGACGCCCGTCGAGGCTGCGAGCTGAGGACCGACTCCACGCTCCCGGCCCCGCCTCCTCCCCGCGATCTCATTGCACGGCTGGAGCAATCTTCTCGGACCTGTCCGAGTTCCTCCATGCTCCTTTCTCGGGTGGACCCACCACCTGGCGCGGACTCCAGCTCGTTCTAGCCCTGGCGACCTTTAGGGCTGCAGCCAGGAGTGGCGGGAGGGCCGGGAGAAGGCGCTCCACTCTCCTGGCTCAGGTCTAGGGAGGAGGCGGGGACACGCGGCTAGAGAGAGGGACGCCCCGCGCCACATCGCGGGACGCTGTGACCACCTTTCAACCTCCTGTTGGTCAGGAGGTAGTGGCACATCGCTTTAATCCCAGAAGCAGGCACAAGTGACAAAAGCAGGCGGATTTCTGTGAGTTCAAGGCCAGTCTGGGGTACCGAGCAAGTTCCAGGACAGCTAGGGCTACAGAGAGAATCACTGTCTCTAAAAACAAACAAAACAAAACAAACAAAAACAAAACAAACAAACAAACAAACACAACCCAAAAGCCTTATTGTGCCCTGGTTCATTATTACGGTGATTTAAGTCAGGATTTTCCTTTGTGCTGAAAACTGGTTGCAAATTCAACATCTCCATCCAACTTTCAAAGCACCGGAAAGACTGTTGTCTCCTGTCTTGCTACTTCCAGTTCAGGGAATAAAGATTTTTTAAGAAACCCCAGGTGGTTCTAGGGTAGCAGAAGTTAAGCAGGGATGCCTCGGGCAGGGGATGCAGCTGAGCAATGGAGTGCCTGCTTAGCATGTGCAGCAGTGGTTCTCCACCTTCCTCATGCTGCACCCCTTTAATACAGTCCCCCATGCTGTGGGGACCCCCACCCATGACATCATTGCTACTTCTTCATTGTCATGTTGCTGCTGCTATGAATTATAGTGTAATCTCTGATATGCAGGATGTCTGGGATGCGAGCCCCAAAGAGATCTCGCCCCAGCTGAGAACCACTGATTTAGTCAGCTGCCAAGCTGATTGTGCTGACTTCCCAGGATCCCACATGGCGGAAGGAAATGACTCTTGTATGTTATTCTCCAACCTGCACATATGTGCATGCATGTAAATAAATACATGTCAACCTTAAAAAACTATGCTTTCATGTGTGTGTGTGTGTGTGTGTGTGTGTGTGTGTGTGTGTGTGTGTTTTAATGAGCCAATGGAAAATATGAAATTGTTGCTGCAGCTCCAGACCATTGGGTTCATTCTAAGCAGCAAGGCAGCTAGAAGTTTTGTAAAAAGTTTATTTTTAAATTTAGTTATTAACTTGAGCAAGTATGAAGGCATACATGGTTTTTCTTTTCTCTTATTTTCTAGCGTTGGGGATGGGATCCAGAGCCTTACATATGCTAAGGATGTGCTCTGTTTTAAAAATGATTGTGTTTGTTTTGTGTGTGTGTGTGTGTGTGTGTGTGTGTGTGTGTGTGTGAGAGAGAGAGAGAGAGAGAGAGAGAGAGAGAGAGAGAGAGGGAGCGCACGCGTGGGAGGGCTTGCTTGGAGGTGCTGTAATATATTGCCAAATTGACGTGTCCATCTTGAATTTATTAAAGGTGGGTTCTGAGAATGAGGAAGGCGCTCCTGTCCCACAGTCCAGCATATTCATGTCAAATGTCTTCCAAGACCCCTTGTCTGGGGACAGGATGCGCCCCCGCTTTATAACGGGCGAAGGAAAACCCAAGAGTGAAGATTACCATGCCCTTGAGAACAGCTGGAAGGCAAACTGTTTCCAATAGAAGTTACTATTGTTGATGCTATAATATTAAAATGCATATACCGAGAACACAGAGACAGAAGTTCACCCAAGGGTAAAATATTCTGCACTGCCTGGAAATCCTCAGAAACTTGAGCATGTCTACTTTTCCGTGTCCCAGCCATTTCTGCTGGGTTTGTAAGTGTTTGTAAGTGCCTGCTGTGATGTTTCTGTTCCATTGCTATGTGTGATTTCCCTGGGCCTCACTCTCCGCTGTCTCAGACGCTCTCAGCCAGAGCTCCAGCTGGCTGCTTCAGTGGGACTTTGCCAGGGGACTTCTGTTGCCTGTTTGTGAGCTTCTGATTTGATGATACCCTCTCAGCGATCACTGTTGGACGCTGTGCCTCTCTACCTGCTACGTGCTATCTATTCTTCTACTTTTGCTTGCCTAATAAGGGCATCATTCAAAACCAAGAGCACAACTACAATAGCTCATGCTGTGGCCTGTACAGCAGTGCAGCATTCATGTGGAAGTCAGAGAACTTGTGGTGTCAGCTCTGTGCTCCTCCATTGCTGAGGCAGAGTCTCTCTTGTTTTCGGCATTGCAGCAGAAGGAAGGCTGGCCAGCCCGGCAGCTTCAGGGGATCGTCCTGTCCCCACCTCCTGTATCCTAGTAGGAGTGCTGGACTGCAGGTGTGTGTGTGCGCGCGCGCACACACACACACACACATACACACACCCCACATGCAGCAATCGCCTCTGCCTGCTGAGCCATTTCACACCCCCATTCCCAGCTCTTTAACTTTTTTTTTTCCTTTTGAGATGTAGCCTTGGTAAAATACCCAGACTAGTCTTGAACTTCCCATCCTCCTGCCTCAGTCTCTTAGATAGCTGGGTTTACCGACAGTGTGACTGTTTTCTTTTCTTTTCTTTTTTTACATTTTTAAAAATTAATTTATTCATATTACATCTCGATTGTTAGCCCTTCCCCTGTTTCCTCACATTCTTCCCTCCCTCCTGCTTCCCCCCTTCTCCCCTCCCCTATGTCTGTGATTGAGGGAGACCTCCTCCCCCTATATATGCTCTTGGAATATCGAGTCTCTTCTTGGTAACTTGCTATCCTTCCTCTGAGTGCTGCCAGGCCTCCCCATACAGGGGACGTGGTCAGAAAAGGGGCACCAGGGTTCGTGTGAGAGTCAGATCTCACTCTCCACTCAATGGTGGAGAATATCATGTTCGTCGGCTAGGTCTTGGTAGGGGTTTGAAGTTTACTGCCTATATTCTCCTTGGCTGGTGCCTTAGTTTGAGGAGGACCCCAGGACCCAGATCTGCCTGTCATAAAGTTTTTCTTGTAGGTTTCCAGGACCCTGTGGGTCCTACTATTTCCCCATTCTTCCATGCTACTCTCGCCTAAAGTCTCAATAGGAGGTCCTCTCCTCTGACCCACTTTCTTGGTAAGTAAAGTTTTTCATGGGATGTATGCCTTGGACTAGTGTTTTGATATAAGTGAGTATATACCGTTTGTCTCTTTTTGCTTCTGGGTGAACTCACTCATTATGATAATTTCTAGATCAATCCATTTGTCCACAAATTTCGGAAATTCCTTGTTTTTAATAGCTGAGTAGTATTCCATAGTGTAAATATACCACAGTTTCTTAGTCCATTCTTCTACTGAGGGACACTTAGGCTGTTTCCATGTTCTGGCTATTATGTATAAAGCAGCTATGAACATGGTTGAGCATATGTCCCTGTTGTGTGACTGTTTTCAAATAGTAGAGAAACCTATCATGTGATTGTGATCAGGTATATTTTCCAAACCCAGACCCAGTCCACTGGGCAGAAGGTTCGGGGTGATGGACACTGGATGACTCTAAGGGATGGGATGAGCACAGGATTTGAGTAGGGAAGGCTCAAGAAAGGAGCAGGCATCTCGCAAGGAAATGAGCTTGTTGTCCAGGAGGGATTCGGGCAGACACCGGGCTGTCACTGTGAAGGATGCTGCACGTTAGCAGAAGGTAACATGTACTCTATCTAAGCACCAGTGTGTATTCTCTGAAGACCTCCCTGGTTTATGAAACAAAAGGAAGCTAAGATGTGTGGTCTCTGTGGCTGGGTGAGGAACTTGTTCCAGAGCAGGCCTGGTTGGTATCCATCCTTACAGCTCAGGAGGACTTTAAGTCACATGCTCCCTGCAGGGCCAGGGGGTTGTTTGAGAAAAGCTTGGCTTTGATCCAAAAAAAGAATGGGCAGCTTTGCCTTCCATTAGGCACCCTTACTCTATGGCAGACGGATTCTATTACTAGAAAAAGCAGGGCGGGGGTAGTGGTGGTAAGGAACACAGGTTACAATTCCCCAGAACCTCAAAATTCCTTCTTCATAGGGGCTGAGCCCAAGCGCTAGCGTTAGTGTCTGTGATGAGGCCCCAGAACCAAATGATGGACATACTGGGGCTTGGGTGGAGAGAAAAGTAAAGACTGTGGCATGGACCAGAGGTCATTTGATTGCCATAGCTGGTGTGGTCACATCTACACATTTCTTTACCACAGGGGTCCTCAGATAAACTACTCCCCCTCTGCCATCCTCTTCCCTAAAGGAGCTTCAAGAGTCCTTTGCTGAGAACTGAAAAGCCCAGTGCGTTTCACCCTCAGTTTCTTGCGCCCTCTGCTGGACAGTTCTCTCCACAGCTCGTTTTAGTCTTGCTTTTTCTCCCCTTTTCAAACTTGCGCAACTCCCGCTGAGCTGTAAGGACCAAGATCAGGCATCCTCACAACTGTAGCCCAAGACTAACCTCACTGTTGCAATCCTCCTGCCTCATCATTCACATTATTGCCGTTCTATAAGACAAGTGATACCTCACCCAACATTTCTCTGTTACAGAAACAGGCCCAGAGAAGGAGTGGGGTTTGCTGGTTGGTGTTTGCTACTTTTGGCCTAAGCACATCTGCAAAGGTCAAAGGAGGTGGTACGGGCTCCTGACACCTGCTTGATAAGCGCAGACGTCCACTCACAAGCATTCCCATGTAGCTTACACCTTACAGCCTGCGAATAACTCAGAGCAGGGCCATGGATAAGACAGACTGCTGGTGAGACTTCCTCATACCCAGAGATAACATGAAAGGAAATGAAGCTGAGACAGAGGCTGAGCTGAGCATGGCTCTTGAGGTCTGTGTTAAGTACGAGGCCTGACAGATTAACAAATATACCGTGACTATGCTGATTCCAAATTCTACTCACCCTTTAGGGCAGGCATCCTTGTTTGTTTGTCATGGCTTTTTATTTTTGAGACAGGGCCTCATATTTACCTCCAGCTGGCCTGGAACTGACTATGTAGACCAGGCTGGCCTTGAACTCAAAGACAGTACCTGCGTCTGCTTCCCAAGTGCTAGACTAAAGGTGTCACCACCCTGCCTACCTAGGGAAGGCCTGTCTTGAACTCAGATATACACACCAGTCAGCTGGCAATCATTCCCCCCTTCCGAAAAATGAAACAAAGCCGGGCGTGGTGGCGCATGCCTGTAATCCCAGCACTCGGGAGGCAGAGGCAGGCGGATCGCTGTGAGTTCGAGGCCAGGCTGGTCTACAAAAGTGACTCCAGGACAGCCAAGGCTAACACAGAGAGACCTTGTCTCAAAAAACCAAAACCAAACCAACCAACCAAACAAACAAAAAAAAACCCAAAACAACAACAACAACAACAACAACAAAAAACAAAACAAAGCCAAAATAGGCTAAAGGAAGGGATGTATCTGGTAGAGGGTTGGCCTAGCACATATGAGACCTTGGGTGCAACCCCCAGCATTGGCGAGTGAGCTGTATCTCATTCCTGATGTTCCTGATTGTCCAGGAAGTGGTAGGGTATTTTGGGTTTGTTTATTTTGTTTTTGTTTGTTTTGGGGGTATTTGCTTACTTGTTTCCAGACGGTAAACTCCTTTGTAGCCTAAGCTGGCCTTGAAGCTACAATCTTCTTACCCCTGTCTTCCAAGTTCTGGGATTTGGGGGAGTTATTTCCCAGCAGATCCTAGCCTAGGTCAAGAATATCAATTTTAGGGGGTATGCTGTGTCCCTACTTCACAAAGCCATCTCTCACTACATGAACATATATTTCTGTACTATTTTGTACCTGAGAGATAAAAAGTCTGTCGTCTACTTTGAAATACTTCAGCATCCTTACTTTTGCATGTTAATGCTGGGAGTATCCTAGAAACAGGCTTCCAGGATGGTCAACTGGTGTGTCAGGAAACAGTCACAGGTATCAATCAATCAAGTCTTAACTAATTAGTAACATTGGTGATTCATTAAAGAACAAGCTAAATGTTAGAAGTGGGCTTCTCTAGTGACGATCTAGGTACTGAGGTTCGGAGATGGACTAGAGACATTCACTGCCAGAACCTATCACAATTCAGTCTGACTTCAGGGAGGGTGCCCACAGCTGGTCCCAAACTGCCTTTCATCCAGTTAACAGGGAAGGAAGCTCCTGACTGTGGAGTGTGGAGACAAGAGAAACAAAGCCCTGCTTCTGAAGCGGCCCCACCTTGCAGTGTGATCTGAACCCTACAAGGTAAGACAGCGGGGCTTGCTCAGCCTTGCAGAGGCAGCTGGACAGCGCTTGTGTGCGTATTTACTCTCAAGGGCTTCTTGATATGTGTTCTTATGTGCAGGAGTACACAGAACTGGGCTGGTTTCATCACAGCTGTCACCAGCCTTGCAGCTTCCTCGGGAAATGGCTTCTATCTAGCAAATGTGGTAAACAAACCAAAATTATCCTCTAATTTGGAGTCTGGCATATTTCTAATCTTTTAAAACAAAAATGAGTAAGAATTATTAAGCAGGTACTGTATTTCAGACATTTTCCAGGGTGCCCCAGATCACAGGCAAATAAAATGTCTTGGGAATTTGGTCCCACATGCATATTTACAAGTGTGTTCAAATCATGGCCAAAAATAAAGATCATTTTAAGGCTATAGAGTTGTGGGATCATAATGGCCTGGGATTACGGAGAAGAGTTGAGGAGGATTTCAACCCCATTTCCTCAGATGAGGATGGCAGGACTTGGCTCCCTCCCTTCTCCCAGCCTGGCACCATAAAGTGAGCGCCCACCATCAATCCTAGTAAGAATTTACTACCCCACAGTTAGCAGGAGTCACTCCTTGTTAGACCTCATACTGCTCCCCCTCCCCCATCCTACAACCCCTGCAGATGCAGATGAAGTATCTTCCAACAACAACAAAACAATGACGACAACAACAACAACAAAACAACAACAATAACAACACCCTTACCCTGGCCAATTTTACAGGGCCACACAAACCTAGCCCCAGAGACTTTAGGCACCTCCCCTGGGGCATAAATAACCCCTCCCTCAAATAAACAAAGCAGTTCTCAGAGCTATTCCCCAGCACATGTTCTTTGCCTGTGCACTCAGCACAGAGACTATCCAAGTCTTATCCTGTGGCTTTGGGTCATCCCTTGCCCTGGTTCCTCTTCAGCCCTGAGGCTTCTTTGCTGTTTCCGTGGTTTCTGCTCCTCATCTTCCTGCCTGCCTCACTTCAAACTGCATTCTACCTTGGTTGGCACTCCAGATCCTCCAGCCCCTTTATTTCTCAATGCTGTTAGGACCCAACATATGCTTATTTAGTTCTGTCTTTTTTTTTTTTTTCTTTTTGGTTTTTTGAGACAGGGTTTCCTCTGTGTAGCCTTGGTCATCCTGGACTCACTTTGTAGACCAGTCTGGCCTCGAACTCACAGCGATCCGCCTGCCTCTGCCTCCCGAGTGCTGGGATTAAAGGCGCGTGCCACCACGCCCGGCTTAGTTCTGTCTTAACCTCCCTTTCTTACAATGTAAACTAGCTCATTCTCTACTTTTTAGGCACTTTCTCAAGTTCAACCTTGTGCTTCCTAAGAAGAAGTGTGACTTGGGTGACATTGGTTTCCAAGGGCTGTCATAACAAAGAACTTCAAACTGGGTGGCTTACAACCGCAAGAGTTGATAGTCTCAGGGTCTCAGATGCTAGACATCCAAAGCCACGGTATCAATAGGGCTGGGAGCTCCACAGGGAGATGGTGTGGTCCAAAATGTCTCTGCAAGAGCTCATGCATTAAAGACTCAGTCCTCAAAGCAATGGCATTGGGAGATGACTAGAATGTGAAAACTAATGTCATCGGGAGATGTAATCCCTGGATGAGTTCATAGCTCAGTGGGCTATTGGGAGGTGGTGGAGCCATTAGGAGGTGGGTCCTAGTTGGAGGTGGTAGGTAGGTCATTGGGACCTGTCTTTGAAGGCTATACTTGTGCCTAGCTTCCTTTCCCATCTCACTTCTGGCTCCATGCAATGATCAGCTTTGCTCTACTATGCACTCCATGCATAATGTTCTGCTTTGCCACAGGCCCAGACACAAGTGTCTACAGACTGAACTTCTGAAGTCATGAGCCAAAATGCAATTTCCTCCCTTTGGACTGTTCTGTTTTTGAAAGTAGACAATCACCAACAGTCTCTAAGTGTGTACTTCCTCACCTCTTCCAGCATCAGGGGTCTACCCACAATGCTTGGGTGTCCTCAGCTTGTAGAGGTAGCATTTCAATATGTCTCTGTTATTACATGTGGTTCTTCCCCTTAGTGTCTCTTGCCTGTTTTTTTTTTTTTTTTTTTTTAAGAAAGACGTCTATTGCTTTAGATTAAGGACCTCCTTGCTCAATATGACCCCATTTTAACTATATCTGTAGTGACCTTATTCCAAAATAAGGTCACATTGTGAGATTCTAATACAGTCACATTTTGAGGTACTAGGGTTAGGATCCAATGTGTCTTTTTTTTTTTTTTAAATAAGGGAGACACAATTCAACCCATAACAGATGACACATGAAAGTATTGTCCAGAGGCCGTCCCATTGGGGGAAAGAAAGCTAGGGGCCAGTGGAATGGCTCAGTGGGTAATTTGACCCCACCACAAAGCCTGAGGGTCAGAGTGCCATCCCTGGGCTCACATGGTAGAACCAATGCCCACAGCTGATTTCCATCCTCCATGAAAGAAGAGAAAGAGATAAAGAGAGGGGAATGGAGAGAGAGGAAAGTAACTTAAAAAAATCACAAGGGGCTAAAAACTCCTGTCCTATATATAACAATCTCCTTTCCTCCTGTATCACTGAAGATAGACAGACAGATGACAGTGAGAGTCAACTCTCTAACACTACACACGAAAGCTCCTGGGTGAGAGGCTGTGCCTCCTTGCCAGGGCCTTCTGTCAGCAGGTACCTGGCGGTGCCTTCAGCTTGAACAGTTGCAGTCCTCCTGTAGTCTATGGCCCAGCTTGTATAGCCAAGGCCTTGGTAGGTATTCTGTACTTGCAGTAGATTTTCCTTGATGTGTGGACCCCCACTTATCCTGTTTTTTGATTCTTGGTGCTGTGAATTGAATAACTTTCAGTATGTCTATGAGCTACTGCTGGCAGGCTCTCAGACTCCTGTTTGCTTTGGTTCAGGGGTTCTTAATGAGAATTCCTTGCTCCACAAAGGTGGCACTGTAAACTGTCCCCTCTGAACCATCAGATTGAGTTCAATGGTTTCATTAAAGAAATATGTGTATGTTCCTATTAATCTAAGACATCATGTGTGCTATGCAAATGCTCCACAGAGAAACTATAACCCCAGTCCCAGATCCATAATTTGATCAACAGGGTGCTATTTGCTTTGCTAGAAAGGTAGGAAACAGAGCAACACACTTATTAGACTATCCCAGGCTGGAAGTGGAGGGTGATCACACTCTAGACATATTCTGGTTATCAAATAGAGCTCACTAGCCCAGGAACTCTCACAGACATCAGGAGACACTGTGATGCCGGAGCACCAGCCGTGCTGTAATGTTCTGTCAAGTGATATTTTGCATCTTGTCTTCTGAGGTCAATCAGTATGTGCACTGGGACACTGGCAGGTGCTTGGCAAAACCACAGCAATTACAATTCTAGGAATCTGCTTCCCTGATAAATTTATACATGTATACAGTCAAGTGTGTGGAGCATTTATGGAGGCAGAAGACAGGTCCATCTACAGCAATCTCTTGGTGACAAAAAGCCAGGCCAACTTACCTATGACATGTATCCATTGTATGTCTCTGTATGGCTATTGTCCCAAACCACCAGATGTTAATTCACCAGACAAATTTCTGGTGATGTCTCAGAAGTAGGCTCCAATGCAAGTAAAGGAATGGCTGTGCTAGCAAGGCGAGGGCAAGCAGGCAAAGAGCAAAAGCTTCCTTCTTCTGTGTCCTTATATAGGCTTCCAGCAGAAGGTGTGGCCCAGATTAAAGGTTTTGAGTCTTTCCCACCTCAAGATCTGGATCAAAGGTGTGTGTCTTCCTACATCAAAGCTCTGGACTAGAAGCGGATTCACTTACTTCCAACCAAGCAGAAAATCTCTCACAGGTGTGCCCTCCATTTCTGGGTTGTAGCTCATTCCAGCTAGAGTCAAGTTGACACCAAGAATAGCCGTCACAGTGTTGAAAACCGCAGAAGGGTTAAGGCAGTTATCAAACACCATTTAAAATATGTTTATTTTGAAAATAGAAATTTACAGTTGCTATAGTTTGGCTAGACGGGAGTTAAGGCTGCTGTAGCAGAGGCAGTGGTTAACTGTGGCAGCTACAGTAGCTGCAATCGTCATTCCAATGAATCTCTTTGGGTATGTAAGTGTTCTGGAGCCTAACTAAGCTGGTGATCCCCTACGCCATAGGCCAGTTAGATAGACAGGAATCCAGGCATGGGTTTTTTTTTCCCCCCAAGAATTAAAGCAGGAGATAACATCAGTGTAGTAAGAGGAAATGTGGCGAATGGGGTGGGAATCAGAAGTGCATGTCACTTTTCTCATGAGGACACTGGTTGCATGTGCTCCACACCAGTACGGTCTCAATCTTAACTTGATCACATCTGCGAAGACAGTATTTCCAAGTGAGTTCACACATACAGGTACTGGAGGTTAGGAGATGAATGTATCTATTTGGAGATGTATTTCAACTCACAACAGGGAGAAACAGATTTCCTCATCTTACAAGTTCGAATGGGGAATATGGGTGGGTTTTTTAAAAAAACGAAGTCATTATGAAACATATATTTATGGAGTCTTCCATACAACTGATTTTTTTTTTACTGAAGGACATTTGAGGAATGGAGAAGATGTGGATCCTTTCTCTTTAAGCCTCTTTTTAGAAGTGGCCATTTGCTTTGCGGACGGTTCACAGTGACGATAGTCCAGCTGCTTGGCGGTTGCAGTCCCTGCGCTGGAGGCAGTCTTTTTTGGGGATCTCCTTCTGACTGAGGCTGCAGTGACACAGTTGAGGATGGCAGATTTATGTACTGTTCTTTCTGGATGTGGGGCTCTGACCTCAGAGGTTCCAGACTTTCCATCTACTGAAGTTTGAGAGGACACACAGTCTACGTATTCAAAGGTGTGCAAGGACCGTTGACAGGGCTGCTGTGCTCAGAGGGGCACTCGTGTCACTCGGAAGCCCAAGTCACATAATAAAAGGGGCAAGGTCGGTGCATCTGACTCATACCTCAGAGGTGGTAGAACTAAATCGGTGGCAGAAGTGTCCTGTTCCCAAAACACCAATCTTTTGTGACAATTTTCTAGCAGGTGACATGTTAAGGAACATGTCTTAAGGAAGACACACCCTTTTCACGTTATCATAAAGATGACCGATGGTGTAGAGGTGGTCCTGAGTGGCAGAAGCCACTGTCATAAACCTTTGGAATATACTCTGAGAAAGGGCTCTGGTAGAGGGCTGGTTCATCTGTGTGCTTATTAGGACTCTTACTTATAAATATTGGAAACCTAACTCCAATGGCTACATTCAAAAGGGGAATACAGCTTTGACTTGGGAATGTTCTGGATCCAGGGACCATGTTGTGGCCAGGACCTACTTCCAAGTCTTCAGAGTTTGTGTTTTGATCTTTTCACTGTATCTGTGATGTTATTTCTTCTCACCTTGGCCTCCACAGTTGAAAACATAGGTAATAAACAGCTGGTAGGTGCCACACAATTGGTAGGTTAGAGATTCACCAGCCAGCAGAAAGACTGATCTCTTTTGGATCCCAGTGTTAAAATTCCCAAGGCAGTGTCTATAGCTTTGCTTTGATCTGGTCAACCCACTGGTGCATACATGAGCGCATGCCTGTGTGTGTGTGTGCTGTGAGAACCATATCTAAGTGATGTTGCCCGAGTGGGCAGGAGGTAAGGGTTGCACATCTTGACCCGAGAGCATTGCAGAAAGTTCCAGAGGCAGAAAATGGCTTTTCACCTGTCAAACTGCCAGTTGACAAGAGAGCTAAGAGTGAAATGAGATTGCATGTGACTAAATGCATGTGTTCTGCATAACAGTACACCATCTCCCTTTCAACAGAAAACAGTGATATTTTATTGATACAATTTCCTATTTCAAGGGAAAAAAGATAACAAAAAGCAAATCAGAAAGCGCGTCATGTCTTCCAGAAGAGGCAGACAGAAACACAACCACCACCACCACCACCAAACCAGAGCACGGAATAAAATCTGCGTGGGAAACAGGCAGAGGAGACGGCAGAGAGTTGAACGACTTCCACCTCACCGAGTTTTTGTTGAACCGCAGCTGTCCTCAGCGTTATGAACACGTGTGTCCTTAGTTCCACTCTTCAGATGACGACACAGGACTACAGGGGCAAGACTCCCGCCGCTGACCGAGAGCCTGGTCTGCAGAGACCCAACAGGGAGTGATGAGTGAGAACCGCTGGAGTGACATTTTCCTTGGCGGCCGAGTTTCTCGGGTTTCTAGGACATCTTCTGAACTCCTCGGGGGGGTTGAGGTGAAGTTTGCGTGGCCCTTCTAGGAAGGATAAAGAACACTTCGAAAGAGCAGTCATGTCACTCGGGTTAGATTTATGATGTCACCGAATCCGTACAGCATCTTCGGCCCCGCTGGTTGTATTTTCCAGATGAGAACAGATCACACCATTGCATTTCCCTGAGGACTCTGTGCGTCGCTGAGGCGGCCAACACCGCTCTCGGTTAAATAAACTTAACAATTTTCCCTTCGTGAACGACTCGGGTGCGGAACGCCACACCCCTGACATTTCCCCCGTGCCGCCCCCAGCGTGACGGCAGGACCAATCCCGTCACTGCGCTCACGGCCGTGTTCCACCTCTGGCATCTCGCGAGAGTTTTGTTTTCTTCCAACCTGTCTCGGACCTGCGCGCGACGTCGGGCGCTTTGGCCCCCGCGGTTTGATGATTTTCTGTCAGTCTTAAGGTTCCAAACAGGCCGCGTCTTCTCCCTTCGGTCACTAAGATCTCGCGAGATTTACCGGGCTGTCTCATCCCCCCCCTCCCCCCGTTCCCCCGTCGCGCCTGCGCAGATCTCTTCAAAGGAGAAGGTCGCTCTCGGAGGAAGTGGCCTCTTTGCGTCCCGTGACCGGAGCGCCGTTACTACTTTCTCGAAGCTCCTCTCGGCCGCTTGCCGGGACTCTCCGCCGCCAAGATGCCTCGGATTATGATCAAAGGGGGCGTGTGGAGGAATACCGAGGTGAGGCAGCTTTTCCCGCCGTCCGCTGCCCTCCGCCGGGTCCGGTAGCGTGTGCGCACGCGCGGGGGAGGTCCGGGAGCCGTGGCTGCCCCGCAGGGTCTGCGTCGGGGACCGGACCCTGGGAACCAATTGCCATGCGTGGGTGCGGGCTCGGGTTACCTGCGCACCTCGGGGCCGAGGTTGCGACCCGTCGCCCGGCGCTCCCCGCCTGTTATGTGCTAGGCCCACGAACACTTACTTGTTCGGCTAGGGACGCGCTCCGTCACTCTCTCCAGGGACCCCGGGGCGGCCGAGACGGGACCTTCGCGGAAGCGCAGTTTCTCTTCAGCCCCTTCCTTTCTCTGCTCGTACAAAGAGCTTCCCTCTGGTAGAAGTCGCTGTGGCCCCAACTTTGTTTTCCCTTGACTTCCTTACAGCGGGGCAGGCGGCGCGTTTACGTCTGCACCTCTCTGCTTATCTGATGCCCCGGCGTAATCGGTCTGCTTTGCAGATCCCAAGGTCCTTTCTCTTACCTGCCAGTCACGCCGCTCTTTGCCGCAATAGAATAGTTAGGATAAACTACTACGTATGGTGGTGGTTGTTGCTTGCAGAAATGAAGTAGATCATGCCACGGGTGAGGGGAACCAGAGAAGAAAGGAAGTAAAACAAATTAAGTTCCCGTGCCTTTGATTAAATGAATGTATGAATACCTTTGTGTCTTGTGCCTCTTCTTGAGATATCTTTCTAAATTGCTTGGCATCTTTCTGACGGTACTCCGAACTTAGCTGAGAACACTTCTTGGAGTCCCTTAACCATCCTGTTGAGAGTTAGTTGTTTAGTGGTTTTGTACCACCCGCTTTCATTTGCTATAGCGTGCCTTTTGTTTTTACAAGCACTTTCTGTGTGGTTCCAGCTGAGCTTAATTTCTCAAGGCCTCAGTTTACTCATTTTCATAAAACAAGTAACATTATATACTTATTGCGGCATTACCAGTTTGGAATATTGTGAACACAGCTGGGGACATTAGTAAGCCCTAGGTAAAAACAAGTTGCTGTTGCCCACATCAGACCACAGATGCAGGAGGACCAGGCTTTGGTATTTTAGAACTTAGTATGAAGCCGGTTGTTTGGTGGTGTTTGTGAATGAGTCTTGTAGCATAGTTGCCTGCCGTATATACTTGGTTGAAGATGTGTTGAAGTATAGAAAAACTTCATCAAAGTTGCAAATGGAGGCACGGAGGTTGTTTAAATTAGAGGAGACCTGAGGGAGGAGCAGAAATAAAAAAATCAAGTAACAGCAGATCATTCTGCAGTAGTCAAACGACAGAGAGAGAGAGAGAGAGAGAGAGAGAGAGAGAGAGAGAGAGTTTTACAGGGTCTCATGTAGCTCTGCAGTAGTCAAACTGCAGAGAGAGAGAGTGAGAGAGAGAGAGAGTGTGTGTGTGTGTTAGTTACACGGTCTCATGTAGCCCAGATTGGCTTAGAACTTGCTATGTAGATGAGGGTGAACTTGAACTTGTGATCCTTCTGCATCTACTGCTGGGATTACTACCTGGGACGCTAACCCAGGACTTGAAGCATACTAGTGGGCACTCTGCCAGCTGGTAATGGGAGAGAAGATGGAGTGAAGAGGCTCAGGCACAAGGCATGCAGTTCATGTTCGTTTTTGTAAGAAACCCAAGTTAAAGTGCTTAAATGCATTCCTTTACGGCTCTATGCTCTCTGGGGTCTGTGCGTTCACCTGGCAGGTTGTTGGGGGTTGGGTGTGCTTTGGTGATTGGAGCAGTCAGGGTGATGACTGATGAGGTAGAGGGAGCTGTGCCTCCTGGGCTATCATGATGGGTAGGGTGCTGGAGAGGAAACGTGATGTTGAACCAGAGTCTCAGCTTGCTTCTTGAGGCCTGCAGAGGTCATCTTTGATTCTCTTTTCTGGACTACCCAAGACCTGGTTCAAGATAGATACTCAGAAAACTTTTTAAAAATATAAATATATAAATGTATGTGAACTTTACCTTTGTGAAGAGAATGGCAAGTACATACTGGTGAATAATTTTTGTATGTCATAAAGTAGTATTTTCAACATTGACTTTTCCCACCTCTAGTTTGTTGAGAGACAGGTAAGATGTCCTTTGGGTTTTTTGTTTTTTGCTTTTTTTCTGTTTTTTAAAAAGAGATTTATTTTTAAAATTACATGTCTGTATATGGATATGCACACATGAGCACAGGGGCCGCCAGCGGCTAGAGGCTTTGGATTTCCCTGGAGCTGGAGTTACGTGTAAGCTGCCTGATGTGCATATTGGAAATTGAACTCAGGTCTGCAAGGAGCAGTACATGCCCTTGAACACTGAGCTGCCTCTCTAGTCACCTCCTTCTGATTCTTTTATGCTACTTATCATTAACTGTTAATGACATTTTCATGCCCCTCCCCATTAAAAAAAATGATTGTGTATCTCTGTAGGAACTCTACAGGGCTAAATAAAATTTTGTCTTTTCTCATTTGGAGGCTTGTAACTAAATGTATTCTCTTTGGCGACTCTTTTAGGATGAAATTCTGAAAGCAGCAGTAATGAAATATGGCAAAAACCAGTGGTCTAGGATTGCCTCATTGCTGCATAGGAAATCAGCAAAGCAATGCAAAGCCAGATGGTATGTACCAGTGAGTAAGTGGAAAACAGCGTGGTCCTGATTGTGACACAGAGGGAAGTATGGAGAGAGGTGGGCTTTTAGATTCATTTGTCACTTGTTTCTTATGTGTTCTTAAGAAAACAGGTTTTCCTCCCCTCTACTCTGCCTTTTTCTCACAATTTAGCATTGTGAGAAACTGATCAGTTGTGAAGCCCTGTTTAAGTGAGTCAGTGTATTTGAGAGTGCCTTGTGAGACAAAATACAAAAATCTTATAGGAGATTACTGGGCCTCAGCTCATTGGATGAGTTGTGTTCTAAAAGTCTTTGAATTGTTTGTTTAGGACTTACTTTCCCAAAGAAATAAATGCCGCTTTTTCTAGGCCAGGTCACAGTGATTAGTTTCCTAGTAGTAGGTTGCAATATTGCATGTATGCCACACAAAGATGAAGCAGATACCAACAGTCTACGTATGGAATCACCTGATAAATAACACGGTGCTTGATATGAGCTTGTGTTCTTAGGGTGAATGAATAGGTCTCAGCTGTAGCCCATGTTCTGTGAGGAACTTCGTTTTGGATTGTATGATGGTGGAAAGTATCAGGTGCAGAGCCGAAGGAGGGTAGCCCTCAGGCTGTAGCCGCCTTAAGTCATTCACTTCAGCCCAGCTTGAGCCCCAGTAGTGTGAGGACTGAGAAGTGCGGACAGACTCTCACCTAGCTAGATACCTAATAGACAAGGTGGATTGGGCAGCCATTAGAAGATGGAGGATGCCATAGTAGTTTTACTTTAAATTTAAAAGTACAGCAGATGAAAGCGCACTTAGAGTGCTGAAATGTTTAGTGGGTTTAAACCAGATGCTAAAAGAAGAAAGTGAAGATGTCATGGAACTCAAAACCTAAGACAGAGCAGTGAAATTGTAATATAAAAAATACAAAGTGCTGTTCTTTGTAGATAATTTTGGAGCCTCCAGAAAAGTTAAGAACAAGCGCTGGGTGTGGTGCTGGAAGCCTTTAGTCCCAGCACAGAAGACACAAGCAGACAGATCTTTGTGCTCAAGGCCAGCCTGGTCTGCTTAGCAAGTTCTGGGATAGCTGGGGCTACACAGAGAGAAACCCTATCTCAGACAGCAATGGCAAAAACAAAAGAGAAAGTTAAGAACAAATAAAAATAAGTACTAGCTGAAAAAGAAGTCATGATTTCATTTCAGTCAAATTAGGTTTCTAAGTATTAGTAATCTTAATAAAATATACTAATGTGAAGAGGAAAAGATGAGTAAGTTTAACTTCACAGTGAGTATTCTCTCATCAGAAGGAATAGGGATTGAAGGATGAGAGTATGTGATTTTAGACAGCAAATCTAATGTGTAAGCTGGAGATTTATTCTTGGTAACTGGCTAATGTTTGAAATGTTGTCTTTAATAGGTATGAATGGCTGGACCCAAGTATTAAAAAGACCGAATGGTCCAGAGAAGAGGAGGAAAAACTCTTACATTTGGCCAAGCTGATGCCAACGCAGTGGAGGACCATTGCTCCAATCATAGGAAGAACAGCAGCCCAGTGCTTGGAGCACTATGAATTCCTCCTGTGAGTAGACTTAGAGCATCTTGAAGACTGTGTGTATGTCAACGTGCTGAACAGACTTAAAGGCGTTTCCAGCTTAATTTTGACTGTGACTAAAGCCAGAGAAACTAAAGCCATTGAATTCTGTATTCCAAATGTCACATGGCTGAGCAAAATTATGTCTTCTGTTTCCCCTTTAAAAGGATGATTTACAAAGTAAGTGAGTTACAGTCATCTTAGAAAAATGAGTGCATGAGAGAGCACATAAAGGCCACCTGTCGCCAGTGCCTTCTGCTCCAGCAGTGTCTTCATTTCTCTGAATGTTCTGCAGTATGTGAGGGCTATCTGTTTCATCATAAGTGGAAACACTGAAATGAGAGATTTTTAATGCCATTTTATTCACAGTTGTAAAGATGCTATTTTACATAATGTTCATTTGTTGGTATTTTTGGGGAAAAAAAAGTGGCAGAGCTAGGACCCTTGGTAATTCTAAGACAAATTGACATGATACTATGACAAACTCATTCGGCTTTTTTTTTCCTCCAAGGGACAAAACTGCTCAAAGAGACAATGAAGAGGAAACAACAGATGATCCCCGAAAACTTAAACCTGGAGAGATAGATCCCAACCCAGAAACTAAACCAGCTCGGCCTGATCCAATTGATATGGATGAGGGTGAGTGGACAGACTCTTGAGTGTTTCCTGGGTAACTAGACGATGTGGGCATTCCTTACTACTTTCTTCTCAGTTTCTTCTCGAACTCTTGACTTTTTACAATCCCAGTTCTGTCAGTGGTTAATATTCTAAATATCTCCCCAAATGTGTCTGCCCTTTTTTTATTACAGAAGTAACTGCTTAATCCCCTTTATTTTCCTCTTTCTTTCTTTCTTTCTTTTTTTTTCAGACATGGTTTCTCTGTGCAGCCTTAGCTGTCTTGGACTTGCTTTGTAGACCAGGCTGGCCTCAAACTCACAGTGATCCACCTGCCTCTGCCTCCCAAGTGCTGACATTAAAGGCGTGCGCCACCACTGCCTGGCTCTTCTTAGCTCTTTTTAGCATCTCTGAAGTAGAAATTCTTACTCTGATTTTAAAGGTAAATTCTTATTGACAGAGGTAAGTATGGGGTCAGGCTTACATAGCTAGCAAGTTAGTGATGGGATGATTTATAGCCTGACCTTCTCTGATGTCACAAATGTTCTATACCCTGTACCAACAGCGAGTGCATTTGTGCTTCTGTCACTGTAAGCACTAGGTATGTCTGGCTGCTCATGTTGGGGAGGAGCTTACTTTTTCTTGTCTTTATTTTTGCAGATGAACTTGAGATGCTTTCTGAGGCTCGAGCCCGCCTGGCCAATACTCAAGGAAAGAAGGCAAAGAGGAAAGCAAGAGAAAAGCAGTTGGAAGAAGCAAGGTGTGTTTTTCATTTCACATCCAATAGTTAGTTGTGCATCCTTAGGCTCAGGAAAGCTGAATGGTTATCCACTCTGGTTGTGACTAGTCTGAACTGGCCGATTCCTATTTTGATGTTACTTCTTAGTTTCTTTATTTTTCTGGGACAAACAAAAACAACTTCTGTATTTTTTCCCTAATCATTTCAGAGTAGTTAGGAAAAATACACAGCATGGCAGAAATTACGGGCATTTGACCCAGTGTGCTATGTTTGATCTATTGAGGCATCTTGGCATCAGGGGGCTTTTATATGACTGTCAGTTACCAGTTCCCACCCTCCTTGATTAGTCTTGGGCAGGCACTGGCTAGGAGGCAGGAATTTAAGCTGAACATAGAGGGAGTTAAAGTTAATGAGCCCTGAACCAAATTCTAGGCTGTCACAGAAATCTTCATTAAAAAAGTGAGTGAACTGTATTAGGCATTGCTTTTTACTCCCCGCTCTCCTTGCTGCTATATCCTGCCATGGAGGATGCTTTTGGTGCAGCTGGCCATTCATTACTGTAGAGTGCTCAGATTTGGTGGGCGTATGGTACACATGGGGTAGTGAACAGAAACTAGGAGAAGGTGCTGCATTTCTTCTTATCTAGCTACCTTTCTATTCTGTATACTGTTGAGGGTTAGTAATGTATGGTTGGAAAAATACCCATTTTTGCCTAGGGCTATTTGGGAACCCAGTTCTGAAAGCTGGTTAATTATGTGAGCTGGCAAGGAATACATTAATTGCATCTGTGGAAGGCTTTTAAGTTTGGTTAGGATTGATTGACTGAAGTACGTCTGTGCAGATTTTAATTTACCCTACCATTTCTTGTAGCATCTATGTATTTAAGCTGTGCGCTGCATTCGCCTTGCAAAAGGTAGGACTGTGTGTGAAACTGGGTTCAAGACTACTCCAGATGTTAAATTGCTTATCTGTTCTTGCCACTTAAAATCACTTTTTATTGACGATAAACAAGTATGCTTTTCCTTCCACGTCTGTTAATATTTTTGTCTTAGGATGTGGTTGATACAGCAGCATATTTATTAGTTAGATTCACTTAGCATGATCTTGGGAATGTTTTTTGATGAGCTTAGTTGTCACAGACATGAGGATAAGTCATAGAGGATTTGCTTGACAAAGTTCCAAAGATCTCCAGCTGATTACCACTGCCCCTAAATATTATGCATGGTCCAGGTGTAATATTATTTAGAAATTTGCTATTTCTCCTAAAACTGTTTTTTCTCTTTATTTCTTAGCTCTAAGGAAAATCATACTGGGAAAACTTTTTCCCAGAGAGAATGTTGAAGGAGGGCATCTGGCCAAAGGCTTAAGACAATGAGTTTTTTGCTCTGACTGTGAGCACCCAAGCAGAAACTGCATGAAAGAAAGTTGAGACTTGACATAACAGGACCTAACTAGATACTGTTACCTGTAGAAACGCTTCCTTAGAATCTGCTTTGAGAGCAATAGAAGGTGGGCTTGCAATGTCATGCTTTACAGATAGTTTACAATAGAGGACCCTTTGACAGTTAGCTTAGGCTTGGATAGCATACCTGTTGCTCTGGGACTGGAAGTAGGTCAAGTTTTTAGAGACTATTTATGTTATGTTGCTATGACAGTCTTGTAAACACATTGGCTTTAGCCTGGGGAAATTTATGAATAAACTTTCCCTGTATTAAAAATAATGATCAGGTTATGCTGACCATTGCTTGAAAATTGATTTTTGTTATATGTTTTGTTGTAGGTTACAGAAGTTTTTGTATTTCCTTGTTACTCTGTTGATTTTTGAATGCCCTAGTGATTGTAAAAGATGAAAAAAAAATTCATGATATAATCTGTAATAGAAAAAAATTGAACTTCATTTCAATAAAATAATGGAGTTGGCCCAAGGAGAAAGGGCAAGCAAGTAATAGACATGAGAGAGTAAGCTAGAGTGAGATGGGGAACAGCAAAAGATGAGGAACAGCAAGTAAGAAGATTGATAGAAAGATGGGTGACAACAAGCAAGGAATCAGACAGCAAGCAAGACAGAGACAGCCAGACAGCCAGAAGAAAAGTTCTCCTGGGTTTTAAGACCTTCAGCTTGTACCGCATATGCCTGAGTCCCCAAATCTCTCTTTTTCCTCCATTCCTCAGCCATTCCTCAACAACCAGTTCCTCTAGCTAGTTGTCCAACCAGTAGTTGGTTTCCCTTAACCAGCTGTTCACCAGCCGCTCAACCCTTCCTACTTTGGATGCATCTCTCTTCTCTCTTCTTCGCTGTTCCTGGAGCTGGTCTTGGGGACCAGCATTTAGTCTTTGTTTCTGTTACTTAAAGAATGAAATTACTTTTGGAATATATCCTTCAAGACTTCTCTTTCATTGTACATGTATGTTCATATGTCTGGAAACGCATTAACATATAGACTTAATGGGATCATTCCATGTATAGTCACATCTCATACAGTCCTTTGTTAATCTTACTGGGGTGCCCTTGTAACTGACTGTTTTCTTCACAAGTCTCATTTTTTTTCTTGAAAACTGCATGTTTTATATATTGTGACATAATAGTTGTGGGTACTGTACCCTCATTCCCACCCAGTTTTAAAAAAAATTTTTGTTTTGAGAACAATTTCATTACATCAGTGAAGTTTGTTCCCTGTTGTCCTCTGAGGACTGAGCAGCCCTCTGGTGCTGCTGCTCAGGGAGGGAAGGCGTGGCTGCCACAGTCACTGTGGGATGGCGTGTGTGGGTAGGGCTCTTGTGGGTACTTTTCTTCTGATTGTGCCCAGCTGTTTGTTGTAGTGCTTTCAGTAGTGTTGTGCGGTAGTAAACTGTTGTGTAGTTAAATCTGATTCAGCTTGGGGTCCTTTGAAGAGAGAGTTCTGAGATCAGCCTTTGAAATTTATTCTGACTCCAGGAGAGCTCTGTCCTCTGTTTCAGTCTATCAAGCTAGTCAGCTCTCAGCTTGACCTCAGGCTACACTCTGTCCACTCTTCCCGGTTGCTGCTTTTGAAGTGCCTTTTGCATGGAGTTCTTGTAGATGGAGCAAGTTCTTTTAGGTCTTGCTTCTTCTCCAGGGCTCTAACTGTGCATTTCTGATTGACACTCTTGGTTAAGGAGCTGAGTGTGCTGGGGAGCAGGGGTGGTAGGCAGTCCTTGATTCTCTCCCAAGGTAGAGTCCTCATTCCAGAAGCTGAGGCAGAAAGAGCTCTCAGCTCTCAGGGCTGTACCCCAGTGGTAGGTGCCCAGGGGAGAACGCTTGCCCCTTGTTTGGGTGGAAAGAGGAGGCTGTGTAGCTGAGTGTCTGGTGGCAAGGTGAGAAGCGCTGGGCCCTGCATCTCCTGGACTGAAAGCTGTGACTACTGGTGGGCAGGGAGAGGGGGCTCATGTTCTGGGCTGTGTGGCGTTTCCTCCTGCAGGAGCTGGTGGGTACAAGGGAGAATAACTGCGTTCTTTTTCACCAAGTTTAGGTAGATTTTCTTGAATGTTTATGTATTTTCCATGTTCTTTTTTCATGTTTTTCTGGGGAGTGTGTTTCTTGAGTCCTTTGTGCTTGGCAGTCATTCTTTTGTATTTCTGGCTTGTGATTTGTTTCTCTATCTCCAATACTGTGAATAACTTTCTCATTAACTCACTAAAATTACAGCATCATTGGGAAATACAAAGGAAAGTCTAAATTAAATGAAAATTTACCCTCTACTGATGCCCATGAATCCTTCACACTGGCTGATAGATGTGCATGTAACTTTTGCATGCTTTTCTATTTGTGAGCTGTGTTAACATTTTATTTGCTCTACCTTAGGTGTCACTGTTTTTCCTTTTTTGAGACAGGGTTTCTCGGTGTAGCCTTGCCTATCCTGGACTCTCTTTGTAAATCAGGCTGGCCTCGAACTCACAGAGATCTGCCTGCCTCTACCTCCTGAGTGCCACCATGCCCGGCCAGGCTTCATTCTATATGAGTAGTTTTGTAGCTTTTCTTAAGATTATATAGAAACTTGAGAATTTATATAATATATATATATAAACTTAAGATTATATATATACTTGAAGTTATATAAAGCCTGTATAATACCTTGTCTTAAATCTTTTGTACATTCATTCAGTTCTTATTAATGAATTAGATTGTGGCCAGTGTTCAGCAAAACAGTCTCTGATTAAGTAAAGTACTTACTTGTATTGATTTAATCTCTTGGTTGAAGTCAGAGGAGTGAATTGGTGGCTTAAAAAATATGAAAAACGATAGGCTTTTAATCTGTGTTGCTAAATTTTTTTTAAAGACCACCATCCCAGTTGATTTTCTTTTTACATTTACTGGATACTGTCTGCTTCTACACTTCTTTTGAGACAGACTTAATATGTAGTTTTGACTGGCCTAGAGCGTGATATGGCCCCAAATTTAGAGATCCAGCTGCCTCCTAAGTGCTAGGACTAAAGACGTGCACCACCTTGCTCAGCCCTACTTTTTACACTTCTGCCATTAAAATTCAGAACGATAGCAACTAGATATGCAGAAATGGTACATGCTAATTTAATTTGTGATTGTTAGTTAAGTTAAACTTTTATTTCTTTTTTTTTTTTTTTTTTAAACATTAGAGTTTTACATGGAGGGTTGGAGAGACTAGTCAGTGGTGTTAAGAGCATGCACAGTTCTGTTCCCAGCTCATAACCACCTGTGACCTTTCCTCCAAGAATTCCAGCGCACTCTTCTGGCTTCCTGTGGCACTGCATGCATGTGTAGTTCACCCACACAGATATACATACATATAAATAAAAATAATAAACCTTTAAAAGTTTACATAAATTTTAAAAATAATATTTTATTATTTCTTTGATATTTTAATGCACTGTATTTTAAACATATTCACTTCCAACTGCTCCCAGGTCCACCTTGTATATAAACTATATTTAACCATTTCTGATTAGGGATGAGTGTTTTTTTTTTTTTTTTAATGATTTTTTTTTTTGTTCTCTAGTTATAAAATTTAAATCTCAACATTATTAATCTTTTTTTGCTACTTAATTTATTAATAACTATATTCTTTTGTTTGTTAGTTTGTTTTCAAGACAGAGTTTCTCTATGTAGCCCTGGCTGTCCTGGAACTCACTCTGTAGACCAGGCTGGCTTTGAACTGACAAGTACTGGGATCAAAGGCTTGTACCTCTTCCCAAAAGAAAGAAAGAAAGAAAGAAACAAAAACAGAAACCTTGCTGTGGGAGCTGTAGTGTGTCCCACAGTTATACTCTTACTTAGAGAGAGGTACACATTTGTTTACAGTTTCTCTGCTTTCCCTTTTTGCCTTATTGCATTTTTAAAGTCAGCTGGAACTTGGCAAATGGTGTGAGGTAGGGCTTGAGTAAATATTTCTTTTTCAGATAACGAGATAGCTTTCTTAACTGCTGTTGGGTTAACCCACGTCTGCCTGGCAATGTTGATTTTCAAGGTGACACTATTTTTTTTTCTCCAGGCGTCTCGCTGCCCTCCAGAAAAGACGAGAGCTTCGAGCAGCTGGCATAGAGATTCAGAAGAAAAGGAAGAAGAAGAGAGGAGTTGATTATAATGCTGAAATTCCGTTTGAGAAAAAGCCTGCTCTTGGTTTCTATGATACTTCTGAGGAGAATTACCAGGCCCTTGATGCAGATTTCAGGAAATTACGACAGCAGGATCTTGATGGGGAGCTAAGATCGTGAGTCCCTTTGAATCTGCAGATAGGTGCAGGAGGACTCTGAAGCCTTTATAAAGTGTCATAAAGCCAGGTTCTTAGGGTCTCCATCACTGTCATGTTTTTAGTATACAATATGATGTGCAGTTCTTTAAAAACATTTTAGTGTGTGTGTGTGTGTGTGTGTGTGTGTGTGTGTGTGTGTGTGGTGTGTGTGTGTTTTGAATATATTTGTGTTGCATGTATGTCATGGCACCCAAGTAGAGGTCAGAAGACATGGTTGCTTCCCTCCTGCCATGTGGGTCATGGGGTTGTCAGGTTTGGGAGGCTGGTTCCTTTACTTGCTAAACCATTTCATTGACTTGATATGTGTTTCTTGAATTGGTGCTTTAGGAGACTGTTGACATCTTTTCTTTTTTGAATATGCATGGGTGTTCTGCCTATATGTATGTGTGCCTCTTGGCCTTGGCACTCATGGAGGCCAGAAGACTCCCTGAACTGGAGTTACAGATGGTGATGAAATACAATATGGGTGCTGGAAATCAAACTGGGGTCATTTGGTAGAGCAGCCACCAGTGCCCTTAACCACTGAGCCGTCTCTCCAGCCTGATTACCATTACTAATGACATCTTTATTATTTGTTTATTTTTATTTTTTGAGCAGTGTCTCATCATGTAGCTCTAGCTGTCCTGGAACTCATACTTTAGGCCAGGCTGTCCTCAAACTCACAAAGATCCACTTGCCTCTGCCTCTCTAGTATTGGGATTAAACACCACTATGCCCAGTTTATTATTATTATTATTATTTTTATTTTTAGCAACTGACATCTTAATATTTTTGTACATTTGTAGTAAGTTAGATCTTATATTAACGACCTGAAGAAATCTTATCAAATCTAGTCCGGCTTATTATATTATAATTTGCTTGTATGTGTTGCCTATGGGTGTGTGTGTGTTGGTGCATGTGAGTGTGTGCTTATGTATTTGGAGAAGAGAGATCAACACTGAGTGTCCTTAGGAGCTGTTCACCTTGTACCCTCCCCTACTTCCACCCCGATACTAGGCAAGAGCTCTTCCATTGAGCTATAATCTCAGCCCTACCTTGTTATTTGAGATGAAGTTTTTCATTGGCCTAGAGCTCACCAATTTTGGTTTGTGAGCTCCAGGGTTCCACCTGATTCCATCTCTAGGTCTAGGAGTTGCAGTCAGTCTCAGTCAGTACCCCCTGGCCCCCCCCCCCCCGTTGTGTGTGTGTGTGTGTGTGTGTGAGAGAGAGAGAGAGAGAGAGAGAGAGAGAGAGAGAGGAGAGAGAGAGACAGACAGACAGACAGACACAAACCCTTGTGGAGTTGGTTCCCTCCTCGTACCTTTATATGAATTCTTGCAGTCAATTCAGATCATTGAGCTTTTGTGGCAAATAAATGCTTTGTGTGTTGAGACATCTCATTGATGTAACTGGCCCCTTCCCCATTTTTTCTTTTTTCTGAGACAAAGTTTCTCTGTAACAGTTCTGGAACTCTTGCTGTAGACCAGGCTGGCCTTGAACTCACAGAGATCTGCCTGCTTCTGCCTCCTGAGTGCTGGGATTAAAAGCGTGTTCCACCACTGCCCTGCCAACCTGTTTTATTTTTAAAGTGAAAAAATTTGCCTTTTTTTTCTTACAAAGAAAAGACAAAATGTTTACTGCATTCTTACGTCTTTACACGTGATGTAGCTAGGTAGATGTATTTGTGTTTTTATCTGTCTGTTTTTCTAGATTTAGATATTTAGGAGTTCCTGTGAGTCTTAGCATTTGCATGTTGTGGGATGGGCTTTATGTCGTCAGAGGGTTTTTATTGGCTACTCAGATCACTTTCATGTCTGTTGATACGGATTTTTACTTAGCCATCAGCCACTATGAAGCAGAATTTTCTTGAGTGTTTAGGACCTTTGTTTAGTTTGCTCTTCAAATAGCTCCAAGAATAAAACTGGGGGACTAGAAATATGGCTCAGCAGTTAAGAGCACTGGCTGCTCTCCCAGAGGTCCTGAGTTCAATTCCCAGCAAACACATGGTGGCTCACAACCATCTATGATGATAATCTGGTGCCCTCTTCTGGAGTGTAGGCATACATGCAGAATACTGTATATGTAATAAATAAATCTTAAAAAAAAAGAAAAAAGAATAAAACTAGTCATTTGGAAGGAGTACACCTGGCTGAGGAAGGGAGGAAGACAGGTAGGATGCTAAAATACTGCTTGAGGCTGGCTTAGGCTTCCAATAACCTTTGGGTGTCATTTGTCATTGTGACTACACACTTAATAGCTTTTTCTTTAGTTGGGCAAGATGGCTGAGCGGGTAAAGGGACCCGCTGCTGAACCTGAGTTTGATGCCTGGGACCCGTGTGGTGGAAGGAGGAGAGAGCAAGCTCCTACCAGCTGTCCTCTGGCTATCACATGCACACCATCGTGTGTGGGTGCACCCCAGCCCCCCAAATAAATAGATAAATGTTAAAAAAAAGTTTGTATGAACTTTTAAAATCATAAAAACTTAATAATGGGAGATTTAAACATTTATATATTTTAATTGTCTCCTTCATTTATCTTTTTCTACATTATTGTATTTTTATATTCACATATATTTTTATATGAATATAAACATAGTAAAGTTCTGGTATTTTAAAATATATAATGCTATACTTATCTTTATAGTTTCAAGTTTTATTAAATTAGTGTCCTCTGTTTTGTTAATAATTCTGTCATCATTCCAAGCTTGCATTCTTTTCATATGTACTAGATGTTATGATGTAGGGACAGCTTAACATAGGATTTTTGTTTTTAAAAAATTATGTTCTTAGAAATGTGATTGTTTAAAGCCTTAACATTTACATAGCTACTGATACTGTTGCCTGTGTGTGATCCTTTCTGTCTTGATCCATGACAGTGAGAAGGAAGGAAGAGATAGAAAAAAAGACAAACAACATTTAAAAAGGAAAAAGGAGTCTGATTTACCATCAGCTATTCTTCAAACTAGCGGTGTTTCTGAGTTTACTAAAAAGAGAAGCAAGCTAGTGCTTCCTGCCCCACAGGTAATCAGAAAAGTTGGTCATCCTGTGAATTTACATGTTTATGTCATAGTCAGCAATTATCCGTGGTCTGCTGTCTCAGGCCTATGTTTAATGCTCAAGAAACCACAGTCCAATGGCGACCCACACGGTTTTGTCCTAGGCTTCTGCTTCTAGTGGTAGTTCTTCTTTTATTTATTTATTTATTTTTGAGACAGGGTTTCTCTGTGTAGCCTTGGCTGTCCTGTCCTCACTTTGTAGACCAGACTGGCCTCACAGAGATCCGCCTGCCTCTGCCTCCCAAGTGCTTTTTTGACATTTCTTAATTGAATTTTTCCTTAATATTTTTAAAGATACTTCTTTTGATAAAATTAAAGAAGTAAAACTTTAGATGTTCCTAGAGATCTGGTGGTTTAATGAACTGTGTGTGATATTTAGTTGATTTTTAGTAGTGTTTTCTTTTCATTAATAGTTTTGTATAAGCACTTAGGTTCTTGATACAATCAATCGGTCTGTCAGTATATTGATTTAAAACATTTTAATAATAGCAAGCAGGTACACTAACATTGGAACCATACAAAGATTAGCATGGCTCCTGTACAAGGGTGTGTACACATTTAGGACTCATTTCATATTTAAAAAAAAGAAAACATGAGGCTGGGTGGTGAGGTGAGGGAGAGTGGAGTAGATCTGGGAGAACTCAGGGGGTATTAAATATGATCAGTAAACATTTATGGAATTTGAAAGAATTAATAAAAATACGAAAACACTTCTAAGTATGAAAATATAGCCACTGTAGCCAGTTGTTTATAATATGAATTCCAACCCCCACCCCCCAGTAGTAAAAGGAAGGCTTAAAGTTTTATTTGGAATTTTTAAAGCTAGGCAGTGTTAAGTGGTACAGTGAGGTCTTTCTGCCCTTGACCCAGCTCCAGCAAGTCATCCTTCTGAAACGTGGGAAGTTTAAGCTGCACTGTACTCTGGGAAAGGGCTTACTGGGCTGTTCTTGTCCTTAAGATTTCAGATGCAGAACTGCAGGAAGTTGTCAAGGTAGGCCAGGCCAGTGAAGTTGCAAGGCAGACTGCAGAGGAGTCTGGAATCACAAACTCTGCTTCTAGCACTCTCCTGTCTGAGTACAACGTCACAAACAACAGCATCGCTCTGAGAACACCACGGACACCGGCCTCCCAGGACAGGATTCTGCAGGTAAGCTGGCGTATCGTATAGTGAGCCGTTCACACTGTTGGTTGTCTTTGTGTTACCATGGAGGACATTGCCTGGTTTGGTTGTTTGAATTAGTCTTGATCACCGTGAACCTAGTGCATTTCTTACAGCACAAAGCTAAATTAGCAGGCTCAGTGGTGACTTTTTTTTGTTTGTTTGTTTTTTGTTTTTTTGAGACAGGCTTTCTCAGTGTAACAACTCTAGCTGTCCTGGACCTCTTCTCTGTAGACCAGGCTGGCCTCGAACTCATGGAGATCCTCCTGCCTCTGCCTCCCAAGTGCTGAGATTAAGGTGTGCGCCACCACTGCCCGGCTTGTGTAACAGCCCTGGCTATCCTGGAACTCAATCCATAGACCAGGCTGCCCTCAAACTCGCCTCCTGCCTCTGCCTCCCGAGTGCTGGGATTAAGTGGTGACTGTTTATTCACAGCATTTTGGAGCCAGTCTGGCCCTCTGCCTTCATTTTGTATTTGTCAAGAAGGTGCAAGCCTTACTCACTGTTTCATGCTCTTAAGTCTTATGTGTACGGATGTTTTGTCTGCATGTAAATATGTGCACCATTTGTGTGCAGTACCTGTATAGGTCAGAAGAGGGTGTTGGATCCCTTGGAAGTTGAGCTACAGATAGTTATGAGCTACCTTGTGGGTGTTGGGAATTGAACCTGGGTCATCTTCAGGAGCAGCCAGTGCTCTTATCCTCTGAGCTGTCTCTCCAGCCCTGCCTTCCAGTTATTGGGCCTGTGCCTGAAACTTTGTGGACCTGCTGCTGTGTGTCTCCAGGGCTGGCTCACAGCACTGGACATGGAGCAGAGCAGTGCAAGGACACTCTGCGTTGTGTTAGTGCCGCCCATAAATGGCAGCTGCTGCCTTGGTATGGCACCCATATCTTCATTTTGTCTTTGATGAACTAAAGGGGAGGGAGATTGTGGGAACATTTCAATCTAGCCAAGTAGACAGAATAATTCCCTGAGTAGGAGACAGCTCTCTGGGCCATTTGGTCATATCATTTTTGCGTGTTCTTAGGGATAGTATGTTTTCTGCCTTTACCAGCTTATAATCACGGTACATAAAGTAAGTCATGTTACCTCTGCTTTTCTGGGTGCTCTGTCATTTGGTCCTCACCTCTCTTAGGCAGAAGTTCAAAGCCTGTTTCTATCCAGGAGACACTTTGTATTTGGAAAGCAAGGGATATTCAGGATTTTGATAGTATGAAATTCTAGACTTTTCATGAGCAAAGATAATCATAATCATGGAGCAGGTCTTGCTCCAGCTGTCTGTGTTTTGCCTCTTAGTGATTTAACCTGTTTACTGTTCTCATGATTGCCATGGGTTAGGAATTTGAACAGAGCACATAAAAGTGCTTTCCCCTCTGCTTTAAGATGTCTAAGACTTCAGCTGGGAACACAGCATTTGAGGGTGACTTGACAGGTAGAACACATGGGGTGTCATCCTCATGTTTGGTAGTGATGCTGGATATGGTTGGTGAGTTGGCAGGGTGCATGGCATGAGTCTGCATCTACATCTTACATCTGCATGTGGTTTGTGCAGTCTTCAGCATGGCAGTTGAACGTCTTTCCTGGTATCTCAGGCTGAGCTAAGAGTAGAGGGAAGCTATATCATGGTTCTAAACTAGCCTTGGAAACCAAGCTATGTTGCTCTTGCTGTATTCTGTTAGTTAGGGTGAAATACAAGGCCACCTACATATAGAGTGAGTATGAGAGAGATGCTTATGCCTGTCTTTGAAAAATAAACTGCCACAGACTCCAAGCTGGGAACTAAGATGTTATAAGGCAAAGCTAGTTACGGCACAGTGAGAACCAAAAAGGGCCTTGTCAGCTCACGGTCTCAGTCAGAGGGTGCAGAAGGCTGAGACATGATTAAGTTGTCAAAGAGAATGTGGGGAAACTTTTAAAGAAACCTGACCCCATGAGTCTTGTAACGTGCACTGGCTGGTTGGGACTGTCTAAACTTCCCAGCAGGAGAAACAGACTCAGATGCTTGTGAACATTGGATAAAGAACTAGTGATGGAGCCAGACTAAAGCCTGGGTGTTGTGACATTTGGCCTCAGCTCATATCAGGGACTTTGAATTCTTTTATTTAAAAATTAATTAATTAATGGAAAGATAGATTTATTTATTTATTTATTTATTTATTTATTTATTTATTTATTATGTATACAGTGTTCTGTCTGCATGTGTACCTGCCTGCCAGAAGAGGGCACCAGATTTCATTACAGATGGTTATGAGTCAACATGTGGTTGCTGGGAATTGAACTCGGGACCTCCAAAGATCAGCCAGTGCTCTTAACCTCTGAGCTATCTCTCTAGCCCGGGACTTTGGATTCTTAGTACTTGATTGTAAAGAGATCTAGCATGGATATGGGAGAAACTCTTGGGTAATGGCAGTTCATACATGAGCTCATAGCAGTGTTGTACCCCCTCCCCCTTTTTTGATTCAGGTTCTTAGGCAGCATAGGTTGGCCTTAAATTCACTGTAACCGAGGGTAGCCTTGAACTGCTGATCGTTTTGCCCCTCATCCTAGGTGCCAGGATTACAGGCACCCACACCTGGAGACAATAGCATGCCTTGATGCGTGAATTTTATTCAGAGCTCCTGATGGGATATGTTAGGCTGACAAAGGAATGCTGAAGTCTGTTATGGCACAGTCTTCATTTTCTTGGTTTTCATTGATAAGATGCATTGAAATTTGTGTACTAGGGTCAGAGGAAGGATTCCACTAGCTTTTCTTTTTTGTTTTATTTTCATGGTTTATTTATTATGTATATATAGTTTTCTGTCTGCAAGTACACCTGCATGCCAGAAAAGAGGGCACCAGATCTCATTGTAGATGGTTGTGAGCCACCATGTGGTGGTTGGAATTGAACTTGGGACTTTTGGAAGAGCAGCCTCTAAGCCATTTCTCCAGCCCTCTTTTATTTATTTATTTGTTTGTTTGTTTGTTTTAAGTGCATTGGTGTTTTGCCTGCATGCATGTGTGTGAGATTCCCTGGAACTGGTGTTACAGACAGTTGTGAGCTGCCATATAGGTGCTGGGAATTGAACTTGGGTCCCCTGGAAGAGCAGCCAGTGCTCTTAACTGCTGAGCCCTCTCTCTACTCCCCTCCCTCTGCCCCTATTAGCCTTTCTGAACTGTTGTGCCCTCTTCTTCATCTCCAGGAAGCTCAGAACCTCATGGCCTTGACCAATGTGGACACTCCATTGAAAGGTGGGCTTAATACCCCACTGCACGAGAGTGACTTTTCTGGTGTGACCCCACAGCGGCAGGTGGTACAGACTCCAAATACAGTTCTGTCCACCCCTTTCAGGTATTTGAAAAAAGCATGTTTTATATTTCAGAAAATATATTTTGAGTCTAAGAACTTGGGTGGTGTTGTCTTGTTTTTTGGTTTTTTTGGAGTAATGTTGATAGAGAATGGAAACAGTTCACTTTGCCCTTTTAATGTCTCCCTGATTGGGTTGCCCGGTGTGTTTGGAGGCCAGAGGAGGGCATTGGCTCCCGCAGAACTGTTGTTCAGGATGGTTGTGAGCCACCATGTGGGTGCTAGAAATTGAACCCAGGTCCTCTGGGTCCTCTGGCTCTTAACCTCTGAACCATCTCTCAAGCTCTGGTATTTACTTTTAGCTGTTAGTTAAGCCCTTCATGCATTATTTAGGATAGAAATGCCCACGTCCATTATACTTGTAGATGACAGCAGAATCAAGAAGCATTGGAAGCTAGTCTTTGTATAATACTTATTGCTTCCTGTGAGGCTAAAGAGAGCCTAATCTCTATTTTCCTGTGTATATCTTGTCTCTCAAATAGAGTGTAAGCTCCTTGGGGGCAGGGACCATGTCTTAAATGATAACACCGAGCCTGTCGGGAATCATCTGGCAGTACCATCAGTCTGGAACACAGCCAAGATACAGGAAGTAAGCAACTGAAACCAGAAAGGTTGAATAATTAAAATACAAGTTTCAGCTGGACTTTATTGTTAAGAGAGTCTAAACTCAGAGCCTGTTCATACTTAGATGTGACTCTAAAAATGTGGTGTTTGTTTTCCAAACAAAATATAAACGCATAAACCACTCAAAGTGCACACTTGCTGGAAGTGAACGTAACATGAAAGCTAAAGCTAAAGACTTAAGGATGGAGGCGTTGAGCACATTGAACTCAGTGAGTCATCTGGGGCCTCTGAGTGCAGTGGCCAGCCTCACTGCCAGCTGCTTGCTTTTAGTTACCCTGACACACCAGAGGGTTGAAAAAAATGTTTGGTGGACCTAATATAGGAAGGCAAAACATTAGATGTTAGGGCTAGAAGCCAGTAGAGTATGTGTAAATACTATGTTCACCAAACCAAGCTTCTGTTTTGATCTAGATAATGCAATGAAAGTAAGAGAGAGGTTTGGGTGTCCTTGTTCCTTATTTCATGCATTTACATGACTTAGATTTCTGCTTATCTAGGACTCCTTCTAATGGAGCTGAAGGGCTGACTCCCCGGAGTGGAACAACCCCCAAACCAGTCACTAATGCCACCCCAGGCAGAACACCTCTTAGAGACAAATTAAACATTAATCCAGAGGATGGAATGGCAGACTACAGTGACCCCTCTTATGTGAAGCAGATGGTAAGTGTCAGTTCTCTTTTATATTTATATATTCAATGCTGAGCATTGACCTCAGGGCCCTTCAGCCTGCTAAGGAGGTGTACTACACTGAGAGACACCCCAGCCCTACATTTTAAAATTAAATTGATTTTTTTGTTTTTATGTGCTCTGGTGCTTTGCCTGCATGTGTGTCAGTGTGAGGATGTTGGATCCCCTGGAGCTGGAATTACTGACAGTTGTGAGCTGCAATGTGGGTGTTGGAAATTGAACATAGGTCTCCTGGAAGAGCTGCTAGTGCTCTTAACTACTGAGCCATCTCTCCAGCTCCATTTTTCTTTTCCTTTTTTTGGGGGGTAATACCAAATCAAATGCAGATCCTAACAAGATTTTTTTTCTCTTTTCCTGAAGAGGTAATTTTGAGACATTATTAAGATCATAAAATACACTGATTTATTACAAGTCAAGGTTTTGTTTGATGTTTATATACAAAGATAAGAAAATAAACAAAAAGTTGGGGATCACTTTTCTAGAGTTACTACTAACTCTAGAAATCTAGCTAATTGTTTTATTTAAAATTATATTTTATTTTCTTATCTAGGGTGTATTCTTGTGGCATGTGTGGTACACACACATATACTATGGTGTGCATGTATGGGAAGGAATTGGTTCTCTCCTTCCACCATGTGCATCTTGTGAATCAGACTCAGATGATGAGTGTTGGAGGCAAGCACCTTTACTGGTAGCGCCATCGTGCTGGCTCCAAGCCAGCTGTTTGAGACACGTTTTGTTTTGTTTTGCTTTTGAGGCTCAAGCTGGGTTTGAGTTTGTGGCAATCCTGCTTCAGTCTAGGTATGTGTCATATGCCCTGCTGTTTCAGAAGGTCCTATAGAGTCTACTAGTGTGACTTGAGAAGGACCAATTCTTTTCTGCAGGAAAGAGAATCTCGTGAACATCTCCGTCTAGGGTTGTTGGGCCTCCCTGCACCTAAGAATGATTTTGAAATTGTTCTACCAGAAAATGCTGAGAAGGAGCTGGAAGAACGTGAAATAGATGATAGCTACATTGAAGATGCTGCTGATGTGGACGCTCGAAAGCAGGTGAGAAGTGTGGGAGAGCATCATGAGTCTGGCCATGCGACTGTTGGCAGGCTTTAGGGTGCTGGGTCGCACAGCAGATGCTGACATCGCAACTCTTAACAATAGCAAAATTGCAGTTAGGAAGGAGTAACAACAATAAGTTTATTATTGCAACTGGAGGTCAAATGCTGGCTTTAGCTTTGGGTGAAAGCAAAGAGTTGTGTTGTGGGAATTCAGGCAAGAAAGGTAAGTTAGGTATCTGGTGGGCAGAGCCAGGCGTCCTTAGCATCTATTTTGTAATGAGAATTGATTCCTGGGGCCTTGACATTATCTCTCTATATCCTTACACAGATTTCCATGGCTTAAGCTTTTGGATATAGTTGATCAGAAATGTCAGCTGCTGTATAGCTACAATAATGGATATAAATTCCCTTTTTAGGCCATACGAGATGCTGAGCGTGTAAAGGAAATGAAACGAATGCACAAAGCTGTTCAGAAAGATCTACCAAGACCATCTGAAGTGAGTGGTGAAAATTTTGATTTAGGAAGTTTGTTTCTTTACATGGTATTAGTGCCTTTTCTTTTCTTTTCTCTCCTCCTCTTCTTCTTCTTCTTCTTTTTTAAATCTCATTTATAAAGGCTTTACCAAAATTTTATCTGCTTTCTGGAATATAGTGAAGTAGTTTTCAAATCCCGTCTTGAAAATACTGCACTAATACCATTATGGATTTTGAAGTGGGAGGGATTTAGGAATGGGGGCAGAAATTGCTCTTGAAAATATGAAACTGCTACTTAGTTCATGCTGTAAAAGCAGGGACAGTGTATTGTAGATATGTCTGATAATTTTACTTGTCTTAAAATTTTAGGTAAATGAAACTATTTTAAGACCTTTAAATGTAGAACCACCTCTAACAGATTTACAGAAAAGTGAAGAACTGATCAAAAAAGAAATGATTACAATGCTTCATTATGACCTTCTACATCACCCCTATGAGCCATCTGGAAATAAAAAAGGAAAAAATGTTGGATTTGCTACCAACAACTCAGAGCACATTACCTATCTTGAGCATAGCCCTTACGAGAAGTTCTCCAAAGAAGAACTGAAAAAGGTAGGGTTGAGTAGGGTATCATCATCGTGACATTTGAGCACGTGTTAGGTGCTGTGTGTCACAGAACGTACATGGGCATACTGCTACTCAGAACCGAGATGCTATGAAGAGGATATGTTGTTTTTCTTCTACTTTGCATGTGGTATATTTGTATGTGTGTGGAGGGGCGGGTGAGGATGTGTGCGTGGGTGCATAACCCGTGTGCATGTCCATGTGCAGGGGGCATGTCAGGTGTCTTCTTCTGTTGCTCTCTACCTTATTTTTGAGATAGGATCTCTCTTACCAAACTTGGGACTTGCCATTTTTGCTAGACTGGCTGGCAGCAAGTTGTAGGGCTCTTCCTGCGCCACTCCCACACCCCATGTTGGGCTTACAGGGGTGTGCCCAGGTTTTATGTGAGTCTTAGAGTTCCAAACTTTAGGACTTTGTGCTCACACAGCAAACACTTTCCCCACTGAGCTTTTTTCCCTGACCTCTAGGATGTGTTTTAAACACTATGTTACTAGTTACAGAGGCTTTGGTGGCAAGGTAGTTTTGATTTGTAGGTATTGCTGGCATTGGTTTCCTCCGATTGCTATTTTCCTTTGCTAAAGTCTGCATTTGAAAATCTTTAGTACTTCAGTGATATTTAGACTAATACAAAAGGCATGAATTCTATTTTATGGTAGTATAAATAAGCAGTTCTAGTTGGGAGCTCTGATGGTTTGATTATCTCCTCTAGGACTCCTGTTGAAATTACCACTGTAGCAGTATTTAGATGTGGGGCCTCAAGAGGTCATTAGTTGTTGAGGGCGTCACATGAGTGGGTTAGTTGTTCTGTAGTAAGCTACTTCTTTAGTGAGTGATGGTCTCTGCCAGTTTGTGATTCAGTCAGAAGGGCCTCATCAGATGTGAGATTTGAATTGATTGACAGGATTATTTGAAATAATGCTAAATGTTCTGTGTTTTATCTGCTTAGATCCATCTTTGTTCTGAAAAGAGTTTAAAGCAGCTAGATATTTATTTAGCAGATTTTATTTATTTATTTATTTATTTATTTATTTTTGTTTTTTTGAGTCAGAGTTTCTCTGTGTATCCTTAGCTGTCCTGGAACTCGCTCTGTAGACCAGGCTGGCTTCAAACTCACAGTAATCCGCCTGCCTCTGCCTCCTGAGTGCTGGGATTAAAGATGTGCGCTACCACTGCCTGGCTTCTTTTATTAAAAAAAAAAATTTTTTTAAAATGAATTTATTCAGATTACATCTCTATTGTTATCCCATCCCTTGTATCCTCCCATTGCTCCCTCCCTCCCACTTTCACCCTATTCCTCTCCCCTATGTCTGTGACCGAGGGGGACCTCCTCCCCACTCTGTGGTTCCAGGCTATCAAGTCTCATCTTGGTAGCCTGCTTATTCTTTCTCTGAGAACCACCAGGCCTCCCCACTATGGGGAGGTGGTCAAATGTGGGGCACCAGAGCTCATGTTCAAGTCAGTCCTCGCTCTCCACTCAACTGTGGAGAGTTTTTATGCGTGTTTTGCCTGCATGTGTGTCTGTATGCCACATGTAGCATGTGGAGGCTAGAAGAGGGCGTGGGATCCCCTGGAACTAGAATTGAATGTGGTTATGAGCCACCATGCGGGGCTGGGAACCAAACCTCTGCATGAGCAGTAAGTGAGCCATCTCTCCAGCCACTGGATTCTTTGTGTTAATCATTTTTTTTTTTTTAATTTGGTTTGCTTTCTTTCTTTCTTTCACTACATTGATTATATTTTTTAAATTGTGTGTGTGTATCAATGGGCGTGTGCCATGGTTCATGTGTAGAGGTGGGAGGACACTTGGTGTGAATAATTTCTCTTGTTCACCATGTTGGAATAAGGCATTGACTCAGGTTGTCGTGTTTGGTGGTTAATGCCCTTACCTGGAGCTCTGTCTTGTAGCCCAGAGTCAGCCTATTTTAGTTGAGAATTGGGCTCAGAGGAGCTAGGCATTGCAGGCAGCTGCTTACACAGGGGGAAGCTGTGATGGAACCTGGCCTGCCCTGTTCCTTCTCTTACTCTACCGCCTTAAACTGCTTTAGTAGAGAACTCAGGCTGCTTTATGCTCCACTGTCTGACTGCTTACGCCCTCAGTCTTACTCTTGGTGATACCAGAGATGCTCCTTCAGAATGAGAAGGAGGCTTGGGTTCCCTTTCAGCTTGTGAAATCATGAGTGGAAGGTGGGATGGAGCACTCCTAAGCCAGCATTGGTGTCTTTGCCTTAGATTCTGCTTCATCTGATTACTACTGATATGGTCCTGGGCAAGTTGTTTAATTATCTGAGCCCAAGTTCATCAGCTTTAAAATGAAGTCAGTATTGGCTAGTGTATAAGGTGGTGAGATTTTTTTTTTTTTTTAAAGTCTGCTCTGTAGACCAGACTTGCTCTGGTTTGAATTCTCAGAGATCCACCTGCTTCATACTTGCCATGGTTGCAGTTTTGCAAGTACTGAAGACTTTTGAACCCAGTTTCTGGCCCACAGTGATTGGCACACATCTGAGACATTGCTGTTACAGTTAGTGACAGTGGGTGCTTGTGCTCTTGGAGAAGTGGTTTGCATCTTAGAGCCTTCTCTGTATGTATGTGTGTGATTGTACATGTTTGCTGTGTGTGTATATATGTCATACATATACCAGAGGACTAGGGCATCTTCCTCCATCATTCTCAGCCCTGTGTCCTTGAGATATAGGATATGTTCTTTTTTTTTTTTTTTTTTTAAATACTTATTTATTTATTATTTATACAATGTCCTGCCTGCATGTACACCTGCATACCAGAAGAGGACACCAGATCTCATTATAGATGGTTATGAGCCACCATGTGGTTGCTGGGAATTGAACTCAGGACCTCTGGAAGAGCAGATGGTGCTCTTAACCTCTGAGCCACCTCTCCAGCCCTAGGATATGTTCTTTGTTTCTTTGTTCTTTGTTTTGGTTTTTCAAGACAGGGATTCTCTGTGTAACCCTGGCTGTCCTAGAACTCACTCTGTAGACCTGGCTGGCCTTGAACTCAGAGGTACGCCTGCCTCTGCCTCCCAAGGGCTGGGATTAAAGGTGTGCGCCACCACCACCTGGCAAAGATATAGGATATATTCCATGCCATCTTTCACTGAACACAGGAGCTTGCAGTTTTGGCTGGCTGGCTGGCTGAGGGTACAGACACATGGTCATAGCTGCTGTTTTCTTTCTTTCTTTTTAATGTTTTTTTTTTTTTTTTTTAAATTAAAAAAAAAGGGTATTGGGGATTCAAACTGAGGCCTTCAAATTTGCAAAGTAGGTACTCTTACCTGTTGAGCCATCTCTTCAGCCTCTACTTAGACGTTAATCCATTTAGCTTAGGTATCACCCATCCCTTTCTAGAAACTAACCCACTAACCAACCCTTGCCATTGGTTTAAGGAAGGAGGGAAATAAACTAGTCTTAAGCGTGTGGTGGTGCAAAGTGTATGCTTCAACTTAAATTATTACTGTGAACAGGCCCAGGATGTTCTGGTACAAGAGATGGAAGTGGTAAAACAAGGAATGAGCCATGGAGAACTCTCCAGTGAAGCTTACAACCAGGTGTGGGAAGAATGCTACAGTCAAGTCCTGTATCTTCCTGGTCAGAGTCGCTATACAAGGGCTAATCTTGCTAGCAAGAAGGACAGAATTGAATCACTTGAAAAGAGACTTGAGGTTGGTATACATTTACTTACCTGTTTACATTTTGTGTGTGTGTGTGTGTGTGTGTGTGTGTGTGTGTGTGTGTGTGTGTGTGTGATGTATATGTGGGTGCTTAAGCTGCAGTGCATGTGGAAGTCAAAGGAAAGCTTTGTAAAGTCAGTTTTGTCATTCCCTTCTAAGTGGGATCTGCCTTGAATTCAGGTTGCCAGGGTTGCACCACAAGTGCTTTACCTGCTGAGACATCTCCACTGCCCTTGGTATCCTTTTAAAATTGTAATTTCAGTGTCCCTAAATTGAAATTGTGACCCAAGTAAACTAGGCCTGGGCAGCTGATTGCTCTGTACTTCTTGAAATCTTTGCTGAGTACCCACCTGTCAGTCAGAACGTTTCACATGAGGGAGGAGAAATTACTAAAGTGACACTGGTTGCTCAAAACAAGGTGGGTCAGTGAAATCTCAGCAGTGGGAGCTGTGATCTGTAGCCCAGACAGCATGTTTACAGACCTTCAGTACATGTCTGTGCGTCTTGATGTGAGAGGTTTGAGTCAGTGTGGAGCTGTTGTGTAGACAGTGGCTTCCATGATTGCCCATGTCTGGGAAGCATTGAAGCCTAGTGACAGCCGCTCATGGCTTGTGGTTTCTTAGTATAATGTTCATGTTTTGAATTCCAGAATCTGTAGACATTTTGCTAGTGGCATGTAAATTGTGGTTCACAGATCAGCAGGCTGCCTTGTAGATCCACCCCCCACCCCCTAGAGATTTTGAGACAGGGTCTTACTGTGTAACTCTGGCTATCCCTGTAACTGACTGTGTAGACCAAACTGGCCTCAAATTCATAGACATCTGCCTGCCTCTGTCTCCTAAGTGCTGGGATTAAAAGTGTGAGCAACCAGACCCAGCATGCTTTGTGGATTTTTAATGGTGGTTTTTAGGGATGTCTCTGAAGCCAAGATTGGATGGGGGAAGAAAAAGGGGTTCTTAGGCTATTGATTTAGAAAATGGCCTCAGTTTCCCTTTTGATGTAATTGCTAGTTACTGTTTTTAAACAGGTAGATTTGAGAGTATTTTTGTTTAGGGCTAAATCTAGATATTAGAATTACTTGGGGTGGTTGAGAGTGATTGGAGCCAGAGAAATGAACGAGAAAAAGCAGTATCTCTTAATATGAATATCTTATTTCAACCTTTATGACCACATGTATTATGACACACATGTTCATGCCTGAGTGCCTGTTGAGTTAGGACATTAGTCTTTTAAAGCAATTCTTGTGGTGCCAGGGCTTTGAGTGTGTAGTTTTATAACTTCCAGTAGGTGGTGCTGTTGCTCTGCTTTAATTCATAGTTAAAGTTCTTGGAGACAGAGCCTGAGCAGTTAAACTGTAGGTTCTACTTTATGTTGTGCAGGCTTTGTGTCTTATAAATGGTAGCTACAGATCTAGGGCCCGCTCTGTAATTGATTGGTAAGCTGTTTGTAATGTTTTCTTGTAACATTTTTATATAAATACTTCAATCTCTTACTTAGTTTGAAACTCTTCTCATTTTGAGGTGGGTAAATTATGCTGCAAGGACATTTTGTGTTGTTTAAAATAAAAAGAAAAATTTCCCTGAATTTCATTTCCTCTGTTGAGGTACTAACTTTGATGACAGCCAATGAATGTCACAAAGTGAGTGGTGCCATAAAGTACAGTAGCTTTTCCTTCACTGTTGAGAATTCTGAAGGGAAAAGCCCAGAAAGAGCTCTGCTGTTGTGTTGGAGATTTACTTGGGTTGTTGATGAGCAATCATTAAAAACATGTGGCTCTCTTTGTTCATCTCATGCCAGGAACTGAAATCTTCTGTTGAGAACTATTTTTGTTGAGGGATTGGTGATTTTGGAAGAATATTAATAAAACTATCTGAAGTAGTTTTTTTTCTTGACTCCTGGGTAACTTGGTTCATTGTTAACCCAGCTAGTTTTAATTTTAAGTAATACTAAATCAAATCCTTCAATTAGTAAGCTTCTCTTATTCCAAACGAAAATTTACTAAATCTTCAGGGAGAAGAAACTTAGAGATCCAAATAAACAAAACCTTCATCTATTTTGTATCTAGCCATAATTTACAGCTAGATTTCTCATAGCTTCTGAAGACACAGTTTTACTGGTTTGAAATACATGGTTTTTCTAGTTTTGCGGTAGTTCTTTAATCATCTTAGTTGATTGCTAAATTATAAACAACATTCAGAGTTTGTTGTGGGAAGGAACTGCAGTTACATGGTGTAAACTAACTGGTAAACCTCCACTTGAGGCTCAGGGAGGTGGGCTTTTTGGGCAAGCACAGTGCACCATGGCTGCCAGCATTTGACTTTGCTGCCATGAACTTTGGAGTAGTGAATCCACATTGTGGCCTCATCTCAAGCCTCCCAGGCAAGATGACGTGCAGAGCCATCATGGCTATTGTCTCCCACGTGTATAGTTACAATACGCCCTGAGGGTTATACTGTGGGTAGCTTTTGAGCCACATCGAATCATTAACATTTGGAACTTAGCACTTTTATTTAAGTCCTGAAGATACTTAAAACTGGGCCTCAGCAGATAAGAACACTGGCTGCTCTTTCAGAGGATCCAAGTTCAAATCTCAGCACCCACATGGCAGCTGACATCTGTCTGTATTCAATTCCAGTCCAGCCTTCACACAGACTTAATGCAGGCTAAACACCAATGTTCATACTAAAAATAAGTAAATAAGTAATTAAAAAAGATAATAACAGCTAATAGACCCACCTCATTTGATGCAGATTGTGGTTGGTTGAGTTGCTGTTCCGTGGAGCCTGTTAAGCACTGTAGACTTCTGGATTGTAGCTGAATTCGCTCTGGAGACAGAATTAACTAGAACCTTGTCAGACGTTTGTTTGTGAAGGGGCAAACAGAAATAAGAGCCCAGGAAAGTTGTGCAAGCACAGCGTGCAGAAGGCATTTTAACATGCAGCAGAAAGTTCTGAGCCTTGAAATAACTTTGGGGCCATTACAAGCTCCTGCAGGAGGTTGGAGCTTTTGCTGTCTCTGGGGATTTCCCCCAGAGTAACAGAGAGGCTCCATGTCTGTTCCATGCCATGACTCTTAGAAAATGAGGGATGGCTGTAATTTGTTGTAGAAAAAAAAAAATCACCAAATTGTTAAAAATAAAATGTTTTCCCCTTATTTATTCACACAGTTAGTGACTATTACCAGATACCCACTGTGTTCCAGACACTGCTCTGGGCTGGATACATAGTGGAGAACAAGACAGACAGGCGCTTTCACTCTTGTGGGCTTTGGTTATCTACAAAACACGAGCGGAGGGCTTTGTTTTCGGATGATGCTAGGCATTGAGTCATTTCTGTATTTGCGAAGTGCAAAAAGAATCTGAAGTGTTCTAATTTGTTTCCACTTGAGTGGAAATGGGAAATCATCTGAAGACAAAATTAGTTTGGGTGAAGCAGTTTCCAGTAGGTACAGAAGTGAAATGAAAAGCCAGAATTTAGGCCCTGCCATTAAGTTTAATAGTATTTGAAATTGTAACTACACTGCTGTGTTGAGGAAGCTTGGCTGGAAAGTGGGTTTTGTCATTTTAGCTATAAAAATGAAAAGGCTTTCCTTAAAGGTAGAAACCTGGCCCCATGTGTTACTATTCCCCATATTTTACTGGTACAGTCAGTGTAGTCAAGACATATTATATAATGTTGACTTCTTGGAGATAAGTGACGTAAAGAACACAGATAGCAGTTTGAGGGCCCTCTCAGTCTGTCTGTAAAGCTCTGCCAAGGACCCTGGCTTGCCTGAGGGTTATATTTCAGCAGAGTTGGCTGTACAGTGGATCCCATTTTTCAGTGCTTTTCATTATATAGGTGGGTATTTTAACATAGGGGAAAATGTGCTTCTTACTCCAGAGTGAAAACTTAGGCTAAGGATTAAATTGGGGGGCATGGCTGGATAGAGAAGTCTGTATTGGAAATGCCTCTGAAGCCAGCTGTTTCTGTTCTCCTGAGGTGGGGATGGTTGGAGTAGGTGGCCAGAGGTACAGAGGAGGGCTCATCAGTCCTTTGTAATTCTCTTTCCCCAATTCTGCTGTCTGTCATGCCTCTTCAGAGCACTAGTTGTTGCTGGGAAGAACTCAGATAAAAGCTGGACCCTCAGGTCAGAGATTGAGCAGCACTGCTACGGTGCTCAGTCCTCCTCTGCGTAAGTTGAGTTCATTTGGGTCATTTGTGTTTTACCTCCTAATCTGCAGATGCAGCCTGCTCTGTGATGCTCTGCCAGGTGATTGCCTACCTTGCTGGTTACCTGGTTTCACTGGGCACTGAGTGATAACCTGCTAAGTCTTATAGATGATGACTGTAATCAATTGACCGTGCATCTCATTAGGAGAGGGAAGGGCCACGGAAAAACTTGACATTATTAAGGAGCGTAGCAGTGAAAGGAGAGGTACTCCCGACTTGCCTGTGAATGTGGTGATTGCACTGCATCCTTACTGGGACAGGATCATCAGGCTGAGTGATGGACTGGGCAGTGAGCTGCAATTTGCTGTGTGTTTATTTTGGGTGTCCCTCAAGCTCTTTTTATATAAGGTTATATTTTGGCCCCTTAAGCAAGTTTCAGTGAGGGATGCTCTGAATGTTTCTGAACCTCGCTGGAGTGGACTTAAACTACAGACAGTACTGGAGACCCAAGGAGAACGTGTTTATTTTGGAATTACTTAAGCTTACTAACCTTAACAAACTCAGTGAGCTTGAAAGTAACAATTACACTTTTATAATCCCATACAGCTCCCTTTGTAATGACCCAAGGAAACACTTACGGGTCTACTGATTCATCTCCTGGGGACCATCAGTTTTCCCTTGGTCCCCGGCCAGTCATTTTTAGACAGTTTCTCTTCTATGCACTTAAAAATAACATTTCTAGACGTTTTTCTAAAAATAATACCTGTGCTTTGTAAGAGAAATAGAAAAACTACAGAAGAAGCTTACTGTTCAGAAGCCTGCTCGCTAGACAGTTTCCTCAGACTTTTTGAACAGTACACACATGTATACACATATACTTTTCTTTTCTTTTCTTTCTTTCTTTCTTTTTTTTTTTTTTTTCGAGACAGGGTTTCTCTGTGTAGCCTTGGCTGTCCTAGACTCTCTTTGTAGACCAGGCTGGCCTTGAACTCACAGTAATCCACCTGCCTCTGCCTCCCTACTGCTGGGATTAAAGGTGTGGGTCACCACGCCCAGTTACGCTTTTCGTTTAAAATATTTTTATTTATTTAATTTTATGGTGTGTGTGTGTGTGTGTGTGTGTGTGTGTGTGTGTGTGTGTGTGATGTGCCTACTTGATTGTATGTAAGTGTGCCATGTATGTGCCTAGGGGCCATGGAGGCTAGAAGAGGGTATTGATCTCCTGGAACTGGCGATGGTTGTGAGTCTCCATGTGGATGGTGGGAATTGAACTTGGGTCCTCTAGAAGAGCCCTTCTTTTCTTCTTCTTCTTCTTTTTTTTAAAATTCATTAGTTTAATTTTATGGTGAGTGCTAATGTGAATGTGCCTGGTTGTCTGTGTACCATGTGCACAGGAAGCCCGTGGAGGGCAGAAGAGGTGGTGGAGCCTCTGGAGCTGGAGCTAAGGATGGTTGTGAGCTGCTGCCCTGTGGGTGCTGGGAACCAAGCCCAGGTTCTCGTGCAAGAGCAGAGGACGTCTCTTCAGCGACGTCTACAACCTTAACTCAATGTGTAAAGAAAGGAAAGCTTTATAACTGAATTGAAATGATCCTGTACCATGTTTTCCACCCAATAGTATAATAGTGTAAATAGGAATTTAAGAAAAAAGAATGCTCACTTCCATTTAAACTCTACAGGAAAGTGTAGCTTTTATAAAATCTGTAAGCACCAGTTATATTTATGTTTGCTACTGCTTACGAGGTTGTTAAGTCTACCCTTTTAATCTTATGAACCATCACAAGTGTGTATTATCTACAGTTTGTTTAGCATAAAATAATTAGAAACTGCTGGGTGTAGTGGTGCACACCTTTAATTCCAGCACTCAGGAGGCAGAGACAGGCAGATCTCTGTGGGTTCGAGACCAGCCTGGTCTACAAAGGGACTCCAGGACAGCCAGGGCTACACAAAAAAACCTTTTCTCAAAACAACAACAACAGAAACCGTATGTATGTATGTATGTATGTATGTATGTATGTATGTATGTATGTGTGTTGGTTTTTTGCAGAAGGGTTTCTCTGTGTAGTAGTCCTGGCTGTCCTGGAACTCTCTTTGTAGACCAGGCTGGCCTCAAACTCAGAGATCCGCCTGCCTCTGTCTTTGAGTGCTGGGATTGAAGGCGTGCTCCATCACTGCCTGGCTAACAATTACATTAAAAAAAAAAGATTTATTTATTTATTATTTTGTATACAGTGCTCTGTCTACAAGTATACCTGCAGGCCAGGAGAGAGCACCAGATCACATCATAGATGGTTGTGAGCCACCGTGTTGTTGCTGGGAATTGAACTAAGGGCCTCTGGAAGAACAATCAGTGCTCTTAACCTCTGAGCCATCTCTCCAGCTTGTGACTTTAGATTTAAAATCTTCTTCCTGAATAGCGACAGGCCTGCACTTCGAGACCTGAATGGATGTTTATCTTGCTAGGGAGCCTGAGTGAATAGTGGTTTGTGTAGAAGTGAGTGCTCCCTGTTGGTGGGTACTTTCTCATAGGTAGAGGCCTGATCCACCTACACATATGATCCTAATTGGCTATTCAGGATGCTTTCTAGTACTGTAAATCTCAATGATGAAGATACTTATCTCCTTGGACTTTTCTTATCTTGAGTAGGTTGTACACATGTACTTTCTGACATACACAACAGACAGGCTCTACAGCTGCTGAAAACCCTGACACAAATTCAGTGTAATGAAATAAAACTGAGTTTTACTTGATTGTTCTGGAGAGGGGCAGTGGTTAAATAGGGAGGCAAAAGAGGAATGCTTCTCTGCTTGTCCCTGCTGCACACTGGCTGAGAGTCCCTTGTCCAGATGTTTGGATTAGAATGAGGAGTCTTTGTGTACATATGTATCCATAGTGAGGAGCCCTTGGATGCAAAGTCTTTGTTTCTTATATCCCTCATGCAAATAGCCTGAAGGTAATTCTATTTTTTAAATGTTACAATATGGCATTTTATATAATTTTGTGACCTGTCAAATGAGGTTAAATATAAAATTTCTACTTAGGGTAACATGTCAGTGCTTAGAACATGTTAGATTTTGGAACACTTTAATTTCATATTTTCAGATAGATGTTCGTCCTTTTAAAATAATTGAATAGCCGTGTGTGTGTGTGTGTGTGTGTGTGTGTGTGTGTGTGTGTGTGTGTGTACGTACGTACGTACACGCGCTTACAGAAGCCAGAAGAGAGTTGCAGGTGGACGTCAGCCCCCAAGTGGGTGCTATGAACCAAACTCAGGTGCTCTGAAACAGTAGCAAGAGCCTTTTAATAGGCAAGACATCCTTCTAGCCCCTTAAACAGTAGTTTTTGAAAGTTGTTAGAATAAGTGCCTTTTTGTTTTTGTGGTTTTGTAAATGTATTGTCTCACTGTGGCCTTACATTCACGAAGATCCACCTGCTTCTGTGCCATCACATTGGGCAGGGTGAGTGATCCTTAGGATGTAGCAGGCTTTAGAGGAACATTTGGTAAATCAGATGTAAGAGGCTGCATCATTTCCTTAAGCCAGTATTGTTTTTAGTTTTTCAAAATAAAGTTTCAATAGGGCAGCTGTTAATGCCTAATTAAAAGAAGTAAGTTAACATTCAGAGTAAGGAGCTTTAATGTGACATTTATGCACATGTCAGTGTGCTTGCTCCTATATGACATTTATACACACACGTCAGTGTGCTTGCTCCTATATGACATTTATACACACACGTCAGTGTGCTTGCTCCTATATGACATTTATACACACACGTCAGTGTGCTTGCTCCTATATGACATTTATACACACACGTCAGTGTGCTTGCTCCTATATGACATTTATGCACACACGTCAGTGTGCTTGCTCCTATATGACATTTATACACACGTCAGTGTGCTTGCTCCTATATGACATTTATGCACACACGTCAGTGTGCTTGCTCCTATATGACATTTATACACACACGTCAGTGTGCTTGCTCCTATATGACATTTATGCACACACGTCAGTGTGCTTGCTCCTATATGACATTTATACACACACGTCAATGTGCTTGGTCCTGTTTGCTCTCCCTGCCATCTGCCCCCTTTCCTGCTTCCCCTCCTCATCCTCTGCTCATTTGTTTTCTAAAGGACTTAGGAATATGAATTGATAACAACTGGTTTTCTGTCAGGTTTTTGTCCTTTAAACCATCATCTTTTATCTTCTGGCACCTCAGGTCTTGTAGTTACAGGATGCCTTTTCTTTCTAGTGTGCTTAGCAGTCTTGAACAGTTACTGATATTTTCCTTTCCACCTTAATAATTAGATAGTAGGTATCCAATAACTAAAATTTAGTACTGAAAGCCACCTTTAATTTTTTTTTTATGTCTGATGACTAACTCCACCACATAAACACCCATATAGTTACTTAGTCTTGTACTTCAATTTATTTTATCTAAACCTGTAGCTGAACCAGAAGATTTTTACAAAGTTTGAGGTGAGTGAAGTGTAATTGTTGGCAATAAGTGGGAACTAGTAACTTTGAAGTCTAAATATCTCTGGCGGTTTGGGAATAATACACAGCTGAACTACGTGAGTGAGGTAATATCCAGGGACAGGGGACACACCACTAAGTATGCCACGGTGACTAATTAAATGCTTTCTGCACATAGGTATTAAGCTGTTAACCAAGCTGGAAATTGAATATCTATGGAGTGTGGTCAATGTAAAGCTAATTGAGATATCTTAACCAATGAAAATGTTAATTTGTATAACTAATTTTTAAGACACACCATATTAACTTGAAATTGTATGCTTTTAAGGGCTTTTGGATGTGTATTGAAACCCACATGTGAGTGAAGTCTAATATGGGTATTGGACCGTGTTGAGTTGCACACAGTACGGACCTTGATGTGTAGCTCTGGAATTTGCTGTTCCACTCCTTTGGAGGGAGGACTGTTTTAGTGGGTGTGGCTGAGAAGACAGTTGATACCAGTTCTCTGCTGATCCCAGCTGGATCCATTCTTCATTCTGGCTGCTCACTAGAACTTTCCAGGGAGTTGGGAGACAGTGGTCTGAAACCATTGAATCAGAATCTGGGGCTGGTCATTTTGAAAGCTTTACAAATAATTATAAGTTTAGTCACGGTTGAAACCACTAGTTTCAGAACACATGCTCCAAGAATGTTTGACATGGAAGAGAGTAAGTGCTGTCTTCTCTTCTTGACTACATTGTGAGACAAAATTAAGGTATTTTATTTTGTAAACTAACAAAAATTTTTATTTATTTTTAGTTATGTGTGTGTAGTATCTTTATATATGTACTTGGATGCAGGTGCCCACAAGAGCCAGAGACATTGGGTCCCCACAGTTGGGACATAGAGGAAGGAGGTTGTGAGCTGTCTGCCTTGGGTGCTGAGTCCTTTGCTAGTCATTTATCTTTCTCCATATCACCTTTTTAGAACCTAGATGCAGAACGGTCTGCTTTTGGTCTCAAGGATGGAGAGAGTTCTGCTTGTGTTCAGAAGAACTGAGGTTGAGGATTGCTTCTCACCCTGAAGTAATCTTCCCACTGTTGGACACTTGGAGGTGTAAATCACACAGCTCAGACAGCTTCTTTAGGGCAAACAGATGGCTATTTCTCCTGTGTTCACAGAGCTGTGCAGGTGCCACTATACCTTTAGGACATTTTCTTCACCCCAGGAAGAAACCCTTTATACGCACGGCAGTCACTCCCTCTTCTCAACCTGTGTGGCTGTAGGCAGCTGTGGTCCCTTTTCATGCTATAGATTTGCCATTGCTGATATTTCATGGAAGTGAAGTCCTGTAGTGTGCTGGCATTTGTGATTGGCTGCTTTCACTAAACATTGTGTTCTGCGAGTTCCCCCTAGCCATAGCATGTGTTAGTACCTCCCTGCTTTTCAGTGGCTGGGTGCTGCTCCCCTGGGTAGGCAATAGCTCACTGTGTTTCTCCATTTACAGTGGTGGGTGATGGGATTATGAGTAGTGTTGCTGTGAACATGGTGATTATATGTTTTGCCACAGCATGTCTTCACTTGGGTATATGCTGGGAAGAAAATAGCTGGCTCAGCATACTCAGGGATCCTTCACCTCATTTGAACTTCATGGCTAGAAAAATCTCAGCAAGTCAAAGAGTAGCAATGCTCCATGTTCTGATAACACTGCAATGTCGAGCAGAGGTCCAGTGTGTGCCATTTGATATGGTGGTTTGCAGAGGGCACACTGCCCGCCTAAAAGAAAGCACAGCTGTTCTCTGCTTTCCCCCCCAAGAGGTCCACATTGTTAAGTTGGAATTTGAAGATTTTCAAATCTTTTCCTTGGTCCTTTAGAGATTACAGAGGATGCTTTGTATCTGTAAAACAGTCATTGTAATCAGCTCACAATTGTTGATTGCTTATTCAATGCCAGGTTTTGGGTGCCTTTTTCATATACATTTTCCACTTTAAGTTTTGTAGTTAACTGCAGCGACGACCATTTTATTTACTGATAAAGAAATGGAGCACAGAGGTTGGATAACCTGCTCCATCAGGCCAACTGGGGGGCATGCTGGGTAGTCCCAGTGGTTTTTACTCATTGTTTGAGCTGCCTGCCACACCAGCAGTTTGTTGGGCCTCTTGGCAGATGTCCTGTGCTGCGTACTTACTTGACTTACTACCCACGAGAGAAAAAGAAGGAACAACAGCAGTTTACATGGCCTTAAGTCAATTGCAGGAGCAGAAAAGCTTAACTTGAATAAATGTTGAAAGAATGATGGCAGGCTGGAGAGATGGCTCAGAGGTTAAGAGTACTGCTTGCTCTTCCAAAGGTCCTGAGTTCAATTCCCAGCAACCACATGGTGGCTCACAACCATCTATGATGAGATTTGGTGCCCTCTTCTGATGTGCAGATGTACATGCAGGCAAACACTGTATGCTTAAAATCTTATTAAGTGAAAGGAAAGAAAGACAGAATGATGGTCTTAAAGAAGGTTTATTTAAAGTAACCTTAGCTCCATCTCATGCTCTAAGGCACACACATGCAGTATTCCTCCCCTCCCCGCCCGCCCCCACCCCAGGTAGCTTACTTGACTTCAATTTCCAATAAAGCTGGAGATGAGCGGGTCTAAAGTACCACATTTCCAATGGGCCTTCTGTACTTCTGGAATATTGTTCGTTGTAAAAGGGGAACAGACGTGTGATACTGAAGTGGATTTGGAGTGTAGAAGAAGAAGATGGCTAGGTGGCTGCCTAGAGTAACAGGGTGAATGATCACAGAAGTCATTTGCACAGGTGCACAGCAGTTTTCCCATGCTCGGAAACTGAAGTCTGCTTGGGGATTGAGTTGTGGATTAAGTTGTGGAATGTTGGGTGTAAGGTATCTGTCGAGGCTAATTTTGTGTTATATATTGTGTCTCTGAGGGTGAGAGGAGCCCTGGTATGTTTGACTTTTGGCATTTACCCCTCATTTAAAAATCTGCCTTTTTCATGTATGTTGGTGTGATTCTCCACTCCCTCCCCCAATTCCCCAGATAAACAGGGGTCACATGACAACAGAAGCCAAGAGAGCTGCAAAGATGGAAAAGAAGATGAAAATTTTGCTTGGTGGTTACCAGTCTCGTGCTATGGGGCTCATGAAACAGTTGAATGACTTATGGGACCAAATTGAGCAGGCTCACTTGGAGCTACGCACTTTTGAAGAACTCAAGAAACATGAAGACTCTGCTATTCCCCGCAGGCTAGAGGTAACAGCATGTGGTGCCTCGTTGCTCAGAAGGAAACCTATGAAGAGTTCCCCAGGCCTTCCTTTTCCTCCTTCAGAGATAAGCGGGTTATCTCTGAAGTTGGTATTGGCGAGCATTGGGTTTCTGGCTTTCATAGACCTTCCTGTGTGTAGATGGGTAACAAGTAAATGGTTTCTGCTGTGAAGACTTTCCTCATTCTCTCTTACACTCAAGGATAGGCTGGGTGGGAGAGAAAGCCAGTTTTGTGAGTAGTTTTCCTGCAACTTATTGGCTTCATTTGTGTGGCTCTGGGGAAACTAACATTTTTCAGTTTTGTGGTCGAAGATGCTGGGAGCCTAGCTGTGCACCCTAGGACATCAGATCCTTTGGCCAAATTGGGTTTAGACTTACCTCCTTAGTGTGGACTCTCGCCCCTGCCTAGCTTCAGGGCAGCCAGCCTTTTTGGTACTTTGTGGGTGTTGAGGAGACTCCAGTGGCTTCTTTACTGAGCTAGCAGGAGGTTACAGGGTGGTAAGCACAGGACAAAGCATGGCTGCAATGGTAGCTTCATAGCAGATTGTTTCCCTGTGACCTGTACCCTTCAGAGTGCTGTGAATTAAACAGTTCTTTGTATATCTTTCTTTCTACAAGTGTCTAAAAGAAGATGTGCAGCGGCAGCAGGAACGAGAGAAAGAGCTTCAGCAGAGATACGCAGATTTGCTGATGGAGAAAGAGACTTTACAGGCAAAGTTCTGAAGCACAGTTGATGCTCTGCCACAGAAGAGCTAGTTGCTGGTTTCATACTCTGCAAGGCTGAAACTGACGTTTCTCTTCATTGACAAATTTACCCAGCATCCGTGGTTTCTCATTGTTTGTTTTGAATGATACTGATCTTGCACGGTCCGTGTTACAGACTTGGACTCCAGGATAATGAGGGTTTAAATTATCCAGACGCTCATTCTTTGCCAGTGTCCATATTTGCAAAATTTCGTAGTTTAGGCCTTTAATTTAAAAAGCCTGACTTTAAATACTGCCTGTGAGTAAACCCTTGAATAAAAAGAACATGTGAAAAATGGCGAGTGCAATCTTTTGTTTGAAGATATCAGACACTTAGGGTCCCGGCAGCTCCAGCTGCACTTGTGTGTGCTGCACTTAATGAGAACCTCCTTAGGAGGCAGTCCTCTGCGGTCATTTCTCTGCGCTGGAATGATGGATAGACAGACTTGTTAAAACTTAATGCTATTCTTTCCAGTGTCATCTTAGGGAAGGTTTCTTCCCTGCTGGTTACTGGCATGAAAATTTGTGGATTATAACTCAAAAGACTTGTGGTCTTTTTTTTTTGACTTGTAGTATTTTACATGATTGTTTTATTTATTTATTTATTTATTGGTTTTTCGAGACAGGGTTTCTCTGTGTAACCTTGGCTGTTCTGGACTTGCCTTGTAGACCAGGCTGGCCTCAAACTCACAGCGATCCACCTGCCTCTGCCTCCCAAGTGCTGGGATTAAAGGCGTGCACCACCATGCCTGGCTCTTCTTTTCTTTTCTTTTTTTTTTTTTTTTTTTTTTTTTTTTGGAGTACATGAATATTTTTATTTTATTTTTTTAGTCAACATTTTTTTAAATTAAAAAATAAAATCATTGATATTACATTTCAATTGCTATCCCATCCCCATGCATCCTCCCATTATTCCCTCCCTCCCCGCTTTCACCCCATTCCCCTTCCCTAATGACTATGACTGAGGGGACCTCCTCCCCTGTATATGCTCATAGGGTATCAAGTCTCTTCTTGGTAGTCTGCTATCCTTCCTCCGAGTGCCATCGGGCCTCCCCATCAAGGGGACATGGCCAAATATGGGGCACCAGAGATCGTGTGAAAGTCAGTACCCAGTCTCCACTTAACTGTGGAGAATGTCCTGTCCCCTGGCTAGATCTGGGTAGGGGTTTGATGATGACTGCACGTATTGTCCTTGGTTGTTGGTGCCATAGATTGAGCAGAACTCCTGGGCCCAGATCTGCCCATCATAGTGTTATTCTTGTAGGTTTCTAGGACCCTCTGGATCCATCTATTTCCCTATCTCCTATATTTCTCTCACCTAGAGTCCAAATAGGATGTCCTCACCTCTATCCCACTTTCCTGGTAAGTGAAGACTTTCATGAGACATGCCCCTTGGGCTAGTGTCCAGTTATAAGTGAGTGTATACCATTTGAGTCTCTCTATGATCATTTCTAGTTCAATCCATTTGCCCACAAATTTCACAATTTTTAATTCCTTGTTTTTAATAGCTGAGTAGTATTCCATAGTGTAAATGTACCACAGTACATGCATATTTTTAAGTGATATTTTAAAGATTGAACAAGGCCATCTAACTTTATTTAAAGCTTTGCATTTAGCCTAGTATGTTACTTCCGTAAGTTTGCAACTTAGAGAATGGGTAGATGTGGGGAGATCAGTAACTTTATAATAGCTCCTGTAAGGTGACTTAGTAGCAGAGTGTGGTGGACAGGCTCATGACCCCAGCCCTTGGGAGGCTGTGGCTTCAACAATATTTACAGCAAAAACCTAACAACCTGAACACAGTAATGTGGTGGACTTAGCAGGAATGTTTGCCTAACCATAGGGACTTAACGAAAAAGGAAGCGCTCAATCATTCACCAGGTATTTGTTGAGTAAATATCCTGTGCCAGAATCTTGGATCTAGAACAGTGGATAAAATAGGGTCTATTTCTTGAGCTTAAAATAATCTCTCTCTCTCTCTCTCTCTCTCTCTCTCTCTCTCTCTCTCTCTCTCTCTCTCATTCTGCGGGAGAAATTAAAGAGGGTGACACAAGAGCGTGATTAAAGAGGCCACTTGGAAGAGGGGTGACATAAGATTTGGTTGCCGTTTTAGAAAGCCAGGTCTTGTGAGACCCAGGAGAGACAATGCATCCCTCCAGGGTGGGTTGCCAGCCCATGCTGCTGCCCTGTGTTTGGGCGAGCGAAAAGTGGTCAGTGGCTTGAGTGTCAGTAATGGCATTAACACAGGCCTGACCATATGGGCCACTGGGAGGGAATTGAGCTTTATTTTAAACATTAGAAGCTGAGGGAATCCTCCTAAGCAGTGTAATGGCAGGTCACCTGTGGGTTTAGATTTCATTGTTGTGGCCATATTGTGAACTGTCTCACCTGGGTGGAGGTCAGGAAGCCATTAAAAGCTTGATGCAGTAGTTGGGACTGTGCCAGAAAGCTGCCTGGGACATGACTGGGTATGCAGGTGGATTTTTTAAGCCAACACTTGATACCATCTTTGAATAGGGATGATAGTTAAATTTTGTTGTATATTTTCTTGGCTCAGATTCCAGAACTATATTAAATAATAATGGCTGACAGTCTTGTTCTGTTTCTGGTTCTAATGGAGATGATCACTGTGTTTTATGTCTAAGTTGGCTTTTTGACGGAGACACTAGAAAGGTGGCCTCTCTTTGCTGAAGTTCAGTAGAAGGTCGAATGAGGAAGAAGGTTGTGGAGTCCTGTTGGGAGGGAGCTCTTGAGTCTCTCTTAAGATGTCCTTGCCATTTTCCCACCTAGTGTGGTGTTGACTTTAATAGATTGTCCAACAGGAAGCCATCTCTCTACTCTTGGAGCCAGTTAGATTCATTTAAAACAGAAAGATTTATAGTTCATTTGTGTTTTGTGTAGACTTTAAAGTATATGGACTAAATAGTCATTCTATTAATAATGACTGACGTCCTTAAAATGTGGACAAATGCCTAAAAGAGTCACCACAACTTGCAGTTTCAACACCGGCAGTCTTGCATTATGTACTGTAATGCTTTTGTAATAGCAGAACTCCTGTCACTGGTCAGTAGGCCCCAGATGATCCTTCATCAGCATCCTGGCAAGAGCAAGATGGTGACTCCTCATCGGGTCTCACTGAGTGGTCAGGTTACTTGGAAGTCTGGTATCTGTGGGACAGAACACCCAGCTGACCTCAAAGAAGATGATGAGCGTCAAAGGGACAGAAAATAAATGTGGGTGAGCCAGTGTACCAACGTGCACAGAGTCTCTTCAAAACATTAGGAGTCATGCTGGATTGGTAGCTATCAAGACAAAAACCACAGTGTCCAGATGGCAGGCTTATGGCGTGTGACTGACCCTTCCTAGGATACATTTCTCCCCAGGTGCCATTGCCTGTTGGTGGTGTAGAGTCTGCCTTGCTTCTGTTATTTGGGAAGTCTGCATTTGTATGTAAGCATAGGTCTTAGGGCTGCTCTACAGCTTACAGCTTTGGGTGTTTGGTAGCTGAGCTGAGTAAGGGATGGCTGTGTGTACTCTGTACAGCTGCTAAAGCAGGGCAGTGATTTGTTCAAGGAGAGGCAGAAATACTACATGTGAGACCTAGTTCAGAGCCCTCTGTAGAAGTCTTTTCTTAATAACTGACATTTAAAGATGAGTTTCTGTTATGTTTGCTAAATGTAAAACTTAGCAAGGATGTGGTGGCCCATGCCTTTAGTCCCAGGACTTGAGAGGCAGAGGCTGGCACATCTCTGTGATCTTTCAGTTTGAGAATATGCCTGGTCTCCATAGTGAGTTCCAGCATATCCATGGCTGTGTAGAGAGACCCTGTCTTGAAGAAAGAGGAGGAGGAGGAGTGGGAGGAGGAAGAGGAAGAAAAAGAGGAAGAAGAAGAAGAAAAGAAAGAAGATTATAATATTTATGTTATTGTGGAAATTTAAACAGTTGTTAGCAGAAAAATCTCTTTTCAGACTCAGACCCTGTCACTTATTGGGAGAGCTTTACTTGGCCTTGCAGCTTACCTGGTTGGCCTGGTATATAATGGGATTTTTTCCTTCAGAAAACTGGTCTTTTGGTTTATTGTGGCTTTGTTTAAAATATATTTCTCACTTATTATTACTTTGCTTTCTGGGTTTTTCTTTTTCCTCTAAACTTTTAGCATATGGGGTTTGTTTTGTTTGTATGAAATGCAGTGTTGAAGGCTTTGGGTTTTCTCTGAATAGTGTGAACATTCCATGTGTGCAATAGCCTTGTTTTCTAAGTAGCTTATCACTGTTTCAAATTTTGGTTTAACAATTAAGAATATTTAAATATTTCCATGTGGCTAGCTTTAAAAATATTTTGTTGTTTTGTTACTTGAATGATTTTACATTATGTAAAGAAAATATGACTTATGCAATTTTTGCTTATTTAGAATATATTGAGATTTTTGGGACCTAGAATCTTTAAGATGTTCTGTGGATGTGAATCTTTAAAGAGGTGTGTTTTTGTGTATGTGTGTAGAGCACATGTATGAAGGTCAGAGGACAGTTTATGAGAACTGTCCCTCCTTTTACCACATGGGTACTGGGAATCGAACTTAGGACTTCAGGCTTGGCAGCAAGTGCTTTTACCTGCTGAGGCATCTTGCTGGCCCCTTTGGATGCTTTAAATGAAGGGTTATTCAGTTGATATGTGACAGATGAGCATGGAATTTCTCAATTACTTAAATTTAAGTTTTGAAAGATTATACACTTAACAGTGCAATTTTAAAATCTATTGTAGATATTTCTGTTCATCTAGATTATTTGTAGATTGTTGAGTTATTTCTGTTGGTGCTCTGTAGATGTTGATGCTGCTCTGTGGCTTATCTTTTTGCTTTGAGTTTTGCCTTGGTACTGGAGTATTTCTCATATTTATGATGGCTTGCTTGTCTATTCTCTTTACTTTTAACTTGCACATAGCACTTCAGTTTCTTCTGAGGACTGATTTCAGTCTATCCCTTGCTGGCGCACTCCCTTTTTGGCTTTCTGCCCTGCTCTAATCCTTTGTGGTCTCAAGAATCCCTTTTATTCCAAGAGGTCAAAGTGTTTTGGCACATTCTGGCCAGCTAGGAACCTGCCCAGTACTTGGACTTTCTGCTGTTTTCTTACTTTGCTCAGTTTCTCTATAAAGATCCTTTGTTTTGTTTTGATTCCTTTAGGCTAGAGATTTGAAATGGAGACTGTGTGTGACTCCTTCTGGTTTGCTCTTTCCTTCCACTAACTTGTCCACCAAGATGGAGGTGGGCCACATGAACACCTCACTCAAACGACAATTTCTTAAACAGGATTGTCATCTATTTTGTGTCAGCCCACTTGAGAACCTGTGCATTTTGTTAGAGTCTGATCTGTTTGCTTTTAGACAAGTCCTCTAACCATCTGTGTCTTTTCACCAGCTTCTCTGTTCCTTAATTGGACTATAATTTCCTGGCTGTAATTTTCTTGTGATTTAGGAAACAACGCATCTTCTTTTAAACTTCGCAAATAATTATGGCATTATTAGCATTTAGGATCCATTGAGGGCAAGGAAAACTCGGTGGGAGTTTGAACGAGGACCAGTCAGTGTTAAGGAGGGGAAAGCCATTCTGAAGATTGCAGCACTGGCAGACAGAGAGATGGAGAGCAGCACTACCTAGGGAGGGCAGACTTGGAGGAGCCTCTTCCCTCCTCATCCACACTTTGAAACTCACATCTCCTTGGAGAGGGAGGGAAGATGGAGGAACCTGCTTGTGTGCTGATGGCATTTGATGCTTACTGGGAGACCTGCAGAACTCTGGAGGGCATGTGCCTTCCTTTGGTGGCAGAGCAAAGCTGTAGGTGGACAGTGATTTTGTAGACTGAGAGAAGGTGCTGGAATCAGACGTGACGGCTCCTTCACTCTGAGATATCCTTGGTGTGAATGCATTTCCCGAAGGTAAGGTTTGGAGGTGCCCAAGACCCTTGCCTGTTAGCATTGTTTCGGAAGCCATGTTGGAAGTTTTAAGAGCATGGCAGTTAGCTGAAGTAGTTTTTTGCTTTTTGGGTTTTTTTTTTGTTTTTTGTTTTGTTTTGTGTTTTGTTTTGTTTTGAGACAGGGTTTTCTCTGCGTAGCCTAGGCTGTCCCGGACTCTCTTTGTAGACCAGGCTGGCCTCAAACTCAAAACAATCCACCTGCCTCTGCCACTCTGAGTGCTGGGATCATAGGTGTGCCCCACCATGCTTGGCTGTCTGAAACAGTTTTAATTCCCTTAGTATTTTGTCTTTGTCAACTGCTCCATGTCTTGCATTGGAATTGCTTGTTAGGATGCTTGCTTTTATCCGTGTCCCTCCTGCGGCCCCATATTATTTCTTTGGGTTTTCTTTATTGTACACTAACAGTTGGGTGAGGCTACGGAAGGGAGCTCAGGCAGGTTGAGGATAGTCAGTGGTCCCAGCTTTGACCAGAGTAGTTGGGGGCAGGGAGGATGCAAAGTTCACCTTTTAAAATCTGTTAAACATGTGTATATTTTTACCAAGTCCAGTTCTGTGAGGATGATAGAATGTTTTCTGAAAATTTTTTCCCCACTCTGTATAAAAGCAGCACCCACAGCCTCTTGGAGAGCAGCCGCAGCATAAGTACCATGGCATGAACTCTAAAATATAAGCATAAGGTGATCTAAGTGGCATAAACCACCCCGGGCCAAGACCTGTGTGCCCTTGGTGTCCGTGTAGGGAAGGCAGCAGAGGGTAGCCGTGTCCCAGGTAACTGCTTGAGGAGCTCAGGATCCCAGAGTATTGAACAGGTATTCATGGTCATGTGGTGGACCAATTTGAGAACTGTGACTAAAAACACAGGGTTTTACCCTCTCTAGCAGTGGCTGAGAAAAGGGAATTTGAAGACCGGCTAGCCCCCCCGCAGCATCCATGGTGGATTGGGACTTTTCCAGGGAGACTTAACTATTGTAAAAGTCTTGTTAGGTCATAACGTAAGATGATTTTTCCTTTGAGGAAAGCTGCAGTAACAACTTATGGGTAGGTGAGATTAAAATGACTACGCAGAGAAACTCTGTCTTGAAAAACAAAAGTTATTTTAAATTTTATTTGTATGGGTATTTTGCCTGCATGTATGTACTGTGCACCACATGTATACAGTACATATGGAGGCCAGAAGAGGTATTGGATCCTCTGGAACTGGAGTAAAAGATGGTTGTAAGCTGCTGTGTGGGTTCTGGGAATTGAACCTAGGTCCTCTGGATGAGCAGCAAGTTCTTTTTAACTACTGAACTTTCTTTCTAGCCTCTTGTTTGTTTGCTTTTAATTTTATTTTTTCAATTTGAGAAAGGATCTCCAGGATGAACCAGGATTATGATGTAGCCTAGGCTTACCTGTAACTCATGACGAGCCTCTTATCTCATCCTCCTCAATACTTTAATGCCTTTAGATGATTAACACTGTTTTATGGTTTGGTATTTGTTCTGCCTTGGTAACTCTGCCCACTTGGCTTCAGTGTTCTCCAAACAGAATAAAGTTGAAGTAAAATTGATGGGCAGAATTTGAGCTTTCTGGCCATTGATTTTTCCTGTGCATTTATTCTTTAAGTTGCTGAGAGACTAACTATTATGTATTTGAAACTTCTTAGTTTTGTCAGGGTTGCTCGGTGTCTCAAAGTCTACATATCCAGCAGAATATTATGTCTTGAGGAATTGCCCCCCAATCATTATGTAGCTGGTGACATTCTTTGTTTTGAAACTTTCAGTTATTTTATGATTAGCATTTATGCAGTATAGCTCTTCTATTCTCTTAACTTTTCATTTTTCTGTGAAAAGAGATACACTGCTTTTTAAAGGAGTTGGAGCCCTGGGACCAGGATCCTAGTATTCTATTTTCAGATGAATATGTTTCTCAACCCTTGTCTGAGAAGCTTTTAATTCCAATATAGGGCGATTAACATAAAGACCTACAGCTGGCCAAGATGTAGAGAAAGACAGCCACCTGCAGCTGGTGAAGGTGTAGAGAAAATGCAGAATCCTTAGCACTAAGCGGAATAGGCTGTGGCCCCTCCTCCTAAGGTTCAGGGATTGTTGCAGAAGAGGGAGTGGAAGGGGTCTAAGAGCCAGAGGGAGTGGATGGCTACAAGGAAAGAGTCTCTCAGACACAGCAGGGCAGGTGCATGCTTGAGCTTACAGTCGTTGCAACAGCAGGCCTGTGACTTGTGCAAGCCCAAGCCAGACCAAATCCCAGTATGGAGATAGGAGCTGGACCCAAGAACCCCACCCCTGGTCCCAGAGCTGTGGGCAGTTGTTAGCTGCTTCAATGGAGAGCATTTAAAAAAAAAAAAAAAAAATTTTTTTAAGAGCATAGCCCCTGGTAAGTTGACCATACTCTACTGGAAGAGTGAACATCCAAGAATGTTTGGACAGCACAAATTGGTCTTGATGGGTTTAAAAAAGAAAGAAAGAAAGAAAAGACAAAGTTTTGTGGATAGGAAAAGGGGTGGGTCTGGAGGAGGGGAGTGACTATCAAAATATATTGTATGAAATTCTCAAAGAAACAATACACTTTTTAGAGATGTAAACATTTTTAAAAGTTCTAAAAGTGTTCTTTTTTTTTTTTTTAAAGTTAAAGTTGGCTTAAGCATGTATCCTACAGGCAGATAGATTACTAAGCTTTGTTCTTTAAAAAAACAAAACCCAAAAAACCACTAATTTTCCTTTCTTCATTCTGTATACATTCCGTTGTAGGCTTTTTTGTTTTGTTTTTGGAGACAGGGTCTTCCTATGTAGTTCTAGTTGGCCTAGAACTCACTATTGAGACCAGGCTTGCCTTGAGCTTGCAGAGACCCCTCTTGCCTCTGTTTCCCAAGTGCTGGGATTTTCAAGTTTTTTCAAGTTCCCCGTGGGACCTCCCTTTTCTCCAGTGTTGTCCATGGTTCCCAGTGGGATTCCCAGTGAGGTGTCAGTGGTATGCTCATCTGTCACCCCTTACCCGCTTTCCTTTGCACCCTTGAGCGTGTACAGTGTGTGAGGTGCTCTGTGCCCTCATGCGCTGTTGTGCTGTCATTTCTCTATCCGCTTCTATTGCTGAGTTTTCCATTTTGGCTCCCACTTATGTTTCCCACTCAGGAATCCTCCCCTCCGTAGCATGTGGCACTGTGGATGTCACCCCGTGCCTGTGGCTTTCTTCACTCACTCTGTCCGTGTTTGTGCTGCTACCACGCCATTGCAGCAGAGCTCTGCACTGCCACAGAGGCTGCTGGGTCCTTGTACAGATCAACTGCATCTCATCCTGTTCTACTGTTTATTGTTTTTATTTTTATTTTTTAAAAGGGGGGAAGCAACCTGTAGCTGTCAGTCCTCTTGGTCAGAAGCGTTTTGGTGTTCCCACTCTACTACCTGCTGTGTCAGGGAAGGGGTGCCGACTGAGCCTCCTGCATCCAATGAGTCACTGTCCCCCAACTCCCGACTCCCATGTGTGTGCACAGGTGTGTGAATGTGTGTGCGCGCGTGTGTGTGTGGAGGCCAGAGATTGAAGCTAGGTCAATCACTTAACCTTACTTTTTGAGATAGGACAAACAGGGGGAGAGTTAGGACAGGCAGCATTGAGCCTGCTGGTCTTGCTGTCTCTACAACGTGGGGAAACAGAAGATTGCAAGTTGGGGGTGTGTACGCTTCTTGTACTTGGAGATTGCGGCGGTCTGAGTAAGAACTGCCTTCATAGATTTGAGTGTCGGTCAACCAGAGAGTGGCACTATTTGAAAGGATTAGGAGGTGTGGCCTTGTTGGAGGAAGTGTGTCACTGTAGGTGGGCCTGGATGGTTTCAGGAGCCCAAGCAAGCTCCAGTGGCTCTCTCTCTTCCTGTCATCCGTGGGTCTGGATGCAGAACTCTCGGATCCCTCTCCAGCACTGTGCCTGGCTGCACACTGCCATGCTTCCCGCCATGATGATAATGGACTAAACCTCTGAAACTATAAGCCAGCCTCAGTTAAATCATTTCCTTCGTAAGAGTTCCTGTGGTCATGGTGGCTCTTCACAGCGTAGAACACTGACTGAGACAGAAGACCTAATAGGTTATGTGTGGGCGGGTTCTGGCTACTTCCTGGACGTCTGTGTATAACTAGTGGCTGTGGGAGAGTTTTTTAAAACAATGTGAATACCTTGAAGGAGACAGGTTTCTAAATGCCTGTTTTCAAAAGAGTCCAGCTCTATATCCCGAGGGGGATCGGCCGGTCAGTGCAGAGGCTGCCACCAGCCCAGTGCCTTCTGCCCATGGATTTAGTGCCTCCCAAGGTTTCCAACCCACCTGAGACTAGCGGCTCCAGTTTCCCCCATACTGTCTGCCCATATACTTGCAGGTATCCTTGGAGGCCAGGAGAGCGTGTCTGAGCCCCTGGAGTCACACAGGTGGTTGTGAGATGCCTGATGTGGGTGCTGGGAACCAGACTCTAGTTCTAGCGTTCTTAAGAACGGAGCTGTCCCTTTATCCCTGGAACCCGCATTTGAACATGTGTCCACACGAGTGTGCATGTGTGGTGTGTGTATTAGAATTTGGGAAATACTGCTGGGTGTCACCTAGGAGCTTCAGTACATGTAAAAAGGCAGTGTGTGTTTGTTCTGGTTGCTCCTCGCTCTTGAGAAGTCTTGCTTAATATTCCCTTCCCCGCGGCGGCCTTCCTGCTCCTGCTCTGGCCTTCCTTCCATCACTCCTATATACAATTTGTCCCTTCTTTGGAACCAGTGGAAAAAAGCCTTCTGTAAACACGCCTTGCAGCTCATGGGCAGATGTGATAACTTACTCAAACCAACCTGATACTTATTTAATTTCCCTGCATCGTCCAGTCCAAAGCGTTTAAAAAAAAAAAGTCATTTCTGAAACCTTTGGATAGGCCATTTGTTGGCCTATAAGACTTTCTCCCCAGAGAGGCTGGTAATTATACCTGGAACGAGAAAGTTCTGTTATTAGAAATAATATTTGGCCTTGGAAAACTCTAGATAGTTGGGCAGAAGAGGACTGAAAGCCGGGGACGAGCAGTGCCCACAGTCCCCACTACTGTGCTTTGACAAAGAGGCCAAGACACCCAGTGGGAAAGACGGGTCCAAGAAGCTGCTGACTCTTTGGGAAATGAGCCCTCCAACAGGGTAGCTGTTAAACTGCATGCCGCTTAAAGGGGCATCCAACTTTAAGTAGGATCCAAGGTTCAGTTTTCCCAGACACCGTAGCTGCCTCTCCACCATCTCATTCTCTTGGGCTGTGCTACTCTGGGAAGTCACTTGGTAGCCACTTTCGTACTGGGCTGACAGAATTGCCGCAACAGTTGAAAACAAGAAGGGATTTACTTCCGCTCATCGTGTCTAAAGTTTTAGTCCATATTGTTGCTTATCAGTATGCGGTGAAGAACATCATGGCAGCCATAGAAGCATGTGCCAGGAGGAGGGAGGGAAAGAGACACCAGGAGAAGACACAATTCTTAAGAACATGCCTCCTGCTCCCCACTTCCTCTAGCTAGGCCTCATTTCCCAAGGTTTCTAGAACCTTCCCCAAATAGCACTCTTAACCGGGAAACAAGCTTTCAATATTATATTCATATTGGTTTGTGATAAAGGCTACTAGATGGTGATGATTTATTCCTGGTTCAGAGTTGCCCTGCCCGTGCCCAGAGGGCTCCTTGCAGTCTGAGGAAGCTTCCCTCAGTACAAGTGCCTTTCTGCTCTGTGGTGCTCTGAGGAGAGCTAATGAGGAGCAGTCTCTGCCTGCTGCCTCCACTGACAGGGAGCTGGTGTGTGTGTGTGCTGAGCCCCAGGCAGCAGAGCTTTTCTCATTATCTTCTTGGGCACCTCACTAAGCTTCCCACGGCTTGGTGTGCAGGTATACACAGAGACGTGTCTGGATGTGTGTGGAGCTCCAAGGCAGGAACTGTCCACCTTGTTTCTTGAGACAGCGTCTTCCGCTTCCCTGAAGCTCACAAAGTAGGCTCGCCCCAAGGAGCCACCTGCTTCCATCTGCCAGTGCTGGATGACAAGCACACACCACACACATGGGTTCTGGGGCTCAAATTCAGGTCCCCATGCTTGCAAGGTAAGCATTTTCCTAACTGAGCTATCTCTCCTGCCCTGACACTTGGTCTCCTTTTGTCCAGACACTGTCACTGACTAGCAGGGTAGTCAAGCTATATGTGGCACTTAGCAGATGAAAGCCTTTAGGAATTCTCATTCACTAAATAAAGTAAAACAGCAACTAAAACTAAACAATAGCAAGCCATTCCAGCTGTCTCTGTGCTCATTGGATGCGGTATGTGTCTCTGTGTCTTAGAGAAGTTCAGGTGACCGGAACTAGACCATGAGGTGGTACAAGGTTCCTAGGACTTTTGAGGTTTTATTTTAACTGCCTTAGAGTCAGATGTAGGCTGTTTTCCCTAACAAAGTCATAGTTTGGTAGCTGTGCAAGTGATATCTTACTTTTTTAATTTTTGAAGTTATATCGTGTGTGTGTGTGTGTGTGTGTGTGTGTGAGATTGAGTGTGTGTGTGAGTGTGAGTGTGTGAGTGTGAGTGTGTGTGTGAGTGTGAGTGTGTGTGAGTGTGTGTGAGAGTGTGTGTGTGTGAGTGTGTGAGTGTGTGTGTGTGTGAGTGTGAGTGCGTGTGAGAGTGCGTGCTCCTGCGTGTACGTGTGCATATGAGTACTGTGGATTTTGGGATCCAACTCACGCCATGGCTTGGTAGCAAGCATCTCTATCCTTTGAGCCGCCTTGCCTCCTCACTCTAGAATGTTACCTTCCACACTAAGGTGTTCGCATCCTTGTTTTAGTGTTACCAGCAAGATGGGGAGGAAAGGGTTTATTTGGCTCACATGTCCACATTGCTGTTCATTATCAGAGGAAGTCAAGACAGGAACTCAAGCAGGTCTGGGCCTGGAGGCAGAAGCTGATGCAGAGGCCATGAAAGAGTGCTACTTACTGGCTTGCCCATCATGGCTTGCTCAGGCTGCTCTCTTATACAACCCAAGACTACCAACCCAGGGATAGCAACACTCACGGTGGGTTGGGCCCTCCTCTATTAATCACTAAGAAAATGTTGACTTTTGTTGCCTATTCTATTTCTCCTTCTGAGGGAGATTCAAGCATCCTGCTTTGGGCTTTCCTTGTTACTTAGCTTCTTTGGGTCTGTGGGTTGTAGTATGGTTATCCATTATTATATGGCTAATATCTGCTTATAAGTGAGTACATACCATGCATGTCTTTCTGGGTCTGCATTATCACTCAGGATGATATTTTCTAATTCTATCCATTTGCTTGCAAATTTCATCATTTCTTTGTTTTTAATAGCTGAGTAGTATTCTGTTCTGTAAATGTACATTTGTCTTTATCCAATCTTCAGTTGAGGGACATTTGGGTTGTTTCCAGTTTCTGGCTATAAAATTTACCATGCCTATAAGATGTGCAGGGATAAAGACAGAGTAGAGATTGAGGGAATGTCCAACCAATGCCTGGCTCAACCTGAGACCAGAAAGTCAACCCCTGACACTACTAATGACACTCTGCTATGCTTGCTGATGGGAGCCTAGCATAGCTGTCCTCTGAGAGGCTCAACCCAACAGCAGATCAAAACATGCTGAGACTCACAGCCAGAGACTCACAGCAGAGCATAGGGAGCCTTGTGGAAGAGTGGAGAGGAAGGATAGAAGGACCAGAGGGGACAGGAGGGCCACAAGAAGACCAACAAAGCCCAGGGGGGGCTTGTAGAGACTGAAGCACCAACCTAGGACTATGCATGGTCTGGACCTAGACCCCTTACACATATGTACCCAATGGGCAGATTGGTCTTCATGTGGGTCCCCTAATAAGGGGAGTGGGGGCTGTCTCTGACATGGACTCTGTTGGCTACTTTTTGATCACTTACCCCTGGCAGGGCTGCTTTGCCAGGCTAAGGTGGAAGAGAATGTGCCTAGTCCTGATTCAACTTGATGTGCTGGGGTGGGCTGATGGGTCAGGGGTCCCCTTTTCTGAGGGATAGGGGAGAGGGAATAGAGAGAAGAGGGAGGGAGGGAGGGTGGGACCAGGTGGAGAGGAGGGAGGGGGCTACAATTGGGGTATAAAGTAAATAACTAAATAAATTAAAAGAAAGAAAGAGAATGTCCTACAGGCTTGCCTACATCCCGATCTTATGCTCATACAGCCCTTGTGCTATATGAAAATGTCGGTACAGTCTCCTGCCTGAAAGCCAGTGTGCATGTTCCTGGTAGTTTTCCTCCATGTGAACAGGAGAAAAGTCTTAATCGACCCATGTGCTGGTCAGTGCTGCAGGTAGCAATGTCCTGGCATTTATTCAAAGTCTTTGTAACAGTGCATTCCAACGTACTTCAGCCTCAGTTGGGCTCATGCTCCGTAGCTACTGTGCCAAAGCAGGGACACGCTTTTCCGGGATGAGACATGAGAACTGCCCATCAGATCCCCAGCTGAGCAGGATCAGCTCTCCATCAGGTACCACAAGGTCTCACTCAGTATTGTATGTGTATTGCTGTCCCTGTCTGGGGACATGCAGGTTTCTGTTAGAGTACAGTCTCCTCTTGTGTTGGCTAATCTGGAAACAACTAAAACCCAGGCTGCTGGGCACTGCTGTGAGGGATTTTCTTCCTCAGATTATTAGAGTGTTTGAAGCAGCAAGGCCCACCCTGAATCGGCTACCTTCTGGTGGTAGCCACTTAAAAGGTCACAGAAGAAGGAAGCTTTTGTTGTTTGCCTGCTTGCCCCTACTCTTGCTGGCATGTTCACCTGTCTTGTTGCTGTGGTTGGTGTTAAATCCAGCTTCTTCAGGATTCTAATGAAGACTGAAGACCAGCAGCAGAGTGGGGCTGCTGAGAGATCTGCCTTCATGGACTGAACATCTCCTGGATTCTTGGCTTTTCCCCTTTCCATAGGGAGACAGCCATTCTGCGACTAGCTGGACCACCTCCTGTAAGCCAGTCTAACAAATTCCCTTTTAATGTGTGTACTCATCCATCAGTTCTGTTCCTTTTGGGGATGACTAATATACCTCCTTATGCTGCTTTAAGCCAGCCCTGGAAATGAAACCTGGACATGTCTCCAAAGGTGCTCTGTGCCCTCTTGCCAGACCCTCTCCCCTGGCTGCCTGACCACTCATGTGCCTGGCCTACTCAGAGCCACAGTGCTGCCCATCTAAAGAAAGCTGTGTGAGCGAGGCACAGTGGCACACTCGGTTGAGATACTGAGGCAAGAGGATTACTATGAGTGTGAGGCTATTCTGAACTATACTGTGAGATCACAATCTTAACCCCCCTCCAAAAAAAAAAAAAAACAAAAAACAAAAAACAAAAAAACCCCCACAAAAACCAAAACCCAGCACAAAACCCAAATCAACAAATAACTTGGGAGTGTAAGCTCTGGCCTATGGGAGAGAATGTGTTCCTCCTTTCTGTCAGCTACGACAAGGACATCAGGAGGTCAATTTGGAGAAGGCTTAGTTACATAGCTGGACCCTGATACTTGTCCCACATCTCCGTTTAAACAGTCAGTTCATTAACTCTTTAATGTCATGCAGGATTAGGAGCAGTTCACGCCCCAAACTCTGAGGGAATCTTCCAGGTTTGAAAATTCATCTCAAACCATCACAGCAAAGTGACAACTATAAAGGGGAAGAAATGGCTGGCCCCAGGGGTGGAGGAGCACACCTGGAATCCCAGCACTGGGGAAGGAGAGGCAGGAGGATCAAGAGTTTCAGGCTAGCCTAGCTGCATGCACAGTGAAACTCTATTATACTTGGACACACTTTCCTAGCAGTGTACTGTTTTCCAAATAATTATTTTCAATTGCTGTTATCGTGCCTTCTAAAAATTCCCTCTTTTTGTCTCTTTACTTTCTTACATCACACAATACACAATAACAAATTTCAGTTGTTTTAAAGACTTAACATAACAAACAAGTACTGAAACCAGTAGAAAGAAATAGCAAGCTATTTTTAAGATCTCAGGCAGAAAGATGTTCTTAAAAGAGATCACCACTCCCATCCGTTGACCACAAAGGACAAGAGCTATCTGATTGATTTCATTTTCAGACTGGCACAAGGTAACATCTGAAAAATGAAAGGCAAATGGCCTATTAGAAAAAAGATGAGCAGGAAGTTTGTAGAGAAGCGAATCTCAGTTGCTATGACATGCGGGGAAAGAAGTCCGCCTTGTCAGTCATTGGGGAAATAATTAAAACAAGTTGTGTGTGGTAGTTCCAGCACTTGGGAGACTGAAGCAGGAGGATCACTATGGCTTAGAGAGGCATCAGTAATTCTAAGACAGCCTAAGCTAAAGAATGAGCTCTGTCTCAAAACCAACCAACTAGCCAACCAACCAACCAATCAACAAGCTAGCCAACCAACCAGTAAGCCAGCCAATGAACTAGGTAACCAACCAGCCAGCAAATCAACCAGACAACCAATCAGCAAGCCAGCCAACCAACCAACTAACTAACTAGCCAACTAACCAACCAGATAGCTAACCAATTAGCTAACCAATCATCCAGCTAACCACTCAGCAAGCTAGACCAACTAACAAATAAGCCAGCTAACCAATCAGTCAACCAACAACCAGCCAGCCAGCCAGTCAGCCAGCCAATCAACCAACCAACCAACTGACCAATGAAACAGTCAATCAATTATTAGCAACCCAGTCAACCAACCAATAATACAAACAACTAGCCAACAAGCCAATCAACCACCCAGCCAATCAACAAGCCAGTCAATCAACCAATCAGTCAGCAAGTTATCCAACCAACCAATAACTAACCAATTAACTAACCAGCCAACCAACTAACCGGTCAACCAACCAACAAGACAGCCAGTCACCCAACTAGCTAATGAACCGACCATTCAACCAACCCACTAACAAACCAACCAACCAATCAATCATCCAGCCAGCTAGCCATTGAGCCATTTATCCAGCCAGGTAGCCAACCACCACTCACCCACAAAAAAAAAAAAAAAAAAAAAAAAAAAAAGCAAAACAACACTGAGAGTTATTTTTATCCACCATACAAATTGAAAGTGTACTATGAACTCTGGTGCCCCATATTTGACCACGTCCCCTGGATGGGGAGGCCTGGTGGCACTCAGAGGAAGGATAGCAAGCTACCAAGAAGAGACTTGATACCCTATGAGCATATAAAGGGGGAAGAGGTCCCCCTCAGTCACAGTCACAGGGGAAGGGAGTAAGAGGAAAATGAGAGGGAGGGAGGAATGGGACGATACAAGGGATGGGATAACAACTGAGATGTAATATGAATAAATTAATAAAATATATTTAAAAAAAGAAACTGTACCAATACTGAATATCAGTGAGCATGGAAGGGAAATGATTGACGTGCACATGGCTGACGTGTGGAAGTCATCCATCAGAGTCCTGTGAAACAGGAGATGCTGGTATCTTGTGGCCAACGGCTGTTTCCATCTTGCTTCCCTAAAGCAACTTGTGCCTAGGAGGACCACTCAGTGTTGGGAGGAGCCTGGATGTCTATCAGGAGGGGAAGGATGAATAAGATGTCGGGGAGTCCCTCTGCAGCAACTAACAGGTACTTCTGGGAAAGAAGAGTGGGCAGAATGACTCGTTTAACAAGATAATTAAAAAAAATCCTCATTCCCAGGTGACACTTTCTTGTTTGTTGGGTAGGACTGGCATTGTTCTTATATTTAATTGAAATGAAAATGAAATCACCCAATCATTTTCTTTTTTCTCCTTTCTTTGTCCTCCCTAAAGACGTCATTATCCTGTCTCATGTGCTTCTTTCTAGTTTCATGATCTATATGCAGACATACACAAACACACAGAGACACAGAAACAAAGAGATACACACACACACACACACACACACACACACACAAACAGATATATACACAGACATACACAGGAATACAAACACACCCATAAACACACAGACACAGGCATGTACACAGACACAGCTGCACACAGAAATAGGCACACACAGATACACATACATATGTGAAAATTAAGAGTTTTCTGCAAGTGAGAGAAAACTTGCAGAAGTTGTCTTTCGGAGTCTGGGATACTTCACTTAAGAATGATTTCCAACTTTTTTTCGCTTTAGTGCTGGTCGTGGGCTTGTGGCATTCTTTTCCTCCACTGCTGCCTGGCTCCCAGATACAGCCCACACCATGGGTTTCTGAGACTTGACCCCACCCCCAGCCCCACCCCCAGCTGGCCTCCAGGTACTCAACATTACCTGGCAGACAAGAGCTACATTGAAGAGTATGAGCCGTCCCAAGCAGGTGTGTTGGTATTTGAAGCAGTCTCTGGCCTGCTGCCCGCTGACCTGTGTCAGGCCCTGCCTGGGAATAATCACAGTAAGTCTTATGAAAAGGAAAAGGCCAGCTTGCCGGCAGCAAAGAAATCTTTGGGCAAGTATGGTCCTGCCAGTGTGGAAGACAACAGGAAGTGGAGCTGCTGATGCTAAAGATGATGACGACATTGATCTCTTTGGATCTGATGATGGGGAGGAAAGCGAAGAAGCAAAGAGGCTGCAAGAGGAACGCCTGGCACAGTATGGATCAGAGAAAGCTAAAGAGCCTGCCGATGAGGACGGTTGGAACAGACGTGCTGGAAGAGCAGCTTACTGCCCTCGAGGACTACGTGCAGGCCATGGATGTGACTGCTTTTTAACAAAATCTAACCTCATCCTCAAGTCAATGCACTTAAATAAAAGCTTGTAAAAAAAAAAAGAATGATTTCTAGGGGGCTTGATGGCTTATTTAAAAAAAAAAAAAAAAAGCTGGCTGTTCTTCCAGAGGTCCTAAGTTCAATTCCCAGAACCCATTTGGAGTCTCACCGTCATCTCTATGCCTTCTTCTGGTGTGCAGGTATATATGCAGACAGACTACTTACATACACACAACACATAAATTAAAAAATTATTTTTGAAGAATAATTTCCTTCTGTTTTCCTGTAGACGTCACAATTTCACTCTTTCTTACGGCTGGATAAAGTCCCACTGTGTGCTTCTTCAGCTCTTCACTGGCTGATGGGTGTGCAGAATGCTTCTGCCTCCTGAGTGTTATGAACAGTGTAGCAGCGTGGTGAGCCACACAGGCTAGTAAGTAATTAACAGTTAAAATATATTCTCCCTCATCTTCTACACTGAAGTACACATGGCTCATCAGACAAATCTTACTGTGTCCAAATTCTGTGTTACATTTTAGGAAGTTTCAGGTGAGCGTTGCCTGTTTTGTTGTGTCTGACTCTAGTGAGGTTGTCCCTCATGTGTTTTATTTTGAATTTTAGAAATCTCTCAGAGAAAATGGGGATTAGCCAAATATTTTCGAAAGAGTCAACTGTATAACACTTAACTAACTAATTAATTAATTAATTTATTTTTGGGTTTTTGAGACAGGGTTCCTCTGTAGCCCTAGCTGTCCTGGATGTGCTTTGTATCCCAGGCTGGCCTCGAACTCACAGAGATCCACCTGCCTCTGCTTCCCGAGTGCCGAGTGCTGGGATTAAAGGCGTGCGCCACCACGTCCGGCTGTGATTTATTTATTTTTGAGATGGAGATTTACTGCATAATTTTGGTTGGCTTCAAATTCACAAGCCTTCTGCCTCAGCTTCCTGAGTTCTGAGTTCACTGTACCTGGCTGTGTGGCATTTTTTCGGGGGGGGGGGGGGCGGGGAGCACAAACAGTAAAAATTCTTTTAAGGTGTTACTTGGTGTTAGCAATTTAAGACATTTATTTATTTATTTATTTTTCTTTGTGTGTGTGTGTGTGTGTGTGTGTGTGTGTGTGTGTGTGTGTGCCTGCATGTACAGATTCCTGCTGAAGCCAGAGGGCTTTGAATCCCTGGAACTGTACTTACAATGGCCATGAGTGAGATGTGGGTGCTGGGAACTGAACCTCCCATCTCTCCAGTCTCTCCTTTTCTTCTTCTTCTTTTCTTTTCGAGACAGAGTTTCTCTGTGTTAGCCTTGGCTGTCCTGGGCTCACTTTGTAGACCAGGCTGACCTCAAACTCACAGTGATCTGCCTGCCTCTGCCTCCCAAGTGCTGGGATTAAAGGCATGTGCCACCATGCCCTGCCCCCCTTTTCTTTTTTCCATCTCTGCTCTAATCTGCTTTCCCTAGTGCCCTGGGCTTCCTTTCCCCCTCTCTCTGAAGCTTCCTTCTATCCCTGTCAGCTTCTACACTGGCTTGATTCAAACAATGTGGCCCTTTCTCTTTCTCTTCTCCATCTTCTCCTCTGGACTAAGAAGCCCACGAGGGAACCTGGACTTTCCCAAGTAACGTGTTGACTCTGGTGAGACTTCCTAGAATTTCCACTAACAAGCGTGCCATGCTCCAGCAGGAAGCAGGGGCCCCACCTCCACAAGCACCGTGTGTTGGGAGAGTGCACACACATTGCCTTTCCCAAACCCCCAGCTTCACTCACTGAACAGACCAGGGAGTGGTAGCTTGGGCTTTGGGAAGGCACAGACTTGGCTAAAGTCTCCAGAGCTGGAGGGTCTGACTGGGCTGGGTTTGGATGCACCAGGGCCCTCCTCCAGGCAAGAAGTACCCCTTCTGGCCTGGGGGTTGGCCTGGCCCTGGAGCCCACCCGGGAGCCAGTCCACTGGCCCTGGCTGCTGTGGGTGGTGGAGGAAGGGCTCACTGGTCCCTTCTGCCTTTCTGTGGCTTGAACAGGAAAGAGACAAAAGTTCCATTTTAGGGTTGAGGAAAAGCATTTGAGGTATTTCCATGGGAAGTGGCAGCCAACAAAAGCTATGCTGGGTGGTGTTCCAGTTAATTGCAGGAAGGCGGGCAGGCCTCTAGGATATTACCTTTCTCGACTGGAAAGTGTTTCTTTGAAAAACGTTTTGGTTTAGCCCAGGCCTCCTAAGTTTTAGCAGATCTGCTAGTTCATAACTATGGAGAGAGTCACCAAGTTGGTCCTTGGGGGTGGGGGGGGGAGTTGGGAGGGAGGGAGGGGGAGGCAGCATAGGGCTTGAGCAAACCACGTAGATGACAACTCTCTGCTAAATGATGGCTGCGAAACACTGGATTAGATTTCTCAGCCCATGGAAAGTCCTGATGGGGGCTGTTCCCCGGAGGCCTGCCTCCCCCAAATGGAAACAGAACCTGTGACTCTGAAGCAAACGTCTCCTGCCCCTGTGATGGGGAGAGGGCAGGAAATGAAGCCAGTGCTCTTCTTAAACTTTTCTTTTTAATAATGAAAAAGAGAAGAAGAAGAAGAAGAAGAAGAAGAAGAAGAAGAAGAAGAAGAAGAAGAAGAAAGAAAGGAAAAAGAGGAGCATTTACAAAGTTATGAGTGCCAGGGTGCTAGGCTTGGTGATTTACAGAATGTTTGCTGTTTGATGCTCTGGGGCGGGTAGGTGGGTGAGGTGAGTGAGGCCAGCACCTAGAGGGACCTTACCTGACTTACTTCTCAGGGGCGGGGCGGGGGGGCGGGGCGGGAGGCGGGGAGAATCTGTTTGTTGTGATCACGAGCCCCTGAGCATTAGGTATATTCCTGTACTGCTCTCTCTGCCTTACTGTTTTAAGGCAAGGTCTCTCACTGAACCGGGTGTTGATTCAGCTAGATTGGTGGTGGTGGTGGTGGTGATGGTGGCGGTTGGGGTGGGGGGCGACAAGCACCAGAGATCTGCCTCCCCACCCCACCCCACCCAGCGCTGGGCTCGCATGGGTCCACAGTGTGCTCAGCGTGTTTTACACGAGTTCTGGAGATTGAACTCAGTTCCTCAGGCTTGCCCCGCAGGTACTTCAGGAGCTGCCTCTCCAGCTCCGCCTCTGTGCCTTTAGTTCTTTGCCGCTGGGGATGTATCCCAAGCCTCTTTCACGCTAGGCAGCTAGGCAAGTGCTCTGCCAGTCCCCGCTGGTTCTGGGTCAGGGCTTCTTGAAGGAGGCGAGAACAAGCACGTAGACCACTGAGCCCTGCAGGGGGCGCTCTTCCCGCAGAGCTGCTCCCTAAACAGAACACTACTGTTGGTGAGGGACGGACACAGGCGCATATGAGTAAAACCCAGTGTCAGGCCCTTTCGGTGGCATCCCAGGACCCCGACCCCACTGTCACAGTTGAGCTTTTTGGGGTCTGCCTTGAGAATCCTCACATCCCCACTGCCTGGGATGCCCTAGTTCCCGCTCCGGCTTCTATGCCCTGAAGCTGGCTCCCTCCATGGGGCTGTTACATGGGTGGGGTACTGGGATATTCACTCCTCTTCCAGGCTCCTGCTGCTGTTCCCGCTGCTGGTCATGGCCCTCCGCTGGGTCCCTGCTCCTGTTAGTGACTCTTGGCACGGCCCTCTTCCCTTTCCTCTTCAGGGACAGGGATGATCAGGGCCCATGGGTGCTTCACCTTCCTGGGCTGGCTTCCTTCACTTCATTCCTAGGAGGAAACCCATCTGTTGAGCCCTCTTCAAGCGAGCCCAGATGATCTTTCAGGTCCTGGGTTAGGAAGGACAGGTTATTCTATTAAAAATGGAGTTAGTATATCTATTTAAAATATCTATCTATCTATCTATCTATCTATCTATCTATCTATCTATCTATCACACATCTCTTTATCTGTCCATCATCTATCTGTCTTCATATCCATATCTACCTGTCTGTCTGTCTCTATTTCTCTATCATCTACCTATGTTTAAACTTGTGTTCAGGCTCTCTGTTCTAAAGGCACTTTCAAACTTTCTGCAAGGCCAAAGCGGGCCAGAGCTGTGGACCTGCTCATGTTGGCCTAAGGCTGGCTGTGAGCCCCTCCCTCCTGTGTGCCCCTTCACTCTCCTAACTTCACGACCCGTCGGCTGTGCACACCCATATAGCAACTGGCCCTTGGGAACTGACAGCCACAGGTGGTACCGATACCTCACTGTAGAGTGGGCCCTGTTGTGAGAGCAGAGTACGGGCAGCTGGCTCCCGGGGAGGTAGCTGATGGCCTCCAGGCACATCCCAGCAAGTTCATGAGCTGCAAAAATAATGACTTATGGAGGGAAAACCCTATCCGACTGAAATAGAGAACATGGAAGTTCTGAGAAAGCCATGGCTCTTTGCAGGCAGTTTTGTGGGATCTGTTCTTGGGGGGTGGGTGGTCGTGGGTTCCCTAAACAAGGAAGGACAATGAAGGCTCCTGTTACTAGTCTAGAGCAGTGGCCACACGTTCTTGACTTTCCGAGGAGTATGAACAGCCACAGGGCTGCCCAGGAGTTCCTCCCCGCACCCCACAGTCTCCTCAGGGCTGCCACGCTTACAGCCAGCAGGGGGCGCTGCTGCCTAGCACACGGTTACCCGGCCGGGGGCCTATAGTGCCCAGAAGGAAGGCCACTCCAAAGATCTTGGAAAAAATTTCTTTCCAGCAGTTTAGAAGCCTGCTCCCTCTGCACTTCTGTCTAAGAGAATGAGCGAACCCCCTTTCTTCTTCTCCCTAAGAAGACCCCGTGGAGGTCTGCAAGGCTGCATCTTCACACAGTGTGTGCTGCAGCGAGGTCTCCCGATGCCTTATGTGCCAGGCCAAGCTGTCTGGGCGGTAGCGACCATCAGTCCTTCTCCTGTAGGTTAGGCTGGTGGTAGCATTCCCAGCTACGCTGTACAGGAGACAACGTCTCTCCCTCGCCCTCTCCCCCTCCCTCCCTCTCCCCCTCCCTGTCCCCCACTCTGTCTGTGTGTGCCCACTCTGTCTGTGTGTGTGTGTGTGTGTGTGTGTGTGTGTGTGTGTGTGCAAGTTGTCCAAAGGAAGAGCTGGCACTTGGCTCCAGGGCACTGTATGTACTTGGACTGACATTCAGCGAGGAATCCAAAATGAGGAGATTCATCAGGGCCTAGTCTGTGTAAAATCAGCCCCGGGCACTTGGTGAGCCGCCTAAGCTGTTGTCACACATGTCCTTCCACAAGTCACTTCAATCAGGATGAACGATACCTTTATCAAGATGGATGGTCAAAGTGCCCACTCTCCTCCTGTGCGCCTGTGGTCCAGGCACGGCCACTGCTACTTTCATAGGTGAGAGTGAAAGAAAAGTGCCCTCTCTGGTTGGGCACAGCTCTGCACAGAGACCCTGCTTGCCCTGACCCTCTTAGTTTGGCACACTTATGTAGTGCACAAACTGCACAGTGGCACAGGGCGTTCCTGCTGACAGTTTTGTGTTTCTATAAAGGACCCATAAACTTTGGGGGAGGACTGATCAGAAGGGAAGGCGAGCTGGAGATGTCTCCAACTTGGGTGACACTTTCCACAGCTAAGTCCCCTCTGCCCAGAGTGGTTAGCATCACCCTGAAGCACCCAGGAAAGGCCCCAGGGTGAGGAATATATTCACCCATGCACAAGTGTGTTCAACCCTTGGGGCGGACGGAGAATAGGATGTCCGTGTGGAGCAAAGGGGGCAGGGAAGTGGGGCTGAAGGAGAGGCCAGGCTTTGTGCTTTAGCCCCCAGGCCAGAATAAGCCAGTGACCCAGAGCAGGCTCATCCTGCACTGGGCTCTCCCAACAAGAGCAGAAGTAGCCTGAGGAAGGCAGGTGAGGAGGTAACTCCTTCCTCTCACAGGCTTTCCTGGACGTTTATTCCCATGCCATGCCCCGATCTTTCTGGAAACGTCCATCAGGAGCTCTGTCCTGTCTTCTGCCTGTCGTTTCAGCCCCTGTTTGGAGTTGTGGGACCTGAAGAGAAAGTCACAGCTCCGTACACGTGCTGAGAGGATTCCTTGGCACAGAGAAGTAGGAACAAGAAGCCTTGGAAGGCTCGAGCACCTCAAAGGATGTGGGTGGCCTGGGAGGATGCTGGCCTTGCATAGGGCGTTTATAGCTCTGTTGTTCAGATTGTCCCTGCCCAGAACCCTGGGCCAAGCTCCCCATCCTCTCTCAGTGCCCCCCTCCCCACCTGCGGGAGGGCACGGCAGCCTCCAGGCAGGGACTTTGGGATCAGATCACTGACTTTATTCCACTTGGTGGGTGTTGTCATCTCAAAGACCAAATTCTGCCTTTTACCCATAGGCCAGAGTGTGGACCTCAGTTTGACTGAGGACAGGAGAGTCTGCTTTCTTTTCTTCTCAAGTTCCCACTTCTTTAAGAAGGTGCTGGAAAGGGTTGAATGGGCAGGGAAGGCAGTGTGCAGACTGTTTCAGGAGGTCACCCCTAAACTGAGCTGTCCACAGGGAGGGCAGTGTGCAGTGTTTCTGGTGTGTGTGTGTGCTTGTATGTCTGTGTGTGTGTGTATGTGTATCTGTGTGTGTGCCCATGTGCCTGTGTGCCCGTGTGTGTGTGTATGTGCGTGTGAGTGTGTGTGTGCATGTGTGTGTGTGTGTGTGTGTGTGTGTGAGACCTTGCACTGGGCTGTCCCAACAAGAGTTAAAACTGAGCAGAACCACGATCCCAAATTGGAAAACACTGCTCCAGCTCACCGAACCCCCAAACTGAACCCAAATATTATTACTTTTTGACTGCACTCCGGATCCCATGAATGTTTTCTCTTAAATACCTACCAAACCAGTTTGAACTAGACACAAACATATGTGTTTTCTGAAACCGTTGGACCTGAACTTCAAAATAATCTCACATCCAAGGCAATGGGAGATATTACGGATCTGGGTGTGTCCGGATCATGGCAGCCAGAAAGCCCCTTTTATGGCCCATGTCCCTCCAGTTCTCTTAGCACTTAAATGTCATTACCGAGCTGTAAAAGCAGGAAAAGTTGGGGGAAGGATTGAGGGAGCCAGAAGGGTCAAGGACTCCACAAGAAGACCCACAGAATCAACTAACCTGGGCCCCTGGGGACTCACAGAGACTGACCCACCAACTAAAAGAGCATGCACAGACTGGCCCTAGGACCCCTGAACGCATGTAGCCGATGCACAGCTTGGTCTTCATGTGGGTCCCTCGACAACTAGAGCGGGGAGTGGGGGCCCTCTCTGATTCTGATGCCTCCCTTTGGATCCTGCTTCCCTAACTGGCCTCAGTGGGAGAGGATGTGCCTACTTCTGCAGTGACTTAATGTGCCAGGGCAGGTTGGTACCCAAGGGAGACCTCTACTTTCTCTGAGGAGAGGAAGACAGGAGAATGGGAGGGATGGATGGGTGGGGGCACTAGGAGGAGAGGAGGAGGATTGTGATCAGGATGTAAAGTGAATAAATAAATAAATGGAGGGGGTAAAAAAAACCAAGCAGAAGCATTTTTTAAACTGTGCAAACTTAAATGCACAGTTGGACAAATGCTGACAAATACATGTTTGCAGGAGCTTGCCCCCTTCTAATCAAGATATAGCACATTTCTACCAGTCTGGAAAATTCTCTTTGCCCTTTCCTGGGCCATCTTGCTCCCACCACACAGTCCCGTTCTGTTTCTGTCCCCTTTGCTTCTCATCTGAAGCATTCTAGCCATCTCTACTCCTGTCTTAGGAGAAGAGAGGACATGGAGGTACCCATTTTGTGGTCAGGCCAATGGAGGCTCACTTATTATATATATATTTTTGGAGGTCACAGAGCTGGGGAGTGGTGGAGATGCAGCCACCAGGGCCTCTGGCTGCTTAGTTCTGTTATTTCATGTCAACCTTCTCCTAAATTAGAGACCCATCCTGTGATGGAGGCTTCCAGCAGCTTCCTAGGGAGCAGAGCTCATATCTGTCTGTCCCTAGGGCACCACAGGACACACTGGTCCCCATAAGCAGACTCCTCACTTCCCCTACTTCCCCCCTCACCCCCCAGCAAAGAGCTTTCCTGCACACTGCTGCCTGGGCTACACCACTCAGCACATAAGGCCTTCTAGGACTCCAACACATCCCAGTGATAGCTTCCTGCCTGGGCCAGGTCCCCTGTCTCTAGTCTGTCTGTGTGTGTTGGAGGCTCTGGCTGCACATGCGTACAGACAAAGTACATGTGACCCCCTGAGAGCAGCGCCTGTCTCCCTGATGTGCTGAGCAGTGGAACATTGAGCAGGCTCCCAGGCCCGGCTTCCTGGGGAGACATTTTCCAGGTCTACAACAATGTTGAGTTTGATTCGATTTCCCCCTTTGCAGGCGATTGTGTGGTTTGGGGTGTTTTGCTACTAGTTATAATCCCATAAAGCTCAGCTGCTGAGATTTTTCCAAGAGGGCCGCTTTCAACCGCCCTTGTTGAAAAGGCTCTAATTTATTTCAGTCGCTTGTGGGAACCCGGGCCTGAACTCAAGACAAAGACATCCTGTGTTGATGTAATTGCCCTGCGAGTGTCTCCCTGGGGAGGCTCTGCCATCCAGAGCCACCTTGCTGTCATGCATGCCTCTCGGAGGGACACAGTAGTCCCTCAGCCTAGTGGAGCTCAGAAGCCAGGACGGGGCTTCTTGGCTGGCCCATTTCCTGTGCTCACAAGCCTCAGCTCCCAGCCAGGCACTTTAGTGTGAATTAATCTGATTGTTCCCCTCTTGACTTTATACCGAGCCAAGTCCTGCCCACTGAGGCAGGGGGTAACACTTTGGGTGAAAAGATTGATGAAGAGGGAATTTCAGCTAAATAGAACTGCACCAGGGACAGACTTATTGGAACTTAGGAGTAGAGGGGTCTGGATTCCCAGCTGAGTGCAGGGGTGGTCGATTGGACTAGCCTAGATGGCCCAGCGTCCTCTGGGGGTGCCCTCCTCTGCCTCCCAAGCACCCGGACACCGGCTGCCAGGCCTACCTGGTTTTCACTGTGCTGGGAAACTGAAGTACTGTCCAGGACGCAAGTACTTCAAGCTTCTGCGATCACTCAGAGCCCCCTCTGCACTGGACTCAGCACCAGAGGTGTGTGTGAGGCATTTTTGTTGCTTGTCCGATCTCCAGTTGAGTTTCACTTGGCCAGGACTGCTTCCCAGCAGGGAATGCCGGGGAGTACCGTGAAGATGACTGTGTTGAAGGCCATGTTGCCTATGACATGTGCAGGTCGATTTCCATAAAGCCACAACGGTTTTTGTATTTCCAAGTAAGTGGAAGTCACATGGCAGGGAGCATTAGCCTAGAAGGTGCCTCTCAGCACCCAGGGCTCCCCTCTACTCCTTTCCTCAGAGGTACTTAGCGAGGCCCACAGAGCCAGGTGAGCCCCAAGGTGTGCAATGTGGAAATCCTCTTCTCACCTTGATCCTTGGAGGTTGGGACAGAGCACTGGTATCCTGGGGACCCCAGGGGCCAGATGAGCCACTTCTAGGGGGTCACGGGTCTTATCACTTCCATCTGAAGTGGGGCTTCATGAGTCCTCGTTTAAAAAAACAAAACAAAAAAGCTGGCTGGCCTGTGTGTGTGTGTGTGTGTGTGTGTGTGTGTTTGCTTGTGTACATGTACTTGTTAGTGTGCATGCACATGTGCGTATGTAAAACCAGAGGTCAACTTCAGGTCTTATTCCTCAGGGGCTGCCAATCACGAGATGCAAGGATCTTCCCGAAGGTGACACAAGCACCTTCTTGCTCTAAGATGCTGTCTCAGCCTTTGCTTGAGTCTGCGGCATTTTAGCAGAGGAGGATGTGCCCCAGGGAATAGCGACATTCAAAAATGTCCCCCTCTCTGGCAGCTGTTTTGCATAAATACCTGCTCGCTTTCTTCTGGAATCTGAGTTGGAGAATCTCCTGGGACCAAGAGTTGTCTTTGAGATATCCTGGTTGAGAAGTGTCAAAAATTCTGTTTAGGCTTTTCTCCCTGCTTCTTATGGCAGTGAGCGCAGAGAGAAGCAGACTTCTTGGGAGACAGCTTTGGTGAGACAGCTGCTTTAATAGAGGGAACAAAGGCTACCTAAACCTTTCGATGGATGGTGAGTGTACATTATTGACCGGGCTGGGGTGCTGGGGATGCCTCATTTGCATGAGAAGAAATTCAAGGTGCGGTTGGACACGACCTGGCTACCCAGCTATGTGACCTCCTTTACAGGGGTGGGGGGGGGCAAAGGTCAGGGCACAGGACCATGTGTGGCAGAACATGCAGGCCCAGGGATAGCGGGGAGGGAGCAGTCCTACTCCTGCTGACTCAGGATGAGATTTCCGGGGTTTGGACATGCCTCGACTCCCCACCCCCTCCCAGTCCCACAGCTCCCCTGCCCCACAGAAGACATGAAGCGCACGGCAGATGCACACTGTTCCAGATGCGTTTTTCTCCTGGCCAAACTCATGTCAGTTACCCAGCCCATTAATTCCTTCAAGGTTAGTGAGAGTTAAGACAATCTGAGATTTAAGACCGTCTTTTCTCTACTCCCAGTTCATCCCTTCATGTCTCATTTTGCCATGTTTAGTAGTTAGGGCTCTAGTCTTCCAGAATGGTCCGTGTATCTATGAGCGTGCATGAGAATTTTCATTTCTACATGGCTGGTACTATGAATTCCATTTTCACTGCTCTCCATTTATTGTGTAATTCCTGGTTTCTGTGGCTTTCTCCAAATTCATGGTGAGTCTGTGTGCAGTCTTTCCCTGTCACAAACAGCTCTGCGGAAAACTGTCCTCTGTGAGCTCAGAGAGACATTTTCTTACCTGTTTTTTTCCTTCTCTCCCTCTTCCGTGTGTGTGTGTGTGTGTGTGTGTGTGTGTTGTACATGGGCATGTATGCATGCTTTTGCATGCATGTGAAGGTGCATGCATGTGTGTTTATCGATTATTCTTCCACTTTATTTTTTGAGGCAGGGTCTTTCAGCAAAGCCCAGAGCTTGCATGTATGGCTAGTTTTGCTTGCCACCTTGCACAGTGGGGAGAGGGGGGTCCTCTGTCTCTGCCTTCAGAGACATGAGTCCTTCTGCCCACTCAGCATTTACATAGGCTCTAGAGATCTGAAATTCATGACAAGCAGTTTAATCACTGGGCCATCTCTCCAGCCCTCCACCTTGTTTTGGCATGAGGAGTCCAAGTTCAGTGCGTAGACAGAGCACCCGTTTGGCAAGAGGCTGCTGGGATGTGTGCCTCCTAAGGATCTGCTGGGTCCGAGGCTGATGGGTTTTCCATGTCTCTCAGTATGGGGGCCTTTACTCTGGGCATCAGGTCCAGCTGCAGAGCCTGAGGTGGGCCTGAGGGTCTGCTTTCTGCTAAGCTCCAAGGGAGGTCAGGCCACTGCTTTGTACCATGCTTTGAGTCGTGAGTCTCTAGCTTGGTTAAAGGTATATATGTGTCCCAGGGCTTCTTAAGGGTAGAGGAGGCAAGTTAGAAGGGCAAGGTCTTTATCTGCCTCTGAGCTGGTAGGCATTTTGGTCATAGACATAGCAAGCATCCCAGTTAGATGCACCCCTAGCTCCCTGGTCCTGCATGAAGAAAGGCCCCATAAGCCTGGCTAGTAGAGAAACCTGGGACCATGTGGGAGGCTGACTTGCCCATGGCCTCCATGAGCCAGGGCTGAGTCAGATGCTAGAATCCTGGATCTCATACTGGTTGCCACACGTGGGTACTGCTGGGTCCTGGATTCTATCTTTGTCTGGTGCCTTCTTCCTGTGTCTTACAACTGCAGGGCAGTGAATGGGGAAGATGGTGCGCCCTGCAGAGTGAAGATCCCGGCCATGACCCTTCTGTGGGAAGAGCCTCCTCTGGGTTTTGATAGTTTTGCTAGTGTTCCCTTGCCAGGCCCCGTCATGGCAGGAAGAAGAGGGTGAAGGGGGGGGTTGCTCACTGGGCTTAGCTATCAGCTCCTCCACCCATGTCTGCTTGCACATGCCTGCATTGGCCCAGCCATAGAACCTTCACTCACCTTATTCATCTACTCAAAACCATCTCCTATCAGGTCAAGAGATGCTGGCTAGGGCAGCCGCGGTGGAAGGAAGAGGGCCTGTCAGCCAGTGCATCACACACGAGGCTCTCGGTGTTGCTATTGGCCAGGGCCATGGCTAACACGCCAGGCCAGAAAGGTTCAACTCATTGATCTCATCCTCTGAGGCATTACCTCATCATTGTCATTGTGATGCAGGAGAACAGCAGGGTGGAGGGTGGCGAGCTCCGAGATGGAGGCCATGTCGTGGGCTGCCAGCATGAAAGTGAGGGCCTCACCCCAAGTTAGCCTTGGCTTCCTTGGAAGGACCGAGCACTCGGAGAGAGACTGAGGAAAGGCATAACTTCATATCTGGACAGCTGTGGCCACCCTGCGGTGGCAGGCACATGGGCCCCAGGATAGCTGTGAGTGCAATCTGGTGCAAAATTGGAATTGTACTTAAAATACTGTGAGATTTAAAATAAAGATGGGTTTGTATTGTGTGCCTGTGTGTAGATATGCATATGGGATTGTGGGTATTGGAGAAGGTTGGAGGCATCAGATCCCCTAGAGATGGAATTACAGGTAGCTGTGGGTATCATGATGTGGGTGCAGGGAACCGAACTTGGGTCTCCTGGAAGAGCAGTATGTGTTCTTAACCACTGAGCTATCTCTCTTGCCCTATTTCTTCTCTTCTTTTATTTCTTCCTTTCTTTTTTCTGGTAACTTAATTGCATGCTTTTCAAACACAAATATTGTAGGCGACAATATCATGCAGTGATGTGTGCAGGTGGGGCAATGCCTGCTGGAACATCTCTGAGAGCTCTTCCAACACACACAGCCTTGGCTATGGCTTTGAGGCTGGATAATAAAAGCTTTGTTTGAGGTCTTCAAGAAAGGACCTGGTCCCTGGTTCTACAGGTGGGTTGCGTGCACATACATGCATGCATACATACATGTGCACATGTCAGGAGCACACGTCAGGAGAGAGGAGGTAGAGAGATGGGAAGATGGATGGTGGCTCATGTGACGAGGGGAAAATATGTTGAGGAATTCTTAGAAGTGGCAAGTGATGGGGGTACTCCATGGGACAGGGGGACAGCGAGACAGTGAAGCAGGAAGACAGGTGGAGGGGGCAGAAGTGAGCGGGGAGGGCAATGGGAGGAGCAGAGGAAGAGATGGAAGCTTCTAGCAATACTTCTGACCAGGGTGGGTGTGGAGACCTTGGCTCTTCTATCTCAGGAAGTGACCCAGCTTTTAACGGGTTGCCTTGTATGCATAAGCCCTTCTCCACCATCACTAGACTGTAGCTACCTAGCAGCCCTGAAGGAGAAGGCAGAAGCCCCTCCCAGCTCATCAGAGTGTAATCCGGGGTGAGTTAGGGCACTGGGGCTACTGGCTGATTGGCTGTTAGTGATGCCGCATGTTGCATTTCCTAATGAGAAAATGATTCAGAATTGCCTCGAGGGATGGTTGTGATTAAACTATTTGCCTTAACTTCCTCTGTTATATTGAACGTGTACCTGTGTGTGTTCGAGCACACACACATGCACGTAATCAACTCCCCACCCCCGACCCCCACCCCACCCCAGGCCTTGGAATAGCCTCTGTTTGGGACAGCCTCTGGGGTCTAGAGTGCTCAGCCCTAGCCTTCACTACCTGCCTTTCCTACTGAAGCTAAGAAGTGGCTGTCTTGAGAGGGGAGAGGGGAATCCCTGAGAGGGCAGGCATAGCAAGCTTGCCAATCAGACCCTCCTCCTGGGGTGTCCTCATAGCCCACCTTTGGCAGGGAGCTGTGCTTAAATGACTGAGATTTTTCAGGTCATCAAATATCTGCCTGTTAAAGTGAAGCATGTGCCTTCCTAGGTAAGAATCGAGTCCCCACACACCCAGGTCATTTTTTATTCCCTGCTGGGAAACCCCAATGTTATCTGGATGTCTACTGCATGAGGTGGACCAAATCTTTTGCCATGATAAGAATTTGAAGCATATTTCAAAATAGAACCAAAGTGTACTATTAAATGAATATGTTCTCAGGGACTAGGAAGTCCTTATGCAGAACTCATACATGCAAAGGACCCTCGGGGGCGTGGCCTTGATCATAAGGACACTGGCATTCTGCATCCCTCCCCAGGTAGCTTCTCTCTAAACGTTAGCCATACTTCAGGGTCTGGTGCAAATGGTCCCTTCCCTGGGGTCTCCCCTTGGCCACTATCTCATAATCCACCCTCCTAATTCTGTCCCCAGCCCTTTCTCTCCAGTTGCTGCAGTTCAACTAACATTCACTGAGCACCGGCCAGTCGACCTTTGCTTTGTTGTGCTAAGAAACAGCGCTGACGACTCCATGAGCTGGGACGCTGAGCACTCTTTCTGGACTTTGGGCTGAGGAAGCTCTCATCCGTCTCACCCGGGACGTGATGTTCCCAAGGCAGAGGGGAGAAGAGTGACTGTGGGCACATACATAGCTCTAAAGTCTCTGCTCAGATGTGACACATGTGGCTACCCTTCACTGCATCTAACCATGCAGATGCAGGCAGGGTGGGAGGAATAAGGCTGTTATCAGAAGCTCGCTCACAGGCACCTCTATGGGTGCATGCCATCCACGTGTCCCCAGCATGCTTAAATTTGGGGTCCTTGGGCTCCACACTTAGAGCAGTTCGATCTTGGACCAAAATCCTCTTCTATAACCATTAGGGGATTTTGATTACCCTATCTATCCTTCCTCCCTTCATTCCTTCCTGTCTCTCCCCACTCCCCTTTGTTTTTTTTTTTGTTTTTTGTTTTGAGACAGGGTTTCTCTGTGTAGCCCTCACTGTCCTGGGACTCGCTTTGTAGATCAGCCTGGCCTCAAACTCCACAGAGATCCACTTGCCTCTGCCTCTCAAGTGCTGGGATTAAAGGCATGTGCTGCCGCCATCGCCGCCGCCGCCACCACCACCACCACCACCACAGGCCCTTGCCCCCTTTTTTTGTTGACCCAGTCTCATGGATCCTAGGCTGACCTCAAACTTGCTATACAGCTGAAGATGTCCTAGAGTATCTGACTGTCCTGCTGCCACCTCCTCAGTGTTGGGGTTACAGCATGCCCCAGCTTATAAGGTGCTGAGCACTGAACTTGGGGCCAACAGTCTTCCCACTGATGTACACACCAGCACATTTTACCTTTTTCTTTCCCCCAACAAGCTGGTTTGCCAGCTGCATGTGCTCCCGTTGGCCATACTCTCTTCCAGCGTCCAGGACTTGGATTTTTCCCATTTCCCTCTCCAGCCCCTTGGCCACTCTATTACTTTGTCCTTCTCATCCACCTGCCCTGGAACTTTCTCTCTGTGTCATCATGGTCTGCTTTGGATTGGGGAAATCTCTTCCGGTCTGTGTATGCATGCATGTATGCAGTAAGTCTGTACGAGTGTTTCTATGAGAATTGCCTGTGAGGCCAGAGGATGGCTTCTGGGTTCCGGTTCCCTCCTCTGGCCATGGGTTCTGGGCCCTGGGCTTCATGGATGAGTTCAGGCAGAGGCGGTGAACACCTCTCTAGCTGGTATGGCATCGTGAGCATTGATGATCTTGGGTGCCTCAAGTCACAGAGTTTGGAGTGGATTTATTATAAACAATAGATAACTGAGGTACTCCCTGTCCCCCAAATTGTTTATTTTTTGTAACCCCCAAATCTAGAAGTCATTCCCTCTCCCTTCTACCTCCACTTCACGTGCTAAAGTAGAGGGCACATGGGGGACTTGCTTCCTGGTAAAGAGGCTGGTTACATGACCGTGTGAGATTGCTTCACGTGGCCAACAGTGCATGTATGTGTGGCTAGAATTCAAAGACCTGTGTGCATTTCTCACCTTTTAATCATCTTTAATGGTTCCCTTTGCTTTTAGGAGAAAATCTGATGCCTGGCCATGCTTTCTAGAACTTGGCCCAGGTTCTGGTCAGGGACAATCTGAACAGCTGAGCTACAAATGCCCTATGCAAGGCCCCGGGGTGAGGAATATATTCACCCATGCACAAGTGCGTTCAACCCTTGGGGCAGACGGAGAATAGGATGTCTGTGTGGAGCAAAGGGGGCAGGGAAGTGGAGCTGAAGGAGAGGCCAGGCTTTGTGCTTCAGCCCCAGGCCAGAATGAGCCAGCGACCCAGAGCGGGCTCATCCTGCACTGGGCTCTCCCAACAAGAGCAGAAGTAGCCTGAGGAAGGCAGGTGAGGAGGTAACTCCTTCCTCTCACAGGCTTTCCTGGACGTTTATTCCCATGCCACGTCCTGATCTTTCCGGAAACGTCCATCGGAAGCTCTGCCCTGTCTTCTGCCTGTCGTTTCAGCCCCTGTTTGGAGTTGTGGGACCTGAAGAGAAAGTCACAGCTCTGTACACGTGCTGAGAGGATTCCTTGGCACAGAGAGGTAGGAACAAGAAGCCTTGGAAGGCTCGAGCACCTCAAAGGATGTGGGTGGCCTGGGAGGATGCTCATTCTCATTTTAGGCTATTTACATATCTACCTGGGCATGAACATTATTTATGTATTTACTAGTGTGGATGTGTGTTCATGGTCGGCATAGGGGATGTGTGTGTGTCATGCATGGTGTGCATATGAGAGTCAGAGGACAACTTTGAGGCAGCGGGGCAGATCATGGACTTCAACATGGCTTTAGGCGGCAGCACGGATCTTGGACGCAAACAGGATTTTTGGCATCAGCACAGATTACGGAGATCTTTTGAGGAGACTTAGCCCAGAAAATAAGCCATTCTTCTTCTCAGGTTTCTTGTTGCTTAGAGTCAGGGTTATTGGGGGGCAGGACCTGCATGAACTCCAGGCTGCTAAATGCCACCTTGCCCTCAGCACTGGCTGCCCTGCTTGTACCCCAGGCACAATGATTGTGTTTGCAGTGTGGACAGTGCCCAATCTTAGCTATTTAAAAAAATGCTTTTTTTCCTTGTTTATTTTGAGACACGGTCTCACTATAGCCTTTGTTGGCCTGGAACTCACTGTTTACAACAAGCTGGCCTCCAACTCACAGAGATCTGCCTGCCTCTGCTTTCCAAGTACTGCCGTGTGCCACCATGAAGGTCTCCTTGATGCTATAATACTTCCCAAGATATTCAGTCCTTTTTCTTTATCATTCAACCCAGTTTCCTGAAACTCTAGCACATAATAAGAATGAAAATACACACAAGGCATAGACATGTTGGAGGTGGTGGCTGGAGCAGGTGAGATGGCAGGAAAGCAGAAGCTGTGTCTTTCTGTGACAGTCTTGTCATATCTACGGACATCAGCATGTAGACATGTTCATTACATGCGGCCTCCACAGGTGCCAGCATCTACTTACCACATGGATCATAGGTATTTATCACTAATGTTGTTTAACAGGTGAGGAAACTGAGGCTCAGATAGAAAAGGTGACGCACACGTATACACACACACACACACACACACGTATATATGTATATATATGTATATACATGTGTGTGTGAGAGAGAGAAAGAGAAAGGGGAGGCTGAGGGCTGAGGCTTGCATATGATAGGCAAGTACTTAGTTACTACTACTGAGCTATAGCTTTAGTCTTCTATCTATCTATCTATCTATCTATCTATCTATCTATCTATCATCTTCCTTTCTTTCTATACCTCATCTATCATGATTCTATATATCTATGTATCTATCTCTCATGTTTCTATTATCTATAAATCAACAGTCAATCATCCATCTATTATATATCTAATTAAGTTATTTGAGAAAGGGTTTCTGTAGGCTCTGTTTCTTAACAATTAAACTTTATTATACAACCCAACTAGCTTACATAAGAGGGAAAAAAGGTGAAAGGGAAAAAAGAGTGAACCTTCCAGTATCTATTCCATGAGACGGGTCCTTAGGTGTCTCTGGCCTGCATGCTGGTCCAGCCTGTTCGCTGATGCACATGTGCTCAAGCCTGGTCTGAACCTGCTGCTGCTCTCCTCCCCACCTGCCTGTGTCACATGGGAAGGGCCGTCTTCTTCTCCCATTGAGGGTCGATTAGAAAGACAATAGTCCAGGTGGAGTCCCCAGGTCTGCTTCCTGAATTCCAGGCCAAGGATGGCTCCACTCGGTCTATCTCAAGGTATCCATGGGGTGCCCAAGAGTAAAGCCCGGCAAGACTGCTTTTACGTGGCAAAACTTACAGTCTTTCCCACAGGTTTCATGCAGCCTAGGCTAGTCTTGAACTCTCTATATAACCAAAGATGATCTTGAACTTGGGATCCTCCTGCTTCTACCTCCTCAGAGCTGGGACTTACAGGCATGGACCACCACGCCTGGTTTTACGAGGCACTGTAGATCTTACCCAGGGCCTTGTGCTTGCTAGGCAAGCTCCCCACCAACTAAACTACACTCCCCACTCCTCTTTGGTTTTTCTCCCTGGCTATGGGAGGCCATCTGTAGATATAATAAACCTTTCAACTGGCTCCATCCAAGGCCCCAGCACCAAGGTGTTGTAAAACGGTTTCTGAGTCAATGAGAGGCAGCTGGTTGAAGCGTTTCCCAGCTTTTCATATGACTCATAAATTTGTTACATGCTGAGGAAATTCCCTGAAGGCTCTTTGGCAGGCTCATCCAGTCTGACCAGTAGCTAAGAAACACACAGCCTTCTAGTTGCAAAAACACACACAAGGCTTTGACTCAGGCCTTGAACGGAGGGTCACGTGACAAGCTCTCCTTGCAACAGTGTTCACAACAGTTTTCTGGGAAAGAGCAGGGATTTCCTGGGAAGATGCACAGCAAACCAAGCTTTCAGAGGTCAGAGGAAGCTCTGTGTAGGATAGCTCACCCATGCAAACACTGCTGTAGCAATCAAATCCTGACTGGGGCAGACAAAGAGTGCTACCTCACATCCCCAGTGAGTCTGTTCCTTGTGCCTGCCCATAGGTACACTATTCACAGTTGGGCTCATGTGATAAGATACAATAGGAGAAAAGGCCACAGTCCATTTCCTCCCAGCCCAACTTCAGACAAACAGCATCATCAATATATGGAAACACAGATGTTGGCTCTCTTTTAGAAAGAGAGTTGGTGGGGGTGGGGTGCTAGAGAGAAGACTTAGAGGTTAAGAGCACTGGCTGCTCCTCCAGAGGTCCTGAGAGTTCAATTCCCAGCAACTACATACATGGTGGCTCACAGCCATCTATAATGTGATCTGATGCCCTCTTCTGGCCTCCTGCAGTTGTACAGGCCAGGCAGAGCACTGTATACATAATAAATAAATAAATAAATAAATCTTTAAAAGAAGAAAAAGAAAGAGAGTGGGAAGAGGCAACCTCGGATGTAATTCTGCTTCTGGGTGCTTCTGGGTGGTAATGAATAGTGTTAGCTTTGTGCTGATTCATCATGGTTTCAATCATCAAATAGAATGATTGGGCTTTGTCCAGTGGCAAGCTGCTGGGCATCATGGTGGCGCCTGACGATGTCAGCCAATCGTGCCTCTGAGCCTTTAGGACACAGCTTTATCCGTGAGATAGATACAGCTCTCTGTAGGTCTGTAACACTTGCATAAAAATTCCTTTTTTAAATATTACCTTTTCACCAGGGCCCTGGATATACAGACCTTAATTCAGGCTACTCAGGAGGCTGAGGCAGGAGGATCACAGACAGGCTGAAGGCCAGCCTGAGAAACTTAGTGAGGCTTAGTCTCACAACGTAAGAGATAAAGACAAAACATAAAGGGGTAGCCCTCAGGCAAATGGAGGAAGCTGATTTTGGGTCTTATTTTCCATTTCTATTTAATTAAGCAATGGGTGCGTTGAGTGGTGGGGAGAGCTGGAGAGATGGCTCATGGGTTAAGAGCACTGGTGCTCTTCCAGAGGACCTGGGTTTGATTCCCAACACCCACATGGTGGTTCACAACCATTTGTAACATCATTTTAAGGGGGATCCAATGCCTTCTTCTGGCCTCCTTGGGCACCAGGTATACATATGTACATGCAGGCAAAACACATACGCATAAAAGAAATGGCTAATCTAATCTTCATTGCCAATTTGACTGGACTTAGGATCACCATAGAAACATACTTTTGGGTGTTACATTAGGTGTTTCCAGAAAGGGTTGTCTGATGAGGGGAGACCCACCTTGACTGTGGGTAGCAGGGGTGGGGCTAGACTGAAGGGAAAGGAGAAAGCAAGTGGGGCACTAGCACCCATCTCTCTCTGCTTCTTGACCACAGTGGCGTTGTGATGACCACCTGCCTCACGCGCCTGCCTGTGCCTTCCCACGCCGATGGCCTCTCAAGCTGTGAGTCTAAATTACCCTCCCCTTAAGTTACCTTTGTCAGGTATCTTGTTAGAACGGAGAAACAACAAGTGACTTCCAACTTAATACACTTGAATCTGTGCTCCGATCGCCCCTTCCACGGTTCCCCACTGCCCTCTCATCTGGGGACCTACCTGTGGCTGATTATAAAGCTGATATAATAATAGCTTCCATCTCCTTCCGCAGTGTGACCTCACCTCCCTCCCTTCCTATCGGGCTATCAAGAATCAGAGTTAGCTCTCTCCTGCCTCGAGGCAGGCCAGGTCTCTGATTGCCTTGACTAAAATGTGCGTCTGACCCCACAGCCAGCCAGCCTCTCTGCAATCCTGACTGCTGCCACCACTACAGAAGTATTTCTATCCAGGGACAACCATGGAGGGACACCTAGGCTCATGGAGAGGAGGGATGGAGAGTGAGATGTTAGGAAGGCACAGAGGACCTGACGCTAAGAAGCAAGGTGACCTCTCGGAAGCAGGCGGCCAATCTCAACTTTGGCTCACCTCACATGTAGCACAGACACATTCCCAGCCTAGCTTCCCCCACCCCCCAGTTTCTGGGCTGTAAAATTAAGTGGCATGATAAGTGGCTGCGCAATCACTGTGTTCTGGGGTGGAGCATTACACAGCAGAAGGTAGCTAGTGGCCAGACAGTAGGACTTATCTGCAGACAAACCCAGGTGAGATCCAGTATAGTCTGCCCTCCAGAGCAGCAGCAGCCTGAGATCCACTGCTTTCCTCCATCTCCTCTCTCTCTCCCCAAATCTCCATCAGGGGCATGGTGGGAATCCACACTGGTTGAGTTTGGGGTAGATATGGACTCTGAGGTCTCCAGAGTCTTCCGGGGCACAAGGAGGCCACGGGGGCTTTTCTTCCTGCTGGCGTGGACGCTATGAGCGAGTGAACCGCAGCGCCTGGCGCTCACTAGCAATGTGAGCACTTTGCTTGGCTGCTGGCTTTTGCTCTGTTCCCACACTCTCTTGCTTTACCTGTCTTCTTGCTCAGCCTCTCCTGGAGGATGTGTGGCAAAGTTTGCATCTTGTTGTTCTAACTTGTCTCAGGCCGGAGTCCCCCAACTTGCCTCCATCTACCCACCCTCATGCCCTTTCATTGCCTATCTTGTACTGTGCCCAGGTCCTGACAAAGAGAACCACCTTCAAGTACATCTTGGAAGGTAACTCTCTTGCCTCAAAGGACTCTGGCCTGTCATGGGGCCTGAGAGAAATAATGGTTTCTAGGCCCTCTGTGCACGTGAGAGTCCTTGGAGGGCGGGCAAAGGGTTCTCGGCATAGAACACATTGCAGCGGGAGTCCCAGAGGCATCAAGTCAGGTTGGTTGCAGGCCTGAGAAATGTGCATTTCCAGCAAGTTCGTAGGCCATGCTTTCGTGCCAATCCAGGGCCCACCCTCTGAGAACCACTGCCCTGGAGAACTGCACACCCGGGCGTGGTGTGAGGGGTATTCTTTGTGCTCTTCTAGACGACTATTGTTTTGGCTGCTTGTGAAGTTCTTGAGCCCAGAGATGTCATCTAATTTATGGCACTTGGCAGACCCTCCAAGTCACAGGCAGACCGGAGCTTCTAACACACAGCCCAGAGGCACCCACGGGCAGGCAGATTTTACTGCACACCCAGCACAGCATACACGTGCAAGACCCATTCCCTTCCTTGCTGTGAAGGTTGGAAAACAGAGTGAGACATCTGTGACCTTTTTCTTGGGGTGGTGCTCCTCAGGGGATGGGCTTTCCGAAAATGCTGGAGCTGGCAGCCATTGGTAGGGATGTGGGTGCCACACAGGCTCTTTAACATTTCTGTGTACAGACTCTGCCTGACACTGGCCACTCTTTTTCTCTCTCCCTACTCTGCCCTTGTAAGTGGTCTACACAGGGAATTGCCCTTAGGTTGTACCTGGATGGGTTGACTCATGGGTGCTGTGCCCCCTCTTTCCCAGTCCAGGATATCAACTCGTGGGATGACACTACCTACATTCAGGGCGAGTCTTCCCTCCTTAGTGGCATATTTCTGGAAATGCCCTAGCAGATGTGCCCAGGGATATGCTTCTTAGACTATTCTACATGTAGTCAAGTTATTAATGAAGATTAACCCTCATATCCTGGGTGAGCCCACTTTATTCTACCCCTAGTGAGAACCCGGGGGTAGAATCTCAGTCTCTAGCTGGGGGCACTGGTTCTACTATGTATTAGGGCATGTGGGCTCACTCTTACTAAGGTGCCCTTTCTCGGTGTCCTGAAGCTGGCACTGTCCTCTCCATGCCAGGCCTGCAATGGTAGATTTGTGTCACCCCATATACATGGTACCCTAAGCCGGGGTCTCGCCTGCAGGACTGAGGGTGAGCAGGAAAATTAGGTAGAGGAATCCAGAGGCCACCAGCTGTGTGTCCCCTGGGAATCTTCTTTATACCTCACAGACAGTTATAGCCTGTCAGAATGGCTATCCTGGTCATTGAGGACACACTTGGTCAGGGATAACATATCTCTTTTCTAAAACAGACACCAGGCAGCTTAAGGCAGGGAAGAACCAACCTGCAGGGATCACCTGGCTCTCTGGGGTCAGGGGGCTGGGGAAGTGGGGGAGCAAAGAGGAACAGGTGAGGACCATCCCCCTTCACAGTTGGGGCATCCAACTGTGGCTCTTCCGTTTTTTTCCAGACTCATCGGCTCCTCCCAAGTTCTCTAGAATTTGAACCTGCAGTTTTTCTTTGTCTTCTCCGGGCTCTTCTAGGCCTTTTGCCATTTGCACCACATGGCTGCTCTGCTTGGATGCCCTGTCTGTTTGGGGTTTCCCCTACCAGGTTTTCAGGTGGCTGTTTGGTACCAATAAAAGTAGGTAGGAATGGTGGCTGCTGCCTTGGCCGGGCAGGTGTGCAGGGTCCATACAGTTTGCAAAGAAGTGGAGGATGCAGAAGCCACAGGCTAGAGAAAGCCCCACCCAGGGTGCTGGATGTCAAGTTTCTGCAGAGAGGACTGCCATGGTCAGCCAGCCATGGCCACTTATAGCATATGTGAGTAACAGAGACATGACCTTGGACCTGCCTTGAAGAGTGTGGCTGTGTGAACAAGGAGCTTCAGAAAGCTACTCGAAAAGTCTCCACAGCACACTGGGAGCATCCAGTGCAGCATCTCAGGTATTAACTGTGCAGTGTACAAAGCCATCCCACACTTGATTCTATGAAAATTAGCCTCCTCAACATCATATGAACTCATGTGTTTGCATGTATTTAAAGCCCAGAGCGTTGGTTTTAAAAGCCAAGAACTTTTCCCCTCTGGATTTAGCTTCTCATTGGCATGGAGTGGAGGCTAATCCTGCTGATGTTTTTTATATTTTTTGCACATACATTTATATCATTACACATAAATAAAGTAAACTACATACAGCAAGGAGAACCATGAAACAATCAGGGATTATATAAATGTTTTATTCATAGTGTCTTGGCTAATTGCGTTTGGCAGCCTTGCAGAAAATATTTTTCCTGTCTTGATGAGTCTAAAATTCTCAGTGTAAATCAATATCTATCATATCTCATCTCTATCAACTTAAAACATCTATCTAGACCTAAAAACATCTTATCCTCTAAACAACTAAGCTTAATTAAAAAGATTAAACTATCTGGTCTTCAACCTCATTGAGACTTGAGAAGGAATAAAACTTAATTACCTGAGTTAGCAGCTTCCAAAGTGAAAAAAACAAAACAAAACAAAACAAAACAAAAAAAAAACGACAGAGACAGTTTGCTGCCTGAGTAGTCACCCGAAACTCTGTATAACGTTGGAGTGCAATCCTGCTGGTCTGTAAGGTTCCTTCAACTCAACAGCTCCCCCCCCATCTCAGGATTGTGAGTGTGAATGCACACAAATATGTACATGTGTATATACTCTCTGGGAGGGCATTACACACACACACACACACACACACACACACACACACACACACAGTGTCTTCCCTTCCATCTTTTGGCAGTGTTGGAGACCCAGGAGCTTGTGTATGCTAGGCAAGTGCTCTGCCACCTCACTGCACTCTCAGTCTCTTCTGGTATCATGTACAACGCAGTGGCAGTGTCTGTTAAATAAGATGGGCTGGTCCAGACTGTTGCCTGTGCAGTGAGATGGCTCCGTGCTGCACAGAAATCATCTGGGTAGATTTTTAAATATTCCAAATAGGAATTCAATGGCTGGTATGTCTCTTTCCAAGATGTATATAATTGGTGGTATATTTTAGGTTAGAACTGGTATTAGAGTCATTTGCAGGGTTTGACTGGCAGCGCCCATAGTAGTTAAGTGGGGATGACATGGGGTAATTGGATGGGGACAGAGATGGCCTGTATTAATGAGGATTGTGACTTCAGTAAATATAAGAGGCCCTGAAATGGTCAGTAGGTTCATGTACTTGGATGAATCAGATGAGGGAACCATCTACTCACCAATAGTCAGAAAGCTCAGGTCTGAGGGGGCAGTGATGACAAGTGGGGTGAGGAAGGTGCCCATGGGAAGGACCTATGTAGAGCCAGAAAACACCAAGTTCTCAAGCTTGGTTCTCACCTTCAAGGGAAATGCCACCGTATTCTCAAACATGGCCCAATTTAATCCCCATCTTCAAAGTTAACTGCAACTCACAGAGGGGCCTTGTCCCTCCTTCCCAGCCTTTCCTCAGGATCCCAAGTCAAACTCATGCAGCTGGCCAGCAGCAGCCAAACATGCCCAGCCTCATCCTAGCATTCCCTTCCCCAAAGGACGCTCAAGCCACACCACTGACCGGCACACAGCAGGCAGGCCACGCTCTTCTCTGTGTCCAGTAATTTTCACCCTGTTGTTTGTTGCTGAGAGGAGTGTGTCTCCCTCACACGACCCAGCTCCCGTTAGCACCCTGTCCTTTTTGCCATGGAGAGCGTCTTCACCAGAACCCTGAACAAAACTAATGCACCGATGGCCACACGGTCAAAGCCTGCTACGCCCCTTGGGGCAGGGCAGCTCTTCCCCATCCCTTTGGGTGCCCATTGAGTGTGTATACCATATTATATGGTGGGTCAGTGTATGCAAGATGGGACAACTGGGTAGAGAGCTGCTAGTGGCTAGTGACATTGACTCTAACTATTGTCATTTCATCCGTTCTTGGACTTTTAAGTAGCCTTCCTCCAAAGCAGCCTGTGTGTGTTTGTGTGTGTGTATGGTATCTAACTGTGTGCACCTGTGTGTAATTATGTATGTATGAGTGGCTATGTGTGTGGCTGTGATTACGTATGTGTATGTGCAAGTGTGTACATGTGTGTATGGGTATAGCTGTATGTTTGTGTGCATACATGTCTACACATACACATACAGGTATGGATGTGTATACCCGTGTGTGCATATATGTATGTATGTGTGTGTACATATATACATGTGTGAATGCATATGTGTACTCGTGTATGTGTGTGTATGTATAAATATATGTGTGCACATGTATAGACATATGCATGCACATGTAAATGTTTGTGTATGGCTGTAACAGGCACAGGAACAGAGTTGTGGCAGAAGGAGAGTCACGACCTAAGGCTTATGACGTGCTTTCCTTAGTTAGGCTTGCAGAAATGCACTATTTTCGCTTTAAAAGAGGCATAATGAAGATGGATTACAGTTCAGGATCTGATTGGAAAGAGGCAGAAGCTAAGGTTAACTGAGAGGGCCTGAGGTTCATTTTCCAGGTTGACTTTACTCATCTCTCTGAAATGTAGCTTCAGACTCTGGCTGAGCTCTCAGGCAAGAAGGGGTGGGGGGCTTTGCAATCCCCTTGGGGAGAAGTGCATACTCACGTCTAATGGTCTCTGGGCAGCCTGGCCCTGTTGCTGTCTGTGGATGGCACCTAAAGCTAAACTGACTTCTCCCATCCCCACCAGGCACCTCACCTAAAGCTAAACTGACTTCTCCCATCCCCACCAGGCACCTGTGTCTACCCAGGAGTCTTTCCAGACCACATTTAGCAGGTGTGTGTGTGTGTGTGTGTGTGTGTGTATGTGTGTGTGTGTTTCGAGAGTGATTTGAAATCCAGCACGCTGTTTAAAGTTTCCTACAATTCCGCAGTGCCCTTTTGTTTTGTTTTTAATTAGAGGTTAATGTTTCTGAGGATTTTCCTAACCAGAAGGGCCCTTTAGCCCAGCCTGACCATTGCAGCCCTGTGCTTGTTGGAGGTTTTACTATCAAATGCGCAAGTCCTTGGTGCAGTCAGAGACGGCCTACCTAGGAATTATTACTATTATTATTATGATGATGATGGTGGTGATGATGGTGATGATGATGGTGATGATGATGATGATATTTGGAGACAAGATCTTCCTAAGCAGCCCAGCCTGGCTGGGAGGACAGGCATGCACAGCCAGCTGAGCCTCTCTTTCCTCCATCACGTCTTTACCGTCTTTGTATTCAAGGACCACTGTCCTCTTCCTGGCGAATCCATCAGGTTAGGCTCCTCATGTGGTTTCTTAGCTCTCCGTTGCTTCCAGACTTCACACACACTCACTTTGTGTGGGCTCCTTAGACAGGTGAGACATCCGCCCCCAGGGATCCCTGGCATAGTGTTCCCATGTGTCTTGCCTTCCTTGTGCCTCTGACCTTCCAGGTCTTGGCTTAAGCGTGAGTTCCTAGGGACGACTTCAAACCTATCTTCATTGTGAACTCAGCAGGACTCAGAATCACTGAGGAGATTCACCTCTGGATACATCTGGGAAGGCATTCCAGAGAGGTTTATCTGAGTAGGGCAGATCTGTGTGAGTATGCGCATCCTAGCCCATCCAATATGAGTAACACCAACACATGGATGGGGGTCCTGGACCGAATTCAAAGAGAAAATGGAGGGGCCGAACACCAGCATTCCTACCTCTCTGCTTCTTGGCTGTGGAGACGAGGTAACTGGCACTCACATTCCCATTACCCACCATGCCTTTCTGTCACAATTGCTGTGTCCTCTGTACTGTGAACCAAATGAACCCTTCTTCTCTCAACTTGGTTTTTGTCAGGCATTTGGTTGCAGAAATGGAAACTCAACTATCAACAGCAGCCTGCTTGGGACCTCCTGCTTGGGACACAAACTGCTACTGTCATACGTATCTATGTGAAGACTTTTTTGGCCTGGGTCCCTGATGGAAAGAGGTCAAGGTGTTCCCAGGGTGGGGCTCAGGAATCCAGTCTGAAACCCCCTCTATCCTGAGGTTCTAAGGCTTTCCTAGGCCAGCTCTTTCATCTCTCTGTTGTCTCTCTTCTGGCTATAGGGAGGCTGTGGTCCAGCTGGGGAGGCTGTGGTCCAGCTGAGGATCTCGGAATGGTAGGAAGATAGCGGGGAGGGTTTCATCCCACTGAGTCAGGGACAAGCTGGGCAAGGGATGCAGAAAGGCTGGTATCAGAAAACCTTGTAAGAACGTAGGGATTACTCATGAGACCATTGATGCGTTTTCCCATCTTCTGACTATAAAGCATTGTTGAGATCAGAAAATAATCCTCACTGTTTCTATGTAGTGATGATACATTGAGTCCTCGGGTGAACTTAGAAAGAATAGCCTGTTCTGTTAGAAAACAGACACAACCACAGGCTCATTTAATCTGTACTTATTTGGTGTGAGGAAACTGAGACCAGAGAGGGACAGAAGTGTGCCCAGGGCCTTACAACCAACTCACACTCATCCCTCATCCACAGAAGGGCCAAAGTTTTGAGAGCATTTCAGGCTTCTGGCTATTTGGACTTAAAAAAAAAAAAACACTAAATCAATATGCTTAATGTGATTTTTGTTCATCTCTTTGAAAGATGCAATGTGGTAGTTAAGCCCACTGTCAATATTTTCATGAACTCTGTGGAAAATATGATGGCAAAGGTTTTTGGTAACCACTTCATTAAGCCTGGCTTTTTCTAGGCCACCACAAAAGGTAAATAAACCCTAATGAGATCCTGTATGTGGTCCAAAGAGTCGCTTTATGTCACACTCACCCTCCTCACCCAAAGCCCCGGGGGAGTCGGAGAAAGGTGATCTTAACCTCACGCTGTGCAACAAGACCTTTAGACAAAGACTCATTAACCCACAAACAGTTACTGACTGAAGCCAGAGTTTCCACACACTGAGAAGCAGCAAGTGCACAGCACGAGGAACGCCATTCCATCAGCACTCTGCCAGTTGGCCTCCCATCAAAGCGCAGTTCCCTGGTAACTAGAATACAGCGATGACCAATGGAACTGCAGGGCCTAACGATGACCCCAGGTCTTATTCTTTCATTTCTTCTGCAAGTTTTATGCTACGTGTTGAAAATTCAATAGTGATTACAGAGAAGTCTCTCAAGAAGTTCACAGTCTTTGGGGGCGGGGGGTGGTGGTGGAGAATTACAGTGCAGGAAAGCAGACCTGTGATGGGGCAGTGTGCACAAAGGCACAGTGTTTGCTGTGCCTATCCTATGTGGGCGAAGGTTGGAGGCAAACAACCCATTGTTATTTCTGTTGCTTTGGAGACAGTCTCACGTAGGCAAGTCTGACTTTGAACTACCTAAGTAGCTGAAGATGACCTCAAACTTCTGGTTCTTCTTCTTCTACCTCCTGAGTACTAGGATTGTAGGAATGTATGCCAGGCCCAGCTCATGAGGTTCTAAAGATCGAACCCAGGGCTTTGGGCATGCTAGGCAAGCACTCTAGGAGCTATGCACAGCCCCCACCCCCACCCCACCCAGCCCTAGATCCCATTGAAACATCGGAGGCTTTCTGCACGTGTTTACATGAAGGACTAGAACACTGGCTCTCTCGGCTACTTCATAACTGTAATTTCCCTACTGTTACAAGCCATAATATAAATATCTGAAATGCATGATATCTGACATGCAACTCCATTGAAATGTCGAGACCCACAAGTTGAGAACCACTGGGCTAGACGCACTAGAGAGAGAAAGGTTTAGGCCAGTTATTGGCAATGAGGTTTCTAAGGAAGTGGAAAACGATGGAGCCAGGTAGAGACCTGAGACTTAAGGGAGGATGGAGAATCTGCAAGGACAGCAGAGCAGAGCCAAAGATGGATGGAGATCTGTGGATTTGGCAGAGAAAGGATTCGGAGAGGGGGAAAGGGCCAGATGCAGATCTAGATGTGGTCACTTCAGTAGAAGTGGGTGAGACACAAAAGCCCTGACAACGTAGGGCACGGTGAGGAGCTGAAAGGATTCACAAGACAGGGTACTGGCAAAGCCCTGGGGAAGAATGGCATGGTGCTGAGTGCATCACAGATGTAGATGTCTCCTGAGTGATGATGGGTGCCCAGGGGTCAGCAGGGACCAGAAAAGGGGAGTAGTATCCAAACGGGTGGACGGAAAATGGGTTTACTCCCAAGTATTTAGCAGCTGGAATGCAAAGACCAGGAAGTCTGGCTCAGCTGAGGATTTTCTTGCTTTCTCTTTACAAGAGAGAGAGAGAGCATGAGGTGTGAAAATGAAGAGTTTTAGTAATATAGGGCTGAACGGATGAGTCACAGGGTATATGCTGACAACTTGACATGGAGCTTAGATTATCTGGAAAGAGGAACTTCAATTGAGAAACTTCACCCAGGTAGGTAAAATGCAAATACTTTGAGATGAGTAGGCAAAGCTGTGGGGGTACTTTTTGGGTTAATGATTGATGTGGGAGTGCCCAGCCCACTATGACCAACGTGACCCCCTAGGCAGGTGGGTATGGGGCGTATAAGAAAACCAACCCAGTGAGCTGCTCGAGCAAGCAGTGCTCCTCCTTGGTCTCTGCTTCAATTCCTGCCTCCAGGTTCCTGCTTTGAGTTTTGGCCCCGACTCCCCTTCATGGTAGATTGTAAGCTGTTATCTGAAATGAACCCTTTCCCTTCCCCAATTTGCTTTTGGTCATGGTGTTTATCACAGCAATAGGACGTGAGCTAGGGCTGGGGATAAAGACGAGAGTGGAGACAAGAGGCTCATGAAGAGACATAGGGACATGTGAAGTAGCCATCAGTCTGGATTTCTCATCCAACCGGGTGAAATGCAGAAGCTCTGAGAAGGGCGGGGCAGACAGACTGGAAGGACAGGCTGCCTTTGATACAGCGGGGGCCATTATATATCTTTTGTTCCTGGCAACTGTGAGTTAGCTTATTTGCCTGCTGGAAACGACCAAGGGTCTTACATTAAGTCAAAAGAACATCTTAATTACTTAACAGGGATTTGAAGCAATTACCAGACCAACGCTGCCGAGGAGAAAGGAAGCCGACTACACTAGTGAACCTAGGGTCTGCTTCTGCCCTGAGAGAACCTGACTTCCGAGAAAATCTGAGATTTTGTTTTGTCTATTGAAATCACAGCCTAAGACCAACCCTGACTATGGTGTCTGATTGGACATAAGTTGGCCTTCCTAAGGCTAATTTATCAAAGCTGGAGTGAACTGATTAAATCAGTTCTTCCTTGTACTCCGACTTACACTACTTGGGTGGTCCATAGACACTCGGGCCCTGGTTTTAAATTAATGTGGCTTCTAAATTAATGTTTCCACACACATTTCTCATATAAATAATTTTCTGAGTATAATGCCCAAAACACAGGGAAAGATAACCGAATCTGCATAAAGTTAAATACCGCGAGAGACCCACAGATGCAACTGACTCATAGATTCCCAACATTGGTATCATAAGACGCTAACTTTAAAGAGCTGTGTTTACTATGTCTAAAGAACTGAAAATCAGCTTGAAAGTATCTGCAGAGAACAGGAAATCATAGTGAATCCTCTGAAAATGAACCAGGACTCCTTGTGCTGGAAAGAAAGAAGAGAGAGGGAGAGATGGGAGAGATGCTTGTTCCTGAGTGAGGTAGAGCAGTTACTGGAGTTGGTTTTATTCAGAGCGTGGATGAGGAGAGTTTGTGACTGAGGAGGGGCATCCAGAGGAAGCGACATGATGAGGGACCAGAAAGGGGCGGGGCATGAGCGGGCTGTGGCCCGTCCACGTGTAAAGGCTGAAGCTGTACAGAATGACGGGACTTTGGGTGGGAATGCAGGTGTGCACAGCTCACTGGATGAGAGGGAGTTCAGATAGCAGCCGAGTTGAAGCATTAAGATGGCCAGTGAACCCCAGCAGAGGAAGGAATATGCGTGTGTATGCGTTGTTTGTGTTTACGTGTGTGCATATGCATGTGTGTGCACACACACGTGTGGAGATCGAGGTTGGTATTGATACTAAGTACTTTCTTTTACTGTTCTCCACCTTAGTTTTTGAGGTAGGGTCTCTCTGTGAACCTGGAGCTCGCTGATTTGACTAACCTGAATGGCCAGAGAGCACTGGGGATCTGCCTGTCTCTACGTCCCCAGTGTTTGGTTTACAGGTATGCACTGCAGCTATGTGGGTTTTGTGGACCCAAACCCAGGACCTCATGCTCGTGTGGCAAGCACTGTACTGACTGAACTCTCTATCTGGTGTCTAGAGCAGGAATTCTAACACGAGGGAAGAGGTGAGCTGGGAAAAGGCATTGGAGTCAGGAGAATGGGTCCAATTCTTTCACAGGAACGTTGAAGGTTCTGGGATTTTAGTCACTTACAAGGGAACAAAATCTCATAGATGCTGACAGAAGATGTGAAAGTTTTGGCTCAGGGTCAAAGGGCAGTTTGGCACTACCAGGGGTAGCACTTTGTGAACCCCAGTTTTCTGACACGAAGAGGTCGCAATGACACCTGCATAAGAAGCAAGCAGGTCATGCTTCAAAGGGAAACCCTGAGCTTAGGGCCTCCAAGTCTTTTGTAATGGAGGAACGTCAGGCTGCTGTTTGCTCTGAAGGAAGACACTATCTTCACTGCACACTGGCCAGTAGAGTCCTATCTATGTGTGGTCCACATACAAATGCCCTAAAAGGAAGGTCTGGCTTGAACACAGTCTGTACCTTTGCTGGCAGGATGTGCTACAACATGAAGGTTCTGCCACTGGACCAAGCTCAGGGCCACTGGATAGGGGGATGAAGGCTTCCTACTTGCTATGGTCCAGAGGAAAACCGTAACAGCAGAGGTCAGGAGCGAGGAGGGGAAAGATATGTTCCCGGAGGAAGCTAAGAACTTGGGGGATTTAGTCAGAGGTAGTGGAGGCACACCTGCAATGCGAAAGCACACCAGTAACTTTTGAGAGGCCGAGGCACGAAAGTTCAAGCCCAGCCTGGGCTACATAGTGAGAACAGTAAAAATTAAAAAAAGAATTTGGGAATTACTGGAGTATGTTTAGCATATAGGATCACCCAGAATAAGATTTTCTACTAAACAAGCGCAGTTTGATATAACAGTATGATTTGACATTGCGCTTTATGTTTCAGTAAGGCAGAACAGGGGAGGGCGGGCAGCAGGCCAGGGCTGCACATACAAGAGGGTGCTCCCCTCTCTGACACCTGGGGCTTCCTTTCGGCTCATTGTCTCCTCACTCGTAAACTGAAAAGGATGGAGAAACTGGCCTAACACAGACAATGGGACGGAACACAAGACCTAGAGAGGTGTTCACACACAGCCACCTGATTTTTTACAAAGATGCCGAAAATACACTCAGAGAAAGACTGCCATCATTAATGATGTTGGAAAAAAAAAAAAACCCGAAACCCACATGTAGAAGTTTGAAACTAGACCTCTATCTTCCACCTCGCATAAAACCAACCCCGAACAGGTCAAAGACCTCGGTGTAAAATCTAAAATGCTGGACTCACAAATGCAGAGAATACGCTACAACCTATAGGCACAGGCAAGGACTTTCCAGTTTCTCAGGAGATAATGCCAGCAGCTGACAAATGGGACTTCATGAAACCGAAAAGCTTCTGTACAATAAAGGAAACAGTGACTAGAGTAGAGAGGTGAGGTACAGAATAGCAGAACATGTCACAGTCTGGCAAATGAGACCATTGCCGGCTCTGGGCCTGGTTGTGCTTTTCATTGGACTCTTTCTTCTCTGGCCACTAAGCTTGTAATGAGTACTTCCTCCTGTCTGCCCCAGTCTCATACACATCTGATGTACCCTTTTCACCCAATGGTGCAATTGTATTTCTTATTGAGAACGTTGCCTTCCTGGAAGACATCCTTCCACAATCTTCTCAGGGACACCACCATCTACAGCTCCCAGCACTGGGCCCCAACTGCTTGTGTTAGAGTTGAGGTTTCTTTTGTCCCCTAGCGATTATATGCTATAACCACTCCCGTTGGGGCCTTTAACACCCAGCCAGTCTGGTTGAAACCTTCTGTCCTGCTTCTGGGCATGGAAACTGTACACGCTCATCTTGACAGACAGCTTCCAGGGAATGGTCCACATCCCTAATTGTTTGTGCGCCTTGAAGGCATTGGCTTGCTTGATGGAGTTCACAAAGTGCCTATTGATGCCTTTAGCATCCAAGAGGAGTTGGATCCAGCCCATTTGAGGCAGGCTCCAGAGGACGAGGACAGAGTAGAGGTGGCCTAGGGGAGGAAGCAGTGGAACATGTACAAGCCATGAAACAACAGGTGGCCCTGCAAACTATTAGATCATTAACGAGAGGAAAATGTCAGAACAAGCCTGGCTTTCCATGGTGGCATGAGGCTACTTTTGGAGTTTGATCAAGTAAAGCATTTTTAGTAAGTTCAGATTTTACCTCTAATTTCTCCCCTTGCTTTTCCCCACTCTGATGTCCTCACAGAGGGCAGCAGATGCCGGCAGGTAAGTGGCAGGGTGACACACTCTCTAGTCTCAATGGCAGCTTGATCTCGCTTCCTCTCTCCCTGGCTAGGCTCACCTTTCCTGTGCTTGGAACACTTGGGCTCATGTCTCCTCCTGTCCTGGAACCCATCAAGGCCACCGACCAGGCTATTTCTTCAGTGCCTGATTCTACCCCAGAGATAGGTGGGGCGGGGCCCAATGGGGCAGCCTGCAACCCTGTTGTTGCACTGTCTTTCTTTTCAGGGGACTCTTGCTTTCTGAAGCCTGTGACGATTTGCCCATTTTATGGAAGGTAAAGAGATAAGAGGTGAAAGATATTGAATATCCCCCAACTCTGTTTCTCGCCCTATGGTCCAGAGGTGGGCGTTTAGGAAGATGGAAAGAGAAGAGACCCTAAGTGCTAATAGCATGCCAAAGCCTGTGTAGATCAAAGTGAGGACTTCCATCCGGCTCTTCCAAGGCAGCAGAATGAAATGGAGAGCAAGGTCCAGAAGGCTTCACACAGAAGCAACAAAATTAGCATAAAAATTTGCTGACAAAGAGGAAGATTACCCTCTCCCCCCCCCATCATGTCAAAGACAGAGCTTTTGTAAGAAAGTCTGTGTTGCACAAAACTTGGAAACAAGAGATCTGACATGAACAAGAGATTTGACCACCTTCCCTTGGTGGGGAGGCCTGGTGACACTCAAAGAAAGAATAAACAGGCTACCAAGATGAGACTTGATAGCCTATGACCATATAGTGGGGGAGGAGGTCCCCATCGGTCTTAGACCTAGGGGAGGGGAATAAGGTGAAAGTGGGAGGGAGGAACGGAGGATACAAGGGATGGGATAACAATTGAGTTATAATCTGAAATAAATTAATAAAATTAAAATTAAAAAAAAAAGAAAGCAAGATATCTGTAACAAGAACTGGAAACCTGTGCGGGTACCCACTGCACCCCAGTATCTACCAGTATCAGTCTTGCTTCTGAAACCTGCAGATTAGCAACATAATGACCCTCTTCTCCTTACTCTTATAAAGGAGACAGGTGGTATCTTCACCCATAATGCAGTTCCTGAGACTCCCGTAGCAAGAGCCAGCTCAATGAGAGGACCTTATTACTCGCTTAGGATCACACAGCACAGGGTCCTTTGGGAACAAAGAGGCAAGTCTGCAGAGAGGTACAATTGTGCAAAAACTCTGCATCTGACATGATGGGTGGGGCATAATTTCCTTTTTTCGTCAACCAAAGCCTGGTTGGCATCTCTGTCTCAGCATCATTGCTCCTTCCCTCTGAGTACGAGGAAGGCACTTTTGGACACCGGGCTTTTCTTCTTCTCCCTTTCCTCCTCCTTTCTCTTTCTGTAATAGGGATTGAACACAAGTTCCTGCATATGCTAAGCAAAGATTTTTTTTAAAAAAATCTACATTTGGTTGCCATTAAGGGCAGAAAGATGTGTACTATTGTTCAGAGAGGGTGTGCGCGTGTAGCCTGAAGCAAGGTGGGGCCTGAAGGATGCTGAGGTTGTTTAGAGAGGGATGCTTCCCTCCTCGGGATGGCCCTTTGGGGTCCTGAAATACCACATTGGAAGGGGATGCAACCACAGGAAAGACAGCTGTCCGAGATGAGGCCCCGGCCGAGGAGCTGACAGTGAAGTGGCTGTCTACTGCCACCATTTCTAGCCGTTAAGTTACAGGTAGTTCCTTGAAGAGGGTACGGGTGACACATGACAACATCTGCCACACAAGGTGCCCCGCCCCCAGGATCATGAGTCTTGTTCTTTCTGATCACTCTTGCTTTGCTCATATCAAAGCATTTATGGCTCAGGGTTACAGGCTTAGTTAGGCATTGGGCCTGCAGGCCATTGGAAGTTCAGAGAGTGGACTGTTCTACGGGCGGGGATGTTTCTACAGAGAGGGTGGTGGGTGCATGCTTTGTCTATTCAAGGGCTCCACAGTCCTGCAGTGTAGGCTGACCACCCACCCGAGTGAAGCCCTGAGCTGTCTTCTCATCCCCACAGACCCTAACCCTTTCTTGGGGAACCACCCAATATGGAGCTGGCTACTACCCACCCTGCTTTTGGGGATACTTATGCTTTGCCTCTACCCCTGAACTTTAAAGGTTCTTTTTCTATCTGGGGTTGACCTGGGGGTGGGGGTTGGAACTTCCGAAGGGCCTGGTGGCGCAGGTCACAGGGGCTGGGCTAGTGCTGATGGCTGTGGCTCTGCCATCCTCAGTGGTTTCCCTTTGCAGGGCAGCGTGCACTGAACAGAGGTGCATTGTTCTGGGGACTCAGAGGGAGGGAGAAGGCCCCTTCCAAGCCTCTCCATCTCTGCCAGGGCGGTGCAAGGCAGGCTGCCACGCAGAATGAATTTATTTGGTCCTGAGGATGATGACAAATGCGAGTGCAGTGGTCTCCCCTGAGGGGGTGAGTCCTCTGGAGAAGCTGAGGACACATAGGGTGCAGTCATAAGGACCCAGGTGAAGCGGGGCACAGCTTAATTTGCTCCCCACATCCTACAGGAGCCCAGGATGGGAGCCCTTGTCCTAGACAATCCCAAGCAGTGACACAGATCTTTGCAGCTCCCAGGTTCCGCTTCCTCGCTGGCCCCTGGCTAGTCCCAGGAGGCTTGCTTTGATGTCCTCCGAGGATCACCCTGGCAGGCTCCAATTGCCTTGGCTGGTCCCTTCTCCCTTCCAGCGCTAGAGAGCATGGGGTTACATCTGGATCCTGCTCCCACAAGCCTGTGGCATCCTTTGGGGGGACTTTCCAGCTCTGCTTGCTGTCCACCATGACCGCTTAGCATCCTCTGCTAGTCAGGGAGATTGCACAGCTTGCCTAAGAGTCATGTAGTCAGAGGCAAGGCTGAGTGGGAGCTGCCTGGCTCCGAAGGGCATCGCACTTTCACTGTGTCTTCTCCCTGCACTGTTGGAGTTCCATCACCTCCTTGATGGAAACTCTTTATATTCAGATCTGGGAGATGGAATCTCAAGAGTCCCCGTGCAGCCACTGCCATCGTTGCTGCTTCCTTGTTTTCTCCTATTTGCTGCTTGGCTGTTTCCCCAACAACCTGCTTCAGTTCTTGCTCCTGCTCAGGAGCTCCTCTGGCTGTCTCTGGGGCTCACTGCTTCTCCTGAAGCCTCATCTAGGTCATTTTCCACTTCACACTGCAAAGAATAACAGCCAGGGGGTATTTGTGTAGGAAAAACTCCTCACAGCCAAGTGGCCCTGCTATGGGCTGGGCTGGGCAGCCGACAGAAGTCTGTGTGTGGGGGGGGGGGGTGGTGGCACAGTGGCTGCCGGAGCTGGAAGAATGGAAGAAATTAACTCCGGTGTAGATTTCCACTCATCCTTGGCTACTGCTTTCGGGATGGGGTTTCCATACTTCCTGGCCATCTGAATCCACTTCTGAGTCTTTCATCTCCGGCCCTGGTGGGGAGAGCTCATGCCTGGCCTCTCCAGGGACTAGGCTTGCAGAAATCCACGAGCCTTCCCGACTACTCCGAGGAGATCCTTCTACTCAGCCTGCCTCGGTGGCTCCTAAATATAACGCTCACTCTCTGCAACAAGTTGATGTGTCTGTGAGATGGAGTTAGGGGCGTAAAATGTTTTCTAGGTCAACACATGAGAGGTTGGGGGAGGGGCAAGCACCTGGGAGGCAGGGTATGCAGAGACAGAGACGTCTTGATCTGTTTGTGTCCCTGAGTCCTTTAAAGCTACTCCCACCTGTTCATCAAGCTGAGCAAGCTCCGCTCATCAGACTGACCAAGATGAGCCAACATGGTGGGACTGATAAACTTCCATTCGTCTCCAAGGTAGATGCTGTCTTGGGAAGGGTGTGATCCGAGGGGAGGGACAGCTCTCTTCAGCACAGCCAGATGTGAAGAAACCCACAGCTGGGGGCTGCCCACTGCACCTTCAGAGCCCAGGGCAGTGATGCATCTTTGAGGAGTACGCTGGCCTGCTTCCCGACACTATAACAAATGCCTGAAGCGGTCTATTTACAAAGAAAAAAGGTTTCTCTTGATTATGATTTCAAGCGTTGCAATCAGTCGGCCCCTTTGTTTTGGGACAGTAGCGGCATGACTCTGTAGGAGCAGGTGGCAGAGCAAAGCTCGCTCTTGGGGTTGGGAATGTAAAAGGGGAGAGGGAGTTAGGGTCTCAAAATCTCCCTCATTGTCACGCTTCAGTGACCCACAGGCCTTCACTAGGCCCTACCTAGTGAAGACTCTACTGTAGCAGTGCCAGGCTGAGGAGCATGCCTTTAACACATGGGCCCCGGGGATGCGCCGAATATCCACAACACAGATGCATGCTGGGAGCTGTGTCTTCACATCTGCAGTGTGAGTCCAACTTCCTATGTTTTACAGATAATACTGGGAATGTTGGCATGGCCACTGAGTGGGGCGGGCATGGGTCTTCGTATCATGTCTGGGATTTGCCGTGGGTGGAGATGAATGCTTTTTAGAATAACCCCTGTAGAAGATGGGGTCATGCTGTTGTTAATGGATATCAACTGGAAATGCTCATGTATGTGGCTGTAACATTCCTCAGGTTTGTTTGGCAAGGGAACACACTGGGACACATGTCCTGGGAGTGCTGCCGGAGACCGCTGTTCTGGAAACTATGCTTGAAGTGTGCTGTGTAGTTCCCAGCATGGCAGCCTGTGCCTCTTCACAGAAAACTAAGGATGATGTCAGGGGTGATGTGATGGAGAACGTGTTCTCACGGCTACGCTGGTAGCATCCGCGACAAGGACACTGGTGAGCAGGGTGGGAATATTAGTAAACAGTCGCTGAGGAGGAGCAGACTCTTCAGCAGTGGAGCTGCCTGCAAGTTGGGCAGAAAGTTCCAGTGAAACGGTTGCTTAAGAGTCATCCATTCATGCTTCTTCTGAGCAACCTCACTAAACTCAGTTCTACCAAGCTAGGCCTGGGTGAGACTGTTTCTTTGGTCTTTCCTTTATGCCCTGTCTGGGTTGAGCAGGTGTTTATTCATGCTTCCTGTGATGGTGTTTGTTAACTGAGAGCAGCTAGGATCACCCAAGAGAGAAGCCACTGGACGTACCTGTGAAGGATTGTCAAGGATTGGTTAGCCATTGGCCAGGCCCGTGAGAGATTATTTTGGTTAGGTTAATTAAGGTGGGAAGAAGCGGGCGGTACCATCCCCTAGGCTTGGGTTCTGAATGCAAAGGAGAAGGCGAGCTGGGCATCTGCAGTAATCACTTCCTGCTTCCTGAGTCAGATACGATGTGACCAGCTGCCTCAAGCTCCTGTTATGACTTCCTTGCCAGGACAGACTGTGTACCCTGAACTGTGAGCTCCAGTAAGTCCTTACTCCTTTAAGTTGTTTTTGTCAGGGTATTTCATCACAGTAGCAGGGAAAGTAACTAAGACACCTCTCTAAACAAAACAAAACAAAAAACCCACACAACACATAACGTCTGCATATTAGTAGCACAAATGTTAGCCTACGTGAGTTAATGAGTCAGCTAATAGGCAGAAGAGTGAACCACAGAAATCAGAAGTGCAGAGCAAGGAGGCAGATGAAGAGCTGGCGATGACCTTCATCATAGGACAGTGTGCCATTGAGAGTGTGCTAAAATCACACACGTGACTTCCACAGCCACAGGGTTTCTAGGCTAGTGAGCAGGGGGCACCGCTGTGAAGGCCAGCCCTCCAATCCCCCATGAGAAGTAGGGGCTGAAACATGGCCCATCCTGCCCCAACCTAGTGACACTGGGGAAGCTCTGGTGATAGCGGAGGTTTTGGTGGTGGCGGCAATGGTGTGGAGGCATCGGCAATGGGCGTGGGGCTGACGGCGAGGAAGACAATGCTAAAGGCGAAGGCAGCGCTGACTGGGAGCAAAGATGATGGTGTTGGGATGGAAAGGGCAATGATGGCAGGTGTGTAGTGAGTGGGTGACGAGCAGTGATGAGGATGTTTCAAACTGTGACTCTGGCGCCAGCGGTGAAGGAGTTCCGAGAGTACTGTCCACCAGCGTGGCCCTAAGATGACTTCCATGTCTCCTTTCCTGGTAGCGGATGGTGCTTTGGTGGCTGGCATAGAACAGCCCTGCTTTGGAGGTACTTGATCGTCTATGTGGCGAGGTAGCTTTAACCATTCCCCATAAATCAGCCTCGCACTTTTCCTCCTTGCATTTTGTGTTTGCCGGTAGTCAGTTCCACAAGCCACGCCCACCAGGGACGTGAAGCCCGCGCGAATAAATTATACTCATTATTCACATCGGCAGCGATGTCATCATTGCGTGGGAGTTCAGACCTGGACGGAGCCACTCGGGGGACACGGCCGCCTACCTCAATATTGTTTAAGGCCAGCATGCCATGATTCAACACGGAACTGTGAGACAGAGGCTCTTATATCAAAGTGACATAATTTAGAAGCACTCTTTTCCCCACTGGAGTGGGACCTCTGTTGGGGTGGTAGACATATGGCTTCCTTGGGAGTGTGGGAGGGATTTGAAGAGGCAGCATTGAGCCTTTTCCTACCAGAAGATTGCTGTTGGGCTCCCATCTCATAATTCACCTGGCTCAGCCACCGACAGGCCACTGTTGTATACAGCAGCCAGCGGGGGCTTGCCCCCTCACACACAGAGGCAAAACACAGAGTGCCTTCACACCGCTGCAGCACTCACCAGAGCCAGGGACGTTCCCAGCCCCCCCATCCCCACCCCTGAAAGCTGGGGAGGCAGGCTTTGGCTGCCTCTAGGTGGATTTTTTTCTCACTTCCCCTGACATTTCTTGGAAAGGGCCATGTTTTCCTTTGGTGCTGCTTTGACCAAATACCTGACAAACAAACGGAAGGAAAGAGAGGTTTATTTTTGCCTCATAGTTTCAGAGAGGCTTTGGTTCGGCGTGGCACGGTGACGCTAAAAGAGTGTGAAGTGGTAGCTTCAGACACGGGAAGGGAAGTCGAGGGGCCAGGAAGCACATCTCAAAACCCTTAAGCAGCCACAGCCCTTCAAAGACCCGCCCCTTGAGACCTACTTCCTCCATCCGGGCTGACCTCATAGAGGCACCATGGCTTTCAGAACAGCATTGTGCTTTGGGACCCAGCCTTGAGAGGATGAGTCTGAGGGTGCAGCATGTCAGATGCAAGCCTCAGCAGGCTGCACTCCCCACTCTCAGGCCTGCTGTTTGTGGATTCCTTGCTCTTGCTGGAGAGGAGGGCTTGGCGGGAACCATGCTGAACGGTGTGTGGATAGAGCAGTCCTGGCCACCCACAGCTTCCTTGGCATGTGTGTGAAATTATGACAGCTTCATTAAAGGCAAACCCCGGTGTCTCTTGATATATTAGGCAATGGGCAAAATGCCAGTAGGATGGTTCTTTTTTTTCTTCTTCTTATTTTTTTTTCTAGAAGGCATTATTAAGCTTATTTTATCTCCCTTCCCTTGCTTTCTTTTTTCCTCCACCCCCTGTTTTTTTAGTTATGAAATAAGATTCTAGGGGGCTGGAGAGATGACTCAGTAGTTAAAAGTATGTACCTGAGTTTAGTTCTCAATACCAACACTGGGCAGCTTACAACTTCCTGTAACCCCATCTCCAGGGGATCCAGTGCCCTTTCCTGGTCCCCTCTGACCTGTACTTTGCACACACACACACACACACACACACACACACACACACACACACACACACACGGGGGTGGGGGGAGGGAGAGGAAGAAACATTAAAAATAAAATCTTAAAGTTCTGGCAACTTCTAGAAAAAAAAATGCAGGCTAATTAGCAGAATAGGCTTGCTACCCATAGATGTATCTTACGATTTTAAATGACTGACAGGGCTGTTGGTATCCCAGGTAGCTGAGGTATTGGGAAGATAAGGGTCCAGTTTTGATGTTGTAGAAATTCAAGTCTCTGGGGGAAAGATCTATGATTCAGGAAATGGAAAGTTCTAGAATTTATTGGAATAAAATATTTTGAGTTTGGGTCATAAGTGTGTAATATAGGAAGGATCTGCATCTTGGGGACATTGTAGGTATAATTTTAGAGGGAAGAGTCTGATTACGTCTGGAGTGGCAGCACTAAGGGAGAGTCACAGCAGTGTCAACGGTGCCAGTGGGCAACAGGAGACACGTGGCACTCTAGTATGTAAGTCTGGTTTGGCTCTTGTCTTGAAATGTTTCAAAATTCAGTCTACTGGGAGGTGATGATGCAACGATGCAGTTTTGCTCAGTGTCAGCTGCAGGGATGCGGGGTTGACATGCCAACAGCCATTATAAGCCAGAGATGATGGACCAGCTTGAGGCAGCCAGGCTAAATCCACCCTCCCCACCAGAAAGGCTAGGCAGGTGGAAGCCAATTTGGGTCAGTGATAGTCAGAGAGGGCATGGTGAGGGCATCTGGGGCAGATGAGACAAGTCGGCTCTGTCGATGCTCCATCCTGCTCAACCAGACGTAAACAAGGAAGCATCCTGGGACCAGGAGGGGACAGAGTGTTCGCCTGAGCTGCAGTTGCTTCCCTCTTACTGCTGGAGACAAGAGCCTGATGCTTAATTTGAGGAAGTATCTGGACCAACGGTGTACATCAGTACTGACCTATGGGCTGACAGGATGGGAACCATTAAGCCAGTGAGTGGTTCTCAGCCTTCCTAGTGCTGCAATGCTTCCTAATAACAGCTCCTCATGCTGTGGTGACCCCCAACCATGAAGCTATTTCGTTTGTATTTCATAACTGTAATTTTGGTACTGTTATGAATAATAACACAAATGTCTGATATGCAGGATATCTGACATGTGACCCCTGTGAAAGAGTTGTCCAGCCCTCACAAAGAGGTCACGACCCACACGTTGAGAGACATTGTTTAATGGTGAAATAAGTATGAATAACAGTGGTGGAACTTACAGGGTTGGATTCCTTCTTGAATATGGAGCCAGAAGTATGGCCAGAAAACATGAGCAGTCCCAGTGGCTGGGCAGTGCGGGGAGAGAAAGACCCTTAGAGGGGACCCTACGGGTCCTTTAGAGGACACAACAAGGAGCCAGGAGGGACACAGACCTCACAAGAGGAAAAAGAGCTTCTAGGAGAGAAATTTTCTGAACTGAAAGCCAGCCATCGAATGATGAGAACCAGCAAGCATCCCACCCACCTGAGACCACCCAGGCTTCCTTACCTGGGCATGAAACACAAAGTATTTTTTAATGGAGAAAGGAGAAAGAAACCAGACACATAGTAACACCCCAAAAAGAAATTCCTATTGTCCACAAAGGCCGGAAGCATGGCATGCTATTTCTTGTCCTTGTTTTTAAAAGGTCAAAAATTGCATTTTCCTGATGGCTAATGATGCTGAGCATTTCTTTAAGCGCTTCCCGGCTGTTCGGAGTCCTCTGTTGAGAATTCTCTGTTTAACTCTGTACTCCATTTTTAATTGGGTTATTTGGTTTGGGTGGTGTTTAATTTCTTGGGTTCTTTACATTATTTTGGATAGTAGCCCTTTGTCAGATGTAGGGTTGGTGAAGATCTTTTCCGATCTGTAGGCTGTCTTTTTGTTCTGTTGACAGTGTTCTTTGCCTTACAGAAGCTTTTCAGTTTCATGAGGTTACATTTATTAATTGTTGATCTCAGAGCCTAAGCTGTTGGTGTTCTGTTCAGGAAGTTGTCTCCTGTGCCAGTGAGTTCAAGACTGACTTCCATTTTCTCTTCTAATAGGTTTAGGGTATCTGATTTTATGTTGAGGTCTTTGATCTTCTTGAAGTTGAAATTTTTTTTTTTGAGATGCTCCACCCAGCAACAGATTGAAACAGATGCTGAGACTCACAGCCAAACATTTGGCAGAATGCAGTGAGCCTTGTGGAAGAGTTGGGAGAAGGATGGAAGGAAGGACAGAAGGACCCAGAGAAGACAGGAGTTCCTCAAGAAGACCAACAGAGCCAACTTGAGGAGACTGAAGTTCCAGCCAAGGACCATGCATGGACAGGACCTAGACCCTCCCTACACATATGTACCCAAAGGGCAGCTTGGCCTTCTTGTGGGTCCTCTAGTAAGGGGAGGAGGTAGAGGGGCTGTCTCTGACATGGACTCTGTTGCATGCTTTTCTATTACTTCCTCCCTGTGGGGCTGCCTTGCCAGGCCAGGATGGAAGAGAATGTGCTCAGTCCTGATGCGACTTGATGTGCTGGGGTGGGTGAGTGGGGAGGGGCTCCTCTTTTTTGAGGCATAGGGGATGTGAAAGGGAGAAGAGGGAGGGAGGGTGGGACCCGGAGGAGAGGAGGGAGTGGGCTATGACTGGGATGTAAAGTGAATAACTAAAAAAAAAAAAAAAAAAAAAGCCCCAAACAAACAAACAAACAAACCAAAAATTTTGGTGATGTCAGTGTTGTGCCTCAGGCCACCAGACAAAGGAAACCAGGACAACAGCTTTCTTTAATCCTCCTACCTCAGCATCTTCAACGTCTGCCTAAGAAGCATGTCACCGCTAGCAGCACAAAGGCAGCTAAGCATCATCTCCAGTGTGTCTGTGTGTCTGTCGAGAGCTGTTAGGTCCCAGTTTCCCTTGGCCAAGCAGAACTAGAGCGTGTGGCCCCCTTCATAGCTGATGTCTCTCCAGTTCTCCGCTCTCCCTCCAATGGGTGCAGCTCTATGAGACTTCCGGGGAAAGCATCCTCTGCGCGTGCGACCCTGTCTGGCCTGACCATGTCTGTTTTCTCTTCTTTCTCCTCTGCTTTTGTTAACTTTGACCAGAAGACAGTAGTTTATGAGCCTCTCCGCTTTGTTTTCTTTAGGGGTTTCAGTTGTTTTAATCTGTTTCACTGTTCATTTCCCGTCCACTCCCCTGCCAGGTTCAAGTCAGGCGCAGGTCTGGGTTTCTCTTCCTTAGAGCTGGTCTTGCTGAGTTTTCTGGGCTTTTTCTTCAGGCTTGGCTGCTGCCCTCAGAGTCAGTACCTTCCCACTTCACCGGAGTTCCTGTCGTTTTTTTTTTTTTTTTTTTTTTTTTCCCTGCTTATTCCTCCATACAGTCAGGCAGGTGTTTATAAACTTCCCAGGAGGCTTTGCTTTTGAAACAAGAGAATTGTTTCTGTGTTTCTTGGACTGCACGCTGAGATATATCATCTGTGAAGTTCCTGTTTTAATGACTGACAGGTTTCCGAGGAAGACGGAGATATTCTCAAACTCAGGCGGCTACTGTATCACCTGCTGTGTGCATCTCTTAGGGCAAAACCAAAAGTTCAGCAAGAGCCACTTCACTTGAGCCACACCGTACTTCCTCCAACACCCATCTTTAAACCTAGCAAAGCAATAGCACAAAAGGTCAAATGAAGAAAAAAAAAATTTCAAGGGTGTTACAGTTCTTCACCAAATTATCAACACATTGTGGATGTGCTGGCTGGAGGGCTGCTGCCAAGTTTGCAGATCTGAGTCTGATACTTTGACCCAACAAGTTGCCCTCTAACCTCTGTACACATTCTGTATGTGGTAAGCTCCTGGGCAGGCTCAGACACTAATAAGTGTACTGAAACATTATAAGATATTATAACAAGATGTTGCAGATTAAGAACTTCGGTAGCTCCCAGTCCCTGCCCCCAAATCATCCAAATGTTTGCTCTCAAAGTGTGGTCCCTGAACCAGCAGCAGAGCAGGCCCTGCGAGCTGACTGCAATGAAGATTAGAGCTCTAGACATGTCTAATCAGAGTTTTAAAAGGTCCTTGGGTGTTTAGTATATGCAGGGAAGTTCCGGGATCCATGTTTCCATAATTAAAAAAAAATATCCAGTGTAGCACCATGCCAAATGAAAATTAAACGGGACGATCGTATTGTCTGGCGCGGACGTTTATGTGCTGCTGTTGTCCAGTTTGGAGGCAGCTGCATTCCTCCTTGCAAGGTGGTGTGCTGGTTTCAATGAAAATGACCCCCACAGGCTTATAGGGAGGGGCAGTTTCGGGAGGTGTGGCCTTGTTGGAGGACGCGTGTCACCGGGGGTGGGCTTTGAGGCTTCAAATGCTCCAGCCAGGCCCAGTGTCACTCTCTCTTTCTGCTGCCTGCTGATCACGATGTAGAACTCTCAGCTACCTCTCCAGCACCGTGTCTGCCCGCGTGCTGCCATGCTTCCCTCCATGATAACAACGGACTAAACCTCGGCACCGTAAGCCAGCCCCAGTTTAATGCTTTCCTTAATAAGAGTTGCTGTGGTTGTGGTGTCTCCTCTCTGCAATAAAACTCCAAGACAGAAGTGCTCACTCAATGCTGGTGGAAATAGTGAAAACTCGCTGCTATCACAAAGCATCCGGAAACACGGGTGACTGCAGTTCCCACCTCTCTTGGTTACCTTTGGCTTGTTTCGATTTAAAAAACCTGACAGAAACAAGCAGAGGGAGGAAGCGTTTATTCTGTCTCCTGGTTTTAAAGGATTTGAGTCCATCGTGATGAGGCGGTCCTGGCAGAGCAGCTAATACCATGGTGGTGGGAACGTATGAAGGAGCTCGTTTCCATTATGGAGAACCAGGAAGCAGATAGCAGGATGGGAGCCGGAGGCCTTCCACCCTCCAAGGGCTGCTGGTAGTGAGCCGCATTTTCTGTAGCGCTACCATCTGTGCAGCGAGTATTCAAAACAGAAGCCTGCAGGAGGCATTCAGACTCAAGCATAACGTTACTCTTGGGGACCTGTGTTAGGTTTTTGCCTTGGTCCTTAGGTCTTGGTGGTCAACTGGGACACTTTATATCAGAGAGCCTGGAAGGCAAGTAATGATTCTTTCTGCTGGGCTGGACCAGGGCATGGACATAGAAACTAGCCTTAGCCGTGGCCCTGCTTCTACCCAGAGCTGTGAGCTTCACAATGAGGAAACAGGAGGACAGTGTGGTGTTTATGCAGCATTTGTGACAGCCACTCCAGGCATGGCGCACGTCCAGAGACGGCATTAGTGGTTTTATGACAGGAACTTAGGTCCTGACGTCCTTCACTTCTTACTTATTTTGTGAACATTTCCCATGATCCTCTGAGGTGCCCAACATCCTCGTGGTAATTTGCTTTTCTCTTGAAACCATCTTAGATTCATTTTTACCTCTTGCTACCATGAGGACTGAGTGATAATTCCCTCTACTTTACTGTCGTGCCCTGAGGGCAATGCGTGTCACATCTGGGAACAATGAATGATGCTTGAATAGGGACATCTCAAAACCAGCCCTCTGGTCACTGAGTTTCAAAGCTGCAGCTGCCGTTGCTTCATGGGCAACCATTCTCCTTACCTTCCAGAGGTGAGGACTATGGTCCCGGATGCTTGCTCACTTTGTCAGCTGGGCCTCTAAGGATAGTGCTTAAAATCCATCCTGCTACCCTGCTCTTTTAACAAAAGTAGAGGCGACAAGCTCCGGATGTGTCCCACCCCCTTGTTACATGGTTTACCCAAGCGTCATCTGCTTCAAAGCGTGTTGGGGTGGTTTCTCAGCTTCTTCCTTGACCTGCTGGATTCCTCCTGTTACCTGGGAGATGTTGAAAATGATAGATTTCACACAGGTCTGGCAGAGTTCTCATAAAGGAGCCTAGCAGGGTCTCCTTTAATTTACATTACCTTGGGTAAATAGGTATATAAAGTAGATACACAAATCAAGCACACGCTGATGATAAACCATACAGTAGATTATTATAAAAACCTTTTGAGTTTACATATAATCTTATAGTTTATTAAAGGAGAGCCAGTGACCACAGTGCAGAGAATAACCCACTGTTGGGCGACTGGTCCCAGCTGATACATCTGTACCATAACATCTACACTTCAGGCTCAGGGAACATTTTGCAAGAGGGGCAGGAATATCTTACAAGCCAGAGGACCTGCTATGAGACACTGTCTTCTATATATGATTGGAAAACTGCGCCTATGAAATCAGAAAAGTGCAGTCACCTAAACAAGTCCGGTGTAGGGACATCGGTTGACGTGACAATGCTAACAGGAGAAATTTCACAAGAACCCACCCTGGATGAAGAGCTATGGGTAAAATCAATGGCTGCCGGGAGATGGAGAATGAGACTTCTCCAGGAACGAGCCCTCCTGATAGGCTATCCAGTCTGGGTGAGCTCCAAACACGTACACACTGGGGCAACACTATATGGACACAGAGGGTTGTGTGTGAGAGAGTGTGGGTGTGTGCGCTACAGTATGAATAGTTAAGGAAGAAGAGGTCATGAACTTGAGAGGGAGTGAGAGGCCTACGGAAGGAGGTGAAGGAGGGAGCTGGAGAGCAGGAGTGAATACAGCACGCACGCATGGCGTTACATAGAGAAAAGCAGCAGAAAAGCAGCCTTCCATCGTCCAGCCTCCACACACATACATACACATGCGGCTTACACACACACACACACACACACACACACACACACACATAAAACAGAGAGAAACCCACCTTTGCTGATGTGGGGAGCAGTTGAGATGTCAGAGGTTTTCTTTCTGCTCTTGCTTCCTTGGCCACTGCAGATGAAATCTGCCCAAAAGACAAAGCAGACAAGGACAGGGCAGGGCCCCACTCTCAGGTGTTGGCTGTGCTCTTGGGGGAAGGCCATTGTTGGGCACAGGAGAGACCATATAGGTCACTGTAGTCATGGCCAGGACCCTCTGACACCTGGGGTGTTTACTGACCACCGTGCTTGATAATGCACTCACTGCTGATGTGATACCGCGGAGCAGAAGCTTCAAGGCCTAACGGATTTTCAAGCTGAAAAGCCCTAAAGGCAGAAGCCAATAAATGAACACATAGTCAATATGAAATTCTTCTCAATATGCTAGGCTTAAAAAATTCCATAATGAAACGCGAAACAAGCTCTCTTGACAAGGCCAGAGTCACACTGAAAGCATCTTGGGAGAAAGCTTACCTACCTACAGCCCAGCTACCCCAGCACAGCAACTGTTTTACTTTTTGGAGTCCTTATCTCCATAAATATAGGGTTTCCATAGATGTGGTCATGGAAACTTGTGGCTTGCTTTTTTTCACTTAACCTCGTATCATCAACATTTCCCCAGTAGCCACACTTGTGGTTGGGAAATTCCTTCCTTCCCAGGCAAGTGTGGACGCTGCACCCCCACTCCCCCGGCTCCCCCAACCACAGTCATACTCCAAAAGCCAGAGACACTTTTAAACTGGGTGTTAAGAATCCACAGGGCTTTTACGCATTGATCCTACTAAAGCTCCTTTCAGAGATGCAGGGCCTGTCTATCAAGCACTCTTCTCTTGGAGTAAAGGGTTAGCATAAATTCAGTGCACGCAGGCGAGTAGTCATGCTCTCCCCACCATTGTGGGATACCTGCTCCGGTGTTAGGGTTTTGTTTTGTTTTGTTTTGTTTTGTTTTGTTTTGAGGAAAACCTATGTTACCCCCTTCTTGACCGCTCACCTATACTTTCCCACTTCTTCTGTTCCCACCTCACTTCCATCCCATAATCAGTATTGCATCAAAGTTTCAGGGGTCTAAGCGTCCAACCTGCTGACAAAACCCACATGTATTTGTAAGACTTATTATTATTTTTATTGTAAACATCACTCATGTTCATGGTAGACAATTTTAGGAGACAGAAATAAAATCGATCTTCCGCGATACGTTGCCAACATGTTAGTCTTCAGGAGGCAAGTACATCTTTAAACGATCTTGTTTTTGAGGCGCAAGTGTTAAAAAACAGAACTGTTTCAGTTTTCTGCCCTCTGCCTGCACGTTCACAGCCCAGATGAATTTAGCACTCGTGCCATTTGGCCCGGGCTTTTTATCCACGCGGTAGCTGAAATGAGGAGTCCTGCCAGCCATCATTAAGGGATGATTTAACATGTCATCAAGTATAAGAAAGGCTCCTCGACTCTGAATAGCAAACAGCTGTTCACAGTCTCCAGGAAGCCCGAAGCTGGAAGGAGAGAGACAAGCCCCGGATTGTGGGCCACTCCTGGCCTTACACGGGAAGAGTAGCCACTTCCTGAGGGTCCTGGGCAAAACCCGTGCCCTGCATCGTTTAGCTGAGGCTGCGCTATTTTGGAAATTTAAACCCACAGCAACGTTTTTTCCTTCGGTCTTTCTCTCTCTGTTCTGTCTGTCCTCTGAGCACGCGGTTGGCAGTTTACAGTGGGCGGGGCCGTCAGCGTTCTCCTCCGAAGAGATTAAATGTAGCTTGTGTAAGGCAGTGGGGGTGAACTCGTGACATCTAGGGGTTCTCTGCACACAGATTCGAGCACTGTTGCTGCCCTTCTCTCCCTTTGCCCAAATCCACTGCTCCTCCAGTTCAGTCCTGTGGACGGCCATTCTACCTGCCCATCGGAGGGAGGATCAAATACCAGCTCGGCAGTGAGGGAAGTGGGATGGGCGCGGTTGGAGCAGCTTAGGCTAGTTTGTTTGCCAACCCTCTTTCATGCTTGCAGCCCAGGGGCTTGAAAGTGTGCTTATCGAATATGGCCTTGAACTTGGGGTGCTGCTCTGTGGGTCCCGGTACTGAGAACCACACAATCGGCCCCATATACTTGCTGCTGTCCCATTTCAAAACAAGGTCCCGCAGCACTGGTCCCACACTCCCCTCCCATGCTGGTGTTTTGTTTTGGTTAATTTTTATGGATCTTTATTCCATAGGTCTCATGAGTCGTACATGCAAATAGTCTGTAACAGGAAGTGAAGAGAGAAGGAGGCTAGGTATCCTAAACTCTCCTCAGGGAGGGCCAGACATTAGTTGCCTCCAAACACATCTGTGGTGTGACAGGGTGTGTGTGCTGGAGAGTGCTGACTGAAGTAACTGTCCAGGACAGGGTCAGCGAGGAGAGCCTTTTGCTAACCCAGCTCTCCCCACTTCTTCCTCGCAGTGACATTTGCTTTGTTTTGTGGCAATGCCATCTTCAGTCTCATTTATTTCCCGTTTCCTGAGGGCAAGGATGAGGTCTTCTTGACTTTTGTGCCACCAAAGAGTCTGGAATATTCTATTAGTGCCAAAAGACAGCTACCGAAGGTTACGGTTATGAATGATGGCGTGGAACAAATGCCAAGGGGTCATGATCACATGCTGCTTTAGGAATGAACTTGAGGGAGACACTCATCCCTTCAACTGTGTCAACTGAATGAAAAAAAAAATCACTGTACCATGGAAATGTGATTATTCATTATGAAGATAGTCAAATTGACAGAAATGTACAGTGAATACTTATTCATATTATAAATCCATTGACACAAGACCATCATTTAGTATTAGCACATAGCATATGCTATTTTTTATGCTGCTCCAAGCACCCAGGTTCTCTCTCTCTCTCTCTCTCTCTCTCTCTCTCTCTCTCTCTCTCTCTCTCTCTCTCTCTGTTACAGTTGCAGTCATGACACCCTCCTGTGACAAAGAAGCATCACGCCTGACACGTCACAGAGATGCTTTACACAGGAGATAAACCCCAAGCCCTTTAGAATTGAGTCATCACCAAATCTCTCAGTAGTTAGCAAGGCCACCTAGGTGTGAGCCTGTGTGAAGGGCATCCCGTGACGAAGATGAAGGAGTCATGGCTTCCTGACGTCCTGGGAGAATTTGTCTGTAAGCCGTGCTCTGAGCAGAGCCCTGTAGAACTCTCTGGCTCAGCCTGCATTCCACAGTGGGTTCTAATTCCCCCTGCTAGGCTGCTATGCCAGGGAGAGTTCTCCAGCCAGGCGTTGCTCTGTGGCTCTGCCCGGCATCCTTATTGAGGCAGTTTCCCTTCATTTCCTTCGACCTGCCTGTGGGAGAAGCTTATGATTACTGATAATTCTAGTTAATCCTTTAACTAGGAAAAGGAAACTAGCCATCTAATAGGCAGAATGAAGGAAGGACTTGGCACACCATCTGCAAAATATAAACCTAAAATATTCCAGAGTGTTCTTGGGGAGGCCACAGCCATTAACGCCCGGAGAGCCAGCTACTGCATGGCCCGGCTCCTGGTGGTGGGTAGACTTCTGAACCCAGCTGGGAGCGGGCACTTTCCCTCTCTGCGTGCTTGCGGTGGACTCAGTTAACTCACTAAGGCGGAACATCTCCAAGCCCGTAAAAAACTTTCTGACATGTCCCCGAGCAGCTGGCCTCCCCCATTTCAGAAGATGTCATGCTTTATTAATGCTTCGCAGAAGCAATAAGAACTGGGTATTGGCTTAATTTGGGGCCAATTTACTGTTATGGTAGAAAAAATTGGCCCTGTCTCCTTTTATTCAACACAAGAGTCTATAGTTTCTGTTTTAACCCCTCGTGTGCTGGGTTTCTCCCCACCCCATGTTCAATTGGATGACTTCGGGCCTCAGTTTCCTCAACATAAAGAAGACATAATTGTAGTAACTGGTTCCCAGGAATAGATATTAATAGATATTAAGTTATTGGGTTATTTTAGTGTATTTCTCTACCAAATGTGCCACATGGTGACACTTAAAAAAAACCCCAAAACTGAAAATATCATATCCAGATGTTCTGGCCTCTTTATGGATAACTGGTACCATGGCAACCATATGTTCCATGTTCTTATTAAGAACAGCTATCTGGAGTTGAGTAGAGAAAGCATGCTTTAAAAAGGACATCTGTACCTGCCCAGGTCTCTGGGACTTTCCATTCTACAGAGTTGGGGGTGTTTTGCCTGGCTCTGGAGTCTGAGACCTGGGGGTTCCTCTTTCATGGATAGGCTACGCATAGTAGCATGGCTAAGTTCTCTTAAAGCTGCCTCGGCTTCCATGTGAGAAGTGGGTATGGCTACGCTCAGTCCTCTAACTGCAGTGCTGGGCAGCGGATTGGTGATACAGGGATGCTGAGCCTTGGCAACTGGTAACCTAACTTTATGTTCACGGAAGGGCCCCATCTCAAGGGAATAAGACAGACAGTTTTAGAACAAGACACCCAACATCCTCTGCTGGCCCACATGTGTGTGCACACACATGAACACACACGCACACAAACACACAGCATGTGCATACAAGAAGAAAAAAAAAAAAGAAAAGCTGGCTCCACTTTGTCATGGAATGTGTCTCAGGAGGAGGAAGAGCAGGGGTGTTATGGGCTCAGGGCTAGCTTGGGCTATATAGTGGAGCCTTCCATCTTGAAACAACAGCCCTGAGCTGTCCCACAGTGTCCTTTTTTTTTTTTTTTAACACCTGCACCAGTAGCAGCAGGAAGCAGTGCATGGGAAGAGGAAATTCAAGGCAAACAAATGGAACTTTCCTCAGGAGACTGACCTTTGTGGACTGAAGATGCGGCTGTGACACGGGACAAAGAGAAGAGCACAGTTACATCGGTAACAGCATCTCCAGCTTACCACCCCACTAGTACCCCTGAGTACCAACGGGACAGGTGCTTCATGGACGCCCCAGTTAAGCCACAAAACGCCCCTAAGGCAGGTTATTCTCAATCCTGTTTTGCAGTTGAGAAAAGGTAGGCTCAGAAAGGCTGAGCAACTTGTACAAGGAACTAGTGAAGACAGGATGCGCCAGCTTTCTGCTGGGAACTGACTGCGTGAAGGGCTGCGGGAAGGGGACAAGGATGACAGGGACTGAGGAAACGAGGAAGTGCCTTGCTAAGATTGCAAAGCCTCACAGCTACTAGGTCTGGCACCTTGCTGTCAGGACAGAAGCTGGGCAATGAGAAGCCACACAGGAAGGGAGCAGGTCTCATCTCAGTGTGACTTGATAGGGCAGTCAGCGTCTTCCTTTGTGAGGAGATGGGGGAGCATAGGAGAATTGCTAGCTGCGTTGAACAGTCCCTGATGGTTTGGAGTGGCTCCTACTTCTCTGGGGCGGGGTTGTTTAATTGCAGAAACCTGGGTTACCTCTGGGGCAGGGCCTGAAAGGACGCTTGGGACAAGCTCTGAGGCACTCCTGGTCTGGAGAGCTTGCCTCTAAGGTATGGGGACTGGTACATCTGAGAGACACCAATTCCTACGAAGATGAAATGCTGGCTCAGATTAGGGAATGGCACACCAGCCATTTCTTGTTTGTTTATTTGTTTCGTTGCTTTTAAAGACAGGGTTTCTCTGTGTAGTCCTGGCTATTCTGGAACTTACTCTGGAGACTAAGCTGCCCTCAAACTCAAGAGATCCGCCTGCCTCTGCCTCCCGAGTGCTGGGATTAAAGGCGTGTGCCACCACACTCAGCAATAATGTATGTCTATTGTAAAAAGAAATAAAATACAAATGGGGGGGGGGGACAACCTCCAACAACCTTTCAGTGATGTTATAACGCTCTGGGTGTAAGGACAGGAGACTTATGGCCTAGAATCTTTTGGAGATTCTGCCACTTCCGGTATCCCATTTCCTGTATCTCAGCCATTTCCTGTCCAGGAAAAAGTCTAGCGAGCCAGCGTTCTATCCTGTTTCCTTAGCGAAGTGAGGTCTAGTAAGAGGGTAGGAGGACCTTCCACAGGGGAGAGGGGCATGTGACTTTCTGACATTGCGTCATCTCCAATGCCAGTGCCGAAGTACATAAATGTGTCACCGAAACCAAACCAAAACAAAATTGCAGCTGTTCCTAATATTTTATGTAAGGCTATGATTTTGTGTTGGGCTCCATTCTTAGTTTTCCGTGGACATCTGTGGCCTGTGGGCTGTGGGTTCGAATGACATTGAAATGTGCCCCACCTCACGCTCATAGTCTCTCACACTATCACCTGGAATCTAGGATTTAGGGGATGAAGCGAGTTGAGAGATCATCCAACCCTGCCACAGGTATGCCCTATGTCAAGGGCATCTAAGGCTCAAAAGTCAGAGCAACATGCACGCATGTGCCATACAATGCTACTTGCCGATAGACCTAAGATGAAAAATGGAGCACCCTGAACTCTCCCTCACTTCCGGCGCCTCAGAATTGCTTACCGTAGTTGACCCAGAGCTGTGAGAACCTGGGAGAGGCAGAGTCACAATTGCTCTTCCTGCTTCCCCTCTGCCATGTGGAACAAGAGTCCTGCCCTTTCTATTCTGCGAAATGTCATGAGATCCAGCCACCATGAGAGTGGACATATGGTGTAGAGAGAAAACACCACCCCAGAGTATTTTCTTTATATGCAAAGAAAAGCTCACTGTAGTTCCAGGGTTCTGGGATCAACTGCTCGGTCTTCCCTCCTGCATGCAGCTTGCATTTCTTTTGGTTTTAGTATTCCCGGCTCCTCAGCAATCCCCCCATGGTTCCTCAAGTGTTAATGGTGCATCTGTAGAAAATGACAAGTTGCCGCCTAAGGCACCCGCCATCAGATAAGCCAGGACAGAGAGTGGGTTCTTCTGGAAGAGAAACAGGCTACACTGTGGAAATTAAATCCTCCTCAGTGGAGAGCAGCTCCCCCTTTAGCTCTCAAGCTCCAGGTTCTGAGGCAGCTTCATCAGGGAAACTGGGGCACCCTGGAATGTGCGCTGGGAGGGATGGCAGCCGCTCCTGACATCTGCAACTGTCATCTGGGGCCTGGGCTTGGGTTCTTTGCTCCCTCGATTGCAGGCAGTGATTAAAGCCCTTATAGAGTGAGGGATCCTGTTTCTTCCATTTAGAGCACCTTGAGCTGACATCCGTCCACACGTTGGACTGGGAGAGGTGGCTTTGCTGTCGCCCTTTCCAGAGAGGAGAAACCTTAGGCACTAGAGGGCTGAGGTGGACGGCTGTGTGAGAGCCACTCGGAACAGACCTTCTGGTGTTCTTTTTTTCCACTCACCCTGGGTACACGCATGTGTACACTTACACTGAAATTTTACAGCTCTCTGAGATTTATGAGGAGAAGCCAACTACCCTGAGAGCTCTTAATTAAGCAGCCTTCCCGGAGGAGAAAGGAAATGGGCTTCCATATTCTTTGCACCGACAGCAGATTGCAGGATTTACTGCCAGAGGGCTCACATTTCTCCCCTAGATCACCTCCCCTCTGGTCTAAACATTATCACTTTGAACTCAGTCAAGTGATCCTCCTCAGTTCTTTCTCTCAGCGGTGCCCTTTGGGCTGTGAGCATTTCCTCTCACCTGCCTTCTTCCCCTTTAGATTCAAGATCAGGTTGGAGCACTGCACAGACACCCCACCATCGCCCAGCTATGAGAGAGTGGCACCTAGGGCAGGCATGAAGGGGCTGTCCGACTCCAGAAGGCATGTGGAAGCTGGTGCCGGCCTCTCGTAGAGCTCATAGTGGCCTGCCAATGGCTCCCCTGAAGATATACGTGTTTAACCAGATCCTGACAGGAGGACAGGCTGCTCTCCTGAACTGCTGAGGATCTGAGCTTGGTGTTTACCTTGGACTTGAACTGGCAACACTGTTCTGGGAAAGGACATTGAAAAGAGCAGGCTTGTACTTTTCAGTAGATCTGGAGCGCTTGCCACCCTTACCCTAGGACCAGCATCCCACCCCACAAACCCTCGCTCTGTCTTTTTGCTGTTTTTAAACTTCTAAACACACCATAGCCGACCAGCTCATCTTCTCAATAAAGGTCTTAACATGGCCAGGCCCCACTCAGCTGCCAAGGGAACACGTTGCTTTGAGGCAAAAGTGTGTGTGTGTGTGTTTTAAAAAAACTTCTTTAAAAATCAAAACCAAATGCTACTGAAATTTCAAATATGATGAGACCGTTCAAAATGCAAAGTGAAGGAGAAACAGGGGAAGTGGGGGTAGCCCCATTTCCAGCCAGGTCAGGGCAGTGATTGCCTGTGAGAACTATGGTAGATGAACCCGCCAAACCAACAAAACTCAACTCTGGCAGAAGACACTCCTCTCCTGCGATTGAGGAATGCCTTTGTTGAAGACAGTCCATTTATCTTTAAACTCTTGGCTCAGGGCAGAGGGGTAATTCATGTGTATTGTTGAGGGAGGGGGGTCTTGTGAGGGCTGGCCACAGTGGGTATTGTGAGCAGCCAGGAGGTACCTCAGCCACCCGGCTTCCTCTGTGTAGATTAACGTATGAAGGAAACAGTGCATGGGATAGCAAACGGCTCTGAGTCCTGGGCCTTCTAAAGGCTCTTCGCATGCCTGCTCTCGGGAATTGTCCTGAACTCAGGAGGCCTGTGAGAAGCCTGCGGAGTTGCCATAGGCGAGAGCAGGGCCTCTGCCTGGCTGTGGGAGGGGCATCTCCTCTCCTACGCTCTGTAAACTAGCAGCGGCTGGCTGCCTGCTGACCTACCTCAGAGGCCTCAGGTTAGCTAATTGAGAGGGGAAGGCCGCTTTGAACATTTAGAGGCCTGGTCAGGGGCCAAGACTCATTACCCAGCTTCAAAGTTGGAAACTCCATTGAGTTCAGCAGGGAAACGGATGGTTTTTGCTCATTCCAACGTTACCGAGCCCACCCTGGGACTCCCGTTTTTCACATGTGACAAGACCACGTGTGTGTGTGTGTGTGTGTGCGTGTGTGTGTTACTTGACCAGAGCAGGAAGGAGTGGGAACCCAGACCCTGTTTGCATTTTCTCTTTTCTACCACTAAAAATCCCGACAGAACCGTTATCACACCACCTCAGACTTGGAAAATACACACGAGGAAAAGAAAATATTCCTAAACTCTCACTTTAACATAATTTCTTTGTAGGCATTATTCTTATCTGTTTTTATGTACTATCAATCAACAAATACATACAAAATGGGCCTCTTTGCCTTTAAAAAATAATTATTGCACCCCCACACCATCACTGCCTTTCTTCAGCACTGCGTGGTGTTCTGTTCTGGAAATGTGGCTAATTGTGGACCATGTAGATGACCAACTTACCTTTTCACAAACTGCATGGACACATTTCCCTCTATGATTGTTCTTTTTTTTTTTTTTAAAGAAGTTGTGTTTTTTTCCCTCTGACTATAAAAGTAACACGTTTTTATTTTTTAAAAAGTGTGGAAAATCAGGTAGGTATAAAGAAGTTAATAAAAATCACCTGTAATTGTTCCATCCAGAGAAAATCACTATTAACCTTCGGGTGTATTTCCTTCATATATATATATTAGAAACACGATCACACTGTGCTGAAGTTTTGTAGGTCCCTAGGGCTGGGAGAGTAAAATTGGCAGAGGAAATATTATTTCCAGGAGACATTTAATGTGTGATACTATGCATTTGAAATTGCTCTGTGTTTTCATTGAGAACATCAGACTGGTGACAGCCCTGCCCCCTGCCAGAGGTCAGGAGGGCAATTAAGGGTGGACAGTGGGGTAGCTGTGCCTAGCTCCATGGCCTTGCTCAGGGACCAGCTCCTGGTCAAAGGTCACAGCGGGGGTGAGCCCACGCACCTTTCTCATTTCTTCTGACAGGCGCTGTGGGGCCCCTGATTGATGGCCACACTTCACGGGACACTAGTAAATGTCCTATAGTATATTTTGTAAGAGTAATGAAGTCTCGGTAACCTCAGCTCCCCCTCAGCCTCTGCTCATAAATTTACTCCTGCAAGAGGGGGAGCTGCCAGGGCTGTGGATTAGCAGAGGGGGCCCTGGGGCTTCAGCACCACCCCCTCTGCTCCCATTCCAGTCTTCCTCATAAGGAAGTAAGGGCCTTTGTCCCAACCCCTCCATCCACCGGTCGGTGAAGTCCAGTTGAGAAGCTCTGTACCAAGCTTTTAAAGGGCTGAAGATGAAATGGCCCGTGGAACAGGGGAACCAAGAGAAGCCAGAATAGATGCTCACCCGGCCTCTGCAGCTTCTGGTCAAGGCTGGAGGCCAGTGGCTCAGGGCTAGAGTTTTCTTAAGCACCTTTGGCCTTGAGCTGAGGGTAGATGGAGGGGCAGTGGAGATGGAGATGGTGGGGCGGTGGGGGGGGGAGTGGGAGGGGCTGAAAGCATCCCTCAGCTGTATCCATCACACCTTTATCCACCCTCACTTTATCCATCACACACTTCCACAGGTTGTGGTCAGGGGACTATGTCTGCCATCCCACCGAGGAACAGCAATCCTTTGAGTTCCCTTCCCCTTTTAATTTATTTTTGCTCAGGGCTAAATGTGTCCTTAGTCATGAGTTGAATGTGACACTTCTTTAAGAGAAGCCTGCTAGCCTGCCCCCCTCCCCCCCACCCCCAGTCAGGTCCAGGAGATGAACCTTTTCGTTATTACACCTTAGTGTCGCTTAGCTACTAAGAGGTTAGATGACTCAACCAAGGTTCCTCCGACTCCCACACTCAGCTCTCCTCTAGTGAGGCTGGCAAGATGGCGCAGGGTGTAAAGGCACCTGCTGCTAAGCCTAATGTCCTGAGTTCAAGCTCTAGAACCCATACGGTAGGCAGAGAGGGCTGATTCCAGAAGATTGCCTTCCGGTTGCCATATGTGTGCTGCGGAGCCTCCTTACACCCCACAGAACAGGAGCTATCCTCAGAATCAAAGGAACCCAACCGAGAAGCAGTCAGGCTCCAACCCCAACAAACGGTGATTTGAAAACCTAGGAAACTGAGGCCCGGAAAAGGCTCGCAACTTGGTCAAAGCCACACAGCAAAGTGTCCAAGCAAGGATGAGAGTGTGTTGAACTCACAGCCGCCCTCTTTAGCTTTCTGAGCTCTTACTGGACACATTCTTCCAAGTCAGTGAAGTGAGAACCTTTCCCTAATGTCTGGAAACGTCCTGTTTGCAATGAGCAAGGACCAAGAAGGACACACACACACACACACACACACACACACACACACACACACACACACACACACACACTGAGAGAGAGAGAGAGAGAGAGAGAGAGAGAGAGAGAGAGAGAGAGAGAGAGAGAGAATGCAACTATGTGAACTGAAAACCATCAAGCCATGGAACATTGAGTCAGTCGATTCTTTAAGTTAAGATGTCTTATCTTGGTAACTGGAGATTATCCACACCTATCATATGAACTTTCAAAGAATCAGAAAGTGATAAAGATCACTATAAACACCATTCCATGAGGCTGAGCGCAGAGTGGGATTTCGTGCCTGTGGCTTGTCACTGCACTCACTGCTCAGTGCGGGACGATTGCCGTGCCGGGGGCTCGGATTCCTCATGGACTTGCAGCCATGGGTATGGGTGTGAGGATCAGAGCTCCAGGGTGAATGTCAGGAAAAGAAGGTGCACTGTAGCTGGGTGTGGTGGCACACATCTTTAGTCCCAGCACTCAGGAGGCAGAGTCAGGCAGATCTCTGCATTCAAGGTCAGCCTGGTCTACAAAGTGAGTTCTAGAACAGCCAGGGCTACACAGAGAAACCCTATCTTGAAAAACCAAAACATCATCATCATCATCAACAACAACAACAATAAAGATGCTCTGTATGTTTTGAGAGTTGTCACTGGGTTGTCCCAGCCTGATCTGCTGAGCACAGGGGCTTGATCATGGAACTGTTCCGGTGTTCTAGCACCCTGCCCCAACCCCTACAAACAATGTTAAGTGCCTGCCTGAGACCTTGTAGAAGGGCAGATGTCAGGCATAATATTGGGGATAAGAAATATCCTGGCCTAATTCTAGAGTGGGTCTTTCCAAGTGGGTTTGTACAGGAACTGGAACCTTGGGCTGTGTTTCTTCCTGGGATTCCCCTGTGCTCCTACAGGGTGAATTTGACAATTAGAGACAAGTTCCATGCCCATGGTAGGGCTGGGCTTTCAGCTAAGACTCAGGGACCTTGACGTCACTGACAGAAGGCAGCAATGTTGCGTCATATCTTTGTTTAGGTGCAACATAAGAACAGAAAGATGTCTTGTGGCCCCCAGGGAGTCATGGTGGGGCTCTCCTGGTGCAGGCATGGGAGGCATGCTCATATGCTTTCCCAGCATCCTCAGCAACACAGGTGGTTACAGATATTTTACAGATAAGAGTCACCAAGTGGTCCCGAGACCTTCAGGCCTGGCTGTGCATTATGAGCTAACTGAGAGGTAGGAAAGCAGTACACGAGTGCAGAAGACCATCGTTAAAGTGGCTGAGATGAGTGTGTGTGGAAGCAGGCCCAGCACAGTGATGACAGGTCAGACTACCCCGTTTCCCTTTAAAAACGAATAGTAGAGGGGCTATACAACATGGTGGCCAGAAGACTAAATTGTGACTGTTTAAGACCCGAGTTTAAATCTTGCTCTGGCACTGCCTGGGTGACAGAACAACTTCTCCCATTTGGGCCACCTTCCTTCTCCTGGCAATGAAGCCTCTAGTAAGCCCACTTCCGGGACACCTGGCCAGGGTCCTTGGCTGCAGAGTGCCATGCTTTGCTCACAGTAGCCTGTGGTCAAGTTTAGCTCCCCAGCTCAGTATTCCCAGAGAGCCTGTGATCAAATACAGCTGGCAGCAGGGCGATGAGAAGGGTGTAGGTTTCAACATTTTCCACACCTACTTTATTTGGGGTTCTTTAATTCTACACTTTTGTTTTGACCTGCCTACCCTAGATAGGAGAGAAAAGAGGTTAATGGGAACAGGAGAAGTAGACATTTTGGGGCTCAGTTCCTGGGAGCGAGTCCCCTGGCGTAGTCTGCAGGATTTCAGCAGACCAGCAGTTTAACCAAAGTTGCTGCTGGAACCTGGAGCAGCAGCCAGAACCCGGAGCCCGGAAGCGTTCTCTGGAGCGGTTCTCTCTAGGAGTGTCTTAAAGTGAAGCCATGAACAGCCAAACAATACCAAGACCCCCAAAGCCTCCACCTCCTAATTTGGATATACATGCATACACACACATATCCTCTCAGAGTCTGTACTAGGATGCGTTTCAGCTGGCAAAAACCAAGCCCCCACATGAGGTGTCTCATCTTCTAGTGGATAAACATCACCTGTTCTCTCACAAGTCTGTTCCCCATCCCACACTTGGATCAAAACAAAAACATGTGTGCATCCACTACAGAAGGGGCATTGTTTTTTTCTTTTTCTTTTCTTCTTTTTAACCTCTTCTGCATTCCAGTGTGCTCTCTTGGGTCCAGGGAGCATGTCTGGACAGAAGCAGCCTCATTTGTGACATTTCTTCATTTTTCTCAATGCTTTTCAAAATTTCAAAATAAAGGAAACAGTGACTCTAATAAAAAAATAAATAGTAATTTTAGATCATGCTTTCCCCCAAATTTCTCATGTCCACTGCAGAGTCTGACCCACGCAAAGCAGGCATCAAGAAAGGCTATTTTTCACTCCAGGCAGGCATGAAAATTGAGTCAGTTTGGGCTTAGAGGGCGAGCAGCTTTCTCCCTGAGGGTTCTCTGGGTCGGTGTGTGTATGCATGCATGTGTGTGTGTGTGTGTGTGTGTGTGTGTGTGTGTATACGTGCATGTGCATGTGTGTGTGTGTGCACGCACGTGTGCACCATTTGTGCTTCAGGTCTGCCATGGCCAGCACTGCTTAGCCATGATGGAAGATCTCTGCCATAAAATAGGGTGCTGTACAACATTAGTTTTTTTAAAAAGTATTTGTTTATTTAAAAAGATTAAAAACAACCCTTCATGTATGTAAATGTTTGTCTGCATGTATGTATATGCACCAATGGGTGCAGTGTCCATGAAGACCAGAAGAGGGTAGCAGAACCTCTGGAGTTACAGACAGTTGTGAACCACCATATTGGTGCTGGGAACTGAACCCAGGTCCTCTGGAAGAACAGCCAGTGCTCTTAACTGTTGAGCTCTGATGTTGCTTTCCTGATGTTGCTCATAATATTCCTATAATTACGGCTATTGTAGTGTTTTGACCAGGCCACAGTACACTTATGTGTTGCTTTCAACTTCTGAGCTGGAACGAGCCATAGATGACACAGGAAACATCTTTTTGCTCATCATCGACTGTGTTCCCAGTTTAGACTCCATCTACCCCTCTTTTCTTCTGTTTTCCTGATTCAACTTAACATTTCCTGGATGTCTGTGTCACAGAGGAAACTTGGGGAAAAGTCCCTGTCATGAAGGACTTTGGATTTACTTAGAGAAAACCAGGGGAAGGCCAGTGGTCAGGTGTTGGTGTGTGTGGGTGCCTTCAAGGTCTGGCTTTCTGTGGGAAGGTAACTGTTCTCTTAACTTTCTCTTTCACTCTCCAGGCCACCATAGAGCCTTCTCTTGTCACCAAAGTGAGATGACGTCCGGTTGTGGATTGACTGTCCCTGGCTGGATACAGTGGGTCCCCAGGCAATGCCAGTGGAATGAAGGAAGACAGTTCAGGTGTCTCTGCAGAGGATGGTGAAAACCTTCTTTGTACAAATGATGCTGGGTCCAGTGCATCATGTGGTTCTCAGAAGCTGCGGGTAGCTGACCCTCACAACCCTCTTCTCTCCAGCAGTCAGGGCTTTCTGAGACCTCTGTCCATGAATGTTTTCAGCATGGGGTCTGACAGAAAGTAGATGTTTTGAAATGATGCCTTGAGCCCATGAGTTTTGAGCAATGATCTTGCACGAAGCAGTGTCCTATAAATAGTTGTTGGTTTGATTGACAAAGCCAGCCAAATAAAAGAAAGCTCATTTCCTTCCCTTCCAGAAGATTCTCTGTCTAGATGGCTGAGCCTCAGACATACATTTCTCAAGGTTTAATGGAGTAGGCCGTATTGGACTGTCATGGCCTTCCTAGCTGGGCTGAAAAATGTCTTTGGAACCAGATGCAGGGAAGGCGATGGGCCAGCTCCAAGACTTCCCAAGGAGCTAGAGTTCGAGTTGGCTCCAAATCCCGTTTTTCAGCTTCAGCTCACAGACTGGAGGCCCACAGCTGCCAAGGACTTTGTTTTATTGTCATTGCAATTGGCTCCTCTTTAGGCTGGGGCTGCCAGGGCAGAAGCCATCAGGCCTTGGAAGCTGGGCTGGAGTAATCATAGCAATCCCATAATTCTCACCCAAGCTCAGGCTAGAAAGAGGAACTGCTGGAAGTGGCTGAGGAAACAGGAGCCCCAGAAGCAGCAGCAGGAACGGCAGCAGGATGGAGATGGAGGAGGAACAGTGAGAGGAGGAGAGGGAAGAGGAGTGGAGGAGGGAAGGAGGATGCAGAAGAAAAGAGAAGGGGGGGAGGAGGGGAGGAGAAGGGGAGGAGAAGAGGAGGGGGAGGAGATGAGTTGGGAGGTGAGGAGGAGAGGAGGAGAGGAGAAGAACAGAGGTTTGTGGGAGGAGGAGGAGGAGGTACTGGCTGTTCTTTCACGTCCTCCCAGACCTGGCCTTGGATGTGGCTCCCAGAGTTTCCTGCAAGCCAGTCTCAGTGCAGTTTTTCCAAGGCTTGTCACAGAAAGGAGGGTTGAGTTGTTATTCTAAAGTCCTGGGGACACAGCATAAGACTCTCAGGTAGGAAATTCTGATATCATCTTGTGGCTCCTGCTACATATGACCTGCAAGGTGGTCAAGAGGGCTTGTTTAAGAAGTGTCTGAAATGCTGTTCCTGTGCCCCCCCTCCCCTTGAGACCTCTGGAAAGGGGACAGCAGACTGATAAATTACATCTGGACTCACTGTCCCTGGCTGTCAAACCCTCAAGTGTGTGTGACCATGAGCTTCTGTTCCAGTCCCGCTCTGAGACACCTCTGGCTTCTGGCCTTGGAGTGGGGCAGGCCTGTTGTGCTGCACTGCATGGCTTCCCAGGATAGCAAAGCCGCCCCCCCCCTCCCCGCGCCCACCGCTCCACTTCTTACCCAGGAAAAGAAATGGTGAAAACTGGTCTTGTCAAGAGCCTCCTTGTGGCACTTGGGAGGTGGAGACAAGAAAAGGAAGAGCCCAGAGAATTCTTTAGCTAGTGTCTGTCCTCAGGGCTGTCCAAAGATAAACAGACAAGTCCACAAGGGGCAAGTCTGACAGCTCATGCTAATATTCTTCATGTAATTACGTGTTCTCTACCTTCCAAGCCTTTTTTAAGGTGGAATAACTGACATCTGCTGTAGTAAGTCCTTCCCTGAAACCGCTTCAGCCCTTAAAGCTTATACAAAACAGCTTTGTAAACAGGGCTCCGGGGCTAAAACGCCAGGTGTGTGTGTGTGTGTGTGTGTGTGTGTGTGTGTGTGTGTGTGTGTGTGTGAATGTGTGAGGCACCTCCTGTGTAATTCCAGCTTTAGAAGGCAGACACAAGAGATCCCTGGGGGCAAAGCTATGGGCTATAGCCTTACCCATATGCTCTGAGACTGACTGAGATCTGGAAGAGCTTTTGAAGAAGATTCTTAGTCTCAAACTTGGCTCTTTACTTGATTGTGCACATATACAGGGGTCCATATACATGTCCCCCACCACCACCACAGAAGCACACATACACATGCCACACACAAATATACATGGGGCAAAATGGGGGTGGCAAGAGGAAGGAAAAAAGAAAGAAAGAAAGAAACCCTAGGCTTCTAGTTTCAAAGCATGGAGGAAACGCCGTGTCTTCTTAGGGTTAGCCCATAAAGCAAAGGGTCCAACAACCGCCACCCTGAGGAGTCTGCTCCAGTCTCCTTAATTTGGTACTTTTCCCTTCATCATCTTTCTATGACCCTGAGCAGCAGGGTCTCCCAGTTGACCCATTGGAAATGGGTCCTGAGGGAGGAGCATCTAGAAATACTGATGCCAGCTGGACCTGCTTGGCACCTTCAGTCATGGATGCTATGTGGCTTCATTCATGCCTGTAGATGCCCTCTGGTGCCCACTAGCCAAGTGGAGAGAATTAGGAGTGTTTGTCAACACTCAGGGTGTTGGATGACTAAGTCTCTGACTCAAGTTGTTTTCTAGTAGAAGAGTATTCCATACCATAAGAAAAGCCAATTTGAATAGTGGTTTGGCTTGAGGACCCCACCTCTTTTTTCAGCACCTCCTCTGGCCTCACTCTTTGGTGCTGTCAGCTGTTTACCCTTCTAAGCAGTGGGCCAGATTGTGCGATTTGTGTTCTTTCTTACATCATGTGTGGTGTATGTTTGGTTAGCTTTTTTTTTTTTTTTTTTTTTTGGTCAGCTTGATGCAAGTTGGGTCATCTGGGAAGAGGGAACCTCAATCGAGAAAAGTCCTCTATGTCATTGGTCTGTTGAGCATTTTTTTTTATTGAAGATGAATGTGGGAGGGGTGCAAGCCATGGGAGGTGGTGCCAATCCTGGGTAGGCAGTTCTGGGGTGTATAAAAAAAAAATCAGGCTAGGCAAGCTATGAGGTGCAAGCCAGTAAGCAGCACTCCTCCATGGTCTCTGCTTTCGGTTCCTGTCTCAAGGTTCCTGCCTTGAGTTCCTGCTCTGCTTTCCTTTGGTGATGGGCTGTAATGTTGGGTATATACCTACTAGATTCTTTCCTTCCCACGTTGTTTTGTTTATGGTGTTTTATCACAGCAGTAGAAACACAACTAAGACACCTGGCTTTTACGTGAAAGCTGCGGATCAGACTCAAGTTCTCATGTGTGTACAACAAGTATTTAAGCAACTGAGCTACCTCCCCAGCTTTGTAAATGCTTCTTGAGAGTTTATCATGCAATCGCACATCCCCAAGTGCTGCCAATTTGTTTTGCTTATGTTCTTGGTGCTCGTTTTAGTCTTTTCTCATGTTAGTTTTCCTCTCCACTAGAGAAAAGACTGGAATTTGTTGTAGCATTGGTACCATGGCCTAGATTATGTGAGGACCCTGAGGATGTTTTTCCAGCCCATGTACACAACCTCAACTGAGAAAACTCCTCTATCTCATTGGCCAGTAGGCAACTCTGTAGAGCATTTTCTTGATGAGTGATTGATGTGGGAGGGGCCCAACCCATGGGAGGTGGTTCTACCCCTGGGCAGGAGGTCATGTATATTCTAGGACATTAATAGTTGGGGCTAAGGCTTGAAGTAAGGTAGCAATGTGCTTTTTCATCAGGAGCTCCAAGATGTCTAGGCATCTTTCTTTATGTGACTCATGGCTGTTGCTCCTTGATGCCTAGACTGATCAGTTCACTAATGCTTCTTATAACATCTCCAGACCTTTATCTAGGACTTCACATCTGGTGTTGTGCCCTCTGGGACAAACTAGTTGTCTTCTACTCCCCCCCCCCCCCCCCCCCCCCCCCCCCGCCAATCTCTCCATTCTCTCAGCCCCTTGGAATCTTTTCTTGACTTTTGATCAAGTTTAGAGAGATTGGAGAATACTGTTTGGCAGCCTTACCTTCTGTAAACCTCATCCACCCACCTCAGAGTTTTTCATTAAAGATCTGGTCAAGTAGGGGCTTAAGAGCTCTTGTTGGTATTGCTGAGGGCTGGGGATCAGAGCTCATTATCGCCTATAGCTCCAGCTCCAGAGGACTTGACACCCTCTTCTGGCCTCCATGGTTGCCAACACACATACATATGATATTCTTTCTTTCCCATTCACACATATGCACATATATAAATAAAATAAATATATAAAAAATCTGGTCACACGTCATGAGGGCAGGTGACTATGGAGACCTTTCTGAGTGCAAAGTCACTAGGGTAGCTTGGAAGGATCATAGCGATTGTGTCATCATGGCAACATAGTCTCTAGCTTTACAGTTGTCATAGAAACTGCTGAGAGTCCACATTTCCTTCAACTTCTGGACCGAGGAGACCTTGTCATCCTCACTAGCATCTTTCAAGTCCACTGTGTCTGTCTGACTCAGTTCTGCTCACCGGGGTGCAATGTTGCTCAGATCTTTATTGCACCCTGGATGTGTGAAAAGGGTCAAGCAGAGAATCTGAGCAAAGACAGAGTGGCAAAGACACGAGAAGAGAGACCCTGGGACACAGGATGACTTCTGGAAAGGCTGCGCACTGCCTCGGAACATTTTCATTGGATTTTATGGAAGAGATTTTGAAGGTAGCTCGTTATAACAATGAATGCTACTCTCCTGTATTTTCTAGGGGTGATATAAGCAAGTAACACACGATGAAAATAGAAGGAAGAAAAGTAAGTCCTTTCAGGGTTCTTAAAAAGTAATAGTTGGGACTTGAACAGTGTAAGCAATTCCCTTTTCATGTGGCATTTTCTCCAAGCTGTCACTGTTCCTACTCTGAAAGAATCATTTCTGAGATCTGAGGCTGTGTAATTTCCCCATGGTGTGGGTCACTGCCTTGGGGGAGCAAAGCTAAGTGACTAACTGGATCAGATCACAGACCCTCTGAGGCTGAAGACATGCTTGTTGAAGGGGGTAGGGCTGTAACCCCTCTCTCAACTCCTGTCTTGTGCACCCAAGGAGTGGCTAAGAGCTGGAGACTGAGTCACTAATGGGCAAGGTAGGGCCTGACAGGTTGGGGTTTTTTGTATTAATAATCACGACGCAGGAAAGAGTAGCCGTGAGATCTCGGAGGGAGGATAGAGAAATGATCATAGCTCTGAACCTGGAGCCTCGTCTCTGCTGACCATATCACCCTGTACGTTCACTCAAAGTGAGTCTCAGGCAGGGACTTCCATATCCCATTTCTGAGGTAATGAGAGCATGTGGTTATGTCAGCAGTGTCTTATCCTTGTGCTAATGTCTTCCCTCTCCCATGACAGAGTTTTGTTTTTAAAGCATGAATCAGACTCCTTATCTTCTTCCTAGGGAGGGTTTTCAGCTTTTAAGGGCTGATGGAAAAATTACTACTGGCTAGGCTTTTAGACATCCGAGGGTTTAAGAAGAGGCCAGAAATTTAATATTCTCTCTCTCTCTCTCTCTCTCTCTCTCTCTCTCTCTCTCTCTCTCTCTCTCTCTCTCTCTCTCTCTCAGTCCTCAACAGTGTCAGTCAAAAGGCCTCTAAACAAACATCTGGATGTCTATGTGCCCAGACTAAAGTCGGACCTTTAACTCACATTGGATAAAAACCTCACTCAAGGTGGAGTATAGATCCAATATGAAATCTAAGAACCTTAAAGTTTTTAGAGAAAAAAACAGGACATTTCTTCACGGCCTTGGGCTAGGCAAAGCCTTCTCAGGTGTGACAGGGAGTATATAAGCAAGCAAGACAAAGAGGAGAGGCACTGAACTTTGCCAAATGTAGACCTCTGTGCCTCAGCAGATACCATCAAGAAAGGGACTGATGGGGGACTTTTCACAGACTCATCCACTGAATGCTTTGTCCCAAGTCAGTGGTGCTTTGCTATGTACGAGGTAGTGGAGACTTTGGAGGCGGGACCCTGCTGCAGGATGGGTTATAGGGCTCAGCTTTGAAGGGTCTACCTGGCCCCTGTTTCCTTCCTCTTCCTCTGCATCCTAGCCACCACGAGTAAAGAGCCTGCTCTGTCACAGACTCCTGTTACTGTGATGTCCACGCACGTGGAGCTAATAAGCCGTGGATCAAACTCTTTGAAACCCTGAGCCAAAACAAAGCCTTCAAGTTGTTTTCTCAGGTTTTTAGTTGGTGCAATGAGAAAACTAACCAGTTCAGACTCACGTTCAGAATATCTATTTAAAACATCTTTCCAACTCAACATTAACAAGAAAAATACGCACGCCAATGGGAAAACAATTTGAATAGGTGTCTCCAAGAAGGAGAGACACGTACACATAGTCAACACACACACAGAAAACTATTCAGTATCACTGGTCATGAAGAAGGTGGAAACCAACTCATGATTTGAATAATTCGGCATATTTTACTACATCAGCTATTGCTTTTGGAAGGTGAGTGACCCCACAGGCTCTTATCTTTGAACACTTGACTCCAAGCTTGTGGCTGTGACTTTAGAAGGCTATGGGCCCCTGAGGTCAACCCTTGCTGGAGGAGGCCTAGAAGGTTCCTAATGCAGCCCCACTGCCTTCCCACTCCCACTCGTGATCCTGGATGTGACGAGCTGCTTCCACCATGCCTGCCCCACCATGCCTGCCCCACCGTGATGAACTCTATCCAAACTGTAGGCTTAAACAAACCTTGCCACCCCTTTAAGTTGCCTTTTCCCAGATATTTTTTTTTTGTCGCAGCAATGAGAAAAGTAGCCAGGGATTGGAGAGATGTCTCTGTGGTTAAGAGCACTTGCTGCTCCTTTAAAAGGCCTTTCCTGGGCAGCACAGTAGAGCTGGCTCTGATGGAGGCGGAGGCAGAGATGGCATGAGTGAGTCAGCCCTGAGGGTGAGAGCAAAGGAGAGCTGGCCCCACCATCCATCTGCTGTGAGATAGACTGGACCCAGGGGTGATGCCCACCCCCTCCACCTGCAGTAATCGGGAGGCCCTGGAGTCATGAGAGCTGGCCCTGCCTTTTTTGGCTGCAACACACACACACACACACACACACACACACACACACACACCTTTAAAAAAGAGAAAAGGAACCAATACAACAGCATTATTCATAATGAGCAAAAAAAGTGGAAACACCCAGATGCCCATCAGATGGATATATGTTTATCCATTGACAAATGGATAAAATAAAACAAATGTCTCCATACAATGAGGTGTTATTTGTCTGTAAAAAGAATGAAGTATCGATGCCACCACATGACTGGACCTTGAAAAACTTCCAGATGCCAATGGTTACCTATTGTGTGCTTCTGTTTATGTGAAGTTTCTAAGAAAGAAAAATCTACAGAGACAGAGAATAGATGTGTGACAGCAATGAACTGAAGAAACAGGGTTAGGAATGCTTATGAATGAGAACAGGGTCCCCTTGTCCTGGAATTAGACAGTGATGATGACAACTACCCAGCCTAGAGTGTGCCAAGACCCATGGAGCTGTGCACTTCAAGAGGACGAGTTGTACGGTATCTGAGTCACAGAAAATAAATCTCTTTTCTTAATGAAAGGGATCACTGGAACAGACTTCTTGACTCTCCCCCAGCTCTCCTGTGTATTACTGTATGGCCTACTCATACTGTGCCTCAGTTTCCTCAGGATACCTGTCTCACAGGGTTGTTTTTATGCAGGGCATGAATTAATGAGTGGCTCTTGGCCCAGCTCAAAGGCTTCCAAAGAATTGGCCATTGCTTTTGCTCTTAATGACCTCTGTCTTGATACACAGTGACCCTGGCTGTCTGAACATAAATCAAGGGCCAAAGAAGACTTCTAACAGCTTGTCAGCAAGGAGTGCTTGGTGTGAGGTGAGGTCCACAGGCAGGAGCAGGGCGAGGAGACCCTCCCACATTGAAAGAACAACTCCTGAAAACCGTAGAGCGCTCTGTGCAAGCAAACATACATAAATAGCGGGTCTGGCTTGGGCCCGTTCCCTGGAGCCCATGGAGAGTTATGAATCCCTCTTTGAACAATGGCAGCTGTTATGAAAATCTCCAGTGTGAGTTGGATGCTCTCTTCAGCCCAGACACTGACTCAGAGCTGCGACCTTCTGAGCAGCAAGGCAAGGAATGGACGTGGCCTTTGAGCTGATTTATGGAGAGGTTTCTTGATTGGGGTCAGGTTCCTGAAACATTTGGAAAGTGACGACTATAGCATCATTATTTTCCCCAAATGACCAAAATTATAGCTGGTAACTTGAGGCCAGTAAATTTCCCTGAAGCAGATGTAAAACTCTTTTAAGAGACGATTCACAGTGGGAGACTTGGGCTCCATGGTGGAGCGGCCAATCGGCTGGTGTTGCTGAGGTCGGTGTGTGTCTGTGTGTGTGACGTGAGGGGTGCTTCTACACCCTAAGGGGTGCTGGAGAGCCCAGGTCGGAGACTGTAAAAAACCTACAGGTGATGGCGTAAATCAAGTTTGCTATCCTGGGTGGCTGCACTGTGGTATTGTAACAAGAGAGCTGGACCTGGCCTCAGGATACCTGGGTTCGCTGCTTCCTTCTGCCAGCAGTGCGACTCCGGGAAAACAATTTCTCTCTTCTGGGATACAATCTCTTCATCCTTTAAAATAAAAAGCAGGCACATTAGGCGGCCTCTGAGGTATTCTACTAGATTTGGACTGATTTATTTTATTACTCAAGAAGAATGCAGGGCTTGGGTGAGTGCTTGCCCAGCATGCACAAAGCCCTGGGTTTAATCTCTGGCACGGCATAAGCTAGGCATGGTGACACATGCTTATAATCCTAGCACTCAGGAGGTAGAGACAGGAGGGTCAGAAGTTCAGAGCCATTGTCTGGTATGAAGTGAGTCTGAGGCCAACTCGGGCTATAGGAGACCCCGTGTCGAGAGACGAAACAAAACAAAAGCCAAAGAATGAAAATGAGTCATTTGTTCATCTCCAGAGACTCTATAGCTTTTTAGATGAAGCCACCATGGAAGACGAGAAAGGGGCTCACAACTAGAACTGTTCAGAGCTAGAACATTGCCATCGTCAGAGAGTGTGGGAGTGAAAAGCACAAGAGTGGATCCAGAACGTCGGCCTGCCATACACACCCCAGGCTCTGTGGCTCCAACAAGGCGTTTGCTGGGTAGGAGCATGGCTCCACAGACATCTCCCGAGAAAAATGCTACAGTTCTATTCATCTCTATAGCAGGTACGTGTTCTGCCACTCCACTTCTGCCTGAAGGCAACTGTCCATCTTTTTTTTTTTTTTTTTTTTTGATTAACAAAGCTTTATTTAAACTGGCAAGGTGGTTGCCTCTCCCTAAATCCAGGCTTCAAGGAGACGCCCCTCACGGTCTTTTTTTCTTCTTTCTTTATTTATTTAAGTGATTTATTCAGATTACATCTCAATTGTCATCCTCTCATTTGTGTATCTTCCTGTTCCCCCCTCCTTCCCTCTTTCATCCTATTCCTCTCCCCTAGGTCTGTGACAGAAGGGGACCTCCTTCCTCACCATATGGTCACAGCCTATCAGGTTTCATCCTGGTAGCCTACTCACCCTTCCTCTGAGTGCCACCAGGCCTCCCCACCAAGGGGAAGCCCCTCACTGTCTTCTGAGGTTCCTTCTAAGGGGCAAAGGCTAGAGTTAATAGAAAATAGCTGTTGAGATATTTGGCTGTTACCACCTGGGCAGAGGAGTGTGTGTGTGGTGGGGACGCAGGGCTCAAGGCTGTCTGTGGGGTTGAGAAGTGTAGGAACACATCATGTGGAAGGAAAGTTGTCACAGGTGTTCAGGAGTTTAGCAAGGCAAAGGAGTGGGTATACATCATGAGGTTACAAGTTCAGCATAGGTTGAAAAACATGGTTTGCAGGATACATTATTAGGAAACAGAAGCTTATTTTTGTAAGGTCTGGAGACTTAATAACTGTGCATAACAACATGGCTCCTGTTTTGGTTTCATAGTTTAGATTGCTTTTGCATTTGTGTCTCTTCTGGACTCTCTTCCTCTTACTAAGCCACTATTCAATGATTACACCTTCTTAATTTTTCTAACTATTCTTTTTTTTAAATTAATTTTATTAATTTATTCATATTACATCTAGATTGTTAGCCCTTCCCCTGTTTCCTCCCATTCTTCCCTCCCTCCCACTTCTCCCCTTCTCCCCTCCCCTATGTCTGTGATTGAGGGAGACCTCCTCCCCCTATATGCAACCATCCATTTTATTGGCCATCAACTACTCAAAGTGTGTACCTCCACTCACTCCCACATGCATATGTGTGCGCATAAGCATTGGGTACAGTTGAAGACCTTGTGGGCTTCCCTGGTGAGGGTGTCTTGGGCCTTCTCATCACCTCCTGTTTCTTCTACCAGAATCCCAGCTTGGGGTCACTGAATGAAGCTAACACAATAGAGGGTCCTCACAAAAGTAGTTTTCTCAGACCCACGTGCCTGGGTGTCTCAGCTGGTCTTCTGTATGTGCTGGGATCCAGAAGAAACAGGCTCCAATGCCAGTGAAGGAATGGATGTGCTGGCAAGGCTAGGGCAAGCAGGCAAAGAGCAAAAGCTTCCTTCTTCTGTGTCCTTATGTAGGCTTCCAGCAGAAGATGTGGCCCAGTTTAAAGGTGCCTCATGACTTGGATTAAAGGATCAAAGAGGTATTGTCTTCCTGCCTGAAGATCCAGATCACAGGTGTGCCCTCCATTTCTGGGTTGTAGTTCATTCCAGGTAGAGTCGAGCTGATGACCGAGACTTGTTATCAAACTGACCAACCAACCAACCAACCAAAAAGAGTTACTGCAAGTTCTTTCATTTGTGCATTGACATCTCTTTCCCTACACTGAAGATAGACTGGCCAGGATCCTGCATCTCATAGCTGTTCAGCCACGGGGCTCTTAGGAGAAGAACTGGAATTTTCCAAATCCTTTCCTTATTATGAAATTCAATACAGAAAACCACTCAGAGAAATTGCTCATTTGTTCGTTCATTCATTCATTCAATATTAATTGAGAACTTGGTAAATGTCAGGGTTAGTGCCAGCCCTGGAGATCTAGTCCTCAAACAAAATAGACAGGAAAGAGCTTAGACTGTACCTGGGGATGAAGGAAGACCAGAGAAAAGCACAGTGTAAGTGACAAGGAGGACAGGTAGGCAGGAAGGTCTGAGAGACCAGTTTGCCCAACCACTGTTCCAAGGGACCTGGCATCTATAGGCGCATGGCTGAGGGAAGGTCACACAGACTCAAAGCATTCCACAGACATTTCTCAGATCTTCCAGACTAAATTTCAAGTCGGATTTAAACACAATGAGACTGGTTTTTGATGAAGTTGGTCACTGACTGCATGTCTGGAACTGTATGTGATGCAGGCTTTGGATTTGGGCTCCCGTTTGAATGTGAGTGCTCCTGGTTGCTGAGCATGCTTGCTAGTTTTGTGTCAACACAAGTTAGAGACATTGGAGAGGACGGACCATCAGTTGAGAAAACTGCCTCCCTAAAATCAGGCTGTGGGCAAGACTACAGGGCATTGTCTTAATTAGTGACTCATGGGGTTCCTGCACTGTATAAGAAAGCAGGCTGAGGAAGCCATGGAGAGCAAGCCAGTAAGCAGCACCCCTCCGTGGCCTCGGCATCAGCTCCTGCCTCCAGGTTCCCGCCCTGCTTGAGTTCCCATGCTGTGGAAGTGTAAGCCCCGCTAAACCCTCTCCTCCACAACTTGCTTTTGGTCATAGTGTTTCATCGCAGAAATAGCAACCCTAAGAAGAACCTTGACTGACTTGGGGCAGGCTGCCCCATACCTCTGACTGGAGTTTCTCCCATCGGAATAGTGGGCGAATAGTGCCTCTTGCATTGGCTTTAAAAGTGATCCAGCAGGATCCTGTTTGCAGTGATTGCAGTCCCTTTGAGTGGTGCTTCCTCTCCTGCCTTGTTGTGGTCGCCATGGAGACGAAACGTATATTATGGGTCTCAGCTGTGAGCAACTGCATTTGCTCTGGGTACTTTCAGTGGAAGATGGGTGTCTTCTAGCTGCAGAAAACACTCAGGGTGAAGCTCCCAGAACATTCTGGGAACCACACTGTATACCTGACCTCTTCTGGGAGCCACTTTCTCAAGGGATGACCTACGACTTGGCCCCTGTCATCATCCACACCAGTAAGACCAGAAATCCCCAAACCATGGAACTTTCCAGCTAGCGGCCCATTTATTGCAGGCAACAAAGTACCCTTGTGATAAGGGACTGGAAGGTCCCTGCTCTTTCTAGCCACACCACCTGGAGCCACCACTGACTCTCTTGAACTGGGTCACCTGATTCCCCACACGCTCTGTTTGGGCTTGCACACATCACGCAAAATTTTATGTACAACCCAGTGCATATAAAGTCTTTGATCAAGACCCAGTCTTTGACTCCCTTTCCAACTCCAGCAGGGCACAGGTGAATTACGCCATTTTTACATCTGCTCGTCTCACTGCACTTCATTTTTTGCGTCTCACTTTTCATTTCTTCTTCTCCACTTTTGGTTTTAAAGCCAAATAAAACGACATACTTTTATTTCACTTTCCATTTTCTGTGTGTGTGTGTGTGTGTGTGTGTGTGTGTGTGTGTGCGCGCGCGCGCGCGCGCGCACGCACGCTCGCGTGCTCGAGCACGTGCACAAGTGTGCATGTGTTATTCATGTGTGTGCATGCATGTTTGCCTGTGTGTTTTGGTGTGGATGCATATGGATGCGCTCGCATGTGGAGCCCGAAGGTTGATGCCTGGACTCATCTTCTATAGCTCCTGTTCCACTCAATGAGGCAGGGGCTCTTGGTGAAACTGATCTGTCTAGCCTCACTAGCCAGGTTGCCCCAGGGAGCCTCTGTCTCCACTCACTGTGGCTGGAATTCCAGCTGGGCCATGGCACCCACCCGGCATTTATGTTGGTTCTGGGGATCCAAGCTTCAGTCTCACGCTTGTGCAGTCAGCCCTTTGGCCACTCAACCTCCTCCCCAGCCTCAGTGTTTTAGTTCTCACGAGACCTCTGCAACAAGCAAGCGTTTAAGAGTTTGAGATCTGCTTCTCCTGGCTGTGTGGACCGTTAGGTGAAGAAGTTAAAGCTGTAAATGTGAAAGAGCTTCCTCCGCCACCGCCGCGACAGTGCAGCCCTGGGTGCTCAGTACACGCGGGAAGCAGAAACTAGCATTGGAAGCTGCTCAGTAGGTAAGGGGCTTGCTGCTTGAGCAGCAGCACTGGGGCTTGAACTCCCAGAGCCCACATAAAAGCTGAGAGTGGCTATGGTGGCCTTCCTGTCATCCCAGCGCTCAGAGGCCGAGACGGGGAATTCCCTAGAGCCAGCTGGTTTGCTAGACTAGACAAATTGGGGAGCTCCCGCTTCAGTGAGGAACCTGCCTCAGTATAAGAGGTGATGTGTGGCTAAGGAAGGCATCTGATGTCAACTTTGGGCCTCCACATACATGCAAACACATAGATATACAAGCAGGCACATAACATACAAACCCCCCCCCCCCACATAAATGGTCGAGTTCATAAAACTGTCAATCTTTTTTTTTTTTAACTGTCAATCTTTAATCGAAACATGTATAGAAGAAAAAATATCTACACTTTTTATTTTCAGGCTGCAAATTGAGTGGTTACTTTAAGACCCTGGAAGTATTTGCTACTCACCTTTAATTTACATCTCTCTTAACCCAGTAGGCGAGATTACAGCCAGGATGAGTAAACTAACAGGAAGTAAGGAGGGCTTAGAGCATAAAAACCCAGCAGACTTCAGAACACTGAGAAGGTTGGAGTCCACGTCATTTCTCAGCATGGCACTCCTGAAGGTTCTCTCCCGAGCCTTCTGGTGAGGTCACTGCATCTGGGGAGGGGGGGGGTCACCTTGTCTGTTGTAAGAGGTTTGCATTCAAAGCCACACGCAGGGCAAATGACTCAGACTACTGTGGTCTCGTCCAGATGCACTCTCAGCAGGGTCTGTGGACCCTCAGATTTTGGAGTTTCTGTAAGGGCGTTCATCGTTGGAAATGCCACTGAGATAGAGTGATTGCCATCAAGAAACGGTTATCACTTGTCCTCATTAGAATTAAAGATGTCATTTTTCTTTTTCAACCATTTGTGATGTGAAGAAGAGAGCCCGATTTCGTTTTATAGATGAGAAAAGAAAGAATTTGCTCAAAGTCACCTGGTTCTAAGTGGCTGAGGTGGAGTGACAGTGCAAGCTTCTGGCTTCTCTATTCTCCCACGAGTGTGCAGGGCCTCCTAGGAGCTAAAGAACTCTCCAGAGAAGCTGACCACAAGCTCCACCTCATCAGCAAAAGAACGCAGGCAAACATTTGCTCAGTCCCAAACCCAGGGACCTTTGCTCTACATCTTTGACGGCCATGCTGGATTTAGAATTACCTGGGGAATAGGGCGTTCCCAGAGAGGATTAGCCGAGGAAGGAAGACCCACTTTAAACTTGGGCATCACTGTTTCAAGGGACGGAGTTTCTTTTTTTTTTTTTTTTTTTTTTTTTTGGTTTTTCGAGACAGGGTTTCTCTGTGTAGCCTTGGCCATCCTGGACTCACTTTGTAGACCAGGCTGGCTTCGAACTCACAGCGATCTGCCTGCCTCTACCTCCCGAGTGCTGGGATTAAAGGCGTGCGCCACCGCGCCTGGCTTTTTTTTTTTTTTTTTTAAGATTTATGTATTATTTATACAGTGTTCTGCCTGCATGTGCACCTTCCCGCCACAAGAAGGCACTGGATCTCACTACAGATGGTCATGAGCCACCATGTGGTTGCTGGGAACTGAACTCAGGACCTCTAGAAGAGCAGACGGTGCACCATGATCGACTGCAACCCCCCAGACTGTGAGACATGATAAACCTTCCTTTCCTTAAGTCGCTACATTGTCAGGCATTTTGTTACAGCAACAAGATAAGTGAGAAATACAATTCAATCGCTTAGATTTAGGTTGTGGGTTCTGATTGCTTTATGAACAATACATTAACTATTAACTAGATGAATTACCGAGCAATAGAAACTACAACTTTCAGTCACCAAGCTCTCTCCATTCTACACAGCTCTTTCACATGCTTGTTGGAGTTTGGTCCAGACCCCCTTAGTGCCAAGCCTGTTAGTTAATCGGTTGCCTGTCTCCATGGGAACCTGTGTTTTGCAGGTACTCTGCAGGCTCTCTTGTTCTGCAGATTGGGAAGTTGAGTCACAAGGAGCAGCGACCTCGAAGAGTTGACTAGAAGTAGAATCTCCCCCCCCCACCCCCGACCCCGTCTCATCTAAATCGCTCTCACTTGCTGCCTGACTACTCTTGCAGTATGCGGGTCATGAAGAAGAGATCGTGGTGGTGGGTTCAAATTCTGTTGTTAACACCAACCATCTGAGTACCCTGGGGTAAGAGTCTTCCCTTCTCGGAGCCACCTGCTCTCATCTACAATCGGGATAAAGAAGTCCAGAAATGGAATGAGGCAGTGCAATGTGATTGAGCTGGGGTTAACCCTTGACATGCAGTGCCATGGACCAGCTCAGTCAGGGATAGGTCCTTGGGAATGGGAGTTGGGGGTTCTCAAAGCATCAGTGAACAGAAATAAGGCATGTGACAAACAGACACAACCACACAGATGAGTCTGCGTCTGAGTGTCACACGCCTTATCTCTGTTCACCGATGCTTTGTGAACCACCTGTTTCCAAGGACCTACCCCCGACTGAGCCAGTCCATGGCAATGCAGAACAGACTTAAAAATATTAGTTAAATTTGAAATTTTCTAGGGTTTGGTTTTCTTTTCTTTTAAGTAAGGATGATGAACCCCACCTGCCTGCTTTCTTTTTTTCTTTTCTTTTCTTTTTCTTTTCTTTCTTTCTTTCTTTTTTTTTTTTTTTTTTTTTTTGGTTTTTTTCTCAAGACAGGGTCTCTCTGTGTAGCCTTGGCTGTCCTATACTCGTTTTGTAGACCAGGCTGGCCTTGAACTCACAGCAATCTGCCTGCCTCTGCCTCCCAGGTGCTGGGATTAAAGGTGTGCGCCACCACGCCCGGCTCGCCTGCTTTCTTGATGTTGAATGCCATTAAATTGGGCACCTAGGTGACTTAGAGAAAAGATGTTCCTGTGTGTTGCAATGATGAGCACTTAGTAGTTCAAAGGGCACTGAAGATGCTTTTTTCCCCCCTCCCCATCCCGTGGCAGAGAGGCTCTGGACCCATACTGGGCTTTTGCTCCTGGTGGTTTTGTGGCAGAAGAAGCAATTAGCAAACAAAGCCACCGAGGACTGATTAGCTTGTATCAACTCAGAGAGTAGAAATGTAGAAGCTGAGAAGCAAGAGACTTTTATCTCCCTGTCTGGGGGTTCAGTGGGGGACAGGGTCAATCCTGCCTCTTGAAAGGGGCTGAAAGTGGGGCATACTGAATTAGTAGGGTAATACAGAAACACTGTAGGCACGGGCAAGGAGACAAGAGAGCCTTAGTGAATTCAGGGAAAACAGCTGCTTCATGTGGCAAAAGCCAGGGATGTGAGGGCAAAGGGAATAGTCACCAGAAACTGCTTAGTCCAGCTGTGTGAGGCGATGTACGGTTGTAAAGCCAAGACTCCTGGGAGGTTGAGACAGGGGAATCTGGAGTCGGAAGTCAGTCTGTGCTATGTACTAAATTCCCAGTTATGCTCAGCTTTATAGAGGGAGCGGTGCTCAGGTGAGGAGCCCTGCTTCTAAGGTTATGGGAGTAGAGACAAGAAAGTCCATCCATGCCATACAGGCTTGGTGGGGTGGCGAAGGAGTCAGCCTCAGGCTTTATTTTGAAAAGCTCTAGGAGATGTCCTTACAGCTTAGCAAAAACAAGTTGACAGTTTTCCTCCTGTAATTGTTACTTTTAATCAGATTTGGGCTGAGGTAACAGATCCAGTTGTAAGTTTGGCTGTCATTGTTGCTACCGTTTATGGAACCCTTCCGAATGCTGGGAACTGAACACAGTAAATGACCGCACACGCACACGCAATGGGTAACTTAAAGAAACAGGCATTTGTTTCTCACAGTTCTGGAGGCTGGAGGCCTGCTCCATCCCCCACCGCCATAGCTTTGGCTTGCGTCTGCACCAGGTGTGTTTTGCCTTGAGACTGTATTAGCTCTGTCTTCATGGGCTATCCTGGGGAGGGGAGAAAGAAACACAAGGCATGCATTTGGGGTGTGCCTGCAAAAGGAGGGGCTCCCCCGACAATGACCGTCTTCCTGGAGGAGCCTCTGGATCTTAAGGATGGAGCTGCGTTTCCCACAGGAGCTGCTCCACTGGGCTGGAAAAGGGAATGGGGGAGGGAGTGGTCCCCAGAGGGCTACAGAGACTGGGTGGTCTGGGTTGTAGGAGGACAGAGAGGATCACCTGGGATGTGAGGGGGGGGACTCCTTTCACATGTGGTGACAGAAACCATTGCCCTCCCAGAGTGGTGGGCAGGGAGGAAGGAACCCCTAGCATCTGGCTATCCTGGGGCAGTGACAGCTGCAGCTGTGAATGAGAGCTAGCCCGCCTTCCCTGCCCCGCCTCCCCCCCACCTTCTCCACCCCTCCTTCCCCGCCCCCACCCAGGCTATTTTTGGGCAAGAGGGGAGATGGAGTGGAGTAGGAACAGAAGTTGGTTCACTCTCCATCTTACCTCCTCAACCCAGGGATTTCTTTCCTTTTTTCACTTGTTCTCTTCGCTGATTAGGTGGGACTAAGTGGCCTGAAGGTCCCAGGATTCTCCTGTCCCTGCCTCGCCAGCATGGGAGCCACAGGTGCCAAGCTTTTTACATGGATGCCGGGAATCCAAGGTCAGGTCTTCGTGCTTGCACGGCAAGGCCTTTTACAGACTGAACCGTATCCTCAGCCCTGTGTGAGCTTCTTATTTTCACCTTTACTGCTGTGTTGGCCTCCTAGCGGAACACTGATCTTGACAGAGAGAGATAGGCATATCCTAATGAAAGGCCTTTCTTCCCTCACCTCAGTCTCAACAAGACTAGACTGTCACATTTATTGGAAGTCATGTGGTACTCTGAGGAGAAAGAAAACCTGAGTAGGTATACGATAGTCCTTCATGGATCGCATGGTTCTGCAGAAATGCCAAGTGCTCATAGCCATTCTGGGCGAGGCAGCCAGAGGTCAGAGGTCAAAGGTCCAAGGCTCCCAGCTGCATTCTACTCTGGTCCTTACACTGCTGTTGCAGCTGATCTGATTCTTAGATCACACGTCATTTTCTTAGGATTTCCTGGCTGTGGCTTACTGCCATGGGACAATACAAGAGGCTGGAGGTGACAGGAGATGAGTCCAGGGTTACACATGCAGCCAGGGGACTCGTGTGGGACTTCCAAGGTCTTCTCTGTGATCTGCATTTCACTGTGCCATGCATGATCCCATCTAGCCTTGGAACAGTCCAGATGAGCAGAATTTATTTTTTCCTGGATATCAAGGCATGTAGCCCAAGAGTAAGGGGCTAATGGAGCTCACGGGAGAGGTGAAAGCGCAAGGTAGTACTCGCCATTTCCCAGGCTCTTGTGTGGTGAAGGTGGGGCCACCAGCTGTTTCAGGCCATGTTGTAGAACACCGCCCTCCGAGCGAAACAGCCTCCATCTTCACTGGACCGGCTGTGCATGCTTGCCCACACCAATGATGAGACTTGTTGACTCCAAACACCCCCTTCTAGAATGATGAGGCAGAAAGGTCATTGGACTCTCATCTGAGATTATAGCCATTCCACTTGCATGAAGATTTGCCCTAATTGCATATGGTTTAAGGCTCTCCTCAAGATACTTGAATATACAGGCGGGAGGTTAACGGAAGTGGCGTCTATGAGGTCACAGGGAAACCATTATTCATGATGGATGAAGGCTTTCCAGCTGCTTCTGGGTCACCCATGCTCCAGAAAGTAACCCTGTAAACAAGCCCAATAAACTCTAGCCCCTAAGAAAATTTTATTGGAAAGATATACTGTGATTTTTCTTAATCAATTTCCCAGCAGTAGATGTCTAGGATGTTCCCAAACTTTTATTAGTATTAGTCATAATGCAGCAAAAGTCCACCTACAGTTGCTTTGCCTATATACTCAAGTATACATGAAGAATAAATTCCTTAAAAAGGACATTACCAGGTCAGAGTGCTGTTGGAAAACTGGTGTATCACCATGGTTCTTATTTGGAGTAATCCAAGGCCAGGGCCGGCTTCCCTAAAGTGCCTTCTGAAGAATGAAGGAGAGGCCAGAGGAAAGGGCAAGAAAACTCCCAGTAAAGCTGAAACAGGAAGATGTACCTTGGAGGGTTGGGGTGAGCACCAGAGAGAACAAAGAACCCTAAGCTTTGATTTGCTGCAGCTTTCATTGAGATGGGCATGAAAACTGCATTTTGTCCAACCGTGGGCATGTAAACTGCACTTCATTTTCTTGTGACAAGTAGGAAAGAAATTGTTGGCAGCACACTTTTTCCTATTTACTTTCTTTCGCTTTGCAATTCTTCAAAGGCTATACTGTGCAAAGCCCCAAACTCAAGAAATGTTTAAGATAAGAGTTGGTAAGTAATTTATTTTTATTTTTATTTTTAGGCACAACTTTACCTTTTAAGCTTTTATTGCGGCAGGAGGGAGTGGCTCATACATCGACTATCATGAGTTCATCCCCTAGCTCTGTGGCCTGTGGGAAGCCAGAGCTGTTCTTCAGACGTGCTTTCAGCTGAGCAGCGACAAGTACTTCGAGGAGGAATGCTAGCCATTTGTCAGGCTGCCCTGATAACCACCTCCTCTCCTGGCTCCCTAGCTCCTTGCCTATACCCAGACTTCAGCATTTGGATGGGTACAAAGTTGACCTCCGTAAGGGCTTATGAGCCCTTAGTGCTTCCTCCCAGCAGGGTGTATATGCAGCCTTTTCCTGCAGCCCCCAAAACAAAATGTATTTGTGTTCAAGTTTTCAGACTTGCTATTGTGATAGAAGCTTTTCATTAATTATTTAAACAACAACAACAACAACAAGAACAACAGCAACAGCACTCCTTGAGTGAGCGTGAGGAGAGAGGTGTGCCATGTGTGTGCTGGCGCCTGCAGAGGCCAGAAAAGGCTTCAGATGCCCTGAGGACTGAAGTCACAGGCAGCTGTGACCTGCTTAGCCTGGGTGCTGGGGACAGAACTCAGGACCTCTGGAAGAGCACTGTGCTCTTAACTGCTGATCCATTTCCAGCTCTTTAGCTTATATTCCTCGTGTCGTAACCGAGGCTGTATTTTCAAATATTTGAAAAGGGATCTGTATTCTTTTTTATATAAATAGCCTGTTCCTACAGTCGCCTGTTCTGCATTGTCTTACTCATCTTTCCCTACTGATCGGTAGGAACCGTTTATCCTTAGAGAAACCTGCTTTTTTTTTTTTTTAATCAAGAATTCAGCTACAACAGGAATTATTTCTATTTTTATCTGTTTGTTTACTTTGTAAAATTACTTTCCTTTAGTCTGGAGAGATGACTAGGTGGCTAATAACACTTGATGCCCTTCCAGAGGACCCAAGTTTGCTTCTCAGCACCCACTTCCAGAGGCACATGACCACCTAAGTCCAGGGGAATCTGATGCCATCTTCTGGCCTCTACTGGTACTGCATCCGTGTGCTCATAAACGAAAAATAGAAAATTAAAAAGCAAACCAAACACTCCAAGAATGCTTTTGGATATTGATGTTTTGGGGGTCTGTCACACATACAATTTTAATTTTTTGCATATTAAAATCACCCCTCATTTTGATAATTTGGATATCCTTTTGCACTTAGAAAGACACCTGCCCCTCAGTGTGTGTGTTTGTATGTGTGTGCATGTGTGTATGTGTGTGTATGTGTGTCTGTGTGTGTATATGTGTATCTGTGTGTGTCTGTGTGTGTGTGTGTATGTATGTGTGTCTGTGTACATGCATGGGAGCCAGAGATCAACATTGGGTTTAGGGGGTCTTTCTCAACTGCTTCTCCATCTTTCTTTTGAGGCAGAGTCTCTCTCCCACTAATCCTGGAGTTCACTGATTTAGCTAGCCTGGGCAGCTGAGCAGGAAACCCCAGAGGTCATCCTGTCTCTGCATCCCCAGTGCTAGGATTACAGGTGTTACCCATTGTGCCTGGATTTTTACATAGGTTCTGGGGATCACAACTTAGGTCCTTGTGTGTGTGTGTGTGGCAGACCTTATCAGCCGGGCCACCCTCAGTCCGTGAGGTTGTAAAGCGTTTCTCCTTCCTTCTTTCTTTTTATCACCTTAATAGTTTTATGTCCTCTTTGATCAATTTTGAGTTTTCTAGTTGAGTGTACATTCTTGTCATCTAGTTTGCTGACAAGACATTTCAGAATTCCTTTGGATATAGTCCAATTTCCCCCCCCCCCCAATAGTTACAATTTTGGGGGATGTTGATTTATTTTATTCCTCAAATAACATGTTTTTTCCCATTATTCAAAACTGACATTGACTATAGCTACAAAATTTATATTAGATTTCCAATCCCCCCCCCCTTTTTTTGAGACAGGATTTCTCTGTGTAGCCTTGGCTGTCCTGGACTCATGTTGTGGCCTGAAACTCACAGAGATCCACCTGGCCTGCCTCTGCCTTCCCGAGTGCTAGGATTACAGGTGTGAGCCACCTCGCCCGGCTAGACTCCTCACTCTTAATATCAAAAAAGAACAGAGTAGGGCTGTGGAATTTGGAGAGAGTAAGGAAACAGCAATAGTGAGGTGGGCAGTGAATAAAAACCAAACTATATTATATGGACGGAAATGTCATAATGAAACCACTTACTTCGTACAATTAACATAACCTAAAATGTTTAAAGTAATAAGAAAATTTTTTTTCTGTTTTGCGAGAGGGTCTTATCTACCACAAGGTAGCCCTGAACTTACGATGTAGCTGAGGATAACCTTGAACCCCTCATCCTCCTATCTCAGCACCCCTAAACCTTGGATAATCTCAGTTTTTAAATCAATAGTTTGAAATGCCACGTACGTTATATCAGACACCGACATCCCACGGACCACCTCTGGTCCTTCTCCCCTCGTGCCATCTGCTGTCTGTTTATGTCTCACTATGCTGCCTTAAAACAACAAGCAGCTGCTGGTGTCCGGTGTCTCCCTTTTTTTTTGAGTTGTCTGGATTTTTCAATAAGAAATTTAGAATCAGATAACAGTGCACAAGCACGCGCGCGTGCGCGTGCACGTGCGCGCACACACACAAACACTAGCTTTTTTTAAAATTGGAATTTCATTAATTTCAAACATTCACAGAGGGAAGGCCGAGCGCTCCCCTACACTTGATTCAGTGACCTTGATGGTTCACTTGCGTCTTTACCAGTTCTAATCCTCTTTACAGGTGGAAGGCCTTGAGGTGATGGGGAATTCCTGAATCTGAGGCTGGTTTAGCTGCCCATCAGTACTGCAGTAACTATAGAGACATTCCTGGTACCCTGCCTCTGCGCCCCCCACCCCATCTCCCTCTGAGCCAAGGTTTAACTCATATCAACCTCATGTGGCCTTGGGATGGAGCTTGAGGGAGGAAGGGTCTGCCGCCAACACCCAGGAGAGGGGTTTTGGAGGCAAGAAGGGAGCACAGCGTCTGAATACCCAGAACTGAAAGTCAGCGATTTTGGACAAAGATAGAATAAAAGAGGCCAGTGTGGAGGGCTGTGGGCTGTGGGGAGAGCTGAGGACAGGCAGAGGAAGAGAAACTACAAGGAGTGGCCAGAACAAGGCATTGAGGGAGGAGGAGAAGGAGGAGAAGAAAGAGGGACCTCCAGATAGGAGCCTGGTCAGGAGCCCCAGGGAGCAGGTGCAGCAGGTTAAGAGGCGGGTGGGAGGGCCAGCAGCCAGCGGGAAGGCAGATTTCTTTTCCTACAGCATGCATCTAGAAATGCCGAAGCACAGGTTTCTTGTCAGCACTACCATCTAAGTGTCTGGACATTCCTCAATGAAGTTGCTAGGGTCCTGATTTTTGTTTTTAATTATTTTATTTTTTATTCAGAAGACAATTTCTATTATAATAAGAAAAAAAAGTTAGAAAATCCAAGGTCAGGGCTGAAGCGTACCGGGAAGGGGATTAGAACCCAGGCCGAGATGGGAGCCTGAGGGAGAATCAGGAGTGGAGGCATTGGCAGAGCTGTGGAGGAGCAGCACTGGGATGCCTCTGTCTCCATGAGGGGCCCCAGTTACTCAGCCCAGAGTTTACAGCCTGAGGGCAGTCTCACGGGGGACTGTGGCTTAGTGCACATACCTCTGGCCTGGTGACCCCGTGAAGATCATCTTACATACTTACTGCAGCCTAACATAGGTACCTGGAGTCAGTACCCAGGACCTTGGCCAGGCACCAAAGCCCAGCGAGTCTGAGGATTCTAGGATGCTGTGGTGGTTGGGGGTGGTTGGGGATGGGTAGGGGTGGGGTTCTGTAATGCTCTGGGGCCTTCTGCTCTCTCCTGGACTCCTTCTCCTCTTGCTCAAAGCTCAAGAGAGCCTTTCTTTCTACTGCAGAGTGTTTTGTTTTTTTTAACTCTGCCCTTAGCATCTTAGCTCTGCCAAGGGAAGAAAGCAACCTTTCTCTCTGTGGCCGTGGGAGTGTGTGATAGTAACCCTGCCATGATCCGGTAGGATATATGGGTATTCAACAACCTTTCTTCCTGGAAAGGGTTAAGAGTTGCAGCAAAGTTCAGGAAGCACCTCCGCACCCCCCCCACCCCCCTCCCCCTGCAATCTGAAGGAAAGAGGAGGCACTCCCCAGATGAGCTGAGGTGTTCTAGCGACAGTGCGCAGGGTGATCTTCAATGGTCTTGAGGCTTAGGCCCTTGGGCTGGTGGAGTAGGAGGCACTGCCTGGCTTTGGCAGCCTCAACTTCAGTCAGGGAGGTGGAGTTCTTGGATGAATTTGCAGCCAGGCAAGTGGTGACCACATGCTACTTGCTGAGCAGCTGGTGAGCTGCAGTCCCCTAATTAGAGAGGGCAAGTCCTGTTTGAAGCCTCAAGCTGAGGCTTGGGTTCTAATCAGCATTTGAATTCCAGCACATCTGGTAAAATAAAAACAGCTGTGAAGACTGTGGGAGGAAGGGACAAGAAAGTGTCTGTCCTTGCCTGTCAGGTCCAGCAGATGCCAAGCCCTTCCCGTGGCATTTCCTTTGTCCCCTTCCCAAGGAACATGCTGTCTCTGAACAGGCATGTGCTCTGACACCAGAAACACACCCAAGGATCCTGACAGTCCCCGTGTATTGGGCTATGTCTGTCATTTCCGATGGGCCTGGCTGTGGGAGCTGTCCCATAGACTTCAGCCACAGGGCTGACAGTAGGTCTGTCCTCGAGCCCTTTGGTTGTGCTCAAGTCACAAACAAAACCAGAGAACACGACTCACTGGCCCAGGGCGCCACTTTTCAGCTCTTGATGGGTTTGGCCTCTGTCCCCAGTGCTTTGCGGGCCAGCAGAGAAGTGTCCACTTACAGAGGGTGTAATTTTAAGAGCTCCAACATGACCAGCTGTCCTTTGGCTCGAAATAGAAAGCTCCTTGGAGGAAACATGTTAAGATCAAGAAGGCTCCTGTCAAAACAAACAGCTGACTAGACAATGACACGACAACCCACTTGACACATCTCATCATGGACCGCATAGGACAAGGTGCCGCAGTCACTTCTTCCTTCAAGGAGGCTGGACCTGGTGGGCAAGTGGTACCTCTGTGCTTAGAGTCTGTGAGCGCAGAAAGCTGCACGGTCCTCTAGCATCTTCCCACTGCTCTCCCAGAATCTGGAGGCACCTTCCCATGGAGAAGCCTGTTTTGACAAGGTCATGGTCCCACATTCAAATCACATCTCAACAAGAGCCACCCCAAACGCCATCTTTTTATTTATTTATTTTTTTACTTTTTGAAACATGGTTTCTCTGTGTCGCTTTGGCTGTTCTAGGCTTGCTTCGTAGACCAGGCTGGCCTCCAACTTACAGAGATCCGCCTGCCTCTGCCTCCCTGAGCGCTGGGACCAACCATCATCTTTAACACCATCACCAGCCACTTATAACTTCTGCCTTTCCTGCCCTATTTACGTTTAGTGTGCGTCCATGTAGCATATAATGTACTTCCACCTCATTATCATTTTCTGTTTCCTCTTAGAAGGTGAGCTCTGGGAAGACATGGGAGCCAGGCAGGCTTTTACTGTGGTGGGGGGCATGTGGCACCAGACACCTTTGACCTGGAGTTGATGGGGGGAAATATCTACAGCTTTGATTCATGGAGAAGGCTTGGTGGAGAAGGCTTGGGGGTGGGGGGTGAAGTAGGAGGTTTCCTGGAGAAATTGTTGTGAGTTGGTAAGACATACTTCTACTGACTTGGCCAAGTGTGGATGTAAAGTGTGTACAGTGTTTAGGCGAACAACCTCCCACGTGTACTATGGACTTCCTGTCCCCATTTCCCTGAAGCCCAGCAGTGTGTTCGATGTACCCCAAGATGGAAGAGTCTGTGCTCCCCATTTTCTCATGCTCTCAACTGATAACAGAAATCAGCGGCACAGGTCTAAGGGAGACCAAGGGAGCCATGGCTTTGTACGGCTCTGAAGAGTAGGTCAGTCTCGAACAGTGCTGGTGTCTGAAGTTGGCTCAGTGGACAAAAAGGAAGCACATGCAGCCAGCACTAAAATATCCTGTAGTTTTCAATGGGTCTTATGGCAGGCACTCTGGGCTAGGTCCAGAGGGGGAGAGAACAGAAGGAACAAAGATTGGGGAACCACAGCCCCTGCTTATGTGGGGACAGTTATGGCTTGCACCTGGTGGCCTGGTGGGATAGTTCCTCTTTCTTGTGTTGTCTGTTGTAGGTTGTTTTGAGACGGTCTCACTGTGTAGCTGGGGCTGCTCCTGAGCCCGAGGCTCCTGCCTCAGCCCTCTGAGTACTGAGATTTGTAGGTTTGCACCACCATGGCTGGCTTTGTGACTCCTTTTAATCTCAGGAACACCAAGACGGGCTTGGGAAACAAATGACATACCTTGGCCTGAAGCACAGAACTCCATGGGAGAGCTCACAGGCTGGTTAGGAACAGATGAACAGCCCCTGTCTTGGGGAATGAGATAAGCTAGGCTGCATTTAAGGGCTACCAAGGAGTGAGACAACATCCCCCCCCACCCTCTATCCCCCCCCCCCAGTGCCAGTCAGGTTCTGCTGGGCTAAGGGGAGCCCTCTCAGCAGGTGATCCAGATGGCACCAATGTGAGCCATCAAGTGTATATATGTTATGGAAATGGTGCCCTCTGGAGTCTCCCCTAAAGTACACCACATGAAGGGCCACCCTTGGGGTTGCACACGAAGCACCATGCATGTTGGGGTTGTAAAGGTTGCGAGGTCAGCGTCTTACTGCAGTCGGTCACTTAAGATCGTGGTCATGCCTTATTCCTCAGTAAGTCCCTTGGTTCTAGGTTTTTCAAGGAAGCCCTCCAACACACTTGAGTGGACCTGTGCTGTTTTTAACCATCAACTCCTGACGTGAGCCCTTCAGAGACCTTTAGTGAAAGAAGTCTGGCCCGATGGTTCTCGACCGTGACTAGAGAGCCAGCAAGAGGATATGTGTGCCTGAGCCCCCTTCGGGGTGACATAGCCTTTTCTGTGGAGATGAAGAGACTGGAGCATGTGGAGGTGGGAAACATTTCTTTCTCTTCTCCTAGACTTGAAGACTCTTTGGTGATAAGGAGGTCAGGACCTCTTACAGTTGGCTCCTTTAAAAGACCTCACAGCCTATACATTGATGACGTATCTTCTGAGTTACCTACAGACATAAACATCATGGAGAATAACTCAGCCCCCGGCCTTCTGCTGGAGGCAGGATGCGCATTGTGAGTTGCTGCTGTTGATGTGGTAAGGTCTCCCTTCGGGAGAAGTGGAGGCTGAGAGAAGAAAGGGGACAAGGTGTGATTATTGCCCCCTCCAATGCCCTTGTTGCAGTCAACCATCATGTGATCACAAGGACACGATCCTAGGCCTCTCTGGCAGGACCAAAGACAAATAAGACGAAGAGACATCAACGTCAGTGACTGGAGGCTTTCACACTGGAGGCCTTCACACTTGGCCTTGCACCAGGCCTCCTGAGGCCTGGGAGAACCTGGGACTGGCAAGTGTCATCTACTAACCGCAAAAGAAAAGTGTGTACCTGTGAGGGGTAGGGAGATGGTTTAAAAAAAAAAAAGGAAGAAAAGGACACAGAAATAATGAAAGTATTTGCTTGCAGGAAAGGTCACCTATGAAAACTGACTTCCATCTGCATCTTATTGGCCCAACCATATCACATGATTGCCTCTCTGCCCACCCCTACCCCCCACAACAAATTGGCAATATAATTTTTAGGATATCAAACAAACAAAAGAAGGGCAGCAGTGACAGATAGGACACACAGCAGGCAATAAGCAGTGTGTTCTATAGGCTAGGATAACATCTTGTTCATTCTATGTGTCTCTGAATCTTCAGACTTCTGGTCAAGATGGTCTATAGTACTCACAGGCCAGGTGGAAGCACAGAGAGACCCAGGGTGTCTCCCACAGCATGCCCACATCTGCTGATGGAGAGGACTGAGCATCCCCTCAGCCCCTGCGACTCCTGCCTTAATGAGCATCAGGGATGGTGGCCCTGGTTCTGTGTCTGGGCTGGGTGGGATCCACGTCCCTAATGAGAGGCACCCTGGTATGGCCACTGTGCATCTCAGAATTTCCAAGGAAATCAATTTTAAGCAGTCTGCCAGGCCGGGAGACCATGTGTCAGACTAGTGCCAGACAAATGTGCCCTGATTTCTGTTTTGGAAACTATGACCAGCATAATGGAAAGAGTGAAATTGGAAAGGAGGGTGACCTGAGCCCAGGCTTGGGTAGGAGGAGGAAGCCACAGGGAACCTTATTTCAATTGGGGTAAAGTAGCAGTAGCTACCAAAGCCTTCAGAGCAGAAGGGCTGCCAAGGGCTGCCTTAGGCCCAGTCCTGCCATAAACATCCTGACCACGAAGCTAGGTGCAGGGTTGAGCCTCAGCTGACCACAGCCTATCAGTGGCCGTGAGCAAGTGGCTTACTTGCATCTCTACAATTTGTGTATGAATATGGAGCATGGAAATACTGTACCCATGCTTCTCTGGATTGGTTTTGTTTGTTTGTTGAGACAGGGTTTCTCTGTGCACCTTTGGCTGTCCTGGAACTCACTCTGTAGACCAGGCTGGTCTCGAACTCACTCTTTAGACCAGGCTAGCTTTGAACTCAGAGATCTGTCTGCCTCTGCCTCCCGAGTGCTAGGATAAAGGGTGTGCACCACCACTGCTGGGCCCCCGGATTGTTTTAAGGTTATGTAAGCAAATGAGTTAAAGCCAACCAGTTCAGACACTGGCTTACCCATGCAGTTTTGGTCACCTGTTTCCTCCTCCTCCTCTTCTTCCTCCTCCTCCTCCTCTTCCTCCTCCTCCTCTTCCTCCTCTCTTCCTTATCATAGAATACACTGCTCATTGTCTGCTCTGCGTCCAACCTGTCTTTGAGGCTCTCCTCTTGCTCCCCAATACATCACTGATACCTTCTAAAATTGTATTTTCATGTCTGGGAGAGACCATCATGTGCTATGGTTTGGACCAATGTGATGCAGATGAAAGTCACTGGGCTGGATCCAGCAAGATTCTTCAAAAAATGATGCTAGAGGTGACAATGGTGGGACAGGCATGGTGATAAAAGACGTGTATTAAGACAGAACAAAGGGGCCTGGAGAGATGGCTGAGTGGTTAAGAACACTTGCTGCTCTTCCAGCGGTCCTAGATTCGAGTCCCAGCACCCACATGGCAGCCACCACTGTCTAGAACTCCAGTTCCAGGAGTTTCGACACATTCAAAGAAACACACATGCAGGCAAAACACCAATGCATATGAAAGAAGAGTAAACAAATATATATATGTGTGTATATATATGTGTGTGTGTGTGTGTGTGTGTGTGTGTGTGTGTGTGTGTGTGTGTGTGTTTTAAGGCAGACAAAGAAGCATGTGAGTTGTTCCTCATGATAGGAGTTGACAAAATAGAACTAGTAAACCTATTCTCTTGTTTTGGCCAGTAAAATTTTGTTGGGATGTAGCTGTGACATAGGCCATGTAGGCCCCAAAGCAGGAATTCAGTGATCTAGCCTTCTCAGAAAAAAAGTCATCCAACTCCTCAGAGAGACCAGTGTGTCTGTACCAGCTGTGGCTTTCTTGGCCTCAAGTGTGATAGTGAAACAGGTTAAACCCAGGTGCAGGTATTTAATTGGCTTTTTCGCTGTTCAGAGAAACACAGAAGTGTGTGTTACTTTGCACATTGATGGCCTCTCATCTACCAAGAGGTTGCAAGCTTTGGCTTGGAGATCCAGGGGAGGTGGTATACTGTGAGGGGTCCTAGGTTGTAAGTGACAGAGACTTCTTATAATTCATCTAAGCAGGAAGGATAATCCCCTCTCTGGGATTAGAGGACGAATGGGTGACAGAACACTCAGCTGTGGGAAATTTCATGGACCAGCTGATTCCATAGGAGAAAGGTTTAGTCCCCAGGAGGGAACCAGGTAAGAAAACTTAACTCCTAGTGTTGACAAAATGGCTCAATGGGTAAAGGTGTTTGTGACCAAGCCCAATGACCTGAATTCAATCCCCAGGCCCCACATGGTGGAAAGAGAGAACCATTTCCCAAAATGACCTTCTCAGTCATGGTGAGAACATAGGCTGTCAGGGAAGCTGTGGCTGTGGCGCGCAGGTGCCTACTCTCAGGGAAAGGCGTTAGCTTTCCTAGACAGACACCTGGACCCTTCTGACACGTGAGGCTGTAAACGAGGAGCAGCTAGCATCGGTGGGGAAGGGCACCTGCTGGATGCCAGTCTGACCTTAGGTGTCTGAGACTCTAGAGCTGTGGGTGATTCCTGGCTCTTAGAAGCTAGAAAGAGAAGGAAGAAGGAAGGAAGGAAGGAAGGAAGAAGGAAGGAAGGAAAGGAAGGAAGGAAGGAGGAAGGAAGAAGGAAGGAAGGAAGGAAGGAAGCAGAGATAAGGGAAGAAAAGGGCTGCCGAGCTCATAGAAGTCAGCTCCTTTATGCTCCAGACACAGAAATCAGAGGGACTGGCGAGGTGGCTCAGCTGATAAAGATGCTTGCCTCCAAGCTTGGGGACCTCACTTTAACCCTTGGAATTCACATGGAAGAAGCAAAGAACTGACGCTAACAAGGCTGTCCTATGACTTCCACATGCACACCACGGCATGTGAGACACACGTGCATGCGCAAGTAACCAAGCAAGGCAGCAAAGAAAGGATAGAGAGGCGGTTGGAATTTTTTAGTTCTCTGCTTACTCTGGGTCTTAGGGATTTGATTTCTGAGTGAATCTACCCTTGGGAAGAAACGGCCAAGCCAGTTACCCTACTATATAAAGGGCACATGGACATGGCCTTTGATTCTCTTGCCTTAATTGATTCCTCAAGGCCTTTGTGCCTATGGCAAGCTAACAAAATGAGGGTATGGCTTTTTACTGCACCCCAAGATTGTGGCTCCCCTGAAAGCAGCCTTTAAGGTACTAAGAAGGGCTAACTACAGCGAGGGTGGCTACAGACCTCCAAGCCATCTTTAGTCTCTTAGTTTCATCTGTTACATCTGATCATCCAGCCTATCTGTTTGAGTTCCCTGGATGCTCAGCATCCCAAAGGATGATAAAGTAGGAAAGAGAGATACTGATGGTCCAAGGCCAGCCTCGATGGGCCCTCTGGAGTGACTTTCTCCTCTGTATCATGTTGCAGAGATGTCACTTCTAAGGGTGAGGGACAATAGATCGTCATTGTTGGTCATTTCTGGTCACAGCCCCTCCCACTCAGCTGTGTATTGGCCCCACAAAGTCATATCAGCCTCACCGGGGACTCAGAACTGGAATTAGCCAGGTCCTCAGGAGGGCATTCTCGTGTTCCCCCTCTTGTCTCTTCTCTGTTAAGGGTTTAGTCACCCTGTGGACAGGTGAGTGCAGATGAGGTCTGTCAGCAGCACCCTTGGTGCTGTGGACTTCTGCATCTGTGCTGATCCACTCTGTCACTCCATCCTGCAGGTGTGGGCTGGCTCCTTTGTACCTGCGTGTGACTCAGTTTCCTTGATGAAGTCTAAGGGCAAAGTGCGGGGTTCTCACACATTCAGCCCACAGGAAGTGGTGGGTAACCCCAGCCCACTGGTTTGCTCCTGAATGGGAGTGGGGACCAAAGACCTCAAGATGGGGCTGGGGCTGCTCCCTCAGGAACAAAGGGTGTTAACGATAGTAGAGGGACCCGACCCAGCTGTTTCCTCTGCTCTTGGTTCCTCTGTTTAGAAATACTGAGTTTGTGGCTTCAAATATATTCAGAGGTTTGAACCCCCCAAAATAGGCAATTTGGCCAGATTTCAAACCCACCAACAAGCCCAGCTCTAAACGTAGCTGTGATCTGGGAACTTGAGTTTCAAGTTCCCCTGGACTTGGCAAAGGCTGACTTTCAATTCATCTGCCCTCATTTTCTTGACTTCCCTAAACTTCTTCCTTCTTTCTTCAGCTCCTTGCCCCAGCTGTTGCCTTCGATCTGGCCATGGTGAGCCTTCCCTGGCATGCACCCCTCAAGTCATTTCAGTGGAGACCCTTATGGTGTGGCACCCTTCCATCTGGGGTCCTGGGATGGACTGTAGGTTCTGGTAGCCAGACTGTCCTCAGGTCTCTGTCCTTCCCCTACTGAGATTTTTCCCCTAGACCAATGTTCATGGATCATGGACCAAGTTCATGGGTGGCTTAAGCATAGAGCTAGGCACTGGAGGAGGCGTGTTCCAGCCAGATTTCCAGAGCTCTGGCTTCAGATTTTGTACAGTATGCTTTGGGCATAAACAAGCTCATAAGTAATAAAGACTCATGGAGAACAGTGGTTTGGGTGAAGGGGTTTGGTTTAAAATACAAGAAAAGTTCGCTAGAAACCAAGTCAGGTGCTGGCCAGCAGCCGTGAGAGCACAGTGGGTGTATACACACACACACACACACACACACACACACACACACACACACACACACACACATCTCTTTTTACTAGTACACCAATCTTACTGCATTAGAGGTTCATTTTAACTGGCTATATCTGCAATAACTCCATCCATGGACTAACAGGAAGCTATTCTAGAGGCTCTGGAGGACAGTGGTTTCTAAGGTGGAGGAGAGAATCACAGTTCCATCCATAAGAGAGAGGATAGCTTTTCTGAATTTAGTGTTCTCCAGATCAGGATTTGTCAGTGTGATCAAGTGTGTGACACTGGCACAGAAAAAAAACCACTCAGGAGAATCTAAAGGCAGAGATTACCCTTCTGCTTCCTCCATTTGACCATCAACGCATTCACCTACTATGTATCCATCCACCCATGCACCCATCATCCATCCATCCATCCATCCATCCATCCATCCATGCACCTACCCACCCATCCATCTCTCTATTCACCCATCCACCTACCCACCTATCCATCTATCCACCCACCTATCCATCCATCCACCCACCCATCCACCCATCCACCTATCCATCTACCCAGCCTCTCTTTTTCTCTCCTTCCTTCTCTCTCCCTCTCATTTTTTTCTCCTCTAGAATTTCCTAACTGGAAGCCCCAGCTATGTCAAGGATACTACTGGGGTCCTAGTCACATATGTCCCATGAGCCATTGCAGAACTATAAGAACACCAAAGTAAAGCCCTGGGTATAAACCAAAGCCCCATTCTTGCCGGCTTTGTGACTTGGAGACACCATCTTTGAACCTTGGGTTCTTCACTCAAACATAGAGTAGAGCCTGATACTCAAGGAATTCTTGGAAGATGGTGGTAGTTATTAACATTTTTATCATTGAGTGAGGCATAGAGAAAGAGACAGAGTAGAGTATGGAGTATCTGTCAATTTTTAGAAGATTCCTCAGATGGAATTCCAAAGCAGACTGATAGGGATTAGCTCACCTGAACTGTCCCCACAATGTGCCCAGAGCGGTGAGTCTTATTTCTGGATGTGGATAAGAACTTTAGACTCTCTCATGAACATAAGTGCCTGTATGACCTTCATAGGTTTGCATCTCACTGCGGTAGAGTTGTGCCTCCTTTTCAGCCCACCCGTGGAAGCCAACCTGAGAAAGAAGGTTCTTAAAAGAACCTTTCAGCAGACAGGCACCCTGTGGGAGCAGGAGGGGCCTGGAGTCAGCCTAGGTGCTTTTTTCAAACTGCCCACAGGGGGCGCTGGCCACCAGAGCAGCGTGACTCCTGGGGCCAGGTCAGAGTGGGACTTACTCCCACACCCATGGGAGTGTGTGGGCTCAGTTGAGGGAAGGACGTTTGAGTTGGAAAATCACAGATGGATGAAAATGTGGGCTCAAATTATATGTTAATGTTTCTGAGTACCATGCCAAGAGTTGACACAGTCTACTGGTGTCTGCTTTAACCTGACTGTAACTAGTTGGTAGATTGTAAAATCCTACCCTTCTGATTGTGTGTGTGTGTGTATGTAAATTTTCCCAAGGTGTTTCTTCAAACTTAAGATTCTTAACAATGACAATAATTTACACAAAATACAAGATATTATGTTTGTTTTCACTCATGTCATGAGGTGCCCTTTGGCAAGTCTGACATGTAGGGGTCAGTGCGGTGAGTGAGGTAGCTTGGGTCTCTGTGTCCCCCATCCACAGAACCTCAGGGCACATATCCACACGCGGTGAGTGCGGCTTCCTTTCCACTCAACCCTTCTGTTTTTCACCCATACTCAGCCGGAGGCCAAGAGCAGAGTCTCTGAAGCGAGAATGTAGTCTGTGGGGGCCCACTCAGACTCAGCTTCGTGGAAAGCATATTTGTTTGGTTATGGTTCCCAATGTTTCAAAAGGATTTTTTTCCTCAAAGGCTCCAGTTTCTTCGTGGTCGGGCAGAACAGTTGTTCTGGGTAGGGTGCAGATTCCGGTTAGCCCAGGGCTGAGGTCTGTTCTGGTTTGGGTTTGACAAGGAGGTTGTTTTCTGGCCTCTTACCTCAATCCAGGCCAGATGGAGATGGAAGGGGGTCATGGCCTGGGGAACCCACACCAAGGAGGAGGTTAGTGCAGGATGTGTGAAGTGTGGTCCCTTCTGGGCAGGGACATCGGGAAGGCTTCGGAAGATAAACAAACTTCCTCCTGCCCCAGGGCAGCTTTATGGCTCTGTGAGTCAGGAGTAGTTTGATGGAGCAGGGATCCCAGCTCCATGACTTCCTGGTGATTTCCTGGTTCAGATTCCACCACAGGCTGGGCCGCAAGCTTACAGTGTGATGCTGGGTAAATCAGTTCTGTGAAAAGCCTTGGCCCCTGGTGTTGTCTCAAGTCTTCATAGGCTAAGGCCAAGCTTTCTCCCTCACAGGGTCCCATGACGCTGTGAGGAAAGCCTTTGGATTGGGAAAAAAAAGTAGCGAAATAATAGTAATTACTGTGTTCGTTTCCAGCTGATTATCCAGGGATATACTGAAGGGTAGGGGTGGGGGTGGGGATGGGGGTGGGGGTGGTTCAAGTAGAGCAACTGGCTCTTCCAAAAAATGGCCCCTCGGCTGGCCGCCATTTTGACTTCTGGGGTGGGAATCCAGCAGTTTCTCTTCCTCTGCCTCCTGCACCTGGCTTTGCCTCCCACTCTCTTCCTCTCTCTCTTCCTCTTTCCTTATTTATCTTTTTGAAGTTTACTTGAACTTTTCAGTAGAAAATGTTCACAAAAAAAAAATTAAGGAAAAAATATTTTTAAAAAAGGAAAGAAAAGAAACAGAAAAACAATTCCTTATGGGAAAAGGCTATTTTGCTATGTTCTCTCTCTCTCTCTCTCTCTCTCTCTCTCTCTCTCTCTCTCTCTCTCTCATAGTTGTGAGGTTTTTTTAATGCAGTTGTGATGTATAAAGCTAATTGTGTACTTGGCTTATTTTTCTTTAAAATGATAATGTAGGATTTCCCTACACTAATTTTAAATGCATCTCCAATATCATCTATGTTTTCTGCAAAAATGCTGGGTGTGGTTTGATGGTTTTCTTTATGTATCCCTTTAAGGTTGACTAATTTCTTTCTAATTTGTTGTTTCTAACAGGCTGGACCCACCAAGCATAAGAGAACTAAATAGAAAGTAAGAATATATATACACTTATATATAATGTGTATATTTAATATGATAAAATTTTATATATTTAAAATACTTTTCCTGTTCTTTAAGCATTAAAAAAATTTGTGTCTGTATACGTGTATGTGTTGGTATGGTGTGTGCATTTTCACATGGTGGCAAGGGGTTGGCATGGCCTATCTTCCTGAAACACTTTCCACCTTTTTCAAGATGCATTCTCTCTCTGAACTTGGGGCTTGATCTTTTGTCTTAGCTGAGCCCCGGGAGTCAGTTTCCCTGGAACTATAAGCAAGCACCATGACACCTCGCTTTAACTTGTGTTCTAGGGGCCCAAACCTCTGGCTTCACGCACTTTACCAACAGCCATTTCCTGCCCCTGATTTTACTTTAATTTTTAAAGAGGTTCAAAAACAGATAGAGAAGGAGGTTAGCGGGAAGAAGAAGCAACGGAAGGGAAGGGGAGTGGAGGAGCAGGACAGCTGTGGAGGAGGAGGCTGCCTCTACTTCAGTGGCCAGTCTCAGGGAAAGCAGGGGTCTCAGGGCTGCTGAGCACTGCCTGGGCTCGGTCAGGATGTGAGAGTTTAATGCACAAAGAAGGCAAAGGCTTTCAGGCGACCCAGGCTAGAAGGGAGGAACGCAGCCTGCACAACACAGGCTTGACATTTCTAAAGGAAAATGAAAAGAAAGAAAGAAAAAAGAAGGAAAGAAAGGTCTAATTATAGAGTTTATAGTTTTCCTCTCAAGAGATGCAGCCCAGTTGCATTCTGGTAATGGAAGCAAAATTAAAAATATGAGCAGGAAATGAAATTAATTCCCAAAAAAAAAAAAAAAAAAAATCTGAAAACATGGATTTTGTGGCTCCCTCCCACCGGCCTGAGTTGACTGGTGCGGTTTCCCTGGGACACGGTGATTAATAGGGCAGAAATGAAGAGGTGTGAATTGATTTTGGACCTGGACTGGGAGCCAGGAGAGGCTGGCATTAGCTCTCTGGGCTATGTTTGCATTTTAAAGTCCCCCAGGGTGGCCACCTCCTGGACACCTCTGAGGGTGGGAACTTGGAAGGGACTGAGTGTCTTCCCAGGGAGCTTCTGAAAGGAGTTTGTTTTCTCTCCTGTGTGGTGGTGGTGCAGGCTCAAGCAGCCAGGACACAGAGATGCCCCAGAGCTCAGAGAACCCTGCTGACTTGGAGAGCCCCAAGTGCTTCCTGGGACGGTGTGGGAGGGGCCGCATATAATTTTCTCCTGGGCTATTTTCTCCACCCAGTACAGAGAATCATTCAGCAGCATAAAGAACGGCTGCAAAGCGATAGATAATCTTCAAATGGGGTGAGGCCGCCATCTGGGAGGTAGAGCGAAAGCCACGGTGAGAAGCATCCGTTTTATCTGAATCTAAAATTTGACACAGAGGCTGATGTTACCGTCATCCAAGACATGCGTAATTAAAAGCAAAGACATCTTTGAGAGGGATCTGAGGCGGCTTGCCCCTCCCACTCCCTCACCCTACAGATCCTTCATCCCCACCCCCATCTCCTTTTCCCAGAAAAGGCCGGGAACACTCTTAAAAGTTAAAATCACTCTAACGAGAGAAGACGCATTCTTCAAGAAAATTTGACTTACAGTTTACAGCTTGGTAAGCATTTCAGTCAAAAAGATGTCCCGGGCTCAGGCACTAACTCAAGGCCGCATAGTTTCGATGCTAACTTGGCCTTCTGTGTGATTATTTTTACAACATTTGCAATTAAATGCAGATTTTTTTTTTTTTTTTTTTTTTTTTTTTTTTTTTTTTTTTTTATGTTGCCTCATCTGACTGGACCACCGGCTTTGGAACTTCTGGAAGCCATGACATACAAGCTTGCATACACACACACACACACACACACACACACACACACACACACACAGTCCATGTGTTGGAGTCAGGGATGCATGCCCAGACATGTTCGCCTGGGAAACACTTCCCAGGCCCAGGGCTTGCTTGAGAAGAACCGCTGTCCCCAAACCTTGGTCCCTGGAAATTGTTCTTCTGTGCCTCTGTGTTACTCATTTGTGACGACTGAAAATTTCTCAACCAAAAGTTGTGGGGTAATGACTACTTGTGTATATGTGTGTGGTTCCTGGCCCTGCACATGCTAGGGAAGTGCTTAGCCCCTGAGCTACATCCTAGCCCTTGATACATTTTTAGAGTTCAGAAACCTGGAGGGAAATATGATTATGCATGCTCCTGTATTTTGGTTTTGAAAGGAGCTGCTCTCTCTGTGTACATGTCTGGAATGGTGTGTGTGTGTGTGTGTGTGTGTGTGTGTGTGTGTGTGTGTGTGTGTGCATGCATTTTGTGTCTTGAGGAGGGACCCTGGCAATAGGAGGACAGAAATGTTGATAGGATGGGAACAGAAATGTTGATAGGATGGGGACTAGCCATAGGTCTACCAGAAGGCCAAAGAATGTGGTGGTTACCACCACAGCAGAGAAAGGTGACAAGAAACTATAGAAAGCTGGGGTGTTCTAACAACCCTTGTGAGCTTAGGGATTCAGTAGCTTTCCAGAAAATTCCATATTGCTCTCACTCCTGGCATGGCATATCCTGCTCTAACCTGCCTGTTACGACAGGGATTTACACCCCTTCCTCCTCCAGGTCTGTTTCAGAGGCAATAAAGACACCCATGTAAGAGGCCGAATCCTCCTCACCTCAGCAGACCAGTAAGGTAGGTGACAAAATAAAGGCAGGGCTTGGAGTGGGGATTCAGCCTAGAATCTGGCTGGCTTTGGATGTGGGGCCAGGAGGCTCTGCACCTCCCATGAGGCTGTGGGGTGACAGCAGTTTACTGTGGGGGCCTGTGTCCCCCTGCCCACACCCTCCTGCAAACCTCTGCTCCTGAATACAGTGGGAAGCCAATACTCAAAGTTCCTGTATGGTGCTGTTGCAGGTTTCCCAGGCCTCGCTCCCTCAGTCATGGGAGTTGCAGTCTATTGCTTAGGAACAGTTTCCAGTAATGAAAAGTACAGTTCCCATCCTGGTGGGGCACTGAGGCAGGAGGTGGTGGGGCCAGGTAGTACTAGGTAGCCCAATAGTAGACTAAGCATCCCCATGTACAATGCTTGTGTCTTCTGAAGTGGTCAGCTTGGTGCATTTTGAGGCTGTCTTCGACTGGCCCAGCAGCCGCATGGGAATAGTTGTAGCAATCAGCATTCTCGGCCACTCCCACTCATTTCTCTCCCAGCACACCTTTCTGCATCATGCCTGATCTATCCTAGAGCGAAACTCCCTCCCCGGGTCAGTTACACCATGCATGGTCATGCCGGCGGGGCAGCAGGAAGCGGGGAGTAAGGCTCACAGCCCAGTGGCCAGCAGGGTGCCGTGTGCATTGATGCTCAGGGTCAGGTCTGCTGAGTTGTTAATCCTGAACGCAGGACCTTTGGACATTGAAAGTTAAGGCCATCGACTGGTATGTCCAACGCTTCTTCTCAGAAAGCGATGTTGAGACACCCATGCCCTAGTCCTTGCCCTGACGTCTGTCAAGTTGGGCTTTTGGCCTCCATATTCCCATTTCAGAACTGATATAGAATCCCGGAAGATAACCAAACTGCTATTTAGACATTTAAAGATGCAATTTGAGTTCTAGGCAGGAGAAAGGGGTGGATAAAAAAGATTATATGATAATGATATGGCTGTGGAAAGCCTGTCAGATAAAATGCATTTTCTCTGGTGGGCAGGCTATTTCTGGAGCTGTTCTGGGTCCCTCCACCGAGGGATGTGTTTATCCTAATGGGAAGCAGGACCAAGTTAGGCCGCAGGGCCCTGCACGGCTTTTAACATCTTAAGATACCACAAGAGACGTTTGTGGTGGTCAGTGGACGCGTTTAGTGTACTCTGGCCCTTTCGATGTGTGCTGACTTGGCTCTGACAGGATCTGGCGGAAGGAGAGAGAAGTCTAAAGGCAGAAGTGGAGGAAAGTGTGTCTGTCCAGATGTGCCTCTGAGAGACTTTTGGGGACAAGGAAAAGTCAGTTCACACTGACTCATACAATAAGCGGAGACGTTTGATCTCACTACAGCCCAGAGCTATGGTACAGCATGATCTGAGCTCTGGCCGACTTCCTGCCATGGCTCATCTGTTCTCCGTGCTGGGTTGCTTCTACTTCCGGTGGCAAGATGGCTCCCAGGAGCACTTCCAACAGGGGAAACCGTTCCCCTTGAGTTTAAACGAGCTGTTCTAAGCCACCACCCTAACTTGGAGCAGCTAACTAACTAGTTGCAAACACTAGACTCACACTGTAGGCTCACTGGCCTACCCAGAATTCTGAGCACAACACAATGAAGGAGCTTGGAGTCACTCTTTCTCCTCAGAGTGGGGCTGGGTACTTCACAAGGGCCAGGCCTTCACAAGGGCCTGGTCACTTCACAAGTGACCAGACTCTGCCAGGAGGTTAGAAATGAAAGTTGTTAAGCAGTGGTGGGTTTCTGCAGCCTGGCTTAGACATTCTGCTTTGGCTCTCACAGGTAGTAAAACTCTCACCTAGAGAAGGCAGGAGAGTGAGGCAGGAGCTCTGAGGAGAGTGAGGCGGGAGCTCTGAGGCCCACCTAAGGAGGCTGATGGGTCATTTCCTAGTCCCAGCTTCCCTGTTCATAGAATAGAAGCCTTGCTGGGTCTTGTCTGAAGCTTGTCTTTTATTGTGTGAAAAAGATATTAAAACATGCATACCCAGAAACACACACACACACACACACACACACACACACACACACACACACACACACACACATGCATTCATGCATTCACATATGCCCACGTACATGTGTGCATACACATGAGCATGCGCACGCACACACAGCCCTATACAAAACAGTCAAACACAAACTTTCATTCTCCACACACACTGGCACAACCCTCACCCCAAGACTTTCTCCTAGGTCTGTTTCTGCACATTCCCTCTGGGCTCTGCATACACAGACTGTTTCCATCTTATCATGGAAACAGTCACTGTCCCATCAGCATCCCCCAGATCCCCTGATCAGGAGAAGCACCTCTTATCCCACCCTGCAAAGGCTTCATACACGGCATCTCTGAGAGGAGCTTGGGGTTTCTGAGGTGTAGCCTAGATGGTCCTGAGGTGCTAGGCCAGAAGGCTTCAGGGCCTAGGAAGACTCTTTTCTAGGCATAGAGTCATCTCTGAGGAGCCTGGTCTCCCAGTGGAGGTGTTTGGCGCCAACAGGCTGAGGGTGTGGCCTTGAAGCATGTGACTCCAGAAGAGATTGAGACAGCCAGCCAGGGCTCAGAATCTCACCTCTGTTGACCACAAGATGGCAACAGAGCTTTGCCCGAGCCCCATGCTTGGGGGTAGGGGTGGGTCCAGTTCTCTGAGGATTGGACTTCCTGAAGGTTGAAGTATCCCTGAGTGTCTTCGGGGTGGTCTGGGCAGTAATTGAATGTGGGCTGGGTGTGCCTTTTCTTCCAGTCTCACTAACCTCAGCTCTAACCTGTTTTTATTGAATGGTTCTAACCTGCCTCTGTCCGTTTTAGCTATGCCTTAAGTTCTGCAGGAGGAAGGAGGCAGAAAAGCACAGTTCTACAAGCCAGAGGGGGATGGGCTGTTAGGCGATGCCCACATGCACTGGTGATGTTGAATTCACCCAGTCCATCTTAGGGAAGTCTGCAGTGACTTTCCATCTAGGAGGATCATCGCCTGAACTGAGCAGCACTTCCCCCACCACCCCCCCCTCTCTCAGGCAGCCTCACGGACTGACTCCCTCTGCTTGGTGCTCTTTCACCCTCTTTCTCATGGAACTATGTCTGGCTGGAATATGTTGGTTGGCAGCTTTGGGAAGAGGCTGGAAAACTGGGTGGTAGAATGGGTCCTTCAGAACACCCATCACTGCCAGAATCCTGCTAGAGCAGCTCGCTCCACTGACAGGGTACTCTTCTGGATGGCCGGTCAGGGTGTCCACTCAGGATTTCATGCCTATCCTGCTTCTCACATGGGTGTCTCTCCATCCTGGCCCTGGAAGGTAGTGACAGGGCAGAGAGGAACAAAATGGAATAAGACACCAGGCATCTCAGAGCTGCTCTGATGAAGGTTCATGGGGCAAAGAAGGAGAGAATGACTGCATTGACTTCGGGAAGAGATGGTACAAATAAAGGAATGGTGTGGCTGAATGGATAGTGTGACTAAATGAAGGGCATGAATGAATGGATGGTGTGAACGAGAGAGGGCTTGCATAAGTGAGTGGTGTGAATAGCGGACGATGCGAACGAGTGGATGGTGTGAATAAGAGAAAGTTTGAATAAGTGAATGAGTGAATGGATGGTGTGAGTAACGACAAGGTGAATGAATGAATGGTGCGAACAAGGAAGGATTTTACTGAGTGAGTGAGGGGATGGTGTGAATAAAGACAAGGTGAATGAATGAATGGTGCGAACAAGAAGAACAAAAGAAGGGTTTGACTGAATGACTGAATGGATGGTGTGACTAAAGGGATGGTGTGAATGAACGGATACTGTGGATGAGAGAAGAGTTTGGATAAGTGAGTGAAAGGGGATGTGAATAAGGAAAGGTGTGAGTGAGTGGATGGTGTGAATAAAGGGAGTATTTGAATGAACGAATGGGTGGGTGGGTGGATGGATATGAATAAGAGGGAAATTTAAAGAAACAAGTGAAAAGATGGCACGGAAAAGGGAACATACGTGAGTGAACGGGTGGTGTGAATAAAGGAAACGTGCAAATGATGTTAGGATGCGTGAGTAATAAAGGATGATACGATAGAGCTGAAAGGTATGAATGAATGAATGGATGGATAAAGGGTGTGAATGAAGGAATGAATGAACGACATGACATGAATAAAGAAGTGAAACCTGGACAGAGAAGAAGCTAATGCTTTGCCATGTGCCTCTCACCAGCCTGACTGTGTATGTGTATGTCGTTTTGCAGAGGGTTGTGTGGCGTTGCTGGTCCCCAGGGAGCAACTGTGCATAGACACCCTCCAACAAGAAGTCTCAGCGTGTTCTTTGCTTGCTGCAGTCTCTGCCTTATTTTGGGGGAGCTGTTGAAAGGGTGGTGCACTTCAGTAAAAATGAGTGTTTTTACTATGCCTGCATTATGAGAGGCATAGACTCCCAGGGCAGCTCCGTGGTCAGGAGTGAGCATTAAACATATTTTTATTGGTTATGTACAGAATAACACACAAATAAAAACACACACCTACAGTTGAATCTTATTACCTGACAAATATGTCTGTGGATTATCATACTAAGAGTCACTGGTACCTCAGACCAGCGTGGATGTTGCCTTTGCAACCATTGTTGGACACAGACAGAGTCACCTAGTGGGTACATTCCTTGTTGCAGACAAAGCGACATTCTGTTTTCTGTTCCAGCTCTCTCAGTGTAAACAAGTGTCCTTTCTGTGGTATATCTAGTGCATGTTTGGGATATTTTTTGTCCTCTTGCTATTGACTCCACTGTTGGGAGTGGCCACAAGTACAGTGCCGAAGAGCTGCTAGTCCACCGTAAGCCAGAGGAGGCCGACGTGCCTTACAGAAACGCACAAGATATTTTAAAAATTAATTATATGTGTCCTTTGATAATTTCATTCAGGAGTATAATGCGTGTGAGTGCTATCAGTTCTCATCCATGTCTACTCCACTCCCTTTCCTTACAGTTCTCCTTTTTAAAAACATTCTTTCCTGTTTGTTTCATTTAGTAATTCACTGAGTTTAACCAGGACCATCTGTGTGACCATGGGCTTGGAGTTGCCTATTGGAGACTGGTGAGCTCAGCATCGGACACACAACTGAAGGCAATGCCTCCCTTCTCCTGGAATCTATCAATAGTAATTAGCTCTCTAGTAAAGGGTTAGGGTCCCATTAGCTCTTTCCTCATATATGACTGTTAACAGGGCTAATCCAGGGCCAGCCCACTGCAGGGAACCACAGCGGTGAGTTCATAGTTGCGATGGTCGTGTTGTGCCTGGGCGACATTTTGCAGCCTTTCTCCCTATCTTCTGGCTTTGTACGTTCTTCTGAATTTCTATTCTCCAATGCTCCCTGAGCCTTAGAGGGGGGAATTTAAATGCCTCGTTTATGGCCGGCCCTCGGTTATTACTTATTCTCAGTTTCTTGGGGGAGCCAATAGTCTCTGTCTTTACCTCTATTTACTGCAGAGAGGCTTCTTGATTAAGGTTAGAACGGCTTCTGTTCATGGGTATAAACACAGCTACTCGGAAGGCGACCTGACGCTACGCCAATAGTAAATTCCCTTACTTTGGCCTATGACCTTCACAGACACGCATTTCCTGGGCTTACAGTGCCAGGCGTAGATTCCTTCCTGTGAAGGTGGAGCGAAATCCAATGAGAAGGTGATTGGTTGCCTCCCCTAACAATCATGCCACCATTGCACCGGTGGGTATGTCGTGCATGTTGATGTTTGTAATTCATAGCGTTCGTAGCTGCATGAGACCATTGGCGCCTTTGCCCACCAGCTGTCTGGAGCATATATGTCTTCTGGCATTTGAAAGTCAGTAGGAAATTTTTCTGCTTAGTTCAAGCTTGCTTTCTCTGTATTTTGCAGCTGAGCTGTGATGCCTTCAGTAGTAGGGTCTTAGCCTTTACTTCTGGCAGGCAATCACAAGAACTGACAAGAACCCTGCATTGCTTTGGAGGGCTCTATTTTGGGGCCTCCCTGACCAACGACTCCTATGTAGGTATCCCAGACCTGGCACCGGGGATTCTGTTGAGTACCTTGCAACTTTGGGGGGGAGCAGCGTTATCCACCATGCAGTTCATCTCATTTCGGTCTCTCTTTTATATTCTTAATTTGGTTACGAGATAGCACATTGCCATATGGCTTTTTGTGCACCATTCATTTTGGTTAACCCCCCCTTCCATACTTAAATGTGTTCTCCTCTCCCATTCTCTCTCCTTTTCTTTAGTCTATGGGTACTATCCCCACTCCCCCTAAGGCGTCTCTCAATATCTTTAAGTATAAACACACCAAATAAGCCTATGTATCGATCAATTAAGGACAAGTGTGATGGCCGGAGGCTCATAGTAGCCAGCTCTCGCATGTCCCGGGAAGCAGGCCATGTTTTCATTTTTTAACGTAACAGTTTTTATTGGTTCTCTTGACATTTCACACCACACACACTGATCACATTCACTACCCAGCTCTTCCACTTCCTCCTCCATCCCTTTGTGACTTCCTCTCCCTACACAACCCTCCCCAAAAGTAAAAATAAAAATAAAAATTAACAAAGAAGTCCAATTTGTGTTACTTATATACTCACTGGAGCATGGTCAAACTCTCAGCAGCCTGCCCTTTAAATAGAACAGAGTCCTTCCCCTAAACCATCAGTTGTGGAGATCTACTCTTCAACACACCCATCACACTTTGAAGAGTTCTCTTCAGTGGGTTCCTGTCTATGCTGCTACTTTTGGGGAGACAGGGGCTGTCACAGAAGCCTTCCGTGATCTTCCCACTCAGCAGAGCATCTGCAGCCACTAAAATCACAGCAAAAGTAGTCTCCTTGCTCTTCACAGCCAGCAGGGGCACAGGTCATGGGCCTCCACATGGTTTCTGGAGACAGCACAGACCACAAGTATGGCGCCCTGGTTACAGTAGGACCACAGACCCAGACATGGTCCTCACCAGCAGCATGTACCAGGATGCCACTCACATCAATATGGCCTCAGTGGCAGCCTGACCCATGGGCATCAACATGGCTGCCGCTGAGGGCCATGCCTGGCTCCGTGGTCCTCCTGCCGCCAGGGCTGGTGTTGATTGATGCCCATGGCCTGTGTCACCACCAAAGGCCACGTGCCTGTCTGTGGTCTGCGCTGAAGTCTGAGGCCAGGTTGATGCCCACAGATAATGTTTTTTGTCCTATGGTATAGGCTCTGAATACTGAAAATAACAGCAGCAGATTTAAGTTCAGTATAAAGATTAAGAGCTATATCTCCTTTGGTTCGGCCTTCTCTCCAATTGTCTCTCTCATAGACACATTGTTAACAATGCGGGGTGTGTCCTGCCACATCTTCTTCCACTAATTAACATTAGTTATTATAAATAACACATCACAATTTGGAGGAAGTGGTTATAAGAAGATAAGGTGATTGATCTATGGCTTTTATTGCTTAGATTTCAGGTAGCGAATTTTTCAGTATCTCTTTCCTTTAGAGTTGTTATTTCTGGAGGTGGAGGCCCAAGATCCTGATCTGGTGGAGCATTTTTTTTTTTTAAAGGATAAGTCTCCCAAAGCACAGAGCAGAGACGCTGGCAAGCATTTTCTGTAAAAGACTAATCAAAGATCTGGCCCTTGTCACACATACTTAGCGCTTGCTGATGTGGTACAGTGGTGGCCACAGACCAGATCTGAGCGAACAGCATTGCTGTGTTCCAATAAAGCTTTATTCCACTGCAGGAGTTTAGTTTGGTTTATATAATTATCCACTGGTGGGCAGACAAACATGTTATTCTTGGCATTTTGCTAGCACGGACTATCATGTGAACATGTGCTAGTGCATGTGAGTGTTTCTGTGGAGTGGGATTCTAGAATTGAGATTGCTATGAAAAGGTTAAAGGCTACAGCAACTGTGAATGCTGGTGCATGACTCAGAAGGCAAACGGGTAATGAGGGAGGGCTTCCGGAAAAGGCCAAGAATTATTTTCTATAAGTAAGTTACTTACTTTTCTTACTGGGCTGTTTGTGAGAAATCTGTGCGTGTCTTCTCTCTCCCAGACAAGGGTTCCAACATGTAAGAGTCCCCTAAATAAAAACCCCTTCAAGTACCTCTGCCATATTAGAAGAGAGGGTCCAACAGCACCTCGCCTTAGAGAGACTGATGAAGCAATCTGGAATCTGGGCTCGACGTGGGAAAGCAGGAACAAGGGGGGCCATTGGTGAGACTAGGCTTTGAAGAGCTCTTAGCTGTCAGCCCCTGTTCTCGGGGCTGGACAATGCAGAGGAGATTTCTATGAGGCCATGCAGACAGTGGCATGCACGCTGGATGTTCACCTCAGGGCTGCAGCAAGCACAGGGAGATTGATCTGGAGACAAGGGACTAAACAAATGGCCAAGGAATTTAGCCTAATGCCCAGCTGGTAAGGACCACTCATGACAAGTCAGTTTCATGAGTGAAGCTGTGGTGACTGAAGGAGCTTGGGAGTCAGGATGAGCAGATGAGGCTCAAGGACATGGCTCAAGAGAAGGGATGAGCTGTGTGCGGCTGGTGATGGGAGAGAAACTGGCCTGTGATGGCCCAAGGGATTATGGCGACAGCTAAGGTCTGACAGCAGGGCCGGAGAACTTTCTTCTAATTCTGTTTGGACTAAAGATTGATAGACAAATGGTAAACCCCGAGATGAGAGGGGAAAGGGTGCCTGCTACCTCACAGCTAATCAACAGTGCTGAGCCACTCATAAAGGTATAGAACACTTGAGACTGCCTACTCTCTGGACTCCTGTTGGACTAGCGGTAAGGGCAGGTAGACCTGCAGGTTTATTCTATTGCTGAAGAGCTTATCATCAAAACAAACCATTCCTCCTCTCTGCTCGTTGTCTTTGTCAGGTATTTTTGCCACAGCAATGGAAAAAGTCACGGAAACACTTAAATAGACTCCTCTATTGAGCCTTTAACGCAGCACTAATTAGGGGCATTGCCCCCAGCGCCCAGGAACGGGGGGGGGGGGCGCGGGGGGCAGACGTCCTCCGAACGCATGGCTGTGGGTTCTCTGGCATCTCCACGCCTAGCCCTGGCTTTTTGACTGCATAGCCCCAACTGCTTCTACTGCCCGTGCGCTCCTTTGCTAAAACAACCCGCCCCAACCCCCCACCCCCAACTCCTTAAAAGAAATCCAACACCAAAAGAATTTTCACAGCCTGTCCTGGCGGCTGCCAAGAATCCATATTCCCAATTTTTTAGTGCGAGCTCAAACGCGCGTTTGTAATAAGGCAGCCTCAGAGCACTCAGTTTGAGTCTCTCTGGAAGGACTGTGTCCCGCTGCCTAGGGAATGGTGAAGGTTGGGAGAACTGCACGAGGCAGCCATGAGCTTGAGACCCCAGGAGTCTCAGCGTCCACTGTGGGTTGCAACCCAGGGATAAGAAAAACAAAAACCCAGAGAAATCCTAGTTGGCATGTCCCTAGCCTAGATGGAACTGAAATGGAACAAACTCCTAGAGGGGCTCCAAAGACAACACACGACACGTGTTTGTTGCCAGCAAATTCAAGGTATGTTGGCTCATGAAGCAGAAGAGAAATTTGTCCTGTAAAGGAAGGAGGAAAGACAAGAAGACGGACGGCGTGGAGCAAGAGACCCGGTGCTGCCTGCCAACTGTGAATTGCCAGCTCTGTGAAGCATGGCTGCTTCCGAGAGATTCGAGCAGGGCTGCCCTGGGCCAGGAGGAAGGGGCCCAGACAGCCAGGCGACAGGCATTTTGGTGATGTAGGACTCGTGGTCGGCCAGCTTGCCTTGCCTCTGCCATGCCCTCACCCACTCTGCCTGGCTTTCCATGCCAGGTACTCAAGTTCTGTCCCCAGTTCCTTTTTGGTCTTAGCTTCTCCTTCACACTTGTCACACCCCGCTCCCCCCCCCCCCCATCACCAGAACACTGCGCCCGCCCCTCCCCCCCATCACCTGAACTGGCTCCTTCTCACCTTCTGCTTTACCTTACTCACTCCATACAGATTTCTAGAGCTCACCAAGGAAGCCCATGTCTGCATTTGTCCCCTACGTGTTTGGTGTCCCCCATTTTCCCAGTGGTAAACCCCACACTATGAGGAGACAGTCTGGAAAGCACAGCTTGAGGCTCCTTTGCCATATGTGGGAGATGGTGAGCGCTCACAAAGTCAGGACTGAGGTGGGATGAGAGGAGATGACCACTCTGCAAGGGGAAGAAACACCTGCAGTTGTTTTCTGCGCAGTGGATAGACTTGAGTCTCTCAAGTGGACCTAGGTGAGCCCAGGATTGGGGTGCAGTGCAGTACGGTGCGGCGGGGAGGGGAATCCTAAGAACAACGGATCCACTTGATTACGGGCTGTAACTCCCACACTCTATGCCCAGATAAACCTTTTCTTCGTGTCAGCTGATTTGTATCAGGTGTTTGATATAGTTATGGAAAACTGATTAACACAATGGACACCTTAGCTAGCATTCTAACTCTTTTTTGAAATTGAAATATAATTGCTTCCTTTCCCCCTTCTTTTTCCTCCCTCCAACCCCTCCCACAATCCCCTCTCCTCTCAAATTCACGGTCTCTAATTCCTTGACTCATGACAGAAGCACTCCTCACACAAGGGGAAGGGGAGGGAACAGATAGACCTGTATTCCCCTTTAGGGACACAACTCAGTGACCTAAAATCTTCCACTATGTCCCATCTCTCAAAGGTCTCACCACCTCCCAATGACAGCGTGGGCCAGGGAGCAAAGGCCGTAAAGCATACGTCTTTGAGGAACGCCAAGACCCGCATCTGGCACCCTTGCTCCTCCTTGCTCTGGCCAGCTGTGCTAGTAAACTGGATGGCCCATCTGACCCTGCTTGAGAATATTCACTCACTTTCCTCCTTTTAAGCTGCCATGTTGTTCCCTATTATAGACTCCTAGGGCGATAGGCCAGGTGACTCCGCTTGGTTCTGGCTGCTACCAGCGGCAGCACGGTTTCCCACGCTTAACAGGTACCACAGACATCTTTGAGCTCAGCTCCCCTATTTCATGGATTTGGAAGCCCAGGCCAAGGAGGCCAGTGGAACACAGCTCAGGTCCTTTGATGAGCCAGGAGAGGGCTTGCATTCAAATATATCTGTACTGATGAAAACTCCAGGTTGCTTTTTCTTGCGATCCAGTGTGTTCTGAAATGAAAAGCAAACTGGCTTTGAAAAAAAAAAAAAAAAAAAGGCTTGGATTTAGTCCCATGCTGTTTTTACTCTCTGCACAGCGTTTGGAAGGGCTGTTCCATTAGGCAACTTTCCAAACAGTCAGCAAGCCGTTATTGAGCACCCTTTATTTACCTGCAGGTATACTAAGTCTGGATTGAGTATAAAACCAGGCTTATCAAATGTACAGTGATGGCTCCCGGCTTCAAACAACTGTGTGAGTCAAACCATACAGAACGTGACAACTGACTGAATATTGATTCCAAAACAGTCCAACTGCATACAACTCAACACACATTAACTAGTACTTTCTAGGAAAAACAAATAATACTAGTGTGTTTTTTATATGAAACCAAACATACACTGACATGACAGCAGTTAACTCAAGCATGACTGGAAACTCTGAAATGTGTGGCCGCCTTCTAATTAAACAGATTATTTCCTGCAAACTCAAATAGAATATCCTTCTCTTGCTTCTATTTTTTTTTTTTAAAAAGAATTCCCCATAGAACAAACTCTGCAAGGAGTGTGAAGTTTATTGTAAGAGTGAGCGTGTTAAGTTTTACAGCACTGCAGCGAGTCTGAGGACGCAAGGCGATGGAAGCTTTGAAAACAGCTCCCTGTATGCACAGCTCTCGTCACACGTGTCAAAGCCCCATCCATCACCGTGGACCCCCAGCTGCCCCTCTGCAGAATCTGATCGCAGGGCGAGCGTCCGGTGAGTCAGCCCCACCTATGTTGAAACCACCCAGTGGGTCTTCTGGTCCCACCACGAGACTAATTCAAACTCCACCTTTGTCTCTCCTACATCCTCCATGGCTTTTGCTGCCAACGCTTCAATGGCTCAGGTTGTACCACGTTCCCTCGAGGGGCTGCACGGCAGACAAAGAGAAGGGATTTTTCTCTTTTGTTCACTCTAACTTTCCCTTTCTTCTTTTCCTACCGCCACGTTCTTGCTGGAGCCATTCAGACCACCCACTGTGCCTCTCCTCCCCCCCCCCGCCCCCCCCCCCCCCCGTGTGAGAGCAGTATTTCCCAATGTTATTTGGTCTATGAAATGCTTTTAAGTTGTGACAGTAGTGGCTGTGGACATGGGGGGCAATGGTCCCTGGGCACTGGGGTCTTTTCCTTAGATTTAGGTACATTCTAGGGTCAGGTATTTGCTGTCACTGTACCCACCCCCCAAAGTGGGACAATAGCGAGCGTGTCTTTGATACAAAAGGTTAGGCTGTGTCCCTTGAGCGTTACTCTCAAATAGCTCCAAGTACAGGAGCTATTTGTCCCTGTGGGCATTTACATTTTTTATTTAAAATTTTTTATTTTACTTTTGTTTACGTTGTACGAGTGTGGGTCTGTGTATGTGAATGTGAGCACACATTCTGAGTACCAGGAGAGGACACCAGGTGCCCTGGAGCTGGGGTGGTTACAGGTGGTTGTGAGCTTCCCAGTGTGAGTGCTAGGAACCAAACTGGGGTTCTCTGTAAGAGTGGTATGCACCCTCAGCGCCGGAGCCATCTCTCCAGCTCCTAGAAGCACTTTTATTCTTTCTTCCAGTGTTCATGTTAGAAAGACCACAGCAATTTCCAAACATTTAAAAATGTTAGGCCAACAGTCTAGGCATGAGAAAACTGAATCCTTTGTCACCTTTTTAACTCAGTCATAATGTAGGAATACTAGCCTAAAACTACTATTTGCTATTATTGATGTATATATCGATATACATATCAATAAGACGTAGTAGGAGTCCGTTACGGAAGTGGAAAAATAGAGGCGTAGAGACGTCAAATGGCTTATGAAAGTCTGGTTCGGGGCACCTGGATGCTGACACTGTGGCCCTGTTCTTCAAACTCAAGCATCTGGGAACGACGAAGGTAATAGTGGAGGGGCAGCGAGGGAGGGAGTAGAGGCTTAGGCCCTGCTGTGTTCTGTCACTGTATTGAATGTAGGACTGCACGCAACAGCCATGTTTTCAGTTCCCCAATTTGTGCCTGTGCGCATGCGTCACTCACGCAGATGCGGCTGTATCTAAGTCGGTCTAAGTCATCAGGCGTAGACAGTCACGAGTTACCAGGGGAAGGATGTAAAACTGAGAGAGAACACCGCCGTACAGCTACATCTTTGTGGTGGACTTTTGCTTTGGAAAACGGTGCCAGTGGCTTCTTCCGTTGTTGATGGCGATGTGTCTGGTACATCAGAGTGTGAGTGTTGGTTGTCCAGGGGCCGTCCTAGGGACCACTAGAGAGATATGATCCTGCTGCCCACCATTATGGTTCTCACCTGCGCTTTGATACCCTAATGCAGTCAATGGATCCAGCTGTGGCCCCTTTCTCCCTTCCCAATTGACAAGAGACTGCCTTCCTGGTCCTGCTCTGCCTCAGATGGGGGAGGGGCAGCTCAGCTCTCCACCTCACTCACTCTCCCAGTTCCCCACAAGCTCCGAGTTGGGGAGCTGGTCCTCCACAGCCTCCTCCTTCCCACATAACTCACGGGGAGCTTCCAGGACTATATTCTCAGCACTTGAGAGGTGAAGCAAGAGCATCAGGAGTTCAAGGTCACCCTCACACGTTTAGTGAGTTTGAGGATATGTGAGACGCTGAGTCAGAAGAGAGGAAAACAAAAAAAAAAAAAAAAGAGGGAGAGAAAACATTAGAAGTTCTGTTACAAATATGCTTACCTGTTACACCTTCACACTCACTGGCTCTGTGGATTGTGTCCAGTTACAAGTTCTGGAATATTCTCTATCATTATACTTCTAAAGGTCTAAATTGCCTCTGCCATATACCCTCTTTCCTCACTCTTCGTGTACATGTGTGTCGGGGGCGGGATATGTACATGTTGTTTTAGTTGTGTGCATGTGTGAGGGCACCTGTTTGGAAGCTCAAGGTCAACGGCAGGTGTTTTTCCACAATCACTCTTCACCTTATATTTTTTCTTGTTAAAATTATTTAAATAATTCATTCAGATTACCTCTTGATTGTTCTCCCCTCACTGTTCACATCATTATTATTATTATTATTATTATTATTATTATTATTATTATTATTATTATTGAGAGAGGATCTCTAACTGAACCAGGGCCTCACCAATTCAGCTAGGCTGGAGGGCCAATGAATGCTAGTGATTTTCCCATCTGTATTTGCAGAGGTGGAACGCATGCAGTTTTGCATGATCCAAACTTCTCACCCTTACACAGCAGGTACTTTATCAGCCAAGCCATCTACCAGCCTCTCTTCCTTCATCGCTAAGACTCTGGTTTCCTCAGTCCATCAGCCATCGCTCCTGGCCTCTTATGTTTCCTCCTTGCTATCTCTCTGACTGCATTCAACATAAATTTCTCCAGTCTTTTCCTCTGAGTCTGTGGCAAGTGGTTCTCTGTCAGATGTATCTATTGACGTCTCAGTTTCCATTTTATTTTACTTCCAAGGTTTCATAGTCAGAAGTTCCATTTCAGAGGGAGCTCAGCTGGTAGAACGCTTGTCTGACATGCAGGAGAGCCCCACGCTGGATCCCCAGCACCATAGAAATGTGGTGTGGTGGTGTGTGCCTGTAATCTCAGCACTCAGGGGGTGGGAGCAGGAGGGTTAGGAGTTCGAACTTAGCTTCCCATAGTTAGTAAATTCAAGGTTGGCTTGGAGTGTTGACACCCTATCTCAGAAAACAAAACAAAGCAAGCAAGCAACCAACCAACAAAACCCCACCAAAGCCCAAGACCAATGACAAAGAAAGAACTCAAACGTTATTTTATTATGCTCACTTTCTACTCATATCTTTTTTCAAAGGTTTATTTATTCATGTATTCTATGTATGAGTGTTCTGTCCGCATGTACACCTGCAGGCCAGAAGAGGGCATCAGATCACATTATAGAGGGTTGTGAGCCACCATGTGGTTGCTGGGAATTGAACTCAGGACCTCTGGAAGAGCAGTCAGTGCTCTTAACCTCTGAGCCATCTCTCTAGCTCGCCCTACTCATATCTTAAGTATATTCTCCCACTTATCAGTTATCAATTATAGGTGCATTCTGTATTTGATAATTCAAAGAATTAGACGTATTTGCAGGATCTACTGTCTGTCATTTTTATCTAATGCTCACATCTATGAAATGAAAATGATTTCACACCGTTACTATAGGATCCGGTATCGTGCCTGCAAAGTACCCAGCCTGGGAGCGGGTTTGCACGGGAAAATGTTTAAGAAGCAGCCATGGTTGGATTTACCATGGTTGGAGAACTCTACCACAGAACTCCTACCAGAACAGCAGTCAAAACATTAAGAATGAAAGAGGAGAAAAATGGAGCTGGGCAGAAACACGGGACCAAGTCCTATAGGGTCTCTCAGGTACCTGTTGTCCTACGAGACACTTACAAGATATACATGCATGACTGTCTCATTAGAGTCTTGTGAATTCCACTGCTGGTGCAGCCTCAAGTTAAAGGGACTAAAAGCCACTTTGGGAGATGACCCAGGCAAGGCTTGCAGGTCCTGCCTCCTCAGCGGCCTCCATGCCTTGCCTCACAAGCTCCCTTTTTCTCCATAGGACGGACAATTCTCTCGATGCTCCTCTGGCACCAGGGAGCTCAGCAGAAGAAGCCCCTCCCATCCAGGGCTGCCAGGACTGGGCCTTCCCAATCTCATGTCACCACGGTGGTTTCCGGAGCTGGTCTGTGGGCAGTGTGCTTGCATCACAGCCTTTTCTCGGACTTTCTCACCGCTCCTCTTCCTCTGATGGTCTGAGTCCCAGGATCCACATCTGGTTCGTTTTGATGTTAAGAAAGTTTTCCTGGCTAGAGGTTTCCCCTTCCAGGAAGGTCATCCCGGCAGTGTGGGAGTCAGGCTGACCAGGGGGCCAGTGCTGGTCATCTGCCCTCCCTGCTCCGGGATCCTGTTCCCTTTACTCACCTCTCCTTCCAGTGTGGGTTGTGTTTGTGCTGACCAGTCAGACCATGTGGGAAGATGTCTCGGAGAAACCCCTAGCACCCAGCCAGCTGGAAGGAGCCCCTTGAAGACTTAGGCATTCCCAGACATCTGGATTACCTGCCCAGACCCCAAGTTCTAGTCTGGTCCTCAAGAAAATGGTGGCCCCCAGCGACACTTTCTCAACGACACCATGGTCTTGATTTCTCCAGGATCTGACAGATTAGAAGTTCCTTGAAATCGTGTGTTCTTGTCTGAGCATGGATGGCAACCTCCTGAGGGCCCCTGATCCAGGGCTTCCTGACTCCAAGCCACCACAGGGGGAGTTGCTAATCCCATATGTGGTAGCTTACTTTTATATATACTCTGACACAAGTGTCTAGCCATTCGAGCCAACTGTATTCTGGGTGCATCCAGGAGTATGTTTCTAGATGGGTTTGCCATTTGACTGGGATGAAGTGAATAAGGAAAAGGTGCCCTCACTAGCGCAGTGGCTCTCATTCCCTCAGACAAAGGCTTGGGATGAAAAAGGCATACAGGAGGGAGTTAACTCCTCCTGCCTGTCTGCACTTGAGACACTGTAACACTGAGTCTTCTTGAGTCTCGAGTCTTCTGTCTTCCGGCTTTTGGACTGTTATGGATTGACTCTGAAATGCCTCTATCGACTTATGTTGCAGGTGTATATGTGCATGCATGTCCATGGTGTGTGTGTGTGTGTGTGTATGTGTGTGTGTGTGTGTGTATGTAAAGGCCAGAAGACAGCCTTAGCTGTTGTTCCTCAGGGTCCATCCACCTTGGACTTTAAGATAGGATGGACTATTTGGCCAGAGATTCACCACCTCTCCCTAGTGTGTCACTACACTTGGCTTTTTTTTTCTACGTGGGCCTGGGGAGCAGACTTTTAGGCCTCAGTCTTTCAAGGCAAGTTCTTTCCTGACTGAGCCATCTCCTCAGCCCCTGGCTCATGCTTTGTACCTCAGCTACTGGAACGATTCTCAGAATTTGTGTCACCTTCAGGAGCTGGGGTCTGGCTGGCAGAAGTAGGTCAGTAGGGACAGGCCTTGAAGGTTGTGCCCTCCGCTTGCTCTCCACTTCCTGTCTGGCCTTGACGTGAAGAAGCCTCACCATACACTCCTACAGCAGCCATGAGGGCTGGGGCCGTCATGCACAGATTCCTATTCTTTGCATCTTTTGTACAAGCCACACAGCTCTGTTCTTGTGGCATTCAAGACCAACCCAAAACCAAAGACCCCAATCTCATCGCCCCGTTCTCTGTCCCACAAACCAGCCTCATCGTCTCAGATCAGACTAATCAAAGTGAAAAGCTAAACTGCGTCATTTGAGTAACAAAGAGCAGCGCACTGGGTCCTAACGTAGTCTAAAATGTCCATGGCGCCATGGTGATATAAATAAACCATTGATCGAATGAGTGAGGGAGAAGAGACAAAACTGCAGAGAATCTTAAAGTGACGTAGATACCCCCTCATGGAGAAGGAGCTGTGTCTTTCCTGTCTTTCTTCCTCTGGACCACGGACTCCTTCCTGTGTGGTGCCTTGCTTCCAAAGGCAGGGTGGGCTCACTTGCAGTGGAGAAACTTGCAAGCCCTCCTATGGCTGGGGTGATGTCACCGGTGATAAGTCACTCTGATAGCAGAGGCCCCTGGCATAAAGCCATGAAAGAGATACTTCATCTCTGATGTTTCCCATAGCCCAGACCCATAGTGCAGGTCTAATCAGGAGAAAACGTCACATCCAATTGAGGGCGTCTTGGAAGAATACCTGGCCGGGGCTCCTCAGAAGTGTCAAGGTTGTAAAAGCAAGGGAAGACAGAGAGGCTGTCTCAGCTGAGGGGAGCGTGGGGAGGCCCTGATGGACTGAAAGATGATACTCAGTGAGGCCCTCTGAGGCAGGGGTCTCATAGATGGGGTGTGGTTGGGGGATGGGATCTAGTGACATCCAAATAAAGCCTGGAATGTAGTTGACAGTGATGCACCCATGGCTTTTCGTTTTGACAGTCGTACCCGCAGAAATGTAAGGCGGTAACATTAGGCTGAACGGAGACGGGAGGACTGCTGAGCAGTCTTTACCTATTCTTAGGGAGCACAAAACAGTCCCCAAAGAGGTCACTTAAAAAGAGGAGGCAGGTTAACCCTGCATCTGTCTTCTCTCCCAACTCCTTCCTTCTTCCTCCTTCTCCCCCTCCTCTTCTCTGAGTGTATGTGGTATGCATGTAGTGTGTGTGTGTGTGTGTGTGTGTGTGTGTGTGTGTGTGTGTGTAGGGGGACACATGTGCATAGATATGCATGCAAAGTCCAGAGGTTAACATTTCGGGTGTATTTCTTTATTTCTCATCTTATGTATAAAGGCAGGGTCTCTCAGTTGAACCTAGAGTTTGCCAGTTTGGTTAGTCTAGAGAGCCACAATGCCCTGTTTCACCTCCAGAGCCCAGTGGGACTACAAGCAAGCTGTGCCCTCCTACATTTAAATGGGTGTGGGGACCCCAAGTCTATTCTCCACACTTGTGTGGCCAGCCTTCCTGGCTGAACCTTCTTCTCCACCCACTCTTTATTCTTTGGAGATGTTTTCTTACATGGGTATTGGATACATACAATCTCCTGTGTAAGACAGACTCACTGAAACATAACGTACATTCTCAGAGTTCAAAAAAAAAATAAATAAATAAAAGGTTATTAAGGCCCAAACCAGGCGTGGCTGGAAGAACTTTACTGTTAAATGTTAAGCATTATGGATTATAGTTTGGCTCTGAAATGTCCCCCACAGGCTCATACTTGGACTGTCTGTTCTCTAGCTGGTGGCACTGTTTTAGAACCTGTAAGAAGGTGAGTCCTTTAATCCCAGCACTTGGGAGGCAGAGGCAGGCAGATCGCTGTGAGCTTGAGGCCAGCCTGGGCTACAAAATGAGTCCAGGACAGCCAAGGCTAATACAGAGAAACCCTGTCTTGAAACTCGCCAGCCCCCCCCCCCCCTGAAAAGAAGGTGGGGCCTAGTTGGAGGAAGTAGGTTACTGGGGTCAAATTCTTAGGGATATGCTGTCTCTGTCCACTTCCTGTCTTGATCTCTGATGCCAGGTCTGCCATGATGTGAACAGCCTCAATGCTGCCAGGCGTGAAGCTACCGTGCCTCCCTGCTGTCACGGACAGAAACCTGAAATGCTGAGAGAGAACACATCTCCCTTTCAATAGGTTTTACCAGAAACTACAGCCACACTAGGCAAACATGAATAATACTCTGGATGGCGAAGCCTAATCTTCACGACATCCGTTTAGATAAGCCTTGTCAAGACACTTTTTACACATGGGGAAACTGAGGCATGTGGGGATTTAAGGATGTTGGCCAGGGTGGAGAGTAGCTGGCAAGGCTAAGAAGTCCAAGCCTTTGTTGTAACCACCTGGATCCACATGCACATCCACATCTACTTGTGTGCAACTGACTTCTTGTTCTTACCAGAACATATTGGTGTGCCTTCCACATTAGTTCTAAAGGACTCATAGCCATTTTTATTAATTGTCCTATGCGGTCACTCTCAACCAAGTGTGACCATGCCTCATATTTTTGGTTGTCACAGTTGGGAATGGGGTGGGTCATACCCCGGCATCTAGCTGGCAGAAGAGAGGAAAGCTGACTGCACACCCTACCATACAGAGGGCAGCCCCCATGGCACAAAAGTGTTGACTCTGAAACAGTATTAGCAGTGACTTGAAACCCTGCTGTGTGGGTTTTCTGTGGCAGAAAGAAGGTTCCTAAGGTCCTTGTAGCTCTGACACGTGGGATGGATGTGTCACTCTCTGTCCTTTCCTTCACTCGGTTCTTCCTGGCTCTCATCTCTCAGCTCTGCATCAGTCACTTCTTCATGGGTACTACTCTAGTTTCATTTCTGTTGCGGTGATAAAATAATACCCAGAAAAAAGGCAACATAAGAGAGAAAGGGTTTATTTTAGCTCACAATTCCACATTATAGTCTGTTACAGCATGGAAGTCAAGGTGTCATGCTACAGCCGCAAAAACAGAGAGAAATACTGTACACGCGAGCATGGTTAGCACTCAGCTGGCCTTCTCTAGGTAGTGCAGGTGCCTACACAGCGAGGTCCCTTGCCTAGGGAATGATGCTGCCCAAAGTGGGCTGGGTTTTCCCACATCAACCCCCTCACATAGGCTCACAGACCAACTTGACCCATACACTCCCTTATTTCAACTCTCTTTCTAGGTTTGAGTTGACAATTAGAACCAACTATGACAGGCACGCTCCCCTCCACTCTCCTTACAGGATGTGGCATCTCTCAAAAGGCACATTTTGTGGCTTTCCTCTGTACGCAGCTTACTTTACCTGCTAGCAGGACGTCGTGCTTTCTCACTGAACCGTGAATGCTTGGAGTGCAATGACGGGGTCCGATGTTGGATTGTCCTCCTCCTGTGTGTGAGGGAGGAGACCAGAAAGCCACGTCCTCAATCATTCACTGCAACACTTTAGCCCAGGTCCCCTCAGTCTTGGCCTGCATAGCACAGCCACTCAGAAACTCTAAGTGAGTGCATAGGTCCTCCATTCTCAGAGATCTCTCAGTCTACTGTCTAAGTTCTGCATTTTGAGATTAAAAAAAATGTACCCCCACAAAACCTCCTTTAATCAATCGTTCTAGCTCCTAGCCAGGGAGGAAAGCCCCTGTATTAGCCAGTCCTTGCAATTCTTATGATAACGTGTGCTGACAAACTTGCATAAAAGAAAAGGCCATATCCAGAGATCACCTGGGGTTGGGTGAGAAGGCAGATTTGGATGCAATAGTTCTGGAGTTGGGCCTGAGACAGGTATTTTTCATAAGTTCCCAGATGATGCCTGTGTTGCTGGCGCAGCACCGTACTTTGAGCACTGAGACTTGAAATGCTGGGGGCTCGCTCAGTCATTAAGAGCGCTTGCTGCTCTTACAGAGGACTTGCTTTCTGTTCCTGGCAGCCACGTTGGGTGGCTCACAACCCCTATAACTTCAGTTTTAGGAAATCCATCACCTTCCTCTGGCTGTTGTGATCACTGCATTCACGTGCACAAACCCCTTGCCCCACTTATATACATAACTAAAAATAAATATTAAAAAAAATATATGTCTTGAATTGCTGTCTCAGTAGCTGGGGCCTCCACCCTCTTTCTCTAACTCAGGCTTGAGAGTTTTCCTTCATTGTACACCCTGCCACCTTCTCAGGGAACTTGGCTCAAATACAGCTAAAGGGAAACACAAGCTCAAAATAAAAATGACAAGGGTTTACCTGGAGTCGGGGTTACAAACAAACTCATGAAAACTCCAAGGAATAAGGATGAAGAGTATGAAGCCAACTATAGGTTAAAACCAGAAAGCCCAGCCCCAGGGACTTCAAGTTAAACAGTCTTGATGGAAGGTCCATTAGAATGTCAGCTGAGATCCATCAAGGGTGCAATTTCCTCCCACCAACCAGGGACCGCATTTGTGTCGCTCCTGCTAGGCTCTGTTCTCCCTCAGTGGGATTTACACACCTGGAACCATGTGTGGAACTGGTCCCATGACATCTCACTTCCTATACCTGACATTTTTAATGCTTAGTTTTCAAATAAATGAAAGCTCTGTTTAGTGCTGGCCTGGAAAGATGCAGTTGGCTAAGGGGATTCCTTCTACCCTTCCCCACCACCTCATGGGTAGTTTTGCCTATATGAGGTGACTGTCAAGCCTAGCAGCCTCTTGAAGAGGGTGTAGTGACCAGGGATTCCCAGGAGCTAGGGATACAAGATTACAGAGTAATGGGAAACTCTTAACAATAAATGTATATATGTATATACACACACACATATCCACATCTATCTATCTATCTATCTATCTATCTATCTATCTATCTATCTATCTGATGTTTAGTGGTTCTCAACACCTGAAGTTGGTAAGCAAAGAGAGATGAATGCTGGCATCAGCTCCCTGTCTCCTTTTTATTTGCTCTGAGACTCAAGCTCATTGGATGTTGCCACTCTCCATCAGTGTGGGTCTTCGTTTCTCATGAAATACCCTCAGACACATCTGGAAGTGTGGCTTCTAGGTGATTCTAACTTCTGTCAAGTGGAGTATGAAGATGAACCTTCACAGTGAGCAAATGCAGTTTTAAAAGGCTCATGGAATGAAGCAAGATGTGTGTAGTCAGAAATGCGGTCCAGTGAGAGAAACTTCTAGAAGGCACTGGATCTTTGTGGCTAATGTCTTGGCTTTGTAAAGTGCAATTGGGGGGGGGGTGCGTGGCTGAGGGTAGTGGTCAACACCTGACACACGTGGCCTTTATGAACGAGGCACCTGGCTGTGTGCTGAGGTAGGCACACTTCAGAGCCCCTAAGTTGGACCGGAGCTTAAGCTCCAGGAACTGAAATTTCTGGTGAGAACAGTGGGGCAAATCTAGACTGATCCCCATGGTGAGGACCCCTACATGGCATAGGTGGGCCCTTGAGCTCTCGGTACACAGGCTGGGGCACCGCCACATGTGAGGGTGACCACGTGTGAAGAATCCTGTTCTCTGTTTCATGGTACTTTTCTTTGCCAGTTGGTTCCGCCCAGCACTCACCAGAGCTACAAAGAGTGGAATCCTGAGAAAAGTAAACAAAGAAACCTAAAGAAATAGGCATAGTTAAAGTTTTTTTTTTTTATTATTTCAGTTTAAACTTAGGGCTTAGCTCCACGTGTCACCTAAGCCGGTTCTATCACACAGCCTCATGCAGTGGTCACAGTGGTCACCAGGAAGTCAGCACTGAACAGTTGACCTGTCTGTGTCCCCTTTGAAACCATCCAAGCAGCTGCTGACTGGAGAACAGAATGGGGAGGGGGCCTTCTCAGAATCCCTGCCCCTCCTCAGCAGACACAACAAACCCCCGTGAAAAGCACTTACATTCATGATCTGTTTATAAATTCCCTGACGTTGATTTATGACCCTTGGTTGGGTCCAGTCTTAGTTTCTTCAGGGTGCTTCTTTCTTTTGGGGCTTAAAAAGAGTGTTAATGTTATGGTTCATGTTCTTAACATAGCTGCATGCCAAGAGCTACCCGGAAGACAGCTGGGAACCCAATCAATGACCCACGGGCAGGGATCCAGATGTGATTTATGTGGGGGTGGGGTGGGCTACAGCTGGTGTGAGAAGTTGATTCTGGTTGGGTCAGAGACAGACTGTGGGCAGCCCCCTCTGCGACCATCAACTCCAAGGGGATGCTGAGAGAGGCAAGATTTGGATTTGAACTGTCCCTCTCTGCCCTGTGGGCACATGTCTGAGACATGCCAGCCTGGTTCCTTCCCTGAGGCATGGGAACATTGCTATTGGCCTGGAGTGGCTATCTTCCTGGGGGGTCCTACTGGCTGAGACTCTACCACAGAGGGTGCCTGCTGCCTGCAGATGGACCTTGTGGGTGAAAAACCACCACATGCTGGGCATACCGGGCTTGCAGTACTTTCCAAGTGCGAGCGGAAATGGTATTTCTCCCGGCTTATTAGTCAGCTCAGTGCAAGGATAAAAATGGAAATGTGTTTCTGGCTTTTAAAATAAGAGTCAGGGGTCAGACTCTTCCTACCTATGCAAACATGACACGGAGCGCAAGAGGACAAAGTGTGTCCCCCCCCATCCCCCCCCCCCCCCCCGTCATTCTCTCTGTCCTTTTACTCACCGAGGAAAAGAGATGCTACAGGCCACTAGCTTAGTTACCGTCTCCATCATCTGTCACTTGCTAAGAAGGAACCAGTAAATATTTATCAAATGTCCTCAGTGGTCATGAACATGGAGGGACCTACCTCATGGTAAGCATCTAAAGTAAATACTATTATTCCTATTTCACAGATAAAAAACAAAACAAACAAACAAACAAAAACCCTGAGGCTCAGAGAGATGAATGCAGCTTATCCTTGGTTGCACATCCAATCCAGTAAAGGCAGAAACTCAGGATGACTTTATCCCATCCCTTATTATCTCTGAACTTCCTGTTTATCCATTTATCCATCATCGATGATCTGTCATCTATACGTCATTCACCCATGCATCACATGTTATCTGCCATCCGTCTGTCCTTCAAGCAAAGCCCTACAGCACTGCTTGGGAGCCCTCAGAGCTCCGAACACATCACAAGACAGTCTGTAAGCCCTGCCACCTTTTCCCATATAGTATTTTCCGGATGCAGCCAGAGTCTACCCCGCAGGGAGCCCCGTCGACAGCAGGTGGCGCTCGAGTCGGGCGTAAGGCTGAGTCGCAGTGGGGCCCCGACTTCTGAGTGGGAGCAGAGGCCACAGCAGCTACTTCAGTTGGGTAACCTTGGTGAGCGGCACGGAGGGGGAGCTCACTGCTCTAGGTGGCCTTTGGGGGGCGGGGTTAAAGTGAGGGAGCCGACCTCCACTTTGTGGCCGCAGGCCTCTGTCGGGGCCACAGGACAAGGAAGGGTGGGGCAGATTTTGCCTCAGGGTGAACCCTGGTCCTTGACTATGGACGCCAGTGGGGAAGGCAAAGACTGGTGGTCGTGGCCAGGCCTTCTGCCCCCTCAGCTCCCTGGGAGACGTATGTCTTGTCCAGTCAGTTCATTCCTATGTCCACCTTCACTGACCAGAGCCACCCCAGTCTTTGCAGGAATAGTCAACTTTAGGCACCCCAGCTGTCCTCAGACGTCTTTCCAAACACTGAACATTTCCGTACACGATATAGCATCCTCTAGATGGGTCCTCTCAGCCTCAAGCAGGATAGAGCTCTGTTGGACTAACTATGCCGGCGTTGGCTTCAGATCCCAGGGCCACCTTCACACGCCCCATCCCCTTTCCACACAGGCTTGGTGGCCCTGGGAAAGAAGCCACCCACCGTCCGAGTTCTCTCTTGGTCCTGACTTTCTTCTCTTCTCTACGGCCTGGATTCCAGAGCCCAAACCTTCCAGACCCCTAGTCCGTTCAGACGCTCAAACCTTAGTCAAGGAGAGGAAGGCAACAGGGAGAGAAAACACAGATGTCATTTAAAGTTAATTACTGCTGGCACTGCTCCTAATTGAAATGGTTCGGTTGCTGCCCACATGTGCACCTGTGCGTGCGCGTTTCAAATGGGATACTGCTCAGTCTCAGCCGAGCCCCATCGCAACTTAGCGATCTGGAAAATCTCAGCCTAATAAACAAAGTAGCCTTTAAGTTCTACAGGGGAAACAAGCCTTGCCCTGGTCTGCACACGTGTGTAGCCCACACGCTTGTGTGAGCACACACGTGCACACACAGAAAACATCAGAACGAAAACACCAGAGCCCCAAGCCCTTCTATCCTTGCCTTTCCCTTCATAGCTTGGAAATGAAATGGTCTCCGTCTTGAGCTCTCTTTTCCTTTTTTTTTTTTTTTTTTTTTTTTAAAATTAAATTTATTTTTAACAGCAACTCAAAATGATCACACCTCTCTGTGCCACTCCTAGGCCAGGTGCAGCCAGGGGCAAATTTTTACAGCTGAATTACATGACCTGAGATGCACAGGGCATGTAAGGAGAACATTGAGAGACTCCTGTGTCCAGTGCGTGGCCAGGGCTAGTATAATAACACCCCTAGAGATGGCAGTGGCCCCAGTCGAAGCGGGTGGGGCCTGGAGCCCTTACTCAGCAGGAGGACTCCTATATACTTTGGAACTCTTTCCCCAACCTAAACATTATTGCTAAGAAAGGGGTAACAGTGTGAGCGGCCATTGCCTGCCAGCTGGGCTCACACATTGCTACATATGTGAGTTTCCACCCAGGGCTGCAGGGAACGTTTGAGATCTTACACTGCCTGGGCTGGAGAAGGGCTGTCCTCAAGCTCTGAACACATTCTGTTCTGGAGTGGAGTGGGCGCTGCGGTGGGATCCAGGTTGGCCTTTCACAAGCTGAGCTCCATCGCCTTAGGATCCCCAGAGGCAGATGCTGAGAGACAAGTGAACCCAGTTCCCCTGTGACAATAGCCCACTGTCAATCATCCTAGAGAGCCCCAGTGCTGGGGGGCCCAGACCAGAGCCCTTCAACCTCACCTGTCTGTAACTACATCAGGAGACAGTAGAGAAGTCAAGGCTGCCTGCAAAGGCCATAGCAACCGAGATGGTTCTAGAAGGACAGTCCTTCTTTGGAATTGTTTTTGTGATTATTCACTCAGCATAAAATTATCACTATAAATATCAACAAATACTAATATTAATTATTATATGTGTTAAGAATAGTTTCTAGGGAATACTGCTATATCAATAATGGTCATTAATAATATGGAAATTATCTCATCACATCAATTAGCAATCAAGAAAATGTCCCACAGACTTCCACAGGCTAATCTGAGGTTGGTAACTCCTCAACCAAGGCCCCTTCCCAGGTGTCTCAAAGTGACAGCTGCTATTAGCCATCACCAATTCTATCTCCAACACCCACAGTCTGGGGGCTTGGAGTGGCACCTGGCTTGTTTGTATGTCTCCTCAGAATTTTTCTCTCCCTGCCCAAATCACAAGTCCCTTAAGTCGTATGAGTGATGGTGGGTGGGCAAGGCAGTGGCGGGGGATGGGGAGCTCTGGGTCTTTTGCCTCAGTCGCAGCTGCTGCCCTAGCATTCAGAGAGGTCAGTGTCTCCACTGAGAGCTCTTCCCTCTGCTGCTTGCTGCTGCTCTGTTCCTCTTCCTCCTCTACTGCCTGCTCCGCTTTCCTCACCTTCTCCACCTCCTCATCCTCGTTTTAAGCCAATGTCTTACTACATAGCCCAGGCTGGTCTTGAGTACACAATTTTTTGGCCTCGGTTTCCCTATTTTGGGATAGAGGTGAGCCTTAGGTTGATATCTCTCTCTCTCTCTCTCTCTCTCTCTCTCTCTCTCTCTCTTGCATGCATATGCATGTGTACATACGTGTGGAGGCCAGAGTTGACACTCAGTGTTTTCCTCAGTCACCAGCCACATTATTTTTGATACACTCTCATTGAACCCAGAGATTGCTAACTTGGCTGGAGTGTCCGGCCAGCCAACCCTAGGAACCCTCTTGTCTTTGTCTGCTGAGGCCTGGGATTACAAATGTGCACTGGACTAAATATGCCTGGATTAAAAAACAATCTGAGTCCTGGGGATTAAGGTTGGGTCCTTGTGTCTATACAGCACTTACTTGTGTGTGTGTGTGTGTGTGTGTGTGTGTGTGTATCTGTCACAGCATGCAAGTGGAGGTCAGAGGACAGCTTGCAGAAGCTGGCTGTCTCCAACCATGTGGATTCTGGAGATCGGGTCTGTCAGCCTTGGTGGCAACTGTCTTTACTGTTGAGCTACCTTGCTGGCCCCATCAATGCACTCACCTCTTAATCAGAGCTCTTTTTACTTTCCTTTTTGATTTTTCATGTGCACATGGTGTGCATGGATGTTTCTGCATGTGTGGGGATGCACATGTGTGTGCACATGGAGTCCTGAGGTTGTTGCCAGAAATCATCTGTGTTCTTTCACCTTATTCATTGAGGCAGGGTCTCTCTCAACCAACTCCAGAGCCCCAAACACAGCTACTTGCTCTTGGGACCTGTAACTACAGCCTTAGAAAGGGGACACAGGAGGTCCTAATGGTTAGCCACTGAGATGTGCCGCCCCCAGCCTCTTAATTAGAAATTATTTTTAATGCACCACATTCTGGGGATGTTGAAGGGCAGAGATGATCCATAGGTTCGGAGTATCTATCAGTCCCCTTTGATGGGTTATGGGTGCCTCGAGTTCTCAGGGCATGGTGGGAAAGGGCACCCAGATCTTTAGCTGTGTCTGCTGCGGGCTCAGAGTAGCAAAGAGGAGTGAGCGGGCCGCAGATTTGCAGTGGTTGTGCTTCTTCTTACAGCTGAGGAGCCTAGGTGCAGAGGGGGGAAGTGAGCTGATCCAAGGAAAATCAATTTCCTACCAGGACTTCCCGCCTGGGGCGATGAGCTAACACGTTGGCACCCGTCACCGCGGCAGTGTGGAGCACGGGCTCCTTAAGACCGTCTTCCGCCTCCCTTTGAGGTGGTGGATTTTTGACATGGGAAGACATTAATGGGGAGGCATGCCTCAGACCTTCTGAAGCCGCTAAAGAGCGTATTAAGCCATCGGCAGCTTTTTCTGATTTTTGGTTTTCTTGCAGTAGTAGTTCAACATTTTCCCCCCTTTTAATGTAAACAGCCTTTCCCCCTTTGGAGAGAGCCAAGTTCCCAGTGTCTCCCTTAAAGCGGGGATCCCCCGCCCCCCTTCTGACTTCACAACTGGAAGAATGGAGGCAAGCCACTGGATGTCATAAGGATTTGTGCCACAGTTTCTGAGATCAGTCCCCAGGGTTTTTGCTGGGGTTCTACCCTCGTCATCCTTGGAAGTTGGCCACGCCCTGTCACTTTACTTAGAGTCTTCCAAGCTTTGACTTCATTCTGAATTATTCTCGGGTCAGTTGTTTAAACATCTGTAGCACCCAGTAGACAGCCAGCTCCTCTGGGCAGGGACCATGACTTATTTATGGTGACCTCGAACTCTGCCCATTCACCGGCGCTTGCATTCATATAAGCCTGCATGCCAAAGCCATTTGTGGTGCGCCTAGCCTGCAATGCCAGAGCATATTACACGAGAAGACTGCCTGAGCCAGATGGGCCACACAGATAACGGGTGTAATAGAAATTCTCACGGAGCAATGGCTCAGTCAGCTTAGCCCAATGGGACTTTTCTTTGTACAGCTTGGGGTCACTAGAGTGACAAATGGCTACTGAAAAACGTCACCAGCTTTAACATTGTGTAACTTTCTTTTGTTCTTTTAAGTTCTTAAATGTAAATGTTACAGATATCTATGCAAACAGGAATTCTAAGGGTGGTGAGCACCATATAGAAACAATATCTTCTGGAGAGTGTTCTTTAAAAAAAAAAAAAAAAAAAAAAAAGCTTGGGCTGAAGAGATGGCTCAGTGGTTGAGAGCACCGCCTGCTCTTCCAAAGGCCCTGAGTTCAATTCCTAGCAACCACATGATAGCTCATAACCATCTATAATGTAACCTGATGCCCTCTTCTGGTATGCAGGTGTTCAAGCAGACAACACTGTATACATAATAATAAATAAATCTTTTTTAAAAATAAAAAATATAAAAGGTTTATTTCAGAGACAGAGACAGAATGAGAGATTGCACACATGGAGGTCAGAGGTCAGCTTTGCCGGACTCAATTGTCTCCTTTAATTCAGGGTCTGTCTTGCTGTTTCTGCTACTTTGCTGTGTATGGAAGCCCCTCCAGAAGGTTCTTTGCCACTTTCCATCTCTTCACAGGATTATCTGGATTACAGGTGTGGGCTGCTACATCTGACTTTTTTCCCTCAGGTTCCTGGGATGGAACTTGGGAGCCAGGTCTGTGAGGCTCGTCTCCCTGAGCCATTTTCCTAACCCAAGACCATCCTTTTATCTTCATTTCACTCTCTGCCCCTGGCCTGGAGTATTTGGAAGCAAAGCTTGGATGCCACATCATTTTATCATACATGTGGGCTGACATCTTTGAAAGATAAGGAGTTTTAAGAAGATGCTTAAAGGTCATTGTGTGTCTAAAACACGCCATAATCTTTTGCTTGCTCGAGAGAGTGCTCTGTGTTGCCTAGGCTGTCCTCTAACTCACTACGGAGCCAAGGGGGGGCATACCTTCTGCTGCCTCCACTTCCCAGACGCTAAGATTTGAGGGGTGTGTGTCACCAAGCCTAGTTTTATGCAGTTTTATGGGGACTGAGCACAGCTTCATGCACAGCAAGCCAGCAGCTACCAATCAAGCTCCAATACCCACCTCCAGGACTTCCTAGGGGGACCAGTTTTACTCACAAGGGCATAGCTGTCATACTGGGTGGAGGTGCCAGGGGTAGCTAACAGAGGGCAGAGAGCCTGCTGCAAATATGCTTCTCTGCTTAGAACAGCCTCTCCAAAGCCCGGCCCTGAAGACGAGAGAGCCAGCGTGTCATGGGGTCTGTGGAGAGAGTGCAGCCTACAGGTTTTACATGGTTAGTAAGAGACAGAGCTTGGTTGGGTCATGTGGAGCTGTCTTGTCCAGCAGCTCTCCCCTTTCACACACCGTCCTCTGAATGTGGCCACTTCCTCAATATGGACCCTGGATATCTCCCAACCACAGGCGTTTTCCCCTCAGGGGCGAATCCACTGCCTTCAGCTGGGTGCTGGTGTTGAAGGCCTTACAGACAAGGCGTGTTAGAGGAAGCTGTGTACCACAAGACCTTATTCCATTAGGCCTCTGTACATATCTACTAGTTACCCCACTGTTTAAGCAAAATTCCCATTCCTTTGGTAATTTTAACTGGACACCAAGACATTTGACATGTCCACAGATGCAAGCTTTCAAAGCTTGCCTGAAAGTGATGAGATGACCCTTTGGAACAACTGGAAACTCGTGTTTCTGGAGTCTTCATGCCAACACTTAACCTCCCCATGTCTACCTGGGGTGCTTAGCACACCCCTCATATAACAGCCCTGCCCACTTTCCCCAAATCCAAGTGCTTGCCACCCCAAGGGTTGATGGCAAAGCCACGGAGACAAAGGCTGGAGGCGTGAGACACCAGCACGCCCAAGAAAGCTTTGCTTTTAAGACAGGGAGGCTCCGAAATAAGATACGCAGCCAGCAGCAAGAGGCGGATGGGTTTCAGGCTGATTAGAAGGAACACCTGAAAGCCCAGTGGTCTCCTGGAGGCAATCACCTCAGCCCAGTGGCTCCTGGGGTTGTCACTCCTACCATCATCCACGGTCATCGGTGGGTTCACTGCCTATACCATCAAGAGCTAGGAAATGGGACAGTGGAGTAGCAGTGACAGAGAGCTGTCTGCTGCCATTCCTGCTCTCTGTCCTAAAGGAACAGGGTTGGGAGAACAGGGGAACAGATAAGGCCAGCCTTACAAGGTTAATGTGAAGCGATGGGAAAGATTTATGGGGCGACAGGACTTCCATGAATGAGGGCACACAGTGCAGGTGGAGCTAATGCAGTCTTGGAGAGCTTCCAGGAGGAGCCCACAGCTGGAGAGAACCCAAGAGGAATTTAAATGAGCCAAGTAGGATGGGGACAGAGGACATGGCTGTTCTGACCTGCTAGGGGAGTGGCGGGAAGGGAATACAGGTGGTAGGGGAGGTAGGGGTAGGGTTGGGACAGAACGCTGGGAGCCACAGACCAAGCTCTCAACACCCATTCCCCGAGCTACAGGAAACTCTGAAGACCGAGCAGGAGACAGATATAATCAGATTTGCATTTTGAAAAGGTTATTCTGGCCAAAAGTGTCAGGAGCGGGCACAGAGCAGTGAAGTGGGATTTATTTAGAGGCTGGCGGAGACTCGAGCAAGCATGAGGTAGTGCAGGCATCAAGGAAGGGAGAGGGGCCGCAGGTTTCTCCCACATCCCAGAAAGTCCGAGGCAGCTCTCCGTGAGGTGAGAGTTGCCAGCCCGTCAAGGTCTCCGATGGTAAGTGACACCCCATGGCTCTGGCAGCAAGCCTGTTCCACGTTCCTTGGGTGCCTTGCGGTTTACTCCATTTTTGCCCAGTGCTTCTTTTTTAGGGCAGGAAAGCATCGTATGTTTTAGGAAGAGTTCTATAAAGCAGTTAAAATGGCTGCGCTATGGCTCAGGGGCACAAGGGCCTGGGCTCTGTTCTCCACGCCACAAAAAGCAACAGAGACATCAAGTATTGTATTCTCTGGGGGAGAACCCGGGACAGTGAAGCTAGTGTCCTGATTCTAAGCGAGAATCATAAGGTTTACACTCCAGCCACTGGAGAGCAGGAAATGCTGTGTGCGCATGCGTGCATGTGAGGTCTCTAATGAGGCTGTGTCTAATCCATGGACGGTTAAAAGGCTTTTAGATAGGACCTGGTGGGTGGTCTCAACTGATAGCTCAGACCTACACCCTGATGCCACTGGCACTGGGATCTTTGCTGCACATAACTTGGTGACAGCAGACCCCCACAGCCAGTGGTTCTTAGGGACAAATGTGATTGTCTCCTCAGGAAGAGTGGGCACTAGAGGGACTTCTCAGTACTTAAGAGTATGTGCTGCTGTTGTCAAGGACCCACGTTCAGATAGCTCTCTGTATCCATGTCAGGAAGCTGTAACTCTCGCTCCAGAGGATCCAGCGCCCTCTTTTGGCCTCCCTGAACACCTGCACTCATGTGTACATAACCATACACAGACACAAATGCATGTGCATGATTTTAAAAAATAATTTAAAAACTCTATAAACATTTTTTAAAAGTTTATTTTAAAATGTACTGTTGAAAAATAGCAAAAATGAACAACACATCCAAATTACCAGATCCTAAGATTATAAATCTCCCTCCCCCCCCCCCCCTCCCTTCCTCTTTTCCTCTCTCTCTCTCTCTCTCTCTCTCTCTCTCTCTCTCTCTCTCTCTCTCTCTCATAAATACACACTCTTTTAAAAATGCAGCGAGCAAGGGGAAAATGTCTGTTTGCACATCTGGCTTGTTCTTTAAATAGCTCATTCCAAGAAAGGAATATAGTCGCCCTGTCTTAATTTATGTTTCTACCTTTTTCTTCCAACAGGCCTGCAGGAGGAGGGAGGGAGGGGGCCAGGCCTCGCAGGGATTCGGCAATGGCCTTGGTATGCCGCTGCCTACACAGCAGTATTTAACCCAATTACAGGATAATAAGGGCTCAGACAAATTGTCTGCAAACAGATATGTCTATGTGTAAACCCTTGACTTTGGAACATGTGTCTGGAGCCAAAAAGAAGGGGCGTGCTTAACCAGAGAGAGCTTCAGCTCAGAGGCCCTCCCCCCTTGACACTCTCGAGTTCAAGATAGAGGAGCCCCCTAAAACGGCACACGTGAACTTTTCAGTACAAGACCGAAAAATGTGCTTCTTAGATTGGTCTGTGTGGGGGCTGTGCCCACCGTGGGACACTGAGGGACTCTGCATGGTTGGCTTAGTGTGGCCCTCAGGCCGACTGCTATTCTGGGGGCTATGCAGTGACTCTCCTCTCTTCCTTCTCAGAGAGAGCTCGGGTTGTGATGCCTACTTCAAAGCCTTCATAAAGGCAATGGGCAGGCTGGCTCGGAACAGGGCAGAGAGGGGCCAGTTCCAAAGGGATGGGAGTTTGTATCTGAGTAGGATTCTCTGCCATCGAACGGCAGATAAAGAGGAGCTCCCCGCATGAGCAGGACTTGCCTTTATCTGCTGCTGAGGCAGGAGTAGGTGCCCCACACTATTCACAGGGTCCTTTGGGGGAGTAATAGGGAACACGGCCCATGGATCAGAAGGCCAGTTCTCAGTGACACCGAGGGAGGAAGTAAACACCCACACATGTGCATAAAGGTTGCCGTGGCAATGCTATGGCGGTGCACTAGTGTGTGCGGGCGGTTGGTAGGCACCCAGTACGGACACCTGGAGCTGAACTAGAATGTAGCAAGTGCCCTTACCCACTGAGCTGTCTCTCCAGCCCCCTTTCTCTTCTGCTTTCTCAATAGTTTGCTGGCTCATTGCTTGTCCGGCTTGTTTTCTCTACCCTCTGTCTTCTGCTGCTCCATCAAGACTGTTTTCTCTCTGCAATGTGTTTGTTGATTTATCAGGGGTGGCTGAGAGTAACCCACATGCAGGCTGTGGGAGACAGCTTGGGTTTCTAGACAGAGGAGTTCTGCCAACTTCAAGGGCCTTCCGAGGCCGGAGGGAGGGGGGGCCCTCTCTGATAGGACCTGTCCTATAGCAATGTCCCCTATCATTTCCAAGGGCATCTTAAATCAAGATGCTTCAGCAGGGCTGGAGGAGACTGGAGAGGAGTTCCGGGGAACCAGCCCTGGTGCCTCATCTCAAAACTACGCGCCTGGGTTAGGGACATGGTACAGTCAGCAGAGTGTTAGCCTAATGTGCACAAAGGCCTAGATTTGATCCCCAGTATTGTATAAGCCGAGCGTGGTGGTACATGTGCACTCCCCTTAGGAGGTGGGGGCAGGAGGACGAGGATTTCAAAGTCACAGCGAGTTCAAGGCCAGGTAGGGCTAACATCAGACCCCGTCTCCCATCAAAATCAGAAATAGAAACGTTGAGACAGCTCTTGTCTGATTTGACCAGCGAGCACATTATATAGAGTTGTGGCAATGTCATAACGAAACCCATTATTTTGCATGATTAATAAACACTAGAGGATTAAAAAAAAAAAAAAAAACCAAACTCCCTACCTGAACTCTCCCAGGATATTCCTGCCTCCCCTTACTTGCTTCTACCACCTGTTCTGAGTACTGAGGTATTAAATAGATTTCAGTGTGTGAAGGAGCAGGGGGTAGCCGAATAGGACAGGGGCAGAGGGGAGCTGTGCGCCTATGCTTTCTGGCGGGAGGCCTGGCTTTCACCAAGTGTGAGGGGGTCACCTCTCTATGTAGCCTCCACTGGCTGGCGTGGATTTCAGACTATGCTTACTGCAGATGTCAGATATGGAGAACTTCTCATCTAGGACAAAGGAGAGAGATGGGAAAGGGCCTGAGGTGGGGGGAAAAGATAGTGCTTAAAAAGAAAGAAAGGAGTCGGGCGGTGGTGGCGCACGCCTTTAATCCCAGCACTCGGGAGGCAGAGGCAGGAGGATCGCTGTGAGTTCGAGGCCAGCCTGGTCTACAAAGCGAGTCTAGGACAGCCAAGGCTACACAGAGAAACCCTGTCTCGAAAAACCACAAAAAAAAAAAAAAAAAAAAAAAAAAAAAAAAAAAAAAAAAAAAAAGAAAGAAAGAAAGAAAGGGAAAAAAAAAAAAAAAAAAAAAAAAAAAAAAGGAAGAACGAAAGCAGGGCCCACGCCCCCACAACATCCCAGCCTGGCTGTTTCAAAGTGATGGATTGTGTTATGTAGAAAGCCAGGTAAGCCGGCTCCATGTTGCCCAGGGACTATGCACAGGCTGGTCAGCTTGCCCGTGTCACAGAGCTGTGTCCCTGTGGTCTAAGCTCACCAACTCCTGAAGAGCCACCCAGGGGAAGAGAAGAAAGTGCAAGGGAGAGGGAGTACTAGAAGGGAAAGAACAAGGCCAGAAAGGGGACACTGGAGAAAAGAAGACGGGCTAGGCAGGCAGGTTGGAGACAAGCCTCCTCACGCTGGGGTCTCACGAGGCCCACCACATGAGGGGCTGGGTCAGGGAGCACGGGGACCTGGGGTGGCATTTGCCTGCCTGTGCCTCAACGCTTCCATCCCTAAGTCACTCTGCCGCTTCACGGTTGGGCTCAGCATTCTCCCTGCTAATCACTCAGGAAAGCATAAAATTAAGACATTCTGGGAAGCCGAGGAATCTGGTGTAAAATGTGTGTTTGGGGAATGGAAGGCATTAGAAAAATGCTTGCGTCTGGACTGTTCTGTTGTTTTTATCCCATTTTTCTCTCCAAATTAATGAATGAGTCACGGTTGTCTTTAGGCCTGTAAAATGCCCCTGAGAGGGAGGGTTGGGGGGGGCGGGTAGGCTCTGACAGCCTCATGATCTCTGCTTTGTCAGACTTTTCGGATCTGTTTGCTGTTTGCCTCGTCTTTCTGTCTGTCTGTCTTCGGAGAAAGGATTTCTCCCATTAATAAGCAACCAGCTTGGGTCTGAGGAGATGGCTCAGTGGGCAAATTGTTAAGGTTGCAAGTTCAAGTCCCCAGCACCCATGCAAAAGAAAAGAGCTCGTGGCCGCTGCCTGCCATCCTAGTTCATGGGAGGCAGAGACAGAAGCCTTGGGGTGAGGTGGCTAGCTGGACTAGCCAGACCAGCAGAATTGAGGTGCCCTGGGTTCAGCGAGAGACTCTGCCTCAGCTCACAAGATAAGGAGTTGTAGAGGAAGACAGCCTACATCAACCTTGAGCCCGTGTACACATGCACATGCACGCACGCGCGTGCACATCCACACACACACACACACACACATCTGCATGCATCCACACCATACACATGTAAACATGCATGCCCACCACACACATACTACTAAGAAAAAGCAGTTTACTTGAATATTTATCCTTTATGCCCTCCTCTCACTAGGACTAGATTGCCCACCTGAATAAAGTCAGGTAGGCGATAGGCTATCCAGGCCAATTCCAGGGCCATGCAGAAGCTGGAAGGCACCCCACACACCTACCCACCACCCTAATACAGATAAAAAACCAAGATTTCTCTCACCAGGTTTTGTTCCTTACCCCCCTACCCTCAGCACCTAATCTGTTGCATGCCCAGGGAGCTCTTGTCCTGTCATGCCTGTTCTAGGTCCCGAGTGTCACTGGGTCACTGGGAACTTCTCAAGGAGGCCACATTCCCTTGTTATTTCTGCACAGATTTCACCTCTCCCCTGCCTCCATGCCGGTGCTGGGAATGGATCCATCTGACGGCAGGAACAGAGGAGAGGCAGGGGCTCCAATTTGGACAGTTTTACATAAGACAGTGCCGCTGGTCCTCTTCACGGACGTGCACCCTCCTCGTGGCCCTGATGGCAAAGTGATGTCCTGGTCCTGCCCCCATCCGGCACCTTTGGACTTCTGTGTCCTCTCAGCTTCTCCAGAAACAGAGGAGAGAGGGACCAAAGTTTTACAGAGCACCTACTGTGCACCCAGCTTACTCATTGTGATCCACAGAGCCGGGCCGTTGGGTGTCATCACAGGGCGTACTGAGGCTCCCAGAGGATAATAAGCAAGCGGAAGAGGAGGAGACGGGGCTTAGCTAGCACGCAAAGCAGAATCCAGCCACCCCCTGGGCCCCAGAAGCCCTTCACCGAACCCAAACTCATTTTTCTTCTTCCAGAAGACAGAACTGGCAACAGAGCCCTGGTCCGTGGCCCCGTATTAAAAGAATATTACAGCTGGAGCCATGGGCAGCCTCGGGAGCCAGGAGGAGACCTGCTGAGCCAGGGCGCCCAAGGAGAGAGGCCTGGGGTGGGGGGCAACTCCATTCCTAGTTCTCCTCCTGGCCATGCATAAATTGGTTGTGCCAAAACGAGGAGAGAACATCTATGCCTTGTCACTACCACACAGCCGCGCAGCAACAACTTCACAGGTGGCTAAGCCTGCATCTGATGAGCTCGGCAGTGAGCTTGATTGAGTTAGTGAAAACATCCAAGCTCTACATACATGTGCTCTGTCTTTATAGGTTCTTGCCCGTTCAGTATGGTCATGTTCTCAAAATAAATTGAGGGAACACTGTTTATGTATTGCAGTTTCAAAGCCAGGAGAGAGAAAAGCTGATGTTTAGGCAAGATGTGATTCTAAAATAATGATGATTTTTTTTTCCAGCAAACAGTCAAGGACTCCAAAGAGATTCCGTTGGAAAGCTCCAGCCTGGCCCAGCAGCGCTGCCACAGTGCTCAAGCACCGTGTGGCATCTCTTGGAACAGCTTCCAACTCCATTTGTGTGGGCCATGTGGAAAAAAAAAAAAAAAAAAAAAACCAAACGAAACCGCTCCATCCCACCTCAGTATTGACCAAAAAATTTTATTAGCCAGTTCTATTACTCGCCTAATTCACTGGAATTGCCTTCAAATGGTTTTCAGTTGCTCCAAAATATCAAATCAACCCTTCAGTGAGGGAAACTAGCCATCTTTGAAGGCTCTTTCCAACAGTGCTGAGCCAGACTTGAGAATAATTCCAACATGGCCGAATCCTGCAGGTTGGGAAGGAAGCTAAGCAGTATTGGCAGGTGAGGTCGCTGTGGTGCCGTGCCTTGCATCATAGGGCCTTCTGAATGGTGGGAAAACACTTTACAATACATTATAGCTCCCTTCTTTGGAGTCTCACAACAGTGCAAAGGATCTTATTGATTGTCTTCTTGGAAGTGAGGGGCTTGAGGCCCGGAGGGCGGTCCTGTGAGCATTAAGCCAACAGAACTGGATGTTAAAACAACAGCTTGGGGACCCTTGTGTACCATGTCAGTAGGCAGAAACTAGCCCTTTGTGGGGACGAAGGGGAAAGGGAAGGATCTACGGAGGAAATGACAAGTTGGTCACATTTGTTAAAAAGGAAGATTAAGAGCAAACATGGCAGACTCTGGAGCAGTGAGGAAGATGAGCAAAAGGGCTTGTGTGTGGGTATGACAAGAGGGGGAGCAGGGCAGACTGGATGCCCCTCCTCCTCTGAAGCCTCTGAGGAACAGTGAGAGGCACGATGGTCCCTTCGCCTATCCTTGCTTTGAATACAGCTCACCGTCATCACAGGCTGACCTGTAAGGATGGCTTCTAGCAAGCCTGCACCTGGCTCTGGAAAGAGACCCCAGACTGTCCCATTAGACAGTATGAGGTAACCAAGGAAGACCACAGCTACATCTTTTTGTACCGTAAGAAAGCTGGTCATGTAAATGAGACCAAAGAGAGGTTAGTCTAATTAACAGCACTTGCGAGGACCTGCAAGGTCAGAGGAAAGCAATGCTGGCTAGCTAAGTGACTGTGTAGTGGATGTAAATACGTTTTTGTTTTGATCCCAAGTGTGGGATGTGAACCAGACTTGTGTGAGGGGGCATGGTCTTTGCCAGTTGAAAAACATCTTGGTACGGACTCTGAGAGGAGATAAATAGGAGCCCAAAAAACCAGAGGCTTGGCTTCTGCGTTGCGTCTCTTCACTTTGCTGTTCATTGCTCCACTTCAAGAAGCTTCTAGAGAGAAAAGCTCCAGAGAACTCTTCTAGGTTCTGGCTGTGGTTGCGGTCACTTTCGCTGAATTTTGGGTTTGCTGTTTAACTGGTCTGCTGGAATTTTGGCAACAATGAGTGGAATCACCCCAAGGAACTGAATCTAAAAAGGTCTACTTCCACTGTCCCTGTTAACCTCCATTGTTTCTTATCTAGGGTAGGTGGGTTGGGAGGGAGTTAGAAGCAATTAAAGGACCCCAAAATTAAGTATGTTTTTAAAAGATTTGATCTTTTATGTGATCGACAGTCAGAAGACCTTTAAGGTCAATACTGGATTCAGAGATGGACATAGCAAGCTTTCAGCTACCCTTGACTGCATGGGCATCTCATGACCAATGCACAACTATTTCTAGTTGGACCAAGGGTACATACATAGAATGTGTGAGCCATCTGCCTGCCCATGATAGCCCACAGGACTGACTGATCTCAGAGATAACCAGTCTTTTTCCAGCTTCTTCTATCAATCCATAAAATCCCCAGACAAGGGAAATTTGATGGCTTCTTCTTCCTCCCAACTTTGTAGAGTTTCTCCTACTTTTCCTTAATTTCTCATGTAAAAAAAACTTTTCTCACTTTTCTAAAATAATTTTCTTCCTTTTGAAATCTTTCTTTTTGTGTATGGGTGTTTTTCCAGTGGGTATATGCACCATGTACATGCAACACCCTCAGAGGCCAGAAGAGGGCACTAGATCCTCTGGCACTGGTGCTGGGAATTGAACCCTGGACCTCTGGAACAGCAGCCAGTGCCCACTTAGCCATTGCTCCAGCTCTTGTACTAATTCCCAATAAAGCCTGCTTCAGCTTTGTGTACTCCACAGGAGTCTACATCTTTAACTTTCTTTGGTCTGAGACAGAAACCTCAATGCCACTGAGATTGATCTTTGATGACCATGAGCATCCGGCAACTCAGGCCCATGGTCGTACACAACCAGGTTGTGGAAGACCCCATCACACTAAAATCACCTGCATCTCCACATTTCCAGATGTCTCCAGGGTCTCAAGAGGCAGGAGGCGGGAGGCAGTAAGCAGAATGGGTGGAATGGAAGAACAGGGTCCTATTAAATAACTGGCAGAGGTTACGATATACAATCAGGTTGGCTGGATTCTCAGAGGCCCTGATCCAGGTGAAGAATATGTAGTTAAGATTGAGTGACGTAGCTGTGGGCCACTGAGCAGGGCTTGGGCTAGAAGTATGGTTGGCTCTTTCTAGACTTGGGGGTCTGGAGGCTGGCCCTGTAAACATCTCCTACCTACTTTTTTTGGCCCTCTGAAATCTGGGAGTCTGATCTCCACTTGGTGTATGCAAGGTGACCACAAGCAGCGCATGTGGCTGCTGTTGCTTGGAGCATCTGATCCCCTGGGAAGGTGTTTGCTTTTTCTGGAACCAACCTGACTGCCTCCAATACCTTTGCTGTGAAGACTGTCCTGAAACTGTCCTGTGGTAGGGCTGAGCTGCAGTTGGCATTGTTTTTTCTTGTTGATTGACTCCTCCTGGAGAGTCTGTGTCACTCTTGGTAGAGAAGACAAGAGCAGATCGAAGGAAAGAGGTATGGGGATGTAGCTTAGTCAGTAGAGCGTTCTCCTAGCATGTACAGAGCCCTGGGTTCGATTCTGAGCACAGCATTAAAAAAATCTGGGGATAGAGGAACATCTCTGTAATCCTTGAGAGGTGGAGACAGGAGGGTCAGAAGTTCAAGGCCATTTTCAGCTACTAGTGAGCTTGAGGCCAGCCTTGGCTACGCGAGACTTGGTTGGAAAACAAGAGAGAGAGAGAGAGAGAGAGAGAGAGAGAGAGAGAGAGAGAGAGAGAGAGAGAGAGAGAGAGAAGAAAGGAAGAAAGAATGGATAGGTGAATGAATGGATGGGTAGGTGAATGGATTCCACTCAAGATGAACTAGGTGAATCAATGATCTGTTAGAGTTCTTTACAGGGGTGTGGATGGCCTTCAGACATCTAAATCACTCCCAAAAGCTGCATCTCTCGGTTCCCACTGGCAACATGCTCGTGACCACACCCCTGAAGAAGCGCCCTCCCTCCGTTACGATTTGCTGTCTATGTTAGCCTCATGGAGGGATTCCGGAGTCTTGTAAGACCACTGTGAGTGTTCCAAGCCCTGAGAGGATTCCTCTCTCTTGAGGCATCAACTACACAGCAGCTGTAGATTCTTGGGTCGGTTTTGCCCTTTCCAAAAGCATAAACTCCCACGTGTTCCCCAATAAACTCTGCTTTGTGACAGGTAGTGGGAGGAGATTATGTTGTCCTCAGCTAAGTGCTTTTTGGGCCCACCCCTATTACTCACTAGGTTCTCTAATGGGTCAGAGTTGTGTGTTAACACGCATTTTCTCCACTAATGCAGTGGTTCTCAACCTTTCTAATGCGACCCTTTAATATAGTTTCTCACGCTGCGGTGGCCCTCAAGCAGAAAATTAGTTCATTGCTACTTCATAGCTGTAATATTATAACTGTTATGAACCATAATGCAAGTATCTGATATCCCATGAAAAGATCTTTTGACTTCCAAAGGGGTTGGGACCCACAGCTTGAGAACCACTGCACCAATGTGACAAGTGCCTTATGTCTTAGCTATACCCACTCAGAGAGGTTAAGACACCTGATTCAGACTGCACAGCTAGAGTTGGACAAGAGTTTTGCTTTTCCCACTGCTCTTCTCTCTTCACCTTCTTCGCCCTCTCCTGCCTCATTCCTGTCCCCCACACCTCAGTCCCTCACCCTTCACCAGTTTCCTTTCCCTCCTCTCCACTCAAATCCTCCCATGACTATACAAATAAAAATCTCGATGTGTGCAACCAGACTGTGGGATAATTAGGGTTTGGAGGTGTGTGGATTACAGAGGCATTGTGGGAGCAGGAAGTCCTTCTTGGAGCATTTACGGGGCGTGGGGGGTGGGGAGATGGGCTTGACAATATGACAGGAAAAACGGGCCAGCACCAGGACAAGCTGGGATGTGTTCTGGACGAGAAGGCCAGTGCCAGCCTCTGCCTTGCTAACCTGCTCAGGCTGTTTGCTGTGCCTCGCATTTCCATGTCTGTGGGCACTTAGACATGGCTGTAAAAGGGAGGTACAGAAGTGTAGGAAGTGAGGGTGTAGGAAACGTGGGGGATTAGAAGCTCAGCTTCTCCCCAGTGCAGAGGACCACATCTTTCTCTTAAGGCAGGGTGGTGAGTCACACCCTCAGGGGACAGAAAACCCTGTGCTTGAAACCTTGTGGGGGTGACAATAGTGAGAACTTGCCCAAGGCCCTGGGAAGATGAACCAGGGCCAGCAGCAGAAGCCTGGGAGCATCATTTGGCTCCAGGAAGGCAGGCACCTGTTGGAACAGGTTTGCAGACTTCTAAATGGCTCTCCTCAGCCCATGGAGCCACACCTGCCTCTGTGCAGAGCTCTGCAATCTGGACCAAGGTGCCGTGAGTCACTCCTGTGGCCCTCAGCTTTCAAATCTACTTCCTGTGCAGAGAAATCACTCAGGATATGGCAGGGGCCTCTGAGGACAAAGGTCACGGGAAGGTCATCACCCTGGCCTCTTGAAGCCAGGCAGACAAGGTTATCTCCGACAACGTATACCGGACCACTCTCCAGGCTTGTGTGTAGGGTACCTGGGAGTACAGATGACCACTCTCCTGGCTTGTGTGTGCGGTACCTGTGAGCTCAGATGACCACTCTCTTGGCTTGTGTGTGGGGTATCTGTGAGCTCAGATGACCGCTCCAGGCTTTTATGTGTGGTACCTGTGAGTACAGATGACCACTCTCCAGGCTTGTGTGTGTGTGGTGCCTGTGAATACAGATGGCCACTCTCCAGGCTTGTGTGTGTGGGTGCTTGTGGGGACAGAGAACCTTTGGGGTTACAAATCCAAGGATTTCCACAACTTCAGCACCAAGTGCAAAGGGTGGAGGCATGAACTTCCTTCAGATGAGGCCGAATCCATCCTCTGAGTGGTTGCTCAGTCTTACTCTCCAGCTGTGCACTTGTTTATGTACTGCATATGCAGGGATATGTGGGAGTCAACGGTCTTCCTCTACCACATTGGCTCTACTGGTGGAGCATCTCACTGGCCCATGTGATTCCTATTCCGCCCTCTTTCCTTGTGTGTGTGAGTGGAGCAAGCAAGGGTTGGTACCAGAACTCAGAGCCAGGGAGACAAAGACCAGCATCCTTGGGGGAGGGGCTCTTGGGGCAGTCTGAGGAGCTGCAGCTGATCTCTGCCAGGATGGAGACTGCTTAGCATCCACATCTGGCCCTGTTTTATCATGGTTCCCAGCTTTGACAGACAGTACTTGTTTGTTTATTTTTAAAATAACCTTCACAGTCTTCAGCTTGGCCTTAGCTGCCCAGCAGGCAGGTGGGGGGCATTCATGGGATATTTTTGTGCCAGAAACGAACACTTTGATATCTTTCTATGTTATAATTTATTGAATATCAGTGGATTCACAATTACTTCATAGGCTGTAATTCACCACGTAATCCAGATTTCATGTGATAATGTTGTTGGTAATCATAGGTTTCTTTACTGTATTACTATATATATTACTAATATTAACACCCAAATCACACATTATACTTTGCACAGTGATATATCTAATCTATTCATCTACCTCAGCATTTGTTCTCAAAATGGAGGCAAGGGCTGCTCTGTAGAAGGTGCTGCTCAGGCAAGGAGCAGCCTGAAGCCTTTGTTCCATGCTTCAGGAGAGCCCTGCCTGTTCTTCACAAATATTCAGCCAGAAGTGATAAAAATCCTGATCCTGAGCCCCGTGGAAGGTTCTAGAAGGGATTATTGAGGTGAGGATTCTTAATGCAGGGAGGAAAGAAACCTGTGAGCGGTACAGGTCCTGTTGAGCTCCCCACAGCCCCATAGCTCTGTCATGGAAAAGTTACTTTGAGAGCCCAGGGAAACACAGGCAGGAGGCAGCAGAGCTTAGATTCCCACCTGCCTCGTGCCTGACCTCTGCATCTCACTGCCTTGCTGGTGAGCGATGTGATGTCCATGTTGTTCTCAGAAAGGGCATCCCGCCAAGACCAGCTCTGAGAGACACAGCAAGAAAGCCTGGGCTTCTAGAAGAGGCTAGAGAGCTACCTACGTGGAGTAAGAGGGCTGTTCGAAGGTACACACACTGGGAATGAGATGAGTGGGGGATGGGCATGGCCAGATGACACTTCCTGGGTGATCCTAGACTCAGGCTCCAAGATGCTTGGAATGCTGGGGACAGGCTGCTCCCACACTGCTTCCTTAGCTCTTCTGTCAGTGACCCGGGTGCAAGTAGGGACGAGTGAGGACACCCAAAAGCTACATCTTACAAGTTGGGTGTTCTTAGAGGATGGATAAAGCCTAGGAATGGCTTTAAGGAGACAAAAGCCACCATCCCTAGTCAAGGCAGGGCCAGTACAGGTAGGACCTAGGTGGGGCTGCCAAGGAGGCCAGTCTGTGGTCTCTTCTCCTGGCCCTAGACTCTCTGGAGCCTCCGCTTCAAATCCCATAAGACCCCAGGCTGACTCAGCCCCAGAGGCAGCTCAGCCTCCGGGCCGGTTTCTGTGCCTGGCTCTTTTCTGAATGACAGCAGAAGAGATACTTGTAAGCAGGGCTGAGTCAGGGCAAGAGCTGGTCATGATCTCCCTGTCTGCATGATGTCCTGACCCCCATAAGCCACTGGAGAGCCTCCTGGAAAGTACACTGTAGAGCCTCAGCCTCTGCTATTTGCATATTAACAGGAAAGAGTTTCTAGGCTACAGGGGCAAGGCCCCAGAAGCACTGAGGAGAGACAATTTTTTTTTCTCTAAGGTAGTGAGGGGACAGAACATTCCAGGCTATGGGCCGTGGTGTCCAGGGGCAAAGCCCCTTCATTATCTCACATGTCTGGCCCAGTATGAACTGCGGAGGTGGCTGAAGCAGTAAGGTGCTTGCTTTGCAAACACAAGGACCTGAGTTCGATTCCTAGAACTCATCTAAAAGTGGCAGGTGTGGTGTTGGGTACCTGTAATCCCAGAACAGGGGAAGCAGAGCCGGGGACCCCCCCCTGTGGCTCACTGGCTGGCACCCCTTAACCTACTTGGCAGGCTTCAGGCCAGTGAGAAACCTCACCTCAAAAACACAAGGGCCTCTCTTGGAGTCTTCTTGGATGCAGCCCAGGTATGCCTGGTCTAGCCTGGTTCCTAAAGACTATGGAGGGGGGGGGAAGGTCTGTGCCTCTGAGGTCACTTGAGTTTGGGCAGAGCCCAGTCATCACCGTGGATTCACCAGTAACCTTCTAGCCCTTCTACCATCTCTTGCCTTCTTCAAGGGCTGCTCTGCCTTACACTTGGCATATTTTTAAAATCTATTTTTATTTTGGGTTCCTTAAATCTCTTACTCTCTTCTCCACTCCAATTCCTTCCAACACCCCAACACCAGGTAAAAGAGAAAGGTTAGTGGGGAGAGGGGGCATAGTTTTCCTTAGCTACTTCCTGCTGTTTAGAGTCATGGGGCTCCTTGTAGCAAGTCCAATCCTCATTTCACGATATCTCTGACTTCTCACACTATCAACAGCAACCAGGAGCAGCAGGGGTCAGGGGTTTGGTGGGGAGCACCAGCAGCCTTCTTTTTTTCCTTGGAGTCCACAGTCTCTCTGGGTCTGGCCTTTATCCCCACTGGCAAAGTGCACACCCCCACCCTAGGTAGTTGACAGCTGACAAAGATCAGGAGCCCTTTCAGGAGACAGTTATCAGTTGTGGACAAATTGGATCTTCCCCCATATCCCACACCTGGGAATGAAACAAAAACGTGTTGACATATAAACCAAACCTTCCACAATAGCCTGCCATCCAAGTCAGACACTAGGCGGAAAGCTCGCACCCATGAGGGAAGCATTTGATTCCACTAACCATTTGGGTTTTTAGAAGTTAGAAGTCTGTTTGCATATCCTAAAAGGACTTACCTAACAGTCACAAGGATGTGAGATCACACAGAGAGGCGGGCAATAAATGGCTATTTATAGAATCAAACTCCGCCCAAGGTAAATTTGGCTTTCTATCAGTAACATCCCAACTCCCCACAAACAGTCCTCATAGAATGTTTAATACACATGTGACTTTTTCCTTCCTGGGAACTTCAGTTATTAGCCTGTACATAACAGGACACCTGCATTCCAAACAGCTTAATCCACAAAGATATTAAGATCTCTTAAAGAATGAGATGTTCAGAAGGCAGTCCCAGGATGTAGTGGCTCAGTGATGTCACAAGACCCAGGCTTTCCCCTGTATCCTACTATGTTATCTATAGCTTGACTCCATTGGCTTCCTCATTGTCACAAGATGGCAGTCACAACTCCACACATCACATCCTCATCCTGGAGCAGTCAAGGCTGGTGATGCAGGTGTATAGTTTTGCATGGCTGCTGTTTTAGATATGATCTAGTGGCATAAGACTGAACATTCCAGAAGCTGCGTTGTTCCCATGCAGGGAAGCTCAGAATCACAGTTGATTAAATTCAGCTCATTTGCATGTTTTACCAGCAGTGCCTGTGCTCTTTGCCTCTCCTGTCCCTACTTCTATAGTCCCTTTCTGCCCACACATCTGTCCAGTACCCTGAAGAGTCAGACAATGTCACCCAAGGGTTAGAGCGGTGGGAGTCAAAGGAACTCTGACAAGCAAAACTTTAGAAAAGGGTATTTGTAACTGGCTCTTTCTTCATTTGATGGTTATAAGAGCTGAGGATGAGGCTCAGTTGGTAGAGAACTTGCCTAGTGTTTTAGTTATTTTCTGTTTCTGTGATAAAACACTGGGACCAAAGACAATTTAAGAAAGAGGTTTTATTTTGGTTTATGGCTCCAGACGGCTAAGAGTGGAGCTATGGTGGCTGGAGCGGGATGTTGAAAGGCCAGTCACCTCTTTAACTTCAAGCAGGAAGCAGACAATGAATAGGAAGTGAGATGAGGCTTTAAAAGCTCAAAGCCCACCCCCCAGTGATATGCTTTCTTACATAGCAAGGCTGCACTGCTTTCCCACAACCTCTCCAAACTACATCACCAACTAGACACCAAGTGTTTAAATGCCTGTTCCTATAGGGGACATTTGTCATTCAAACCACCACACTTAGTGCCCACAGAACCCTGAGCTCAGTCCCTGTCGTCGCATACATTGGACAGAAGGATCGGAAGTTCAAGGTCATCCTCAACTATATAGCAAGATTGAGACTAGCCTGGGATATATAGGACTCTGTCTGAGAGAGAGAGAGAGAGAGAGAGACAGACAGACAGACAGAGACAGAGAGAGAGAGAGAGAGAGAGAGAGAGAGAGAGAGAGAGAGAGAGAGAGAATATAATTATATGTCACGCTTCCATCAGTGCCAGGCACTGTTTGAAGTAAATACTTTCATGAAGCTTATAATACAGGAGGAGGGATCGGACCAGAAGATCATGTGGATGAGCGTGTCCTCACTCTGCCATTGACACCGTGGGCTAGAAAGGCTTTGCTCTCTGTGGGTAGCAATGGAGAAAACTGAGGAGGTGAAAAGGCTAAGGCTGAGAGTGTTAGTGTGAGCCCAGCAGGCAGGTGGTAGTCTGGCAGAGACTGATGCCAACTCTGCTTACATGAGCATCACAAAAGTGGGCCTCTGCCATGGCAGGGCTCTTCCAGGTTGAGCTGGGCAGAGGAGGATGGCTGGGCAGACCTTAAATCTTGAGCCCACAGTCTTTGTTCAGAGTCACTTGAGCATAGGATTCACCGTGCAGTCTCACGTTTCAGGTGTACTGGAGAGCAGTAGCTCTGACTCTCTTCTTGTAGAGGTTCCTGGGGGTGGGGGTGGGGGTGCTCAGTGCACTGCTGGGAAACAGCCTGCATCTCATCTGGGCCATGACGGCATCAAATGTCAGAGGAGATACTTAGCAAACAAGGTCGCCACCCCCTCCCTTTTCTCTGGCTATTGCAGTTTTTCTGACTACAAAGCAATTCCAGCCAAGAGCACCTCAACTCACCTCTTCACAACATTTTCTCCAAAGGAAAACACATCTCTCAGCTCCTAGTTGAAACCCTCCCTTCTAGAACCTTCAGTCCCCTAAATCCAACTTTCCTCTCTGACCAGCTCATGCGTCTCAGGAGGCAGGTGTCTCATGGGTTCAACAGCTTGGTATTCTGCCCTCTCCTCTAAATCCTTTCTCAGCCCACCTCTTCTGCCCAAGAAGCATTCAACGATTCCTCCAGGCCCACCTGTGGGCCCTGCCCATTGGTGGTGTTCAGCACACTTGCTTTTCCACCACCTGTAGGTCGTCCAATGCTTTAACTACCAAATCCACTTACAGTGCCAGCCTGAGAGCATCTGGATTTTACTGTCGGCATCACTTACAGTCCTTAAAACAGGCTGACATGAGTCTGGGCTCTTGCCGATACCACCCACATACTCCAGCCAGTTATAGTCAAGAAATAGCAAGGCCTTATGGGAAGGAAGTTCCAAAAGGCCCCTGCTCTCCATTGCCAGGAGTGTGTGTGTGTGTGTGTGTGTGTGTGTGTGTGTGTGTGTGTGTGTGTAAAGGGAGAGAAGCAGTGGTTTTTGCATTCCTGTCCCAAGTGGGTGTGTGGATGGGTGGGAGTTGTTAAACCCAGGCTTCCTGCCTTTGCCCTTGGTGAGCTGGGAGATGGCTACTCTCTTAGCTCTCTTCTCTATCTAAGCCTCTCCATTTTCTCATACCCCAGGGAGGATAAGATGGCTGCAGGATCTTGCTATGCAGCATGATGACCAATCCCAGTCACAAACAATGGCTGCGCCTTTGCCCCTGGCAGATGAGTGAGGGGCTCCTTGGACTCCCTACCTGATCTTGTGCTACTGCTCTTCATCTCAGGCACTGCCTGCTGCACTGCACTCCTTTGTTCTGCATACAGTAGGTGTGTGTGTGTGTGACAACAGTTAAATAGTCAGAACTTAGAAACAGCCTAGATGTCCCTCAGTTGAAGAATGGATAAAGAAACCGTGGTACATTTACACTATAGAATACTACTCAGCCATTAAAAACAAGGAAATCCCTAAATTTGTGGACAAATGGATGGGACTAGAGATGATCATAATGCGTGAGTTAACCCAGAAGCATGGTATATACTCACTTATAATTGGGCACTAGCCCAAAAGGCACGTCCCACGAAAGCTTCTCTTACCAGGAGATTGGGATAGATGTGAGGACATCCCCCTGAGATGCTAGGTAAGAGAAATATAGGAGAAGGGGAAACAGAAGGATCCAGAGGGTCCTAGAAACCTACAAGAGGAACATCGTGACAGGTGGATCAGGACCCGGGGTGGGGGGGGGTTGTGCTCAAACTATTGCACTAACCAAGGACAATACAAGTAGTAAACATTGAACCCCTACTCTGATCTAGCCAATGGACAGAACATTTTCCACAGTTATGTGGAAATGACAGTTATATGTCATGACTCTGACATGAATTCTGGTGCCCCATATTTGACCACTTCCCCTTGGTGGGGAGGCCTGATGCCACTCAAAGAAAGAATAAGCAGGCTACCAAGATGAGACTTGATAGCCTATGACCATATAGTAGGGGAGGAGGTCCCCCTTGGTCATAGACCTAGGGGAGAGGAATAGGGTGAAAGAGGGAGGGAGGGAGAAACCGGAGGATACAAGTGATGGGATAACAATTGAGTTGTAATCTGAATAAATTAATTAAAAAAAAACCAAATGGGGAGGCCAGCAGCCATCTGAAACCTCCCCTATCTTCACAGGGTCACTTCTCAGCAGCCATGGTCATCTGGGTCCTATTACTCATCCTCTGGCTCCTGTTCCCTGTCCTAGAAGCTCCTCCATGTGAATCCTCAGTTGGATTTACACTCCAGCACTGCAACACCACCTCCCCAACTCCCACCCCACCCCCAGAGCAGCCTGCCCTCTTCCTGGGAGTCCTCAGCATGACCTGTTCTTTCAAGTCTATGCAGCTGCTCTGACCCAGCTTTATCCCCAAACACTCTTTTCAGACTGGGGTCACCCTGTGGTTTGCTGAGGGTTATCTCTGAATGGCTACGCTTTCCCAAGTGCAATCCAGTCCCCCAGCTGTGGCATGGCGCTCGGGGTGGGGGTGGGGGCGGGTGAGAGTGGTACATCTGATGATCCCAGTCACACTCTGGAGGATCTGGAGGGACCCTGTTTGGAAGAAGCCCCTTTCTTCCTGTTTCTATTCCCTCATTCAGCTCCTTATTGGCCATTTGGACTGGGGAGAGGCCTCTTGGGGTGCAGATCCCAGGCACATGAGGTCCTTACAGTTCCAGGAAAGGCTGCCAGCACAGGTCACTTTGGGGCCAATAAGGGCTACAGGAGATTCAGGCTCCTGAGTGGTGGCTCCTAGCCCCTCCCGCCTTCTCTCTCCTCTCTCTGTGACTCTGAAGCTGCAAGCCAGGCTGTGCTCCAAGCCCTAGCTCTGAGCAGTGACAGAGTGACCGTGATGTGGGCTGTGCTTGGCTATGACATCACCCTCCAAAGTCACACACTTTGTTTGCCTCTGCTGGAAGGTTCACAGCCCCGTTAGGGTTTGGCTGCAAAGCCACTGGTCTTACTCACTCCATATTTTCCTAAAGGTGCTCCTGATGTCTGCAGACTTTTAGGAAGACCACCACCTGGGCTCAGGTCCCATGCATGGGAGGTCCTTGCCTTTCCACCCCAGCTCTGAGGCCAGCTGCAACTGAGGGATGAAGGGAGTTCCAGAGGCCGGAGCCTGGGATGCCTTTGGCTCATTGGCATGCTTCTGTGGAAATCCCTGCAACCGCCGAGCGGGTGTTTTTCAAATCCCCTTTAAATATGTTCAAGGTTTCAAAACCTTGAAGGCAGCAGTGCAGGCCAGCCACTCGCAAGCCCTTGGGAGGGAAGGAGCTGATAGGAATGCATGCTTCTTCAGCTGCTTCATGCAGGAGCTGCCTGGGATGTCCTTGTCTTCAAGAGGTCGCACACAGTCTGTAATGGGCACTACTTTTTAATTTGTGGATCTGTGACTTGGTCGTGTGCTCACATGTGCACAGGATGCATCTGTGTGTGTGTGTGTGTGTGTGTGTGTGTTGTGTGTGTGTGTGTAGGACAGAGGTGGACATAAGATGACCACTTTACTTTTTAAACATTTACTTGTTTTGTGTATGCGTGTGGAAGCAGGTATGCCCATAACAGCTTCGTGGAGTTGGTTTTCTCCTTCCTTCCATCATGTGAGCCATCTCCCTGGAGACAAGATTTCTCATTGAACATGGAGCTCACTATTTCAGCTAGCCAAACTGACTGGTGAGCCTCTGGGATCCTCCTGTCTCTGCCTCCAGATTTCAGGCTTTTTAAAAAAAATGTGGGTGCTGGAAATGGTCCATTTCCCACTGAGCCATTTTCCCAGCCTTGAAGTCTGGCGTCTTCTTGTTGGCTCCTGACAGTCTCACGCGAGATTCCTCCATCACGTCTTCCATCACCCGGTTCTCTCACATCTTCTAGGGTACTGGCCACAAAGTCCCTGTCTCCTTGGCTAATACTAAGGATAAACTATATGGTGACAAGGTGGCTCTTCCACGGAGCGCTTCTTCCCCTGCCAGATAACTCCGAGGTCACATGAGCTTTGGACACATTCACAGCTCTGTACCTGCTTTAAGTGCTAAGAGATGGAAGTGAGCAGAGCTCTAGCCCTTTGGTGACAGGATCCATTTTCCCTCCCAGCTTCTTTCTCTGGAGACTCTGGCACAGACTCAAGTAACTTGTGTTTAATGGTATTGGGCAAAAAAGCATTGCAGAAGTCAGGACAATCAGAGCTACACATACCCCATTTATTTTCAGATTGTCCGCAAGCTCTAGAAGTAACCCCCAGCTCTTGCATCAAATTTATCTGTGTCTCTTCCTCCAGAGAAGTGAGGCCTATGAATGGCCCATTCAAGGAGCACCTGTGGGCATTCCCAGGCCTCCACATACATTGATGCGAGGTTGATGGTTACCCACTGTGACAAGTGACGCTTGACACTACCATTCAGACCCCCATCCTTTCTGTGATTCAAGGATGGAAGTCTGAGAACTACATTTCCCAGAAACCATTGCCAATGGGCATCAGGTATGGGTTCCTCAACAAAAGACCCTCATTGAGAATTGGGCAGCAGCCGGAAGACATGGTGGTTTTGGCAGACATGTGACTTTACAGTCAACTCTGCTTTCCCCCTGTGATTCATCTGCTCAGTGCTGCAGGTAGCTTTTCTCTGTGCAGTCCCACATTCTGATGTCTGAGACCTAGAGGTCAGTTTTGGGGCTGAGCCCTCTTGTCTTCCTTTTCTTCTTTAGCCCTTTGGCAGTCTTGTGTGTTCTCAGTTCCCCAAATCAACTTTGTTTTGGCTTGAATTCCATAAAATGAGGCTTGTTTTTCCGAATGATATATACAGACCCAACGTCTTCTTAGTTATTTATGCGAATAGAATCCTAGTTATCAGGACAGCTGGTTATCCTGCTAAAAGGTCCAAATGTGACCGTCCTGACTTATGAGGATGCCATAAGCAAAAGGGGAAATCATCCTGCTCCTCTGATATCTAAAATGCTCATTCTTCCTCTGTATCCTTTACAAAAAACCCAATACTGTACTGACTAGAATTCAGACTTAGGAGCTGGGAATCTGGCAGCCATGTTAAAGCCATGAGGGAAAGGTTAAGAAAATAGTAGCGATCTCATCCCTAAAAAACCCTGGGCTCCTGAACTAATGCCAGGAACCAATTCTTCTAGAACCTTCAGTTACAATATCAATGCTTGGTCCCAGCTTGCTTGTAGTCTTTATTGGTTCGACAGAGGTGTCAGCCATCTTACCCCCTTTGTGGATCAGCACTGCCCGGGCCACATCAGTTCAGTGCACAGAGATAGGCAACTAGTCGCAACTCTCTTCTATATGGAGAACTCTTTCAGGGGGATCCTAGGTCTGTCCAAGCTATGTGTGAACAGAGCTCGTGACACGTTCTTCTACCTGCTGAGCCATCTCACCAGCCTGTGGGACTCATTTGTAGAGATTCTATTTTAATACATGGCACCCTGACAATGCTGTAAATGCTTTTTTAAAAAGGAAGCATTGTAAGCCAGGTGGTTGTGGCACACACCTTTAATCCCAGCACTCAGGGGGTTGAGGAAGGTGGAGCTCTGAGTTAGGGGACAGCCTCAGCTACAGAGCTAGTTCCAGGACATCGGAGCTACACAGAAAAACCATGTCTCATCAAACAAAAACAAGCAAACAGAGAGGGGGGATTTTTGGGGTGGTTATTTGGATACAATTATGAGCACAAAGAATTTTCTAGGAGAATTTACAGAGAAGAAAAAGAAGATGAAATCTGGCTTGGCCGAGGCTCACAGAGTGCCCCTGGAGTTTGGTCAGCCAGCCGGATTTGGCTCTTTCTAGTTCCATCCAGAGGCTCCACGAAGAAAGTGTATGGGGTCAAAGCCATTGTCAGAGTGCCCAACTGGTACCCAGGCCCTTCTCCGACACAGGTTTGTTGTGGGTGGTAGGGCTGCTCTAGTGCAGCTCTGCCGTGGTGCACCCTGGGTAACTAGCTTTCCACTCCCTGCACTTTGTAAAGAATCCTTTATTCCCCATTTGGGGTGTCCCTTTTAGTTATCTGCGGGGACCCTGGAAAACATGTGTTATCATCTGGGAAAGAAAAATTTATTGCAATAACAAAGTGTTTGGTTATTTTAAAAAGAAAATGTATTTGTTAAAAACAACAACAACAACATGATAAATACTTATTTTCCCAAGTACTGAATCTGGAAACATGGCTAAGAGACATCTCGTTTGAAGATAGAAGACATCTCATTTGAAGAGTGCCCTACTATGCTTTCTATTGCTATAATAAAACATCACGTGACCAAAAGCAACTTGGGGAGGCTTACAGTCCACTATGAAGGAGAGTCAGGGAAAGAACTTAAGGCAGGGACCTGGAGGACGCGGCTTATTGGCTTGCTCCCCAAGAGTATTCAGCTTGTTCGTTATACACCCCAGGACCACCTGCTCTGGGGTGGTGCCGCTTACAATGGGCTAATACTCCCACGTCGATCATCAATCAAACAAAACTAAACACTACACATAGTTGGTAAATTTGGGCCAATGGAGTGTGTTACCCAATAACAGTCATAGAGATAGAATTTCAGCTCCAGAGATCTGGGTGATTAAAAGAAATCATGAAGTATTGTTCTGTAGAATTGTGGTGTGTTGCTGCGAGCCGGGCAGGCACCAAGAGAATATTGGGCACCATAAACAGCATCTACCTGTGTCAAGTAAAAGCTACCAAGTGGCTACACTGAGTTATAAGCAGAGTCTCTAGAAGAAATTGAGAGAGTCCCATGTAGTCCTGCCCTTTAGAAATAATGAGCTGAGTTGTCACTAGGCTAGGGATGCTTGTGCAGGATGAGGAACTATCAAGAAGCAATCCACCTTATGATTGGAAGCCACAGAGGAGGGATGGCGGATTTGTGTTACTGCTTTATAACTTATAGCACAGTTTACATAGAAATAAAAGACAATGTAGCCTTTCTATTTTTTAAATTTAAAATTTATATTTCTGTGTATATGTTTCTGCATCTCTCTCTGTCTCTGTCTGTCTCTCTGTGTGTATGTGTGTGTGTGTGCACATGCGCATGGGCACCTCTGTCCATAGAGGTTATACAAGGGCATTGGATCCCCTGGAACTGGAGTTTCAAGAGGCTGTGAGCCACCTATTGTGGGTGCAGGGGACCGGACTCAGACCCTCTACAGAAGTGAATGCTTTTTACTGTCAAGCCCATCTCTCCAGCCCCAGCAATAGAGCCTTAAATGGGAAGTTTATACTTCGATTCATATTTTAACGTGTTGCTGCACAAGTAATTGTGTGTGCGAGTGTGCAAGTATGTGCGTGAGTGTTTTTGTGGGTGCAGGTTCATGTGCTACGGGACACATGTGGAGCTCAGACACTGGTGTCAGTCCTCCCCGCGTCACCTGTGACAGGATTTATTGTTTTTCTTCTCTTCTTGGTTTTTCAAGACAGTGCTTCTCTGTGTAGCCTTAGCTGCCCTGAACTTGCTTTGTAGACCAGGCTGGCCTCCAACTCACACCTGTCTCTGCCTCCCGAGTGCTGGGATTACAGGCACACGCCACTGTGCCCGGGTTATTTGTTTATTTGGTTGTTTTTCTACTACATACACCCCACAAGCTTCCTCGAGTTCTCCTGTCTCTGCCTGTCATCTTCCTCACGAGAGCTCTGTAAGTATAGGTACTCAGGATATGGGTTCAACTTTTTTTTTTTTTTTTTTTTTTTTGGTTTTTCGAGACAGGGTTTCTCTGTGTAGCCTTGGTTCTCCTGGACCCGCTTTGTAGACCAGGCTGGCCTCGAACTCATAGCGATTCACCTGCCTCTGCCTCCCGAGTGCTGGGATTATAGGCGTGCACTACCACGCCCGGCTGCGGGTTCAATTTTTATATGGGGCCACAGGGCCACATGCCGAAGTAGCAACGTCCTTGGGGCCGTTTCCTCAGCCCGTGTTCTGTGTGGTGACCAGACAATATACCATGAGAATAGAATCCTCTCTATGACGCATGAGCAATGGTAGAGACCAATTTGAGTAAGGGAGGGTTTAAATAAGAGAAAATAATCCAGCCATTCTGATTTTGTTTCTTGGACAAAACAGCATCCCAACGTCCTCATCGTTGTGCGGGTTTCAATCCTAACCCCGGGGCTTCTCACAAAACTAAGAAAATGGTCGAGGGAACAGAACTGGTGGTTTTTTTCTCTCTAGGCTATCCCTTCCCTGGGGACAGGTGGGAGAAGAGAGCAGCTGACTTCATCTTTTACAGTTGGGACGGAAGGACGAGGTTCCAGCGCTCGTCCTGGTGATGTAGCCTTCAGGAGGGCATCGGGGTCATCGCAACCACAGAGAGGCCCGCAGCATGCGGCCTTACTCCCTTGGCTTCTAGAAAGAAGTGACTGCAAATATTTCTTTTCCCTCGTCAGTCCCGACTACCTTGGCGACAGCTGTGGGAAGCCTGGCCTCTTGCAGCGGTGGTCCAGCGCTAAGGCTGCAGTGCGCATGTGCAGGGCTGGAGGGCGTGTTTCACTCAACAGTGGAGATGGCACCTGGAAGGAGCTCACAAATAAGCAGCCCTTCTTAACAGCAACCTCACTACCCTACAGTGAAAGCCACCGGGGCACTAACTTCGCATGCTTACCGAAGACAGTGGCACCCCTGTCCAGGCATGACTGTCCTGGAGCCTCTGGCCTATGGAAGCGGCTGACGCAGATCTAATGAGGAAGGAGTGGGCCATTAGAAGGTGGTGTGAAGCATCGAACGACAACATTGAGGGTTGTGGAGGATGGCCCAGCTGCGCCCAGCTGTGCTGCCTGCAGGCCTTGGTATGGGCAGTGTCATGGAGAGGTCCTTTACAGGTGCTTTTCCCGGCACAGGCTGACTTACGTCACTGGTTCCCTTCGTGGTGAAGGATGTTAGAGAGGAAAGCTCTCCACAGCCAGGACTAAGCCATGGGAAGGTCCCTAAGGAGTTTTCCTCATTGCACCTTCCATCCCCTGTGAAGCTCTCCCGGGAGGCGGGAGGAACGGCTTAGACATATTCGGGGCTTAGCGCCACGCACAATCACTCACATAGTCGCATATCCGTCACGCTCCAGTTTTGCAAATGTCATTTGAAAGTTTTTTTTTTTTTTTTTTTTTTTTTTTTTTTTTTTTTTAATGTGGCTGCAATGATGACATCCTTGTAGACTGGAGGGAATTCTCTGGGAAGATGTGGCTGGAGGGGTAATGGGAAGAGGCAGACAACTCTTAAGCCTCCGGTAACTCTCCAGAGCCAGGGGATAAATCATCAGCTATTGAGGAACCACAGTGTCAGCCATGGCTGCCCCATGAGGAGGCTCAGAGACAGTTCGAACTGCTGAGCAAAGACTGTGGCTCACAGATGTCTCTCCACCAAGCCCTACCCTGAATGTCCAGCCCCATCAGAAGAAGGTAGAACCAGCGGCTACCAGTGGACCCCTTCTCCAACGATCAATTTGAATCTCTCCTCAGGAAAGAAAAGACAGGGTATGTTCTTGGAGGTCAGGGCCACCTGCTCCTGGTGTGGCGTCTCTTTTTCAGGTGAGACTAAGGTAAAATGCAGATAAGGTAGCAAGCGGTCAGATGGCTCTGACTTTGCCTTGATGAGAAGAAAGAGCTGGTCTACAGCAGAGGAAAGCAGTCATCTTCCCCAGTTGAGTCCTCCCTGGTCTGGAAGGATGGTCTTCCACTATGGGACCATGAAGTCATCCCCTGAGTGTGTGTGTGTGTGTGTGTGTGTGTGTGTGTGTGTGTGTGTGTGTGTGTGTGTGTGTGTGTGTTCTGGGAGCCAAACTCAGGTGCAAGGGCGAGCAGTGTCCAGTGCTCTTTTCCACAGCATTAGCCACCATCTCAGTAATGACCAAGATTTCTGCATCTTTAAAGGTGTGGCCTGAAGAGATCCAAATGTCTGTGAGTAAACAGAAATGACTTCCAAGTGCTGTAGACCTAGGCTGGAGAGACGGCTCAGAAGGTAAGAGCGACTGCTGCTCTTGCGAAGGACTGACGTTTCTGTTCCAGCACCTGTGATGGGCAGCTCTCAGCCATTTGTAGCTGGAGTTCCAGGAGGTTGGACATCTTCTTCTGGCCTTCATGGTCATATGCTCACACATACATGTACATGCACACGCACATACACATCAGTGAGTGTGTTAAATATTTAGTCCAGCAGATCCAGGTGACTGACTGACTGACTCCTTGGTCTGTAACAATGTTTACAGTGTTTTAACAATGTAAGCAAATGCTTGCAATTGCAGTCTTAAGATAATATTCCAGTAAAACAGCCTGAACATTACCATGTCTATTTACACATCTTTCCCACCTCTCCTCTCCTTTTTCCCCCCCACCCTCCCTCCCTCAGTCTTTCTCTGACCAGAGGAGGGCTGACAATGTACAAACCACAGACCAGATTACTGTCACACACATGCCTTTCCTGTCTGTGTGCTCCTGGTGCCTGGCCCAGCCCCTTGCTCGTTGCAGGAACTTGACAAATGTTTGTTGAACGAATAAACAAGTAGTCACTCTACTTGAGAGCTTAAACCTGTCTTTCATCCGACCAAGCGTTCCATCATATTCTCAGTGAAAATAAATAGATGGCAGTTGGATAAGTAGATAGCTCTATCTTGACAAGCAGACGATAGGAAGACGGCCCTGGTAGCTAGTGCAGGCATGCAACTCTCTTCTCCCTACTAGGCTGTGAACAGAACTAATCTGTGCAACTTCCTTGTCACTTGTCATAATGAGAATGGGCTTTCTTAGGTTTGCACTACCCTGCGAGGAGGGATGCTGAGATGAACCTGTGGAAGACAACTCTTTTGATTTTAGAATCCTGGAAGATAGCAGAGCAACAGGATGAAAGGAGCCTGCATGTTGGGTGGCCTGGGCACACAGCTGCTGGCCTGAGCCCCTCGCCCCCTTTGTGAGGAAGCGGTGGATGACAGTTTAATGGAGGTGTATGTTATAGAAACATGCATAGCCCTAAATACTAGACGAGCTACTACACAAATACTGCAGAAGGGGTGCATGCCCCCTTCATGCCACCCTCAACAGGTAGCATGTCCTGTTTACCTTAGAGATTGTTGCCGACTTCGATGCCAGTGTCAGGATATGACATGTGACTGTCTGGAGGGGACATTAGCATACTCTCCCATGCCGAAGTCCAGGGTCATGTGGACAAGGGATCAACCCGTGGTGAGACAGGAGGGAGAGGGGACAGCTCTCAGGGATGCTGAGGAAAGACATCCAGGGTCTTCCATAACCTGCAGCTTTGAGCCCTCTTCCTCAGTCCACTGTGTTACTCAGAGGGGTGGAGCAGAGTCCTCAGCCCTCATATTCACGTCATGGCCTCCAATCTGACCCAAACTTCCCCGTCTTTCTCCTTCACCCATTGCACGTGTATGCAAGTGTATAGATGTGTCACTGTTTGCACATGTGTACACATGTGTTTAAGTGCTGACGATGCACATATGTGTGTACTCAGGTGCTGCACCTGTGTCCTGTCAGGACCTGGTAGACACGGTTGAGGATGAGAAAGTAAACAAGGCTCTCATTTGCATGGCAAGGGCTCTAAGCTCCTTTCTGTGCACCTCTGGACACTGGGCCAATTGTTTGGCTGAGCCTGAGGTTTCAGTGCAGTCACCACTCAGTTCCGTCTACTAGGGTGAGAGGCTCTACCCAGGCAGGCAGCTCCTTCTGGACCTGGGTCTCCAGTCTTTCCACTGCTGAGTGCAAATGCCAGCAGCCTGTAGCATGGTTGGCTGTTCACCTCCAAGGGCCGTTTGATCTTGTGGACGCTGACACAAGCCCCACGATCCCGCTCTGCGTCTTTGAACTGAATAATAGAAGCATGCGGGGGGGGGGGTGTGGGGAGGTGGTGGTGGGGAGACATCGACATATATGGAAAAGCCTTTTTGGCTGCCTGGGTTCAGGGATAAGGAAGGCATGCACTTGGATGTTTAATGAGGGCAAATTCTGGAAGACTTGGGAAATAAAAAAACGGAAAGATGTAAAGTCGGGAGAGATTATCGCTGAATTCTTGTCATTGTCTTTACCGGCTTCTCCAGAGGGACAGACAGTGACTAAGACAGGATGACGACTCGACTTGGCAGGCAGAGGTGCGGTTTCTAGTCGGCCCTGAATGAAAGTCCAGGTTCCAAATTGGATTTATGTTTTCCTGTCACTAGTGTTTTTGGTTTTCTTCCTCTGGTCCCTCCCCAAAACTTGTTAACAAGAGTCAAATGGAGGATGCCCGGATATGGGGAAGTGGGCTGTCTCGCCCCCTTCTCCCCCTTCACTTGGAAAGACATTACTCTTTCCTGCAGTCTCCTGAAGGGTGAAGGTTTTGTTTTGTTTCTTCTACTTTTCTACTTCTGCGGACCCCGGTCTCCTTAATAGGAGTACAGTTGGGTTACCTTCACCTCTCAGAAGCCCATGAGGTGCCACCCACATCTTCACTTCAAATGTGTGTCTGCCCTTTGTTGCTGAAACCTTACTAGGCTCCCCAGAGGACCCCAGAAGGCCAAAAAGTGCCATGTAGACGTGAAAGCTGAACACCAAGTGTTAGCCGAGTGTGTGGTGCACAGTGGGAGTTGGACTCATATTGATGACTTCATTTTTTTTTCCAACTTCTCTTTTGGCAAAAAGTCTGGACCTCCTTCAGGTCTTCAGACCCCTCCTTGGACTCTAAAGCTGAAGGTGTTGTCCTTGGTTAAGATGGCGTGATTCAGCCCTGTGGAGCGAAGCGTATCTCCAGGGGGCATTTCTTTCTAACTAGCAGACATAATAGTTACCACTGTGCAGATTTTATGTCTAAGTCTTTCAACACTTCTATCAATGAGCTGTGATGTTCTTTGAAAGGAGATGCTATCAGCAAGAGCAGCTACATTAACCAAGGCTGGACGCTTCATCGAGAGGCTGAGAGGCCAGGATTGGAATCGGGTGGGCCCTGTACCACAGCCCAGGAAGTATTTTGCCTGTGTTTTGCCTGTGAGAACCAGGTGGCCCTCCTACCTTCACCTGCGCTCTGACTCTGTGTACCTGCCTAGTGGCTGCCTTGGGTCAGGCACGAAGGACGAAGCCTCTGCAGTTGGTCACATGACTCGAGCTGTATCTGCCCCTAGAACTGAAACAGCCTGAGGCTGGGGTCCTCCTTGGAACAAGAAATAAATCCAAACCGGAGGTCTTCAGCCACAGGCTTGCTGAGTGATAAGGGAGGCTGGGGAAACCGGGATTGGGAATTTGGACAAGGATTGAAAATAAGGTAGGGCCTGCTGTCTGGAAGGGGAGGGCTCGCCTGACCAGAAAGTGGACATGGCAAAGAAGATTTACCTCAGAATCTTTAATTCATGCAATCCTGTACAATTTAATAGCAATGTTGTACACTTTACCTGTGCTATAGAGAGGATCTGTCTGTGGGGTTCAGAGGGAGTGCTCAGGCCGGTCTGACCGCAGTGCACAAAGGCACCCCCACACGTGCCTCACCATAAAATGCATAAAACATATTAAAACTCCAGGTCTGTGCGTGATGACGATAAGGGTAAACTGGGTTCGGCAAAGCTGGAAAAAAAAAAAACAAAAAAACCAACTTAAGACTCAAACTGTTTGTTGTCAGAAATCCATTTATTCTAGAACACATCTGTCCTAGTCACTGTTCTGTTGCTGTGACGAGGCACCATGCCCAACCACGATAATTCTTATAAAAGACAGCACTCAATTGGGGCCTGGCTAGTTTCATAGGTTTAGTCCATTGTTGCCACAGTGGGGAGCATGGCAGCGTGCAGGCGGACGTGGGGCTGGAGAAGCAGCTGAGAGTTCTGCATCTGGATCTGCAGGCAGCAAGGAGAGAGAGCTACTGGGCCTGGCTTGGGTTTCTGAGACCTCAAAGTCTACCCTGAGTGACACACTTCCTCCAACATGGCCACACCTTTTAATCCTTCTCAAGTAGTGCCACGCCCTGATAACTAAGCGGTTAAATATATGAGCCTCTGGGGGACATTCTTATTAAAATCACCATATCTTATTGGAAAAGGTACCCTATGGATTGAAACCATCCTTATGCACCATTATTGTCTATTTGCATGGATTTCCAACTGCCCCTACTTTTGTTTTTGTTGCTTGTTTTGGGGCACGGTCTTACTATGTATCCGGGGCTGTCCTTGAACTCATATCTTTCTTCTCAGCCTCCCAAGTGGTGGCATTACAAGAATGCGCCAACACTCCCGGCCCTTTTATTCTTTTTACAATGGTCTCATTCAGCCCAGGCTGACCTCAAACTCTTCAATCTCTATTCCTCAATCCCCAGCTCCCTGGTGCTGGAATTATACACACACATTCCCCCCTCCTCTCCATTTTTGTTTAGCCTCTGTGAGTCCATTATGTGAACACTGGGATGGTGAGATTTCCCCCCACCCCATGGCAAGTTCTAGAACTTAGATTTGCATTTGGCGAAACTGCATCTTTACCTGAGTCTAAGTTAGCATAGCGTTTCTGTTTGCCATCTGTGGAAAGGGCATGTGTTCTCACATTCCCCAGAACATTTGTGCAAAAAGGCATACCAGACAAAGATGGGAACTTGGCACAGTGACTCATGACTCTGGTCAGATGGAGGGAATATGGGCTGACACCCCAGGAGGGGGCAGGAACCAGGACCGTGGACTTGGCAGCTTCCTACCAGGGCAGGAAAGGAAGAACATGAGGTGAAGGCACAGTCAGGAAAGAGCAAAGTAGGGAAGGAAGGAAGCCAGCCAGGCAGATCCAGGCTGAGGCTTCCTCCCTTAAGGGTCTACTTTGATGGCCGGATGTTGTATCCATAGGATGTGGGTAACCAGTGGGTGCTGTCAGCGGCGACGTCCCTGGCCACTGAGCCCCATGCCACTGGCAGCTCTTGACCCACTCTCAGACTCTGGTCTCTCTGAGAGGAGCTCAGATCCAAGGAGGCTGAGTCAGCGGGGCCAGGAAGCACCAAGAAACATGTTGGGGGAAATGCAAATGCCAGCTCTTCTTATTCTGAGAACCTCCCACCACCGGAAGGAAGAGGAGACCACGAAACTCAGCATTTCCAGCTTCCGTTGCCATCCGTTGTGGTGGACAGCTGGCCTTGGTGGGCCTGCAGCTATATTTACCCTCAGATTTCCGGGACGGCGGGCCTATGGCACACCACAGTCAACTCAACTGCATGTGTAGCAATCACAAGCAAGTGAAGCCACAACCTGCAATCTGCTCACAGCCCCACTCAGCACCACCCCAAACACACCAATCCCCAGTAACAGAGCCAAGGCTCCCACGCCAGCTCCAGGAAGTGTCTCCCTAGGGCTTTCTAGGGCCAGGCCGGATTCCCATCTTAGTAGCCACCGCCTATGGAAGGGCTCCAAAGTCCAGGCTCCTGTGTCAGATCTTCCACCAGCCTCTCAGCTGCATGTCCCTGTGGTCTGTGGTCCATTCAGTTCAGAATAGTGTTCTTCAGCCACAAAGATGTGCTTTGTTGATGGCTGTCTTGCCCAACACTGTTTGGTGAGCACCAACTCAACGCTTCTACCTGGACTCCAGGGACTCATCTTTGTGTTTTTCCATCTCCGTCAGCCTTCGGTGTTCTTTCAGAGGGCTCAGCTGCTGTGTGTGGAGAACAATGTAATAACTCCTCGTAGTTTGGAGAGGGAAATACTGTTAACGGAGGGAAAGTTTAATTCACCATAGGACTTTAACTCCTCTGGCCTGGAATATGTGTCAAACCATCCTGTAAAGTGCACAGATCCGCCCAAGGTTGCTGTGAGGAGGGGGTTTAAAAAGTGGAAAAGCAAACAAACAACAAACCAACCAACCAAAAACCTGGGGCTGGAGAGGTAACTCTGCATACTGTTCTTGCAGAAGGTCCAAGTTCGGTTCCGAGCAGCCCCATTAGACAGCTCGGTATCACCTGTAGCTCCAGCTCTGGGGGATCCAACATGTCTGGGCTCCACAGGCACAGGCAAGATTTAAATATAAAAATACATCTCTTAAAAATGCTGAAAACTACTGGTGCTTTCTATCTTGGGCAGTGAAGGGCTCTGCATTTGTCTGGGCTGGGGGAGGGTCCCTGGCTTAAACTGGCAATGATGCCAATGGGAGTGATTGGTATATAAAGACAGTCCTGATTACAAGCTAAAGGCTAGCCCACTAGGCACCTTCTTCCCAGATAAGAGGGCCTCCCTTGCATGGTGACCAATACGCCCTCAACCATCTATCTAGGCCACCATTTTCTTTTCTAGATGAAATGTTTTTCAGCACCCCCCCCCCCATACCACTAAGCCAGAGGGCCTTCTCTCGAACCCCCCTTTAGACTGCCCTCAGAAAATTAACTCGGATCAAGAAGGATTCCCTATGAGTCGGATGCTAAATCTACCTGGCTCAGGGGGCTCAGGAGTTGGCCCACAGCCCTTGGTTCACAGGCCGGGCTTCCGGTGACCGATCATCCGGGATTTGTAGCAACAGGTATTCGCTTCCCTTACTGAGCCGTGACTCACACACAACTGAGGGAGCAGGGCCAGCCACAGGCAGGGGCACCGCAGGGCTTAGGGGGGCCAGGGTGGGGAGTAGCAGTGGGTTGGGGTGAGGCAGGAGGAAGAGACAGAAAAGAAAGCAACAAAAATAACAGATTGGAGGCCCACTGTTTTCATCCTGCAATATTCAAATATTAGACCCTGGCCCAAAATAGTTCCCTTTGTGCTGGCTCCAAGAAACACGAAGCAAGAGGGAGCTGAACACAACGCCTCATTCATGAGAGCCTGGCGGATGCTCGCGGGTTCGCCACTCTATAATCCCTGACAGCCCTCATTAAATCATGGCGCTGCAGGTGCAGAGACTGCTGGGAGCATGGCCCCTGTTCTCAGGCACAGTGCACTGTTCCCCTCTGTAAGACAGGAGAGTTTCCAAAATATAGGAGGAGTTGAGTTCCAGGTACCCACAAACTGGTAAGCTGGGGAGAACTGACTCTCTTTTCACATGATTAAGGCCCAGCCTACTGTTTGCTGAGCACCAACTTCCATGTGTCTCCCTTGGCAGCTGAGCAGGTGGTACAGTCTCTCTGGAGTTGGGGCACAGGAGGTGATGGTGTGGTCCCAGGATGTTTTTTCTGACCAGAAGCGGAGAACTTGCTTAAGGAGATCTCCTCCTTCCCCCACTGAGCATCAAACAAAGGCGACCAACTGCCCTGCTGGCTGCAGTAGTGGGATTTTAGAAGCTTTTTTTTTTTTTGGAGGGGTGGGGGCTTTAAATCCATGAAATCTTTCTGCCAAGGATTTTGTTAGTTTTTTCTTAATGTCTTGGTAGTTTTGTTCTGTCTCAGTTTTTCTCAAATCAACATTTTTTGTTGCTATTTTTTTTTTTTTTTTAGTTTTATTTTAATGCCTGCATGTATATCTGTGTACCAAAGGTGTGCCTGGTTTCAATAGAGGCTAGAAGAGGGTGTTGGGTGCCTTGAAACTAGAATACAGACCCATGTGAGCTGCCATGTAGGTGCTGGGAATCCTGGGTCCCCTGGAGGAGCAGCCAGTGCTCTTAACTGCTGAGGCACATTTCCTGCCCCTCAATTTGGCTTTGTAGATATTGGATTTCGTTATTTAGCCCTGGGTGGCCAGGAACTTACCACATAGGCCAGACTCCTGGGTGCTTGCTGGAGTTCTAGGCTTGCACAACCACCACTTTCAGAAGTATCTCACTAAGGTACAAACGCCACCGAGAACCATAACACACTGTCACTGTTTCCAAGATGAAAAAAGGCATCAAAGGGAAGACATAAAGAAATGATGCAATTCAGGACCTTCCCCTGGGATTCCATTAACAAGCTTTTGGTTGGCAGGGCATGGACAGACATAAAGAACTCCAGGTGGTGGAGAGAGACTGGGAGGGCGGGGGGCACAGTGTGGAGGGGAACTGGAGGCAGCTCTCAGCCACCCCATGCCAGTTTCTTTGTCTGTATAGTGGAGATGAGGTTAAGAAAAGCCACACCTAAGTCTACGGGACAGGTAGGAAAATGCAACGACGCCTGGAAATCCGGTACAAATGCCTCAGAATTATTCGGAAGCTGACACTTCCTTATTACAACATTTGGCTCCAGACAGCATCCATTAGGAGACACTCTGTTAGCCTCTTCCAGGTTGTTTTGGTTACTGACTCAGGCCAGGGGGTGGCATTTCAGGGTCATGGCAGGTGCCCTAAGGCTGTGACTTTGTGAGAGTCATTTGTGGTGAGAAGAAAATGTTGGCGGCCTGGTCTCTTGGTGCAGTTTGTATTTGGACCTATGCAGAAGTCCGGTTTCAGCTTCTTTAAATACATTCACGTCTTCACTCACAGGAAAATACCTATTTAATGGGGAAGGGCTTCACCTGGTCACCAAGGGGCAGCCAGTATTTGAGGAATCAGAAACAAAAACACAGAGGTCCTTCAAAACCACTCAAACCATTGAATTTATCCACTGAGTTAACACACTTTGCAAGCCGACTGAAGGGGAAAATATGTAAAACTGAAGCTATTTCTAATGGGTGTGCTAAACAAAATAAATGGAGAGGGGGAAAAATAAAATTATTTCTCCCAACTAGAGGTTTTACAAGAGCAGAAAAAGAAAACCAAATGCTTTGCTTAAACTCTACAAAACAAACAAAGCACTTCTAAAGTCCATGCAAAATGGCAGGCATGCAGGGGTTAAGTTTGAGTGGACGTGTAAGGCATATTTTTGGAAAAGGCTGGAACAAGCAGCCAGAACAGCACTGGTTAGGGCCGACAGGATTTGATGGTATTAGAAATGAAAGCCTGGAGCCACAAACTTGAAACCAGGACCCTCTATCTGAATCCATCCAGGCCCTCCCCTGCCCTAAGGTCTACAGGGAGCTGCAATCTTTCATAAACAGAAGGTAAGGATTTTAAGAGTCTCAGCATTTCCAGGACCTTCCCTCTCTGTTCTACAAACTGGCGGCCCTCTGTGTGTTAGTCAGCTCTGGCTATCATGACAAAATGCCACAGACTGGGTGGCTTAAGCCGCAGAAATTTATTTTCTCACACTCCCAGAGGCTAGAAGTTCAAGATCAAGGTCTCAGCAGGGCAGGCCCAGTTTCTCCCACAGAGAAAGGCCACCCTCTGGCTGTGTCAGCATGGGTAGTCCTTTTTATGACACTGGTCGGGGCAGACAGGAGCCACCTTAACAGTCTCATTTCTAACCACTTTGGCCAATCTCATCATTTTCACACCCCCATTGCAAAGTGCTGAGAACCAGGATTTCTACAAGGAGGTGATGGGAGCACACCTGGCCCAAGGCCCCATTCTCACTACTCTCCACCCCTTGTTGCTGGGGCCGTCTCTGCTGTTTGCTCTGCTGGTCCCTGTGCCGTGATTTCTGTCTCTGTCTCTATACGCTTTTTTTTTTTTTTTCTTTTTGCCTTCTGGCTTGCTGTAGCACCTGTCTCTGTGTGTCTTCTGTGTTCAGTTTTTCCATCCCTAGCTTTCTGATCTTTCTTTCACATGTATACGAAGTCGGTTCTATGTGCCCGTTACAAGGGGTGGCAACAAAGAAATGTTGTCTCTGGCCCCATTGAAACCTTCATTCTAGAAGGGGAGAGGGGAGATTTAACCACAATGCAATGGCAAACTCTGCAGTCAACACCACATGAGGCCAGAGGACAGTCAGCAATCCCCAGCTTCTGTAAATGAGGTCTTACTGGAATGTTTCTGTACATATTATTTATGGATGCTTTCACACATTTGCATAGTAGTGACAGAGACCACACTCCACAGTATGGCAAAGCCCTCCAAAGCTATTTTCTATCTAGCTCTTTATAGAAAAGTTTTCTGAGTCTTGAATGGAAGTAACATTTTACAGGAGATGAAAGACAGACAGCAGTCAATTTGACTGTTGAATCTGGGAATATATCACTGAGGAAGTATAATTTAAGATGGGTTTTGAGGGATGAATAAGAGCTGGTATGAAGAAAGTGAGAATACAAACAGCCTGACCAAATGTATGAGGCCACAAAAATTTAAGGCAAATTCAGGTCCTATTAGATCCATTGGGCACAGATCCAATGGTGTGTTAGATCCATTTCTGTTAAGTGCACCTGACAGAAGCAGCTTAAGGGGGAAAGGGGTTTATTTCAGCAATTCCAGGCTACATTGTGGGGACATTACCAGGGTAGGAATGTCAAACAGCTAGTCACGTGACATCCACAGTCATCAGAAGAGAGAAATAAATGCAAGCATGCTTGCTCGCTTGCCTCCTTGTGCTTGGCTTTACAGCTCTAGTCTTAAACCATTCAGGAGCTCCTGCCTAGGGAATGGTACCGCCCACACTGGTCTTCCTGTACCACTTAGCCAATTAAGCCAATGCCCCCTCTCAAGATATATCTAAAGGCCGATATAACGCAGATGACCCCTCATTGAGACCTTCTTCCCAGGTGATTCTTGGTTTTATAAAGTTGACAAATAAAGCTAGCCATCCCAAGCCCCACCTGGTACTGCTTGTCAAACACTTGCATAGTCCAGTTGCACAAGCCAGATGTTCCTGTCTTCCATCAAAGTTGGGCACTCTACTGTTTTCTCACCGCCGTGTGGAGAGAAGTGTCTTGGTCAGCTTTCTGTCACTGTGAAAAGTATTTGAGACAGACTAATAAAGGGAAAGGCATCCTTGCGGCTCATGGTTTTAGGGGTTTCAGGCTAGGATGGATGATGACCTTGTTGCTCTGGGCATGCGATGCACAAGATATGTCATATACTATGGTGTCACAAAAGCACCCATGTGACCAGAAAGCAAGAGAGGGGAGGAGGGAGGGCTGGAGTCTCACTAACTCCTTCAAGGTCAGCCCTCTATTTAGTCAGGGAGCCCCCACCAGCAGCCGGTATCACCTAGCTGAGACTAAACCTGTAGCGTATGTATCTTTGGGGGAACATTCCAGATGAAATTATAGCAGTGAGAGTGCCCAGGAGATGTATCTTTGGGGGAACATTCCAGATGAAATTATAGCAGTGAGAGTGCCCAGGAGACCTTTGCAGAGAGAGAAATGAACAGGAGTAATCAACATCTTCAGTTTTTAATCCTTTGAGTAGGTTCCAATATTTATTTTTTAAAAAATGGAGGACACAAGTTATGCCCAACTTTATGCCCAACCTTATGCCCATGATAGTTGCAAATGTCGCTCACACAAAAACTGCAAGCTGACTTAGAATGTCCTAAGAGGTGATTTTGCAGTTTTATCGGTAGCTTGACAACATTGTGTTGCACAGGTTGTACAAGCCTGCATTTTTCAGAGATGGGTGTTCCCTCAGTGTGCATACCTGGCTGAGTGGTGGTGGCTGTTAGCCACAGTGTGTCCTGCAGCCCTTCCATGGGACACTCCAAAGCTGTTGGGTAGAGGACCGCTAATTCAGAACTTGGCTGTTCTGGCAAGAGATTGCATCCAAAGACCTTCTAGGTCTATGTGATCCTGCTGGAAAGAGATCACATCCAAAGATTTTTCTAGGTCTATGTGATCCCTCTGGAAAGAGATCACATCCAAAGACCTTCTAGGTCTGGCTGGAATACAAATAGGCCTTTAGTCCAGGAGACAGAGGCAAACAGATCTGAGTTCAAGGCCAGCCTGGTATAGAGCAAGTATCAGATAAGGAAAAGCTTAGGTCCCGAGTGGTGATACCTGCATGCCCTTAATCCCAATGAAGGTAAAGTTATCTTGTAGAAGGAAGCACCTGTGTTTGAAAGTGACGTCTAATTGAGTGGCAGAAACAGTGATGAGTCAGAGAAGGTTTGACAGAGGAAAATGCACCCAACTCTCAGGAGAAGAAAGCGGAAAGGGAAGTGACTTAAGGGGCAATGCAGAGAGAGAGAGACAGAGACAGAGAGAGATGAGAGAGAGAGAGAGAGAGAGAGAGAGAGAGGGAGAGAGGGAGAGAGATTAAGCAGTTTTTGCCAGGACAGTAATAGAGAGATGGGTTACACAGAAAGAAAACCCAGGTGAAGACAGAACAAGCCAGAAAATGAGAAGAAGCCAGAAGACTAGAGCAGATTGCTGAGTTAGTTTGAGGCCAAGCAGAGCAATTCCAGGCTGAGAAAGAAGCCAGGTTGAATCAGTCAGCTGAGCGAGGAGTTTGAGCCTGAACAGCTGAGTTGAACCAGTCAGAGCTCAGAAAGAACAAGTAAGAGGGAGCTTACTAAGCAGTAAATTTCAGAGGCTGAAAATGTTCTAGGCCTAGGTTAGATTGTACGGAGGCTAGAAACTTCCAGGACTACATGTAGGGTTAGCAGAAGGAGGTAGGAAGCCTCCAAGACAACTGAGCCAGGAGAATAAAGGTTACATTTTTGTTGTTGTTGTTTTACAAGACAGCATGTCTCTGTGTTAGCCTTGGCTGTCCTGGACTCCCTTTATAGACCAGGCTAGCTTTGAACTCACAGAGATCCACCTGCCTCTGCCTCCCTGAGTGCTGGGATAAAAAGACGTGCACCACTGTGCCTGGCTACCTTTACTTTCCTTGTTTTAAAAGTAGTAGTAGTAGTAGTTGTTGTTGTTGTTATTATTATTGTGTGTGTTGAGGGTGTGGGCATTCTACAGCACACATATGGAGGTTAAGAAGACAACTTTGTGGAGTTAGTTTTCTCCTTCTACCTTTATGGGGGTTCCAGGGATTGAACCTGGGAACCCCAGGCTTACATCTTACCTTATAACCAACATGTTATCTTGCTAGCCCAAGAGCTGTTGATGCTAACATGGTGTATTGTGGCACCCGCGCCACCGCAGTGCCGAGTAGAGGGGGACTGCGGATTTAACTCATACACACACACACACACACACACACACACACACACACACACACACACACACACACACACAGCGGGTCCTTTGTGCTAAGAGAGCAGCAGCCGCAGCAGCAGCCGCGGCAGCGGTTTATTCTTCTCCTTCCTTCAGAGTTCCAAAAAGCTTTCTTATAGGCAGCAAAACAGGAATCCTCTCAGGTGAAATCCCTCAAGAGGTGATTGCACACAAGAGGAAAAGTCTCGAGGAAGGGAGGGGCGCGTTCTCAGAGCAGTAAACATGACTAGCTAACCAAGATAAATACAGACATGGAAGCTGCTAGAAACAGGACATGAAACAGCAAGACAGGCAGGCAGCCCAGTCAGGCCTGGTTCCTACAGTATATGTTTTACATTGTGCTCAAACTGGAGGCTCACCGAGGTTCAGGACGGCCTGGATTTAGGCGATGCAGGAGCTGGTCTGGCTCTCCCAGTCTTCTCCTATCGAGTACTGACAAGGTTCTTGGAGATGCCCAAGAGGTCTTACAGTGCTTAGAAGCACAGCCGAGCTGCAGCCCTGGTACATGAAGGATGCAGCTGTGGCAATGACTCTCCTGCAAGAACAGCAGGTGCTGAGTGGGTCCTGACAACCACCGGAGCAGCAGGGCCTCCTGCTCCCCTTGGGTCCTGAAGGAAGGATGGAAGCTGCTGTTCAGAGAGACTTTGAAGATGCAACAGCTCCAGGAAAGGGATTCAGTGCTCTTGGGTCTCACCCTCCCTGCTCAGTGGAGTTCCCCACATACCACTAGGTCCCAAATGACAAGCTGCAATTACAGTGGAGTGCTGAAGTTACGGCTTGTCTGAAACACTCTTCCACAGAGTGCATTCGGTGCAGAGGCACCCCCAGGCACTTAGAAACCTTTCCCCCTACTAAGCAGCATCCATAAGGTTTGCATCCAAGAATGTGTTGTCTGTTTGAGGCCGGCCTTTATTCTTGCAGACGGGTGCCAGTGGCATGCATCTCAAATGAGCAGTTGTCTGTGGCCCCAGCGTCTGTGGCTGAGGCACATCTAATCGGGTTAAGCAGCCGTTCATCCCAGCTGTCAGCTCCCGGGAAATCACAGCCTCATCTGGAACCACACACAATTCAAAGGGAAGGTTGGCCCTCAGAGGTCTGAGTTTCCAACACTCCCTCCCCGCCCCCGCCCCCGCCTGACCTTGCTGTGGTGGTCCCTGTTTTTCTCTTTTCTGATGTGACTCTATCCAATGGTGGCAGAGCTATTTTAGGGATTAAAACAGCTAATTGCAGATTAATGTCGCGGCTAGCCATTCTGTCACAGGTTTGGAGACCATGCTGTTAGGCTTTGCCTGTGGGGATGTTTTTGGTCGGGTGCCCTGTGAAGTTGCTCATCCACACCCCAGCTCCACAAAGCTGTTAACCAGGGGCTCTTCTGTGTGGGCCACTGGGTTCTGGGCAAAAGAGGAATTTGGTGGAATTTAGTGTGAAGTAGAGTGTGATGTTTTCTTGGCCTCGAATGCCAGAAGGGCCTTTCAAAACCATCTACTCTACTTGCTTTCCAGGAGAGATGAAGAAAAGGAAATCACGGCTCAGAGTGAGTGACAGAGCTGAACTGAGGCAGTAGGGGATGAAGCCACTGTGTCTCGTTTGCCTTTCTGGGCTTCTCTCTCATGAGATGTCCATATACATCAACTGTTTGCTCGGAAAGCCTAAGGGGATGGCTGGGAGATAGCCAAGTCCATAAAAGGTTTGCCGCAAGGACCCGAGTTCTAGTCTCTGAATCAATACTTTTCAAAAAGCAGCCATGGTAGTGTGTGCTTATAATTCCAATGCTGGGAAGGTGGAGGCAGGAGGATCCCCATGACTGAACGGCCAGGTAGGCTAGTCTTCCTCTCAAGCTCCAGGCCAATGACAGACCATAGGATCTGAAAATCAAGGCAGATGGCAACTAGGAAGGAACACAATTGAGGTGGTAGTTCTCTGACCTCCACACATCTCTCTCTCTCTCTCTCTCTCTCTCTCTCTCTCTCACACACACACACACACACACACACACACACACACACACACGTTTTACACATACATGCAAAGCATTAGAGGCAGGCCTGATGATAAACTATGGACCTTCGGGACCTATGTAACTGGGCTTTGACTTCTAGTCGCTCCATTCATACAGTGAGGATTATAACTTCTACCTATCAGGCAGGGTGAAGAATTGAATGTTGTCCTGTTTTTTTTTGTTTGTTTGTTTGTTTGTTTGTTTGTTTTGTTTTTTGGTATTTTAGGACAATGTCTTTTGGTGTAGCCTTGGCTATCCTGGACTCGCTTTGTAGACCAGGTTGGCCTCGAACTCACAGCGATCTGCCTGCACCACCATGCCCAGCTTATGTCCTGGTTAATTTTTATTATCAGTATGACACGACCTACCTCGACTGAGGAGCTGCCTGCATCTAATTTGCTTGTGGCCATACCTTGACTGTCGTGGGATGGCTCAGCCCACTGTGGGCAGCACCATCCCCAGGCAGGTGGGCCTAAGTAGTATATGAAAGCTAGCTGGGAGCAATCCAGAAAGTGAGGTAGTTAGCAGCAATTCTTCATGGTTTCTGCTCTTGAGCTCTTGCCTTGACTTCCCTCAATGATGGATTGTCACTAGGAAATACAAGATGAAATAACCTCATTCCTTACCAAGTTGCTTTTTGGTTGTGGTATTTATCACAGCACCAGAAAGCAGATCTGAACACAGACTTCACCATTATACATAGAAAGGACTTGGATGCTGTGAGCTTGCTTGTAAAATCATTGTGAAGGGTGGAAGGCAGGCTCTCAGCTGGGCCACAAGAAACTCCTCTCAGAACTGTACAGGAAGGCCATGCCCACTCAGAAAGCCACTATGTTCATGGGCCAACTCAGTCACCTAACCAAGAAGCTAGGTCAGGACGTTGTCGCTGCTGACACCAAGATTGCTTTTAAAACCCAGAAGGCTGGTGCTGGGACAGACAGCCCAGTGCATCAACTGTCTCTTCGTGTCCATGGAAACAGAATTCTCTGATGTCAGAAAATCTCTAACCAGCAGCAAACGGCCAGAGGTGTCTGCAAGTCTTACTTCTGCAACCGACTGGAAGATCTTAGCTGTCACTCAGAAGTCTGGCTGACAGGACATCTGGTTAGTCTATTTAGCCCTCAGATGCTGTAGCTTGGGGACGGGAGTGGAGGGGCTGTGCAACTGGAGGAGCCAACCTGGAACAGGAGTGAGGTTGAGGTGAGGCCAAACCCTGAAAATCTCATCCTGAGACCAGCAGGAGTAGGCCTCTTCCCTTCCTGCCTTGGGCCTGCAAGTCCTAGTGCACACAGCCTTGTAGCCCCCACCTCTGCCACCCTTGAGATGGTCATGTAGCCTGGTGGCCAGGTTACTGGTTGAACTTCCTCTCCCTATAAGGTCATGTCCAGCAAGCACCTGGAATTCCTCTTCATGCAAATAAGGCATTCCCAGCACCTTGGCTCCAGCCAATGATGATGTACGCTCACCCTGAAAGCCTCTACCCACTCCCCAAAGGGTTAGACAGCTTTTGCTCCCCACAATTTAATGAGCTACTCAGTGAAGCCCGCCTCCCGAATCTGCTCTGGTTGCGCTCACAGCTGCCTGAGGTCTCACTACCTCGGGCCATTCCTGCCTTTCAGGGCAAGGTTGTAATTCAGGGTGATCTGTTACCGGTGTGGGAGTGGAGTGGGCATGACAGGGGAAGCTGAAGAAGGAATTTGGAAACAGAGTTAAGGAAATTACTCAAAGTGAAACACAGAGAAACAAGGGACCCAGCAGCAGCACTCATAGGAAAGGGAAGCAGGCTATCTGGATGAGACATGATATTCTGTGGCCATATGGTAGGGAGGAGGTCCCCTCCTGTCAGAGGTCTAAGGGAGGGGATCAGGACAAAGGGGGGCGGGGGCGACAGGAAGATAGAAGTGAGGGGATAACAATCAGGATATAGTCTGAATAAATTATACACACACACACACACATATACGAAAACAAAAACTGATCAAGAATCATAGAAGATGGGGCTAGACATGTATCACAGTGGTAAGTAATTGGGGTCTGAGGAAATTCTTTCAACTGTTAATTCCACTAGTTGAGAATATGACCACTACCATAGCTCTCCTGGTCTCAGGCGCTGCGGGAGCCGCGGGTTGCTGTGCAGACATGGCCAAGTCCAAGAACGATACCACACACAACCAGTCCCGCAAATTGCACAAAATGGCATCAAGAAACCCTGTCACAAAAATACAAATCTCTTAAGGGGGTTGACCCCAAGTTCCTGAGGAACACGGGCTTTGCCAGGAAGCACAACAAGAAAGGCCCCAAAAAGACGCAGGCAAACAACGCAAAGGCAGTGAGTGCCCGTGCAGAGGCCATGAAGGCCCTTGGGAAGCCTAAGGCCGCTAAGCCCCAGATACCAAAGGGCCCCAGCCTCACACTCAGCCGGCTTGCTTTCATCATTCACCTCAAGCTTGGGAAGAGGATTCGAAGCTACATGACCAAGGGTCGTAGGCTCTGCCAACGACAGCCCAAGGTGCAAACCAAGGCAGAGGCCACAGCTCCAGCTAAGGCCCAGACTTCGGCCCCAGCTCAGGCTCCCAAAGGTGTCCAGGCCCCTGTGAAGGCCCCAGAGAAAAGGCTTCCACCAATGTGAAGACAGATGGTCTGGTGTGACACACCTACTACATACTATTTACAGATGACCAGTGTCCTATGCTGTTTTTACGAATAAACCCGAAGCGAGATGTTAAAAAACAGACAAACAAACACACCACTATCACCATCTTAAGCCAAATTTGAAGCAAGCTTTGATTTACATACTTGCCAACAGGATGGTCTCTGGCGAAGTCCGGCCCTGGGTTCCCAGGAAAATGGCCACGAGGCATATTTTGCAGACACTTAAAAAAACTAACACAATTCACAGCATTTCCCATCAGGTCCAATCAGGAGCAAGCATATATCCTGACGTACCTCCTGCCTACATCCAATCAGGAGCAAGCATATATCCTGACGTACCTCCTGCCTACATCCAATCAGGGGCAAGCATATATCCTGACGTATTTCCTGCCCATACGTGATCAAGCACGTCCGTTGCAGATGGGTCAGACAGACACAGGACACGGAGGAACTCTTTAACTGTCTTAACTGCAAACAGAACCCTTGACTTGCAAGGTCTGTTTTTCCTGTTCTGGTCTCACAGTATGTGGCAGACCTCAGTGTTCTCAGCTGAGAGAACTGAAAACAGAAATCATGGAAGGTAGAAGCCATCCAAGTAACAGGGGCCACAGAGAAAGACAGCTTAGAGAGTGAAGCAAAGTATCGGGTGATAACTGTTAAAATACTTGTAAAATTTATTCAAGGCACATATATTCAAAGTTCCAAGCAGGCCAGAATAAGTCAACCCCACAACACCGGAGGCAAACAATTCACACCAACAGTGTAATAAAGAGGAGGTCGGATGACCCCCTCAAGGAATGAAAAACTGATGGCAGACTTCCTCCTGCCAGCAACAGGAAAGGCCAGAAAAACATGCAATAATATCCCAGCTGAGTCAAGGGGGAAACTGTTCATCTAAACTTCTTTGCTTAGGTAAAGTACAATTCGAGAGAGTTGGGTCTTCTAGCAGTACAAAGGCTCAAGAGAACTCACAGACGCTCACCCAAAGATCTGAAATAGTTTGAATGGATAAGAAAGCAGGAAATGCAAGACAGAATGTTGAGTAAAGAAAATATTGGCTAATTAGAAATTATTGAGCAAAATACTGCTTTGGAGGAAAGCAATTAAGAAATACATTTATTTTTCTTCATATATGCGATCTATATACTAGAAAATAGTAACATAAGAGATAAAGGTGTTTATCCGTCACCATCTTTTTCAAGGCTTTTTGTTTTGTTGTCTTGTTAGTTTTAGACTTTTCTAGGCCTGGTATGATACGTTGCTGGCCTGTTAAGGACAGCTTTTAAAAAATTAATGGTGATGTTTCTCCCCTCTTTTTCCTCCTTCCAAACTCTTCCAAAAAAGCCCTTTCCACTCTCCTTTAAATTCATAACCCCTTTTTTTTATATCATTTTTTAAATGATAGAAGTGAAAATTTTACCCAAAAAAACAAGGAATCCACACCGTTATCTCTGAGGGAGGGGAAGAAATGGGCGGGGAAGGACACCAGCTTGCAGTGTCATTCAGAGTGAAAGACAAGCACGGCGTCATTAAAACAGAAACCAAACCGGGGCTGGAGAGATGGCTATCACCTGCTCTTGCAGGTCTGGAATTCAGTTCTCAGCAGCCATATTGTAGCTCACAATCACCTGTAACTCTATTTCAGGGGATCCAAACCCTCTTCTGGCCAACAAGGGCACCTGCACGACTGTAGTGTGCACATACTCACAGAAGCACATGTAACCTGAGGGGAGATGGTCATTTTGTCGTCGCAGAAGACTTGGTAACTCAACCTTTGCTTGGTGTACAGTGTTACAGGCACTGATCTAAGTCCCAGGGCACCTGCTAAAGTCTCCAGGTTCTTGAGCCCTGGAGCAAAGAAACAGTGACAGAGATGTTTATTAAGAAGCATGTCTTTATGTCACTTGAAAGTCTTCACTTACCAGGAGATTGGGATAGTTGTGAGGACATCCTATTGGGACTTTACATGAGAGAAGCATCAGAGAATGGGGAAATAGAAGGATCCAGAGGGTCCTAGAAACCTACAAGAAGAACACCAGGACGCTGGATCTGGGCCCAGGGATTCTGCTCAAACTACTGTACCAGCCAAGGACAATACTTGCAGTAAACATCAAACCCCTTCTCAGATCTAGCCAATGGACAGGACATTCTCCACAGTTATGTGGAGAGCGGGGACTGACTCGACATGAACTCTGGTCTCCCATATTTGACCACCTCTCCATGGTAGGGAGGCCTGGTGGCACTCAGAGAAAGAATAAGCAGGCTACCAAGATGAGACCTGATAGCCTGTGACCATATGGGGGGGGGGGAGGTCGCCCTCGGTCTTAGACCTAGGGGAGGGGAATAAGGTGAGAGCAGGAGGGAGGGAGGAATGGGAGGATACAAGTGATGGGATAACAATTGAAATGTAATCTGAATAAGTTAATTTTAAAAATGCCTTTAATCCCACCACTTGGGAGGCAGAAGCAGGAGGATTGCTGTGAGTTCAAGGCCAGCCTGGTCTACAGAGTGAGTCTAGGACAGCCAAGGCAAAACCAAAAACAAAACAAACAAAACAAAACAAAAAACAAACAAACAAACAAAAAACAACCCCCCCCCCCAAAAAAAAAGAAAGATAAAGGCTTCGAGGCTCAAGAGTGCTGGCTGCTTTTCTAGAGGACTCTGGTTTGATTCCCAGTTCAATAGCGCCTCAAAACTGTAACTCTAGTTCCAGGGCCTTGGAGCTGAGGGCTCCCTAGGCTGTGGGCAAGCCCTTCAACTGTGGCTATATTTGTTAGAGATGATCTATTGGCTTCTGGAAGGCTCCAGAAATCTCTACCATGTTTGTGCTCCTCAGATCTTTTCCAATCACGCTGCAGAACTGCCAACATTTTCCACATTAAGGACAAATCAATAGAGATATTTTTTCCCCCTCAGAAAGGGTGAGTTAGTGGACAGGAGTGAGAGCCAATCAGATTTGTGCAAAAATAAAGGAAATTAATTTTTAAACAGCCCAACCAAACACCCTGTAATTTCTAGTGATTTCCTTTCAGGGAACCTGTGACCGCTGTCACTATAAACAAAGTAGAGAATAAATAAATAAAAAGAGAAAGAAAGTTGTGTTTTCCTCCGTGCCTTCCTGATGGATGGTTTACAGAGGCCCCGGATACAAGACAGCCTCTAACCATTCCCAGATGGTTCCTTCTGGGTCCCAGCACTGGGGTTTCCTCCACTTGCCTCTGCCCGGCTTGCCAGACCTGTGGAAGGTGGCAGGGCCTGGGCCCTCATCCCCGGGTTTTGGCCACAGCCAGATGCGCCAGACGGTCAGGCTCAATGACGAGGGAGAACCCCATGAGCCAGCACCCTCTCACTTTCACAGCATGGCTGGGTTCCTGGTGCCTGGCTCTGCCTCTCCCTGGGACCACCAAGGTGCAAGTGCCTCCTTCCCATAATCACCTTTGTCAGCAGTGCCCGTGGCCATGCCCCTGAAGTCTGTTGAGTTTTAATTTCAAGTGGACGAGGCCCTGGCTGGGTATATGCACTCCAACGCCCTTTGGTTTTCCTGTGCTACCCCTATGGATATCTGGACCCATCCAGGTCATATGCTGCCCCAGAACCTTCCTGACCCAAGGCAGGGAATCCACTCTGAAGTCACTAGTCTTTGGGAGGATCGGTTGGGTGTCCCTGCAGGGCCTGTGCTACCCTGCCAGCTGGTGGAGCATGGGGCTCCAGCTGACCACCTGGGAACAGCTGGTGGAGCACAGGGCTCCAGCTGACCACCTGGGAAGTGTCCTCTGTCTCCTTTCTCTAAAGCCTAGAATGAAGCCTACAAAGTCTGGTTCCACTGTGGGGACTTGGCAGAAGGAGGGAAGTACATGTTACCAGATTTCAAAAATCCTCCTCCCCTTCCCTCCTCTTCATCTCCTCCCTCCTTGTCTCCTCTCCTCTTGCCCCTTCTTCTCCCTCTCCCCTTTGCCTCCTCCCTCCTTCTCCTTTTCCCCTCCTCCTCTCCTCCCCTCCTCCCCATCCTTCCCCCCCCCCCCCCGACCCACCTCTTCCTCCTCTACACAGAATCTTGTGTATCCCAGACTAGTCTCAAACTCACTCTTCAGCCGAGGATGAACCTATGACCGAGATCCCAAGCACTCTGGGCTTACAGATGTGAATGGCCACACTAATTTATACAGTGCTGTGGACCAAACCCAGAGCTTCATGAATGTTAGGCAAGCACTTTCGCAACTGAGCCACACATTTCCGGACCCCCAGATTCCAATTTCCATCCCCATCATCTTAGCTGGATAGCCTGCGTGTATACAAGCAGACAGGAGCCTTTCTTTTTTAAGGACCTTTGGAATAATTTTGTTCTTGTTGAACTTCTTTTACAAAACAAATATCGTGATGGGATGAACTAAACGAATCTGAAACAGATGGGTAAGATTTCTCTGAAATACACAGAATTTCAAGCCAGAGGGGAAGGGTGTGGGCAGAAGGCATTTGGGGTTTTCATAAAAGAGGGGCTGGACCATTTGACTGATGGAAGCAGCTCATCTGGGAGCCTCAGGCCAGCGTGAGTTGCTGGGCGGCCTCCTGGGACACACTTATCAGGAGCATGCGGTTGCTATCAGGTTTCTAAAGTGAAGCTTCTGAAAGAAACCAAGCCAGTCTAATTGACAGTATACCTTCTCCTAACCGTTCCCCTGGAGCACATGGCCCCGTGGAAGATGGAAATTATTTTGGAGATAACCAGTGGCTGGCTTTGGCATCCACTCTGTCACAGTTTGATGTGTGTACAGGGCCCTGATTGGTGGGCTGGGCTGGGAGCACGCTGAGCCCGCAAGGCAGACACATCAGTGGTTTTAGCAAGAATGTGAAAATACAGAACTTTGTGACAAAGTTGCCTCGGGGCAGGCAGATCTCCCAAATCCGTTACAGATTTCTCTGAAATATGCAGGACTTCCATGCAGATGAGAGGGGTGTGTGTTCCAAACGCATATGGGATTTTGCTGTGTTCAAACTATGGAAACTGAGGAACTGGAGCTGATGATAGGCCCAGCAGTGGCCTCTGGGCTAGCCTTTGCTCTTCCTCGGCACCTGTGGCCACTGTACCACTCATATGTCAGCAGCTGCTTTCAGGGAGGTCACCAGAGGAGTTTCTGCCTTCTTGCACTTGTGTGAGTCTCAGATTCATCCAAGACTTCACTCACTCCACAGACATTAAAAGTAAAAGTGTCTGAGGGCTCACCTGTAGACTTGTCTAACCTGTGAGCCATGAACCATATGCTTTGCAGGGTAGCCACAGACTCAAATGTGGCCTTATACACTTGTAAATGACGAATTGTGTCTCCATGTCAAAAGGTTGGCCACCCTGACTCAGTATGTCTTAAGTCTAACACTGCACTGTGCCTTTTTAGATGCTTCATCACAGACCCAACTATGGTCTTCTGAAGGGAAAAAAAAAAAAGCACCTAAAACATTAGTTAATTTACAAGTTCATATTAAACGTGCCTCAGCCAAGTGCAGCATGTTTCCTTGGGCTGGAAGGTCCTATTTATCCACCAGAAGTCCTGTGGACCTAGGGCTGGTGCACAGACGGGCAGCCCCAGCATCTTCATTCTGGAAACCTTTGCCATGCACCAGGTGGTCTCCAGCATCTCGCTGCCTAGCTAGCCTTTCTATCACTCATCCCCCCAACACAGCCCGTCTGGGCTTCAGGATGTAACTCAGATGCCGTTTCCCTGTTTTAAGAGTGTTTAGTGGCTTCCCGATGTTGCTGGAATCAAATCCAAACTTTTCACTGTGACCTTCAAGGCAGTTCGCCATCTGACCCCAGCCTCAAGCCCATGTTTCCTTCAACTCCTCCTCAGTTTCCTCTTTGTACCTCATGTGACTTCCTCAGGTCCCAGCCCTCTGTCCACCTCCCAGACACCCAAGCCCATCTCAAGCCTGTCACATATGTACATCACCAAAATCTCCACGGGGGGCGGGGCAGCGGAAGGAGATTAGATCCCTGGGTAATATTGGACTTTCCGAGTAGCTGTCCAGGGCTGTTATGTGAGGAGGGAACAAACGCGTAGCTCTTTCAGACATCTGTTATAACATTTAGGCTCCCCTGCGCAGTATTCGAATGAGTTCTGAGAAACCCAAGCCCTGTAGCTCTTGATGGCTCTGAGCCCTAACAAGCATGCATACGTTCCTGGATACTCCACGCCCCTTCTTCTGCCTTGCACCAAGGAATCCCATTTCCTTCTCGGAGGTACAGGAGGCACAGTTGTTATTGCCCACAGCTGGTGTGCAGACAGCAGTGGAGACCTCACTGATAGTTTCTATCAGAGGCTCTCACTGCCAAAGATTTTAGGCACCTCTGCCAAACTGCCCCTTGGGATGGGAGGGCCCATAGCTGCTGGAAGTAGCTGGGAAGACCGGAATGGTATCCCTCAAGGTAAAGGCAAGGATAAGGAAACCATAATCCTTTTGATGCCTCCTTCACAAAAGGATGGATGGGGGTGCTGGGATGCAGGCAGAGGAAGCAGATGAGGCAGAGGTGTGTCGCACAGCTTGGGGTCTCCTACGTTCTTCACGGAGGGGCCATGGCCTTGCACATGGAGCTAAGAGGCCTCCTAAAGATGCCAATCTATCTAAACACGTGCCATAAAGTCGTAAGGTACAAGTTGCCCCCACCAGCGACTTGACAATAACACCATTTCGTATTTCTCACTCATGGAAAACTTGCACTCATGCGTTCGCTACAGATCCTCTTGCCCCAAGATAATCTACGTGTTCAGTTTCACAAGCTGCCATTGTCCCAAGTGGAGGCACTACATGGATGTCCAAGTCCCAGCTCCTTTGGCCTTTGTCACAAGGACAAGCCCCATTTTCCCTCCCTCATCTGTTTCCTCAGCTATAAGCTGAAGGGATAGAAACTTCTCCAGAGGACCAAAGGTCACATGACTCGCTGGAGCATCACGACTGATTCTTATAAACAGTGGATGCTCTCAGGTTGACTCCTATACCTCAGACACAGACTAGAGTCTTCTATTTATCAGATACAAGAACCCAAAGAGGGGGCTGGAGAGATGGCTCAGAGGATAAGAGCACTGGCTGCTCTTCCAAAGGTCCTGAGTTCAATTCCCAGCAACCACATAGTGGATCACAACCATCTATGGTGAGATCTGGTGCCCTCTTCTGGCCTGCAGGCCTACATGTTGGTAGAACACTGTATACATAAGAAATAAATCTTTAAAGAAATAGAATCCAAACAGCCATCTAACACAGGGAACAACGGCCTTTGTGTTTTATTCTTCTTCCAGGCCCGAACTTTTATTTCCATTAAATTTCTTTTCAATATTTTGTTTGCTGAGCTTTTGGAAAAACCCTTTCTTTCATTTGGTGAATGGCAACCTTCAAAAAAAAAAAAAAAATAGCCTTTGGGTTTGTTTTGGCTCTTAGCTGTAGGGAGCAGTTTGGGCTGAGTTGGAGCTCACAGTGTGTTCTGTTCAAAGCCTGCTCCTGATGGCTGATCTTCTACGCTGCTCATCAGGAGTGTGGCAGGACCAGCAACAGTGGCCTGCAGGAGGCACTGAGAGTGGCTTACCTTGGGCTCTGTGCCAAAAAGTTACTTGAAAATGGTGGGCTGCAAGCTTTCTCAAAACACTGCAGGGTTAGAGTTACAGCTCACACTGCAGGATGCTGGCAAAGATTTTTTTTGTCGTTAGGACGTGGTTTAAAGACACTTTGGCTGTTGTGTTTTCAAAGTAAGCAATGTAATGGCGTTATCAGAAAGGCCGCAGGCACACAAAAGCCTGCAGCAGAACCCAGTCTCACCCTGCAAGTTCAGCAGATGTTTGTTCTAAGTTTATGTCCTTTGAGGATTTTTCACTCCCAGCCTCATGCTGTTTCAGAACCACGGAGCATGCAGAAACTGCTGGCCACACCCGCTGCAGTATTACTCCATGTAATATTACCTCAGAAAACGTAGCATTCTGCTTACTTACAAATATCATTTCAGCACGTGTTGGAGTTACCCAGTGCATACTTCAGAAAACACTGGACTCACTCACTACAGTATTCTGTCAAGTAATATTACTTTTAAAAACGTTGGGTTTATTGACTGGGCTATCACTTTAGATTTGTTGTCTCAGCTATGAGACTATATACATTTTCAAGTCAGCTAATGACACGTAAGACACTGAACATACCTCGCAGACCCTTGACTTCTGATGTCACACTCCAAAACCCGGCACTCCTTTGGCCTTGAACAGGAGGGCACATCGTTTAGTGATAACCCTTAAGTGCCTGGCAAATCAACGGAAACCTGTCGCTTAGGCATCCTTTTTGGTATCTCAAATACTCAATGGAGATTTAAGTTCCTAACCTCCCTCCCCCCAACACCGAGTAAATAATAGTTCTGCGATTTTCTTTACCATGCTAATTAGGCTCTCTTGACAGCCCATTTAGCATTAGGGAAAGCCCACTAAGTTTAAGAACCCACATCTTACTGCTCTCATTTTCATGTGCCTGCTGATGTCCCTGTTTCTTGGATTTGTCCCTGTACATGGAACCCATGGCCCAGAGAGACATGGCTCCCTTTTTGTATCTTCAGGCTGCTAAAGACTCCCACCAGTGTGCTCTACCTCATCTTGTTAAGGGAGTGTCTCTTCCTGTCTCTCCTCCGTCTTCCCACTTTTTAAGTCAACAGGAATGATGACGTCATATGCACACTTCATAGGTGGCAAGCCTGAGCAGGAGAAAAGGTTCAAACGCTACGTCTGACTCTGGTGTGTCTTTTTGATTGGCTCACGTTGGTGTCACGTAACTGCCTTGGTATCCCTCTTCCGGCAACTTGTTTCTTCTCCACACATGTCGATGCCACATCTGTGATGCCCCCTACACGTGCATCTGGACACATTCACACAAGTTCAAACTCCAAATAAGGGAACCGCTGCTTCTCCTAAGATAGACGGTGTCGCTGGATACATGAGAATCACATCGCCTAAGCATCAACCACCCACTTATGGGGTAAGCTTAAACCAGCCACACTAAAGACACAAGGACAAAGCATGTTATCTGCAAGGTCTTCTGCAGACTGATTTCCCAAAACCTTACCTTGTCACATCATCTGCTTACTGCTGTTATCAGGGAGCCTGCAGTCCTTATTTGGAAAACAGCCTGAGGTCTATGGCAGCTCCGTCTAAGTCGGTCAGGCTGATAGCTAGACCAAACTCATGTTTCTATTAACTAGGCGCAGACAGCGGTTCACAGAGCACAAGAAAGCTTCCACGGCCTTTGAGGGGGTTTCCTTGTCTTCGGTTTTTGTTTTGTTGGGTCTGGCTTGAGGGATGGGGCACCACCGACCCTGAGACACAGAGGTACCTTCCACACACTTGTCCCAGTGTCCCACACTAATAAGGCTCTTAGCACGCCTCCCATGCCAGCTCAGGAAGCCTCTGGTCCCAGGACACACTTGTTACTTGTGCCACGTTGTACAGGGGTAAGACTAGACTGTTTTCAAAGGCAACTGATAAGAATTCTTGCCATCCTTACGGGCACCGAGATGTCTGCTTCCCCTCTCTATACAGGCTGACCTTGAAGAAAGTGACATGTGGGACATCTGAGTCCAGACTTTCAGTGGACTGGAAGCTTCAACAATTGCGAAGCCATGAGCTGTCCCACGTGAGTCAGACCACCCTGCTGGAGCCAGACACCCCCAAAAGCTCTTGTTTATTTCAGCTACAGTATCCCAAAGACAAAGGGTTTGAATGAGACTTTAAAGATGCTCCACTTTGGTCCAACCTTCAGACGATGGAATTGCGGATGAAAAAGCGACTCTTGCCTTATTCAACAATATTGTTACTCAGCCATACACAATTGATAAGCCACCACCAGCAGGTGAATTTCTCTCATAGTTTGCACCACTGGCTTGAAACTTCCTGGATGATGGGGACAAATGTGCACAAGGAACTCAGTAGTCTTTGGGAGAAATTAGAATGGGAACTCCTCTTTGTTTGTAGGGCTGCCAAGGAAACGTTAGGGTAAGTCCAAAGCCCAGGTTACAGTCAACAGACATGAGAGTGCAGCAAGTCTCCAGAAGTCAAGGCAACAGAGTGCCGCCATCACACTCATGGGCAGTGATGGCCACCAAGCTTCCGGTATAAAGGCGGGACTTCCTAGTTTCCTGCTGATCCAGGAGAGCAGTCAAAGTTCCTGACCCAAGAAAGCAGAAGGGAATGGTGGGCTGCCAGGAAAACCCAATAGGCCGCAGCCCCAGGAAGTCTGCTCTGAAGCAGTAGGGACACTTCACGACAGCCAAACTGGGTCTGTTGACATCTTCATTTCAATTTGTCTCTTAAGAAGTTGATATTTCATCATGAGAATGTTAAAAACAACAACAGACAATTGCCAAACAAACAAACAAAAAAACCCCAAAAAACTGGACAGTACCAGACACCATAAGAAATATCGCCCTCTCCACAGGCAGTGTTGCTGTCTCTCTTCAAGTGCACACAATGTGTAGCAGAGCTGAAAGAAATAATTTTTAGCATATGAGGAACACCGTTGTAGTGTCTCCCACAATCTGGTGTTTGAAAACAACCCTTGCCCTCGCCGAAGAATATATGAATGGTTAAACTATTGATTTTCCTAAAACACAGAGCCTCTAAAGGAAAATTGATTTCATTTTCTTTTTCTCTCAAAACTCAGCAAGTCAGAGCACAAGTCCTCCTTGCTGAACTTGAACTCCAAATGTGTGCTTAAGGGAAGCAGGGCTGACAGTCCGGAGACCTGAGGTCCCATTAGCAGTCACCCACACCCATTACCTTGTCTCTCTGGATTTCCTTCCATGACATCGCTCCAACACTCTTTGTAGAGGGAACTGACAGATAGACTCTGAAATTTGCATGCAGGTTCTTGATAGTCAAAATACTTCAAGATGTGCCTGGGCGGCCGGAGTAGTAGACTGATGGGGTCCTGCCGAGCCCGAGGAGTTCAGTCTCATTTTTGTCCCCCCCCAAATCTTTGTCATCTCTCCTTCCTACCGTCCCCTCCCCCCATGAACTCACAGCTTTGTTGTCTAGTCTCACGTCCTCCACTCTTCTTACTGGGTCTGGAAAGCTATGTTCCTATCTACTCCCCAACACCCCGCTGGGGGAGGGCAGACAGAGAGCCCTCTGTCTTCCTGTGGAATGTGGTAGCAATAGTGAGCACAGTGCTGGACAACAAGTCCAGTCCGCTATAAACTTTTTACAGTTCAGGAAAGTAAACATGCGGTTTAAAGGTCTTTGCATAGGCAGTGCCCACGAGTTTAGCTTGCTTTATACAACTAGGCAGGGTGGGGGTGGAGTGTGGGTAGAGCTAATACGTTTGGAGCCAGTCAATGGGGAGTGGTCCGGAATCCCCAGGGAGAGCCTGGTGGCTTAGAAGATACAAAGAGAAATCATCTCGTAGCTGACTTCCCACTCTCGCTCGCAATCTGACTGGCTGAGTGAAATTGCCAGGCTCCCCTGGTTCAGGATATCAGCCCCTACACTGGGAGCGGGGGGGGGGGGGGCAGTCAGAGTTTCCTAGCAATGAGGGCTTTTACAAGTGAGGAGACAGAGCCTGGAAGCTGCATCCTAGTAGAGTCCATTAGGGTTGGGGACCCATGCACTGGCCAGTTGAGCATCTCTCCAAGACTCTCCTGTGTGCTGGGCGGCCAGGGGAAGGCTGGATAACTACTTGGTGGGTGTGTGCCCAGGAGCATGGCAGTGAGGAAGGTTCCAGGTTCTATTTCTCAGGCTTGCTTTCGGGGGTTTGTGTGCTAGCCGAGACCCTGGGAGGAGAGGGAATGGTTGGGGTTCCCAATTAGAACCCCGGTGCATGGAGAATAAACACTACTGTCCACGGCGAACACACAGCCAGTGTTGAGCACCAGCAGCTCCTAGGCACAGGTTGTGGGCAGCAGATGGTGAGGCTGCAAACATAATATGTACTCCCCACCATGCCTGCTCTAGATCCCAAATAATGATACAGAGGCCTATTGTGTTTATTAACAAGCTTCAAAGAACTACAGCTGGTTGGGCAGATGCTCATCTATTCTAACCCGTCTATACTGGTCTGGACTATTTCACAGCCGCATGCCCAATTACCTGTCCTTTATTCTCATCCTGGCCGCTCCTGTTCCATGCTTATCAACTTTCTCCTGATGACCTTGTCTTCATGGACATCTCCTCATCAACCCCCTAGAGTCCCACCTCAACTCTCCTCTCCTGCCCAACTATTGGCTGATCAGTTCTTTATTAACCAATCAGAGGCAATAGAGAACAATTTTTTTTTTTACACTACATTGAGACAGGAGATTTTTCATAGTTGGGCTGGACTGCAGTGAGATCTCTGTGCACAGATTTCAGCATCTGAATACACAGCGCACAAAACAATGCCCCAGCACAGGGCTACATGTGATGACCTTGGGACAGACTGACAGAGATCAGAGTTCAGCCATTCGAGCAGGGTACTTGGATTTAGTGAGCTAAGTCCCGGGTGTGGAGAAGCAGTTAAGGGGTGTGGAAGACACAGGCAGAAGTCAATAGTTGTGGGCACACCGAAGGAACCTGGACGCTGAAACGGACTCTAGCTTTGATCTGTGTGGAGAGGTCACAGCTGGGGTGCTGGGGTGGGGGACATTCATCACAGCCTTACAGGTCTCCCCACAGTGAGAGATGGGTTACACAGGGACCTGCAGACAGCAAAGACAAACTGGAGGTGTAATGTCTGCATTCATAACCTTCTTGACAAATTGTTGTCTTCACTAAAAGGCCAAGACTCTGATCTGAGAGCTGAAATCTGGCAGGGTGGTTGGGGGAGGCAGTGGGGGGTGGGACTCTGGGGCTTGGAGCATCCTCCTTTTAGTCAAATTATCTCTCAGAACTAGTCCCAAATCAGAAGGGACTTTTTAATCTCAAAACAAGATATAAGGGGAAGACTGGCCTCCAAGGTTGTCCTCTGACCTCCACACATGCCATGGCACATGAAATACTTAAATACACACACACACACACACACACACACACACACACACACACACACACGTATAAGCACATACATCTTACATATACACCAAGAGTTAAAACAAAAACTCTATCTGTCCTTTGCATCACGTCTGTGAAGAAGAGTGCCACATCTTGAGCTTGCCATGAGTGATCTGACTGAGGGTTTCCAGGAGAGCAGGTGAAACAGGGAGGTTCCATGGGGCTGGGACACAGACAGTGGAGAACGGCAAAGACACCCCAGTCCTGCCTCAGGATAACCCTTTTCCATAGCCCTCAGTCTCAGTCAGAAATCCCTGAGGCAAAGCATTGCTTTCCGGCAGGGCTGAACGCATGGGCCCTGCCTGCTTTCATCTGAGTGGACGTAAGTGGTCGGCATGCCCTTCTTAGATTCTTGCTTGTGTTGCCTGTGACTTTGGGCTCTGGGTCAGATAAAGAGGACCTCTCAGTGGGTCCTAGCCCTGTGGAGCCTTCCTGTCCCACCTGCTCCCTTGGAAACCATGCTGCCACCATCAGTGGGATCACTTGTGACAAGCCCAAGCAGAAAGCTGAGTGCTGGAGCTGAGAGAGAGTGGTGTCTGCACAGACACTGGGTCACGGAGCCCTGACCGAACTGAAAAGACAAACCCTCAGGATGTGGTCCAGGGAGAAAGGTGCATGAAGCTGCCCTTTGGCTCTCTTGGGGCAGCCTTTATCTCACAGTCTTAGATTGCTTTCTGTTTAGAAGGAAACCCCTTGGGACTCAGTGTTCTCTCAGCCCATTAGTTCGGATGTTCTGGGGAAGGGGACTTGGGGCAGAGAGGGAAAAGCAATCAGGGAGAAAGAACAGAGTGGGCTGGGGCATGGTGGCTATTACAAGGGGGAAGTTCCTCACATGGGGGAATACATAAGCCAGAAACAGCTCCCACAGAGAAGGGCATGGTGCGATGCTGACAGAGGGGTAACAGCACAGACCATGCCTGACCAGACCCCTCTCCTGGGACTCTGCTCTTCTCAGGGCTGTCCTGCCACATGTGGGCCTCATCCAGGTGGAGTGGAGTCTGGCATCACTCCAGGCAAAAGTTATTGCGTGGGATAATGAAATCTTTGTCATTGCAGATTCCAAATGAAAGAAAAGAAAGAAAATGTGCCCTTCAAATGTGACTTATGAGCAGCATTGTGATGGGCACTGCACTTCCCCACAGCAGAACAGGACCAGGCTGAATTGTAAGCTAGACTCCTTCAGCTGGTCCCTGGGACAGAGTAGTAGTTGTGAGGGCAGGGAGATGGAGATGAGGCCATGGGGGCAGACTGGGACAGGGAATCCTGGGGTGGGGTGGGAGTTGGGGGGCAGGCAGAGAGATAAGCATCTAGTGGGCTGAGCTGTCAAACCATTTCAGGGCTGTGCAGACCATGTGTTTCTGCAGAGAAAAAAAATCCATAATTATGCTATCAAACCCCAAACTTCACACCCACATAAAAGCTCCCAATGCCATTTGACATGCACAGGCGAGCAGAGGACTGTGAATCCGCCTGACTTTGCATTGCAGACGCTTAACAAGCATCCGATTTTGTATTTCATTGATCCCCCCAGCGTCCCTGAAGAATAAAAGGAATTAAGTCAGTGGGTCCATTTGATGGAAGAGATTGGCCAGGGGCCAGTGAACGTCAAAGTGGCACTCTAAATGGAACCAGGAGCCTCTGCTCCCTGCTCACTGCCTGGGCCTCATCCTGAGTCCTCCAAGCTGTGGTCTGAACCCAGAGATTTCCTTCCACTTTGTGACAAGGCTTTGGCCATGCGAAACTGTGACCCTGACATTATTTTTACTTTCTTTAATAAATTAAAAAAAAAATGAGTCTTTGGGTTTGGAAGCATTTCTTTTTCTTTGTAAATAAATAAATGAATGAATAACAATAATTTTATGTCTATGGGTATTTTGCCTACATGTATATATGTCTGTGTACCATATGCATGCCTGGTGCCCACAGAGGTCAGAAGGGTACATGGGATCCCCCTAGAACTGGAGTTGTAGGTGGTTGTGAGCCAACCCTGAGCTTCTGGAAGAGAAGCCAGGACTCTTAACCACTGAGCCATTTCTTCAGCCCTGGGCCCTGACATGTGCTTAGGGCAGAGGCATTTTTTTGTTTCCCTGAAGACTGGCTGTCCATGAGCAGGGGGAGGTAGTGGTAAGTGACGCTTAGAAGGAATTCTTGGGTAGTGTTGGGGTGAAGGACCTCATGGGGTGGGGTCAGAGCATGCTAAGTCAGTGTGTTCGTTTTTAATAGAGATGGCCCCCACAGGCCCGTAAGGAGTGGCACTTTTAGGAGGCATTGCCTTGTTGGGGTAAGGGTGGCCTTGTTGGAGGAGGTGTGTCACTGAGGGCCAGCTTTGAGGTTTCAGAAGCCCAAGCCAGTTCCGGCTGCCCATGGATCCAGATGTAGAACTCTCACCTCCTTCAGCATCATGTCTGCCTGTACACTGTCATGCTTCCGCCATGAGGATAATGGACTAAACCTCTGACCTCTGACCTCTGACCTCTAAGACAGTCCCAACTAAATGTTTTCCTTTATAAAAGTTGCCATGGGGCACCCACCGGTAGGTAAGGTCTTTTGTGAAGTGCCAAGAGATAGCTGGTTAAGATACAGTGCCCCAAAGGAGACAGACTTCCCCCCTAGGAGGGAAGATTCACAAACATAGTCCCAACTGGAATTAGGGGTGATGAATCCTAAGGGTCTTCCTACCCTGGACTGACTCCAGGGTACTTATAAAGGATTGCTAGCTGGGTGTCATTCTCTTTGCAAAGCTGGGGGGGGGGGGGGGTTGGGATTAGCTCCTTTCTTTAGACCTTCTAACAGCCTGTGAGGGCCAGACCTAACTGCCAATACAAAGGACAGGCATAGTCCCCAGACCTGCCAGCGATCTGAGGGAGGGGTCAGAGTTACCCAGAAACCCTCTTCCTGGTTGTGAGCCAGGGGTCCTGGCTGTGGACACGGAGCTGGCATGGGAGACTGCCTATGTTACAACCCTAACAAGACGCTTGCCCTGTGAGGCAGAAGGAGCTGAGCCCTGGTGAGTGAAGGAAACACGACGGTCCAAATTTGATCTCCAGAATGCATGTGAAAATGCAGCTATGGGGCTGGGTGTGGTGGCGCAGGCCTTTAATCCCAGCACTTGGGAGGCAGAGGCAGGCGGATCTCTGTGAGTTCAAGGCCAGCCTGGTCTACAAAGTGAGTACAGGACAACCAAGGCTATGCAGAGAAACCCTGCCTCGAAAAAAACCAAAACACAAGGTAAGAACACAGCAGGCAGTGGTGGCGCATGCCTTTAATCTCAGCACTCAGGAGGCAGAGGCAGGCAGATCTCTGTGAGTTTGAGGCTAGGCTAGGCTACATAAAGAGTTCCAGGCCAGCGGGGCTATGTAGAGAGACTCTGTCTCAAAAGCAGACCAACTTGTCCCACCCAGCACCTCCCAGTACACTTAAAAAAAAAAAAAAGAAAACATATATGTTGTGCTGTCTTCTGAGAGCAAGCAGAGCCGGAGGCTGCGGGCGAGCAGAGGTTTGACTGTTCCTTGGGTCCAGTGTGAAGTGTTGGGCAGAATTAGCATAGTAATCAGTGAAGGTAAAAGGCTGAGCCTCAAAGTGTGAAAGCCATTTGCTTTCCTAAGCGGATGAAACATCCCAGATCCACCTTTGTATCTCCTGCCTCAGTCAGCACACACTTCTTGCTGGCCCCTGGCCCAGCCGCTGTACCTGTGGAGGCTCCCGGCAGAAGCTGCGTGCTGCAGTTAAGAAGCATCATCTTGCCAAGGGTGAGTTTTGTTCTTGTCCAGAATTGTCTTGAATCACAGACTGTTTACGTCATCGGCAGCAAATGTAGAGATATCCGAGGCTCCTGCACTTAAATTTTTAGAGACATTTAAAACATCGTTGCGTCTTTTTAAAGCGGGAAACACTTCCGGTCTGGAGGGAGAGGGTGCCATTTAATGCGGAGGCACAGGGGAAGAGATCCATCCTCTCCCAGAACCTTCTTTCAAGCCTTTTCTAAGTCTCAGGATCAAGGAGCCACCTCCCATTGTCCCCAGGTCAAGCCCTTAGTGGAGCCTCAATGTGCACCAGCCTCTAGCTGTCGGGGCCATTTGAAGTGACCCGATCCGAAGACCACAGGGTGAGCCACGGAAGAACTGCTCAGGCTAAGCCAGCTGCATTCCCAGTGGAAACCTCCAGGTTCCTGCTCCTCCGCCGAGTCTTGGGGTGCATGCTGAGGGCTAAGGCTACCCGGAGTCAGTTCCTTTCTCCGGTCTCCAGTGTCCCAAAGCCACTGCAGAGGAGTTCCAGGGGCAAACCGACAAAGAGGAAAAGAGCATCCAGAGGAGCCTGCCGCTGCCCTGGTGATCAGGGCCAGCATCACTTGTCCCCACCCCTAACACCCGAAGCTGCCGCCATCTGATGGACCTTGGTGGTGTAAGGTCAGAGTAGGACCAACAGTCCCGGGGTGGCGGGGCATGGGGGTCGGGGGTGGGGGTCGGGGGAGGCATGGGGTGGTGTCAAGGGATTCAGAAGGTGTGCAGGGCTGGAAGTCCTAAGACTGGAGCAAACACTCACCCTCCGTGGGGCAGAGGTCTCTGCGAGGGATGGATCCCCCGTGGAAGGAGCTGAAGGAAGGGTTGCCTCTGCTTCTGCACCAGAGATACTGATTCTTGGAGCCTCCGGCAGAGTGGAAGTTGAAGCAAAGGACAGATCTGTGTGTCCTCTGTCTGTACCGCTCGACACACTTTTCAGAACTCTTTCTCTAATTCCCCATCTCTCTTCCCTGTTGTCTGGAATTTTTAGGTGTAGGATCTTGCCCCCCCCCCCCCAAAAAAAAAAACCCAAAACAACAAACAGGAAAAAACCCCATAAATTCAGGGCCTCACATTGAAGCTGTGGTTGGTGTAGAACTCATTATAGCTTAGGCTGTTCTTGCACTTGCCTCAGCCTCCTGAATGCTGGGATTACAGGTAAGAGTCAGTCCTGGTTTGCCTAGTTTCTCTTTGGCAAGGTTTCATCTTTTTCTGGCTGTACCATGCTGGGATGAGATCTGGTGGCTTGCTGAGCCTCTGGCTTACCTGCAGGCCCAGCCTCACACCTAGATTTTTATGTCAAGGAACACTGTCCTTTCCAATAACCCCTGCATGCTTCCCGGGGGCCAGGGCTGGGGTAGCCCCTGTCTCTGGCTTCCTTTCTCCCCCGGGGAATGCTCTTCTTCAGGTGTGTTCTTCAGAGTTCCTCCTGCCTCCTGCAGTCTGAGCTGACACCTCTGAGCACGCCATCTTGGGGAGACTGGCCTGACCCACCTACCCAGCTGGGTGGCCATCTATACACCAGTGCCTTGGGCACATCAGTTTCTGTGTACGGGTTCAATATTCAGCTCCTCATGAATATAAATGTACTTTTAAATTTCCCCTGGTTTTTGAAAACAGAACACTCGAATAATACATTTTTCTTTTTAATTAACAATGTTCTGTTTTTAAAGTTTTTTTTTTTTTAATTTATTGCTATACTATGTCTGTTCTATAGACAGGCTGTAGTTTATTTTTGTAACTGGGCAACTCTTGCTATTTCAAATAAAGCTGTAATAGACGATCTTGAACGTGTGCCATTTGGACGGAGGAGGGCCCAGTTTCTGGGCCAAGTGGTAACTATGCTTGTAACTTAATTAGATATTACTTTTTTTGGTTTTTTTCTTCAGTTTTTCCAATGCTGTCAGTGACTAGAACCACCCTCTCAGGAGCAAGCAGGAAGCAGAGAGACAGGAAGGAAGAAGCCTGCTTCCCGCCTCCTGTCGCCTCCTGTCACACAGTCTCCCTTGCTGCCAGCTCCCTAGCTCCCTACTGGCACCGCACCACAGAAGCCTGTGGCAAAGCTGAGGCTGGTCTAGAAGGGTCCAAACCAGAAGAGGGGAGGAGAGGTCTGGAGTGAGAGTTAGTCACTTAATAATTGGCCCGACAATGACATTGTAATGACACTTGAAAATTTTCATTAAATACTTGGAGTCTGGCTCAGCTGGACAGTTGATGGTCAAGAAAGCACATCTTAATGGGTTTTTGCTGAGACTTTTGAGGCCAGCCATTTCTTTATGTTTAGGCGACATTTATATGCAGTCTGTAAACTTGTTGTGCAGGCCTTTTCCCCTACGGTTGTTCGCCTCTTTGCCAGCAATATTAATTATGATTAATTATTGAATAATTGAGTAATTAATGAAATAAGCACAGTAAAAATGCAGGCGGAGGCAACAAACTCAGTCTAGACATTTAAAATAGCTAATGCAAAACTACAGTAAGGTAAGTAAAGGTTAAAGGCGAGGAGCATGACACGGCTGAGAAGTCTCTGAGACGCTCGTGTTGGAAGATGGAGAGGAGAGCTGGAAGGCGGGTTAGGAGGCAAAGGCGTTTGCGGGTACAAGTGGGAATAAAAGACCTTTCGTGCCCACTTCACAGGCAGGAAGACCTGAGGCCTCAGTCACTTCCCTAGGTTATCAGGACCTTGAGCTTGTCCTTAGTCTTCCTCCTGGGCTGTTGCTGATTTTAGAGACAGCTTCTTTTTCTTGCATGCCACCTCCCTTTGTTATGTCTTGTTTCTCCTCATTTGCCAACACGAGATACCCACTTCTCCACATTAAAACATATTCTCTTATGACACACTTTTGATGACTTGCCAGTCAATTCCCTGTCTGTGTTTCCAAAGCATCAGTAAGTATGTTTTAAAGCTAAAGCCCTGGGCACATGGCCACAGTTTTCTTCACAGTAAACTACTATTTGTGAATTGTTGGCTTGCGGGGGGGTGGGGGGGGGAGGGTGTGTGGCGTGGGGGTTGGGAAGATGGCTCAATCATAAAGTGCTTGCCTTGCAAGCACAAGGACCCGAGTTCAAAACCCGGAACCTATAAACCGGTGGTAGCACAGGTTAGCGATACCATCATTAGGAAGACAAAGACAGGCAGATCCCTGGGGCTCACTGGGCAGCCTAGCTAGCTGAGAATTAACCATATCCAGACCAATGGGAGGCCCTGTCTTAAATATAAAGTTGATGGGAGCTGAGGAGATGGTTCAGTGGGTAAATGGCTCTCCATGCAAGCATGGAGATCTGGGTTTGAATCTCCAGAGACTATGGAAAGCTGAATGTGGCAGGGTGCCTCTGTAACCCCAGAACTTCTATGGAGGGATAGGAGGCAGAGGCAGTGGAATCCCAGAGGCATGCAGGCTAGATAGCCTGGTGTACATTACAGCAAACCTGTAGGAGACCCTGCCTCAGACAAGGTGGAAGGGGAAGGCTGACACTTGAGGCTGTCCTCTATCCTCCACATGTGCAGAATGGCAATGCACATGCACACACACAGACACACACACACACAGACACACACACACACACACACAATTTCGAGCAGGTAGCATTCCTTCTGCCGCCCATCATGTGCTTCATCAGATCATCATGGATGCTAGCGTTGCTGTTTCAAAACATCCTTGCTGACTTGATGAGTAAAAAACATCACATACACATGCACGTGCACACACATGCACACACACACTCATGTACCCCCCCCCATGCACGTGCGCACGCATGCACGCACGCACGCATGCACGCACACACGCACATACTGGGTAAGCCTGAACATTACCCGGCAGAAATTTTGTGTCTCAGGGTCCTAGGTCTGTAGTCCTCCTCAGCCTTGCTTGTCTCTTGTTGGTTGGACTCTCTCTTCCAATCTCTTCCTAGTTTTGTATTGGTAAAGAAAAGCTGCTGACACCCAAGACCCCTTCTGCAGTCACCAGGAGACCCCAGCACAGCACTCCTCACCATCAGGTTCCCCTGCGGGAGAGTCTCCCTAATTATGCCAGGTGAGAAATGGCTGCCGTGCTACTTGGGTTCCCCTTTATATTAGTTACAAAACCACTGTTTCAGGGGAGTAGGGACACTCATGGGGGTTCTTGCCTACAGCAAAGGAGAAGAAAATCAAAGAGAAATGGTCTCATCCCCCTATACTATAAAGCACTATTCAAGTGAGGAAGTACAGAGAGACCAGCCTCAGAAGGGAATCTTGCCCTGGGAGCGTGGGGGGGGGGGGGGGGGGATGGGGGAGGGGCCGGGGAGGGGTGCGGGAGGGGTAACCGCTCAAAATTTCTCCTCAGGACCTGGAATGTAGCTTAAGGGTGGGGGTGGGGTCAGAGAAGAAGCAGAAAACCCAAGCGGCTTCTAAAGGAATCCAGACCCTCGAGAGCCCTGACCTGGGCTGCCCCTGGCAGTGCAGATGTGGGTAGTTACAGCAGATGGCTGTCCCAGGGGCCCTGGCTTCATGCTTCAGACTCCTGCTGTTGGCATCTCTGACGACAAAATCGGTAGCGGGTTTGCTGGCCCATGCGGTGGTGCTAACATCCACCAGCTGGAAAGCAGGCAAGCTGGTGGCATGTGGGAGACAGGTTTCCCCGACTCCCACCTTCTCCCTGGAGTGCTCAGTGCATGTTTGAGAGTTCCATCCGTGACTCACTGGGCCCCAGGCCCTCATCAGAGGCCTGTGGGGTCAGTGGCCAAGGCCGCGAGCACAGGAGCCCATATGGTAGGACTGGAACGGGTGTACCCTCGGAGCCCCTGGCCCTGCGGCTGAGCCAACCATCTGGACGCAACCCAAGTATCTGCCAGTAGCTTCTAGGAAAGGGTGTTGACAATACATTCCATCGAGTACTATTCTTGGCTCAACAGACAACAGTGTACAGTAGTTTAAAAAAAAAAAAAAAAAACCCTTCAGGCTACACCGTTTACTGTCCTGGAAACCTCTTGCTCATTATTTAAGGATTCAAAGATCTCACTTTTCTCCCTTGAAAAAATCCAGATAGTAAAAATGCCTAAGACATTGCAGACAGTGGCCATCTTAGTTGATGGAGATTTTTTTCCCCCTCCAGTTTGTTCAGGTCAAAACCGAGTTGTTTTGCGTGGGATGCAACTCAGTGGCACAGCGCTGATCTTCCCTGTGCTCGTCCTGGGTTCGATCCCCAGCACACTGCAAAACCAAATGAATAGAATACTTGGATCAGGGGACTCAGCATTGTTCAGTCAACAGAGTGCAGACACTGCAAGCATGGACATCTGAGTTCAGAATCCCAGAACTCAAGCAAAAGGTCAGGCATGGTGCCATGCACCAGGAGTCCCAGACCCTGCTAGCCAGCTGGTCTTTTCCAATTTGTGAGCTCAGTGAAAAAGCCCTATGTCCAAAAATAAGAGAGTGGGAGAAGCAACTGCAGAAGATACAGGACATCAACTCTTGGCTTCCACGTGCATGTGTACACACACACACACACACACACACACACACACACAAACACGTGCACATCCATGTACCATACACATATCTTTGGATTCATAAAATACAGGATAGATTTCTTTTTTATCAGCACATCTTATCAGCTATTGTCTTCAAAATACCACCATGTATCTACGATCCCATCATTGCTTTGGACTTTTACTGTTTTCTCTCTGGCCTACGCCCCATCATCTGGCACATGCAAGCTCTTGTTTCTTTGGTCTCCTGTAGCCAGCCTGTTATTTGCATGGCAACCAGAATAATCCTCACTAGAATATAACATTAGGTCCCCTTTATCACTTATTCCAAGGATGTTAGTCACCACATCTGTTGATGCTCAGCCTGTGGGGAAGGCTGGCCACCATCTGTGTGCAGAACAGTCCTCTAGCTCAGTCAAGCCTTCTTATGACAATAGCCCAAGTGGTTTCTCAATGGCTCCACAAGAGGCCCCGGGTCCATCACTCAGCTTAGATGGAACCTCCAAAGCTGGTAAGTGCTTTGGGAATAAATTATTACAAACACCTGGCAACTATATAGATTTTTTTTGGCATCTTCCATGGCAAATACCTTTAAATATAGAGATTCAATCAAAGCTTTAGGGAAAGAACCTCAATGCTAGAAGGCCTAACAATCTAGGCTTAACCATCTGTCCCAGTGCACCACGGTAACAATGAAGCACACAGAGGGGAAATAGAAGAAGAAAGAAGAAAGGGGAACCAATAATCTCAAGTTCATCTTTAGGATGCTGATGTGAGTTTTAAGTAGAGGAATAATTGGGACCAGAGCAAGAAGTCCTAAGTAGTCCTGGTCAAGGTGTAGTCCCACCTTTTATTGGCTCAGCTATAGTACTGTAGGGAGGTCCTGCAAATTATTAATTTATTCATTACCAACATTGTCTTTCTCAGGGAACCAATGTGGTTCCTTCAAGATGATCTATTCCAGGGTGCAGCCACTCAGCATATACAATTACTCTCGTCAGAGGTGGGGTGGTCTGCCCTGTAGGACCTGATGTTTCTGGACTCCAAGGTGACTATAAGAGTTGGCCAGTGACTTATTTTTGTGCCTTCAGCCATGAAGAGAGATGAGGCAGGTCAGGTGGAGAGCCCCATCCTTGGAGATGACCATGCAGAGTCAAGCAGAGGGCTGTGCCAAAGTCAAGGCGCTGGCACAGAGGAAGGGCAGGGAAGCTGGGTCTCCATCCTGCTCTTACTCTGTGGGCCCAAGGGGAATTAGCTCTTTTATAGAAGTGACATGGCCCTAGAGTCGGTTATAAGAGTGGCTTTGGATGTGGGACGTAAGTAGCTGCTAAAAAAGACACTGATGGGGCGTGTTCCAGAGTGCTTCAGGAGTCTTGAATAGTCTGCTTAGGGGGGAGTAAGGAACGTGGCCCTTGGAAGGCAATCAAAGGAATCTTGGCGTGCATTGGCAGAAAGTTTAGCAGCAGGTTCACCTGTCGTCCTACGGAAAGGAAAGGCTCTCATTGAACCTTGTGAGTTTGTCAGCTTGAAACTGCTCAAAGCTACCCCCGGCTCTTCATGCCCACACCCCAATGCACCAGGAGGGACACAAGCTGAAGGAAAAGCCATCAAACATACAAAGGAGCCAAACTCAGTGACTCGGACACTTCCCTCTCTCTGCAGATGCCAGACGATGGTCACATTAAAGCCCTGCTAGGAGATGTGGTTCTAGTGAAGCTGGGCCTGTAGTAATCACCTCCTCGGCTAAGACTGAAGAAAGAGCCAGTGAAGGACCTTAGAGAGCTACTCAGTTAGACAGAAGATGCTTAAATGTGTGAGGGTGTGTCTTGTGGTTTCACAACCGTACAACAGGGTTTCTAGGAAGCACTGGTAAGTGTCTCTTGTTGCAGGAGATGCCCAAGACAGACAAGGACTTATCTTAAGAGCATCTGAGTGTCTGGCTTCTGTCTAACGGAAAAGATGCTGATGGCATTCATTGGCACATGGTCCTTAACACTTCCAGCTCGGACTGAGGGGGCAGAGACAGAACAAGATGAATAGATGGATGTGAGTTTCCAAAACTCTACTGACAGGACAGGGTGGAAAATAAAAGTGAGCAGCATCCACAGTGACCAAGCCCGCAGAAATGAAGTTGTTCTAAAGACACCTGTGTCTCTCAGTCTAACCATCGGACTGTGAAACAGTGGACCCCAAAAAATGGGGATTTTCCTGGGAAACTGATGATGGTGGGGGGAAGGCAAAGGCACCCTCCAGACTCTCATAAAGGTATTAATCTAGTTCTAATGACCTTCAGATCACCTCACGTGATGTCACTGAAGTCCAGAAAATAAGGGGTCAACCGTGGGCGGTACCACACCTGGCCAGGACTGCTTGGATGCATATGTCCGGGGGAGCCAGAGGACTGACTCTGAAAACCAGCATCAAAGACGGCCGGCCCCTTAATCTGATTCCCCTCACTGAGAGATATCCACCCTGTGTGCGATCATTAGGACCCCTGACAGACACAGAGACGCATGCTTAGCCCCGGTGGTGGAAATAATAAAAAGCGGTGTTCCTGTCCTACTCTGAGCTCGTGTTTCCTTCTTTCTTGTCCTCTGGAGATGAGCCGGGCAGCCTTGGAGCCCGTGCCCACAGATGTTGGATTCCAAGGTTTAATCCCACTCTGATTCTAAAATGTAAGTGCAAAATTAAATGGCCAAGATTCTCTGAGTTTGAGAGGGAGCAAGGTGAAGGAACATGTCCTACTAAATACCAAAGCTGTCAAATTAGGAAGATACACTGTTGTCCCAGTGATTCTTTTTTCACCCGATTTCTTAGTTTATACTAGAATTGTCAAACATTTAACAACCCCTCCTCGATTCCATATAGCTCAAGCTACCCTCAAATATCTTACGTCACTGAGACTGGCTTTCTGCCTCCGTCTCCTGGGTGCTGGGATCATAGGTGTCCACCACCATACCCAGCCACTGTAAAGCCCCGGGGGGTGGGAGGGTGGGGGGGCAGGGGGAGCAGTGGTGCTTTCTTTTAAAATCTGACTAATAGTACAGCTTGATAGTTATGTCAACACCTAGATTCTCTGTGTTTGAGGTACTTTTGGAAGCTGTGTTTTCCTTAGAACAAGCTGTTTCCATTCCTCTCTGTTTTGAAGTGTGTCTGCATAAGGTTGTCTGTGATGTCATTCTCCCTTCAGCCTCTAGGGTGGATTGTTCCCCATTCTTCACCCACCCTGCCCCCACATTAGCTGTTCTAGCTTTTCTAAGCCTAGTAACTAATTTCTGCCTGAAGTCTCATCGTTTCCTTCCTCTGTTTTCTTTGGGTTAGTATTTTTCAACTTAAAATAATTTAACTACTGCTCCAAGCCTCCCAAGTGCTGGGATTATAGGTGTGTCGCTGAAACTTCTTTCTCTAACATTACTATTCATAGTGAATTTACTGCTGTGTGTGTGTGTGTGTGTGTGTGTGTGTGCACATGTGCATGTGTGTGCACCTGCATAGGAAGGCCAGGGGTTGACGCTGAATGTTTGTTTGTTTGTGTGTGTGTGTGTGCACATGTGCATGTGTGTGCACCTGCATAGGAAGGTCAGGGGTTGACGCTGAATGTTTGTTTATTTGTGTGTGTGTGTGTGTGTGCACATGTGCATGTGTGTGCACCTGCATATGAAGGCCAGGGGTTGACACTGAATGTTTGTTTGTGTGTGTGTGTGTGTGTGTGTGTGTGTGTGTGTGTGTGTGCACATGTGCATGTGTGTGCACCTGCATAGGAAGGCCAGGGGTTGACGCTGAATGTTTCCCTCCACCATTTCTCACCTAGTCTTTTGAGACAGGGCCTCTCACTGAGCCTCACGCTGCCTGCTCGGCTCACTGCTGGCTAGCTAGCCAGCTCCAGGGGTCAGCGTGGCCACCCACCATGTCGAGGTCACAGCACTATCCTTCTGTGTCCGGTCTGGAGGATCCAAATGCAGTTCCCCATGCTTGCTCAGCAGGCGCTTTACCATCCGAGCCATCTCCTCTGACCTCTAAGTTTTTAAGCTGAATGGCTGTCCTGTTCATTTCAATACTTTCTCACTTTCTGAACTAAACATGGAAAGCCGTCCAGACCCTCCAACTGCCTCTCAGCCTGTCTGGGTACATCCATCCACCTCCTCTCACTTCCGAATCCTTACCAAACTGTATAGAAACCATTGTCTGGGCTTGTGGGAACCCATGCTAAGCACCCTTTAAGTAGTGCTGGACCTGGTCTGTTGTTGCTGTACCGGTTCAGGCTCTCTTCTGTAGTCCTCGGCTATGTACAGCTGACCAAGACCAGGTGAACCGGGAAGGTACTGGTACACCTCCCTGCTCTGCCCACTGTTCAAACGGAGCTGGCATCAGGAGAGAAGGCCCAAACCCCAGACCCACCGCATAGCTGACTGCCAACCCCGCGTCAGAGTATGTGATGACAAGGAGGGGAGAGTGGTGTGGGCCATGCCTGCTGTGCTGATGAAGAGCTTTGAGACCTGTGTGTGTCTACCCAGGGCGGGTCCCTCCCCAGCCATGTTTGTGGGGGAGGGGCGAGCTAGCTGGGGCCCCAGGCTCCTTTCCTTTGTCTTGTGGTACGACAACCCGGAAGAGCTGTCTCCTGCCTCCTGCATCCCACAATCCCCTTCGTATATTAGCAATCTTAAACTACGGCCTCTTTTGTCCCCACTTTCCCAACCTGTTCAAGGTCCTCCACTACTTCTGGTGACAACACAGATGTGAGTGCCACTGGCGGCCCACTGGCAGCGGACCACACGGTGATACTGTTGCCCCAGGGTCAGCTTCCTGGAAGATATTTTAAAGACAGAGCCCACACCCAGAGCTCAGAGTCTTGTGATCTTAATTTGTGGCTTTCTCTGATGGGACCTGCTTCCCTTTGCAGCGTCCTTGGGCTGTTTATTTGGGGAAAGGATATTCCCAGCCTTTCATGTCTGAGTGGTTTCCTCCTGTGAGTTGCCTGTGAGGTCTTCAGTAGACCCCCGGCTCCAGGAGAAAGGGTGGCCTCTTTTGGGAAGCAAGCTCTTCCCTTGAGAGAAGGAATCCCAACAGGCTCTGTCTTAAAGCTGTCCCCGGGGACCATCTGAGCCAGGACAACCTCACTGGATCTGACTGAGAGCCTCAGCAGATCTCCTTGGACTTGGGCTAATAAGTTTGTTTTCCCCTTTAAAAGGAACTTTCCATTGTTTGTTTAAAAAGTGAAATGAGCAATTTTTCCAACCGCAGGGGCGATGCTGGAAGAGGCTGTAATTTCTAGGGTCCAAGTCAGAGCTTAAAGACACGAAGAAGAAAATGGAGGCGGGGTGGGGGGGGGAGCCTTCCAATTAAAACAGGTCTCTTTATGCCTTCCTCCAGGCTGTCCTTGGTCAGTCTTCTTCAAGGAGTGTCAGCGGGATCCTTCTGATTTTCCCTTCTGCCCCAACCTCTAATTAGGTCATTCTTCCATTCTTTTCCACCAATAATGAGATACCTACAGCTAATTAGAAACCAGGGGCTGGGTGGGCTCTGGAGGTGCAGGTGGAATTTCAGCACTGCCCAGGCTAGTCCACATATACTGTGTGGCACCCGACAACCACTACCGAGCCTTTGAATGCAGCATGGCCCCTGCCCAGGAACGGTGTGGCCAGGAGACAGCCAGGGAAACACCATTCCTTATGGCACACTAAGGGAGAAGGTCAACCCCCAGAACTGTTGTCAAGCGGGCTGTTTGTTTGCCTGTTTTTTTCCTCCCGGAATCAAACAATGGGTGCACACCAGGTAGGGTACCAAGGTGAGGAAGATGGAACCCCTTGTTCTGGGGGCCATGGTCCTTGACAGGAGCTATCTGTAAGTCTGGATCCAGGCAGGCAGGCAGGCAGGCAGACAGACAGACAGACAGGCAAAGCACTGTGATGCAGCGGTGACCATGTCCCAGGCTCTTAAGAGTCAGGACATGAAAGGTTCCAGACTAGAAGAACCCTCTGAAATACTATCCCAGGAGAAGAAGGTCTGGGCCTTCTGGGCAAGCCTGTGGCACAGAGCAAAGAGGAGGAGTACGGAAGGGGGACGAGGGTCACCAGTCACTGCTCAGAACGACCTCAGAGCTGACCGTGCCCGAACTCTTTGGTTCCTTACCAGTCCGGATTCTACCTTCCAGAGCTTGCAAGCCTTGGCTGGACGGCTTATGAGAGCTGGCTTATTCTCTGATGTCTTGGCACTTTCCTTCATGCCCTGATTGGAACCAGGGAGGCTGTAAGTGCAAACGTTTTTGTACCTTAGAGTAAATTATACCTGCGTTCCTGGAGAAGGCTGTGGTGAAAGTGTCTCTTGTTTCCAGTGGCCCCACTCTCTCCCCTCAGGAGACCCGAATTCCAAGCCGGCGCTACTATAAAGTTGATGAATGCGTGCCAGGCCCTAATCCAATATGCAACCACCCTTCTCTCTCCTCTCTTTTCTGCAGGGGAAAGGAAGCTGGAGTTTTTAATAAGGTAATAGCGCCTCTTTTATATTTTCCTTTCATAAATTATAAGGAATTGAGAGCAGAATGCGGCAGCAACTTGGCACAGTGGGAAGGTTACTGAACTGGGCGGGAGTGTAAATTGGTGCAAACGCTTTCAGCGAGCAAATCAGCAATGTCTAATAAAGCTGCAGCCTAGTGGCTCCCCTCCATAGGGCAGCCCCCCTCCCCTCCCTAGGACAGCCCCCCCCCCCACCAGGGCAGCTCCCTGGCCAGAGATGCTAGAAGGCACTGCAGTGTTGTCAAAGTCAGCAATGCACTAGGGGGAAAACGAGCCCATTGATGGGGAAATGGGGAAGCTGCTCCCCACCCCACCCCCAAACACTTCAGAATTCTGACAGTGAAAACACACGGAGAGAAAACCGGCCACCAGTACGGAGAAGCAAATCTTGGTGTCTGAGATGTCACAGTAAATGAAGCAGCCTTGCATTTATCAACACAGTGCAGCCTCGAGAATGCAGCAGCTTGCTGGGCCGGGGCAGCATGATGGGTGTACATCAAGTTTGAGAAACCACAAGATGATTCTACACCTTGTTTCTAGATGCTCCCGGGCATCACAATGGTGTCAAACTATGAAGATGGCTTGGTGGGTGAAGGCGCTTGCTGCCACCATGGATGTGTAGATGACATAGGCTTGATCTCACGACTCACATGGTGGAGAGAGCCTACTTCCTCGAGTTGTCCTCTGGTTTCTACACACACATACACACACACACACACACCAAGTAAATATAAATAAATAAATATGGGGCGGTGTTGGAGTGATGTGGCTAAGAGCACTTGCTGCTCCTCCAAAAGAGTTTAGCTCTCAGCGCCCACACCTGGTCACCCAAGCCCTGGGAGACCCAACGCCCTCTTCTGGCCTCTATGGGTACCTGCGCATACACGTAGCATTCTCTCTCTCTCTCACACACACACACACATCTCTCTCTCTCTCACACACACACATCTCTCTCTCTCTCTCTCTCTCTCTCACACACACACACACACAGACACATCTCTCTCTCTCTCTCTCTCACACACACACATCTCTCTCTCTCACACACATACACACATCTCTCTCTCTCTCTCTCTCACACACATACATATCTCTCTCTCTCTCTCTCTCTCTCTCTCTCTCTCTCTCTCTCTCTCACACACACACACACACACACACACACACACACACAGAGAGATAAATACATAAATTTAAAAAGTCTTCTTGGTATTTTTTTAAAAATATGGAGATACCAAATTCACAGTGGCGTTCCTCTCACAGGATGTGAAGAATAGACCTTCCTAGGGACCTGGGAGAAGATGAGGTCATGTATTTTATGCAGCAAAAGTATGACCAGTGTCTCACAAATTGTGAAGCAAACATGGCAACCAATGTTTGAAAAATTTTCAAAGTGCACAAGTCTGGTTGAGCCAGGTACGATACACTCCCAGCTTGTAATCCCAGCCAAGCAGGAGAGTTAGGAGTTCATACTCACCTTGGCAAGCTGTAAGTTTGAGGCTGACCTGGGCTATACGAGAGCCCGCCTCACACACGCGAATGAACACACCTGGTCACAATGCAGAATGTAGGGCTATTATTGTGTGTTCCAGTGGCTGGGGTACCTGGGTATGCCTCAGCCCTGTCACCATGGGACTTTATTTCTCTGTTTCCTCTTCGGTAGAAAAGGAGGTTTGCACCCCAGGGCAGCTATGAATACAACCCAAAGGATGGATATGTAGATTGCAGGGTCACATACCTCTGATCCCCCAGTGTCGCTTTGTGGCTGGAAGACCTAGAAAAGTAGATTTGAGGTGACAGTGAAGGAAGCGTATGGGTGACGGGGTCATGAGCTTTCTGAGCATGTGTCCATGAGCTTGAGGAAAGGGACGTAAGGCCAGAACACTCTGGCAAAGGGACTTGCCTGGAACACAAGAGTGTATGGCTTTCTCCCTCCATGCAGGCAAACCAGTGACAGTTCGCTTACTGATGAGAAAATGCCAAGGAGAGTCCTTATTTTTCCCGTGGAGAGACTTTGTGACAGTCTGAGTGGATCGTGCCTGTGAATGTGCTGTCTGCTGAGCTCAGGGCGCTTTGGCTTTTGTCCTGTTTAAAGTCCTCAGGTCCAGCCATCTGGCGGAAGCAGGTTTTCTTACCCAGCCATCTCTGTGCATTTTTCCTTCCTCATAAACCACATTTACTGTGGGAACAGAGACACTTTCTCTAGCTGTGCATATGTATGCATTTTAACCATTATGTATTTTCTGAAGTCCCAATTCTGTGCTAGGTGTTGAGGGACACAAAACTCCTGCTCTCGTAGTTTATAGTCTACTGGGGAGTGGCAGAAAAGGATCAATTAGTTAATAAGATCATCCAATGGGTCAGCAGAGAACCACCCACCGAATGCAGGGCATCCTCTTGAGGAAGTGACTTTGAGATGAAAACCAAGGGCAGGCAGGAGGAGCCACACTCTCTGCAAGGAGGTCGTGAGGTGATTTCAGGAGCTCTCTCACCTGTGTAGGGTTGGGGGGTCCCCTGTGATGATGCAGAGGTAACTAGGGTGCTGCTTGTGTTTGATGTATTGGATATGGGGCTAGGGAACAAGGCTGACGGTTGTGGATGTACACACGTTTTGGTTTTGATCCTCAGTGTGGGATAGGGAACAGACTTGTGAGAGATAAAATGATGTTTATCCACCAGAAGCTGTACCACCTCGTGCTGGGGCTTGCTTTTTGCCAGTTAAAACGCATCTTATGCAGGCTCTGAGAGGATATATCGCTCCCAGGAACTGAGTCCAAAAAGACCTACTTCTCCTGTTCCCATTAACCTCTTTTCTCTCCTGTCTGGGGTAGGTGGGTTGGAAGGAAGGTTGTAAAGAACCTCAAATAAAGTAGGTTTGGAAAAGCCTACAGGTGACTACAGATGAGTCCTTACATTTAAAACATTATTTTTTTCCCCTGAGCTTATAATTACATCATTTCCCCCTTTCTTTTCTCCCTCCAAACATATCACTCTCTTTGCTGTCTCTCAAACTCATGGCCTCTTTTAACTGCTGTTATATTCACACACACATGTACGTACATACATATTTATATGAGTGTATATGTGTATGCGATAATACAGTCTGTGTGGTGTTATTGTTAAGTGTATTTCTAGGCTGACCATTTAGTATTGGATAACCAATCGGTGTGCTCTTCCCTATGGAAGGCCGTTTCTCCTGCTCCCGGCATCCCTCGGTTCCTTATAGTTCTCTGTGTAGGGTCAAAGCCCCATGGTCTTCCCACCATCCACTTTGTAATGTCCATTGTTGTCCTTGTTCAGATCACGTTTATGTGATCATGTTGGTGAGACTTTATGGGCGAAGCCTCTAACTTTACTAGAAGATGATCTCTCACAGCAGAGTCATTGATCCTTTGCCTCTTAACAGTCTTCCTGACCCCTTACTGCAGTGTTCCCTGTGCCTTGGGCTCAGGACTTGGTTTGTGGATGTATCCATTGGCACTGGGTTCTGCAACTCTGCATTTGATTGGTTGCGGGATTCTTTAATAGTCTCTGCCTGTTGAAAGGAGAAATTTTTTTTCTTTTTCTTTTTTTAAATATTTATTTATTATTTATACAGTATCCTGCTTGCATGTACACCTGCACACCAGAAGAGGGCACCAGATCTCATTATAGATGGTTGCGAGCCACCACGTGGTTGCTGGGAATTGAACTCAGGACCATTGGAGGAATAGCCAGTGCTCTTACCCTCTGAGCCATCTCTCCAGCCCGAAAGGAGAAGTTTTCTTAATGAGGGTGAAGACTACACTTATATGTGGGTATAGGGAGAAATACTTAGTGTAGTTAGAGACTATGCTATTTAGTAACCTGGTACTTCTCCAAGACCTAAGACTTCACTTGTCCTGGGTAGTTGGCTATTAGGTTTCCAGTCAGGCATGGTTTCCCTCTTGTTGATTGGCTGCAAGTCCAATTAGAGGGCTATTGATTACTGGCAAGCCACTAGCACACACTAGTCACCGTTGTTATGGATAGTTGCCATAGCTGGTAGTTTGCTTTCCTCTTTGGAATCTTGCATGGTGCCTTCTGGTACCATGGGACCTAGTCCTCAGGGAGGGGGCATGCCTGCCACTTTCAGCTCAGGGACCTCTGGGCCCTGGGTCTGAAGAGCATGGTGTCTTTAGCAATAGGGGCTTCTGGTAACCAAGAGCAATAGCAATAGTTTGTAATGTTTGGGAGAGTTTCTTGGATAACCATGACCAACAAGTCAGAAGAGGGCTTCTCCTGCCTGGCACTGAGGAGTTGGCTAGATTGTTTCTGCCTCTTGGAGAAAGCATTGTAAAGCCCAGGAGTCCTGACGTTTTGAATTCCAACACTTGAATGAATGTTGGGTTTTTTCATTTACTGCATTTGGGGGAAAAGTATGTGGCAGAAGATGAAGTTGTCTTCTGGCCATGTGGTGTTTGGATTAGAGATAGAAATGAAGCTGTCACAGAAACATCTGGATTCATCAGTGTGATACTCACTGTTCAAGTCAGGATTGGAGGATGATCTACTGAGAGACCGGGTAGGAAAGACCTGGGACTAAGTCTGAACTCCCACATTGCGTGCTTGCTCAGAGGAGGGAGAGCCAGCAAAAGAGACTGAGAAAGTGTGGGGGAAGCCAGTCAGTCAAGGGTGGTGTCACAGGATGGAAAAACCAAAGTACGAAGGAAGAGGTAGGTCAGCTATGCCAGGTGCTGCTGGGAAGCTGGGAAAGAGAGAGACAACAGTGATAACCATATTTGGCAGAGCAGTATCACTGGTGACTTCAACAAGCAACGAGGAAGCTTCTGGAGAGGGGATCTGGAGTTGGTGGGATTAGAGTATGGGTCCCATAATCCTTAGGGAGGAGGTCAAATGGTTCCATGCTGCCACATACGAGGCCACTAAAGCACCCTCCACTTGAGCCGAGCTGACTGGCCAATGGCTCTGGGGCTATTTTCTTGGGATGTTTGTTACTTTTCTCATTACTAGGACAAAATACCACTAAACACAAGTTAGAGAAGGAAGAAATGGTTTGTCTTGGCTCAGTTTGAGAACAGAGCCCATGGTGGCAGGAGAGGCAAGGTGACAGGAGCTTGAGATGGCTGCTCACATCTCATCTACAGTCAGGAAGTAGAGAGGGGAGAACGCTGGTGCTCAGCGTGGTCTCTTATTGTCTGGGATCGGAGCCCATGGGATGATGTCACCCATGGTCAGGGTGAGCATTCCACCACAATTAACCTAACTCTACAAAGCTCTCGTGGGCATGCCCAGTCTCCTAGGTGATTCTAGAGACTGTCCTATGTCAACCAATAGTAACCATAACAACCACTGCCCTTAATTCCATGCAAAGGCAAGTGCCAGGATGCTCTCTTCCACAGTTTCCTGTTCTCTGTGCTGATTCTGCTCTCTCTCTCTCTCTCTCTCTCTCTCTCTCTCTCTCTCTCTCTCTCTCTCTCTCTTTGTGTGTGTGTGTGTGTGTGTGTGTGTGTGTGTGTGTGTGTGTGTGTGTTGTGGGTGTCCCACGTCTTTGAGGTAGATGTAGTATTTTGAAGTATCACTCTAGCTGCAGCAATCACCAGGGTGTGTGCAGGCTGCTGCCAGTTGGAGGTAGTTGATCTGCAGTGAGATTTCCAACTGGGGTAATGGCTCCATCCCCATTGGCCACCCACCCCAGGGAACAGTGATGCCTCCATCCTTGGACCATGCCTGTCCCTACATGAGGTTCTCTCTGTGCTATTTGTTGCCTGGCCTGTGAAATCACTAATCTCTGGGGTCTGGTGGTCTCTTTCCTTTTCTCCTTGCCTGAGGATCATGGCACGAAGGTTGTCAGATGTTACCTTGTGTGTTTTCCCAACTGGTTTTCGGAACTTAGCAGTCTCCTTTGCCTCCACACAGTTTGAATGTTCCAGCTTCGGAGTCTTGGGCTTTTGCTGGTAGTGTCAGAAGTGGGTGTGCTAATTTCTCTTTGATTCTCTTTCTTTATTTATGCAAGTAGAGACAGGTGGACTCCCTGAGCTTGCCAGCCAGCCAGCAGAGGCTATTCAGTGAACTCCAGGGCAGTGAAAGAGACCATGTCTCAGAAACTAAGGTGGGCAGTGCCTGAGAAATGCCATCCAAAGGTTGTCTTCTGGCCTTCACATGTATGTATGCACACATGCATGGCCACCCACAGTAGCACTCGCACACAGATACACTAAAAAACCCGGCAAAAGATAATTGTACATTTAATAGTGACTCTACAGAGCTGGTCTCTCCTTTCCTCAGCTGAGGATGGTCAAAGAGCCTGCGTCCTTGAGGAAACATTAAGAACCTATTTCCTCCCTCTGTTGTTCTGCAGCTGAGGACTTGGTGAACGGAGGCTCAGTGACTAGGAGAGGAAAGCCCACTTCATAGCCTGTCATGTATGATGCACAGAAAAGTGCACGCCTGGCATGATTCCTTAAGAGCCTTAGGAGCCAGATCTGTGGCCAGAGGTTTGAAAACAATTCAGGGTTTCTGAAAAAAGAGACCCTCCCAATGGTGCCCCATATTTGGCCATGTTCCCTTGATGGGGAGGTCCAATGGCACTCGGAGGAAGGATAGCAGACTACCAAGAAGAGACTTGATACCCTATGAGCATATACAGGGGGAGGAGGTCCCCCTCAGTTACAGTCACAGGGAAGGGGAATGGGGTGAAAGCGGGGAAGGAGGGAGGGAGGAATGGGAGGATGCATGGGATGGGATAGCAAATGAGATGTAATATGAATGATTTCATTTTTCAATAAAAAATGTGTTTAAAAAGTGCTAAGATTACCACATATGGTTATTACATGTGGTGTGCTGGGCATCAGACTCAGGTCCTGGGTCTTGCATGGCCAGCATTTCACCCAACGAGCTAGCTGAGGCAGCCCCCGGGGAATTGTTTTTAAGATGTACCCTTTTTTCCAAGCAATCAAGTCCCACTCCTGTCTAGAACCCTTGCAACTCTGTCTCCATGGCTCCATCTGTGTGGCCTTAACGCTCCTGCACCTCACACATCAATCTATAAAACAGGAGCCGTGACATTAGTCTGCGACAAAGATCGAATGACCTCTAAATGTGTATGCATATCTTACATATGCTAGCTTAAGTCATTTTAAATGTCCTTTCCTTTTCTTTTTCCACTACGGAAGGTTCTAGCCCATTTTCTAGTTTCCTTTGCCTTTCTATCATCAGCACATAACGACAGGAGCCGGTCAGAACCGGCAACTTTTAGTTCCTTGAACCTTAACACGATATGGAAAAGCATTTTCCTCTGGCTTGGGAGAAAGCAAAAAGAGAATGGTGAACGTAAACTGTCGGGGTTTAATTATAACGTATAATTATATATTTATGACATATTAATACCGTTGTTACTTTTATTTTGCCCCAGAGGGGAATAAATGACCTAATTCTCTTTCCATTCTTTTCCTGGTTGGAGTTTTTGCTGGGTTGACTTCCCGGCTCATTTTTTGTCTTGTAAAACATGTCAGGTGATGAAACCTTGGAGTCGGGAGAGCCACCTGAGGAAATTCAGGCCTTCTGTGGAAAACAAGCAGTTGCGAGGGCGGGCAGAGGACTGTATTTGTTTAACATCCATATTCCGGCCTCGTGGAGCCCAGCGGCGTGTTATTTCCACTGGGCACCAGCCAGTGCGCCCGTCCCTCCCTGCTGTGTCCAACCTTGAACATTTCTCTGTGATTATGTTTCACCCGAGGATTAGCAAAATGCAGAGGGGGGAAAACCAGAGAAGGTGTTTGGCTCGGGCTTAGTGCTGTGTTCGCACAATGTGCCACTGAGCTGGGCTGACTGGAGAGCTGGCCTGGAGCTCAGGAGAGCAGGCTAGCTCTTCATCTTGGGCCTCGAGAACCCAGTGCTTACCGAAGGCCATGCTGGTGTGTTTCTAAGCCCTAAGCTCCAAACAAACACCAAACCAACAAATGGTTTTTGTTCTCATATAGATGTCAGAGCCGGGGATCGGGGCTGGAGATGCTGCAATCCCCTCTCTCAGAACCAGCAAGGCCCGTTGCTTGGACCACCCTGAACAAATCTCGAAAATGCATTTTTTTTCCTCACAAGGAGAGACATTACCTCAGCTCCTAGAAGCAGAAGACAGTCATATTGAGTCCAGCATGATAAAACTGTCTTACCTAAGTCCAGCTTTGGGAAGAAAAGGTGAGCAAGAGGGAGCCCTGAGTCAGCTTTTCCCTGTCAGCCAGCCACCTCGCTAGAGACTTCAGCTTGGAGCTGGGCTGTGTGTAGCCAGGGGTGAGGCACTGGCTGAGGACAATTTTGGAGGCCCCTCCCCACCCCTGTCACTGCTTCCTTTTACATACCGGTCCTTTCTGCCCCTGATTCGGTACCCTCTTCATTTCTAAATTACAGGGTTACAGGTAGAGACACCACACCCAGTTTATGCAGTGTTGGGGACTGGAGCCCCAGCTTTGTGCATGCGGGGCAGGCATTCTAAGTGGGGTACATCCCTTGCGACCTAGATGGAGACACAAACAACACACACATCAGGAGGAAGGTGGAAGATGGCACGGGAAGCACCAAGAGGCACATACGGAAGTCTTGCTTCCGTGTTTACACTGTACCCTTTGCCCGCCCACATTTACTCATTCATTTTGAATTTGTGCATGTGCTCACACTGCTCTCTCTCTCTCTCTCTCTCTCTCTCTCTCTCCATTATGTGCATTCCAGGGATTGAATTCAGGTCATCAGCTGTGGCAGCAGCAAGCGCTGTCTCCTGTGGAGTCATTTCATAGGCCTAGATCGACCTTCTGTGAGGCCAGAGGGAAGCCTCGGAGCTGCTGTGGGAGCAGCAACTCTTGGGTCAAAATTCTTTCAGAAACTTCAGGCTACTGGTTGCCCTTAACTGCTCTACAGCACAGTCAGGGAGGATGTGAGGTCCCAAACTGGCTGAGGCCTCTCATCCTGGGAAGGAACCGAATAACCCCTGAGATGTCCCCAAGCCACTGCGAGGAGGGAGACACAGATCTAAAACTCAAACCTCTGACCAGAGACTGAGATGTGTACCTGGAGGCTGAAATGGGACAGAAGGTCAGAAATAGCCCTGTCAGACTTTCTGAGTCATGGTGTGTGTGTGTGTGTGTGTGTGTGTGTGTGTGTGTGTGTGTGTGTATGTTGTTTCAACACTGAGCCAAAGAGATGAGGGTACCAAGAAGTGGGGATCCATTTCTATTAGAATCATTTGAAGGCCCACCTCTGCCCCTGCCACAAAGCACTCCCCCTTTCTTGTGGGGGAAAAACACGTATTTTTTTTTTTTAATTAATTCCTTGAGAGTTTCATACATGGATAGAATGTGGTCTGGTCACACTCACTCCCAGTGCCCACCCCCCACAACTCCTCTGTGGCCCACTCTACCCGCTCCTGACTTCACAGCCTCCCCTGCTCCCTCGCCCAGCCTACTGACTCCGATTCCTGCTGCCCAGCTACCCAAGCTTGTGGGGTCATATCTTAGAGTGTGGGTGACTGACAAGGGAGGGTCCGTACCCTTAGAGAAAATGCATTCTCTTACTGCAGGAGCTCTCAGCAGCCAGGAGCTCCTCAGGAGGACTAGAAGTGCTCGGGAGCTCTTCCCCACGTAGCTGTGAGCTACAGAGTCCTGGGCGGTTGTTAAGTGGTAATAGCTAATTGGCACAGAGTTGGCCGAGGAGTTTGGCATGTGTCAGCCAGTCAGAACTAATCATTAAGGGCAGAGTCACAGCTTAGCCTTAGGCTATGGCGACAGCACATATCTCCAGGCTCAATGAGGAGACCAAGGAGGTTTTCCCTTCAGCCACACATTTGCCCCCGGGAAGGTTGAGATAGCACATCTCAATAGCAGGCTAGTGATGCCTTAGTAGGCTTGGAATTCAGAATGACACAATATTAGTGTATGAGACTGGATCTTTAGTAGGAAAGCAATGCTTATTTGAGAAAAAAAACCCATAATTTACTGCAACTATAAATTAATCCCCTACCACTCCTTGTAGGATCTGTTAAAATGGTGGTTCTCAACCTTCATAATCCTGCCACCCTTTAACACAGTCCCTCATGCTGTGGTGACTCTCAACCATAAAATCATTTTCATTGCTACTTCATAACTGTAATTTTGCTAGTTATGAACAATAGTGTAAATATCTAATATATACATTACCTGACATATGACCCCCCCCCCAGGGGTCGCGACCCACAGGTTGAGAACCACCGTTAAAAGTGGCGTACAGTGTTGTAAAAAGGCCAGTTTGGAATGAGCCGCTTCTCTCTCTGTTTGTAGATCTACCAGAGGAGCTTTCAAGATGCCTCGTGTCATCTCCAGATCACCTCAGCTGTGAGGCAGCTGGGATTCCCTAGGGGTTGCTGAGCAGAAGGAAGTAACTGACTTGTAGGGTGCCGGGCTAGCATAGCTGAAGGAAGTATAGCTCTAGCCACAGTGGGCATGGGCTGGACCACTGTCCAAAGTGTGGTAAGCAGGGCTCCAAAGCTGCTGCTGGTCTGTGCTCAAGTCTGAGTTGCCGCATCATTAGGCAATGGGCTCCAGCAGCCTTTGCTACAAAGGAACAGGAAGGGACAAAGGGGAACAGGATGGGTCCTTGCATCATTCCAGTGACTAGAAAGGGTCCCCAGTGCAGGCATGCAGGCTCTCTTGGCACTAAGAAAAATGGGTATCGCGGCAGGGTTGGTTGGGATGGGAGCAGGGACTGGGCTACGGCTGCAGTTCATGGCCCCGAGTTGCTGGAGCGTACAGCAGACACAGGTGAATGAAAAGAAGAATAGCATCCAACTGTCCAGTGCGGACACAGTGACTCATCAATGGTCTCTATCAACCATGCAGTCAGTTCAAGGCCAGGAATCCTGATCCTCAGACGTGCAGGGGTGTCTAGCCTCTTGACGCTGTGAGCTGGTGCTGCTATCTGCCAGCGTGTTGGGCTGCAGTCACTATTCTCCTGGATGCATGAGGCCTTTGGGATGTAGGTTGGAATTACATGACTGAGTATCAAGATGGGGAAGAGCAGATGTGGTAGGCTGCCTCTGCAGGGGATGAGAGCAGGGCCCTTGCAGTCCCTGCGTCCACCTTGGAATGTCACAAGTGGGTCTCCAGGCACCTACCACATCTTCTGCTCCAATCTTCAGCAATGTGCTAACTTTGTGGACAGGATCGACCCCTTTGTGTGCTTGTCTCACGTACTTCAGGCTGGGTGCTGGAGCTCCAGTGTGAAGCCACCACACAGAGAAAACGATGTCAGGGTAGGGCAGGCACACCTCAGAGGATTCTTCTTGGAGGAGAAATTGCGAGACAGCCATACTCTTGATGCATCTCGGCTCCGACGCCGGGACACAGGTTTGGCAAAGTGGGGCATATACTGGAAGGTTGCCCCATGTGTGTGACATGATCTCCCAGCCACATGGCTGCGCAGCCTGACTCTCCAGATGGCCCCACACTCTGCAACAATAGGAGTCAAACTGGGTGGCAAGGAAGTGTGGAGAGCTGGCAGGGGTGGGGTGGGGGCTGTGAGAGCAGGAGGAAAAACCTGCTGGTTTCTTTGAACTGCCTGCTACTTGCTCCCTAAAGGATTGAGGGGACCAGGTGAATTGTAGGATTCCTGTCTTTCTCTAGTAGCTGAACAAAGTGCCTTTTTCTCTAAGAAATAGAAAAAGGCTAGCAGGCAGATCAAGCTAAAAACAAACAAGCAAACAAACAAACAAAAAATATGCAGGATTTGGGGATTTAGGTCAGTGGTAGAGCGTTTGCAAGTCCTGGGTTCAGTCCTCAGCTCTGGGGGGAAAAAAAACCCACAAAAAACAAACCAGCCAACCAAACATGCAGACAGCAAGCCCTTCTATAAAGCAGGCTGACAGAGATGACAAGAAAAGTGTGTGACATATGTCCCCGCTAGGGACACGTGTCACCTTCTGAGCTTTAGGGCAGCTCAAAGCCACCGAACTCCAGACAGCTCGGTGTGTGCGCGTTTCATTTTCCCTGTCCCACTACGTGGCTCCAGAGCCAGCTGACAAGTGAGTGAGTCCCCTGTGCCTGTCTGTTCCTCGCCGGTGACATCACCGCCTCATAAGTCAGAGAATCACAATGTTTCAAAGATTCATTCAGCTTTCTCATTATGTTTCTATGGGTGCCCCCTCCCCCCTCCCCCTTCCCCTCCCCCAATGACAGCCTTGCCAAGACAATGTAAAAAACAGGCCTGGTAATATTTCTCCCATTTGCAGGCAGCCATGAATGTTTAGCATTTGTATGTCCTACAGATGCACAGAACTTTGGAATTAATCCCCGAATGCTACACCGTAATAGACAGCATATTTTCTAAAAGAACTTTTTTTCCAATAAAGCAGAAACCAAGTTTTGGGTTTGGTTTACCTCGGGATAGCAAAACCTGTTAGCCACTTCATTTTCTTACAAGGGGATGTTTGTTTTTATCAATTTGAGGATAAAAATATATGTGGTTAAAACAATTTCAAAACTACTTCTATCTAGCTATTTTCACTCATATCAGCTTAGATGGTAAATCCTTAAGACCCAAGTGTCTGAATTCTGGCTCTTGATGTCTAGAATTATTTCAACGACAATCAGCAGGTTGTGCTGGTTTGGGCCTGCCCAGCTTGGGAAAGGAACACACAGGGTTTGGCTAAGTAGGTGGCTATGACCAGAGAGTTTCAACCCAGTCTCTTCACACATGTACATGAGCAAGAAATATGTTGAGTTTGACAGCGTGGAGTTCTGAGCAAGTTTGATCTGCAGTGAACTACAGGACAGGCTCAAATGCAGCTGTGAGGACTGATTTAAGCAAGACCAGAAAGTCACTTTCAGAAGTGTCCTTAGCGTATCCGGATAGAAAGCAGAGCCTTCTAACAATAGCAACAGCAACAGAAACAGCAACAGAAACAGAAACAACAAGAAGCCTGGCTTGTCTATAAGAATCTTTGGGCCACTGTTGGGCCCATTGGCCTTTTTGGAGACAAATAATTTGGTCGCTAAACATTTGCAGAATGAAGAGCCAGTATTTCCTTTGTTCCTTGCTCTACTTTTAAATTTTGAATTTATTTTTAAAGTCTCTCTCTCTGTCTCTGTCTCCCGGTCTCTCTGTCTCTGTCTGTCTGTGTGTCTGTCTGTCTCCACGTGTGTGTGTGTGTGTGTGTGTGTGTGTGTGTGTGTGTGTGTGTGTGAGACACACACTCAAGAACATGAATGAAATGCCCAATGAGGCCAGAAGAGGGCATGCGATCCACCACAGCTGGAGTTACAGATGGTTGTGAGACATCCACGCAAAGAACTCGGGTCTTCTGGAAGATCGAGCAAGTGCTCTGACTGTTGAGCCGCCTCTCCAGCCTTGTCCCGCTCTCCACCTCTACCTTTTCTGTTAATAGCTTGACTTGGCCGACTGAAGATAAAAAATTGATAGCTATATACATTTAGCGTTTAAATATAACACTCACAGCTGCCTGATTCACTTTGCCTGGAACTCTCTCACCTGGAGAAGTGCATCACTCAACGGACATTTTTCTCTGGAGGCTGTGGCGGTCAGGTAAATGGGGATTAACTATCTACTTCCCCCAGGGCCAGAAAAATTATTTTGACCCAAATGCTTAAGTCATGGGTTTCAATGCAGACACAGCTTAACTGAGTCATTAAGAATTTTATTGGTTAAAGTAGGCATATATTTTTCCTAGTAGACGTCATGACATAACCATAATAAAAATGTAATATCCAAGTAATCGCTGTAATGTAATTACAGTTTGGTCATAAAGTAAGATTAGAGGTCTGAGATGGCTGCGCATGTTAACGTCTGCCTGCCGTCTGCGCTCGTACACTTCATCTCATAACCAGGTGGCTGGGAGCCCAGATGGGGCAGCATTATCTGGGAGTCCTGTTTACTCCGTCTGCCCTTTCTGACATGGTCAGTCATCCTTCCTGCCCTAGGTCCCTGAGCATCATGGTCACTGACCTGTGTTTCCAGTTTTATATGGATAACCAGAGTGGGGGTAAGGGTGGGCCTTGTGCCTCCTGGGGAAGGGACTAGATAGAGCATGGGGGTTCTGCAGCAGTTACTTCCTCCTTTGTGGTGTCCCAACTCTCAGCCATCTTCTGATTAAAATGCCAGCCCTCTGGCCCCGTGTGCCTACAGTGTGCTACAGTGTTAGCCACATCTGGCTCTTGGAAGGAATAAAGTTTCCAAACAAAAGGAACTATTCTAGACATTTGACCAAAATGTTACTTAGAACAAATCAAAAGTGGGACAAGTGGTGCCCGCCTGTAATCCCAGCACTCAGGAGGCAGAGGCAGGTGGATTGCTGTGAATTTGAGGCCAGCCTGGTCTACTAGGTGAGTCAAGATAGCCGAGGCTATAAAGAGAAACCCTGTCTTGAAAAACAAAACAAACAAACAAACAAACAAAAACACAGAAAAAACAAACAACAAAACTGGAAAACAAAAACAAAACACTCATAGAGTTTGCCATCACTGGAGACAGTGTTTGAACTGTAATAAATGAAATCTCACTGTCTGTTGTTTCTTGAAAGCATAGATCACAAAAAAGTTCAAGTAGAAGCAGAGAAAAAAGGTACAAAATCATTTGAGTCTAAGTAATGACAACAGTAGCTGGGATGTGCATATCTGGTTTTACTTTGCACAGTGGCCTTTTTCTCATCATTAAAGGCTTGAAATACATTAGATGAAAAATCCTAGAAAGAGTGAATTCCTAAGTTTTAAAGTGCATAGTGTCCTGGGTACCATGAGTCTCCTGCCATCCCACCCAGTCCTATCTGGGATTGGCAGCACCACCTTTTCGGCATGACCTGCTCCTTAGCCACCTCGTAGCTGTCTTGGTTGTCAACTCCGCTGTTGGGCTCACAGGTGTGTCTTTTCGGGTAACCCAAGCTTACTCAGTGATGGCAATTCTAGTACCCCGTTGCTACCATTGTCCCACCTCATTGTTATCACTCATTTCCCAGTGCGCCTGAGTTAGAACTTAACTAAATCCTAAGTGTGTGCCCTAGTTCTGTTTGTGTTGTTGTGATAAAACAGGCCCCCCCCCACCCCCGTGGCAAATCTAACTTTGGAGAAAGGGTTTACTAATCTTACAATTCCAGGATACAGCTTCTCATTTTAGGAGAAGCCAGTCAGGAACTCAGAGCTGCATGTCGAAGGCATAAAGAGAACGGATGCCCGCGTCCCTGGTGCCTGGTTTTTTCAACTCTTATATAATCCAGGACCCCAACAGGGAATGGCGACACCCATATTCAGCATGGGTCACCCCAGCTCAACTAACCCACTTAAGAAAAGTCCCAGATGTGCCCAGAGTGCGACCTCACCTGGTAATTCCTGAGATTGTGATTGTACATTGTGTCACGTGGACAACAATTAAAATTAGCCACGTGTCAAGTGGACAGCAATTAAAATTAGCCATGACAGCATTTATGTGCAGTGAAGACCGCTGACGCCAGCCTGGATGTACTGGATCAGGGAAGAGGCGCTTTGAGGTGGGGACTGCCAGCTTTTTACTTGGTGTCTACTCTTGGGCTGCTGAAGAAATGTTATTTTTCCCTTAAACTTCGTTCTCATTAATCTTGTGTTAAGAGGGGTCTAACCCTGTTAGGCAAGCAGGTCGTTTCGGTTCCAATTAGCATATATTTCTGGAGGTGTTGAGTGGGTGAAGGGAGGGAAGCCCCAGTGTTCCTAAACTACTGACCTTGAGGGACTTGTAGGAAGGTGTCTCTGACATGCACGTAATACAAGTGACTCTGAGAAAGCTCCAGTAAATGGGAAGTTATGGTTGGCTCTGATGACTTATGCTAAACAGAATAAACTGTGATGGGGACATAAAGTACTCCTAAGCTTACCCTGCTCTCGCTCAATACAGGCAACACTCCATCTTCTTACTTCAAAAGTAGACACTGAGAGAACCGAGAGACTCCCCAGGAAACTGGGTGTGTGCTGCTCTCATGCTTGCTATGGGGACCCTGGTTAGGAATCGAAACACCCCGAGAATCTCAGCTCGAAGCTTAACCATGTGAGGAGCACCTGACCAGAGCACGAAGGAGGCTCTTGTCTCTGTGGGATGCTGAGCAAGGAGGTCAGAAACAGGCTCCAGGAGCTGAACTGATCCATCACCCAGGCCTCAGCAGTGCTGCTGACTTAGAGGAATTAAAGCAGGAAGCTTATTTTGAAAGCAGATGGGTCACCATCTGTACCTGAGATGAGGACGGAAACCGGAAGGGCTGGGTTGGCTTGGTTTAGTCTGACAGGCACAGAGAAATAAAACCTGTGTTTACCAACTGGAAAAGCACAGCGTTGGCAGAGAGAGGCAGGGGATGGGAGGGAGAGAGAGAGATCATGCTTCTGGAAACATACAACCAATAACATGAAGTTAAAAAAAACTATTTAAGAAGTTTTAATTAGGTTTCCTTCCAAACAGACACCAAGGGCTAAAATAAGTCCCTGATAGTTCTTACTTGTACCTATGGCTCCCTCTAATCCATATTCTATAAGCGCCCTGTTTCGCAATCTCATCAATGAGCAATGTGTCTTAAGGCCACTGAGGAGGTCACGAGTGCTTCCACTTAGTGGGTGGGGAATCCAGGGCCCAAAGGCAAAGCTACCACACAGCCAGCTGGGGTAGGGGCGGGACATAGGGCTGGATTGAATTTATCTGTGTCCCTACATGCACTATGCATTCACATGTGTGTGCTTTTGTGTGAAGGTCAGAGGTTGGCATCGGGTAACTTTCTTAATTTTCCCCACTTTGTTTTGAGACAGTTTCTCTTACTGAACCCAGTGCTTGTTAACTGGATAGACTGGCCAGTTGGTGATTTCCAGGGATCTGCCTGGCTTCCTGCTATGCCCAGATAGCATTACAGACACAGGAGAGGGTGGTTAGATTTTTATATGGGCACTGGGCATCCAAACTCAGGTCCTCATGCCTGCACGGAAGACTCGTAACCAAGGGAGCCATCTTCCCAGTTCCTTCGATCAAATGTCTTAGTGTCAGAGCCAAGGAAGACCTAGACCTTATTGTAGCGTACCCAAATGCACTGTCGGTGCAGAGCTGACCCAGAGGTTTACCCAGCGTTCCCCTCGCATCAGCATCTATGTACAGGTGTCTCCTTCCTCCTCCTCCTCCTCCTCCTCCTCCTCTTCCTCCTCCTCCTCTTACTCCTCCTTTGTTTTTTTGAGACAGGGTTTTTCTGTGTAGCCTTGGCTGTCCTGGACTCACTTTATAGACCAGGCTGGCCTCAGACTCACAGCCATCCGCCTGCCTCTGCCTCCTCAGTGCTGGGATTAAAGGCGTGCACTACCACGCCCGGCTGAGTTTTTCTTCTGTTAGTGCCACTGGCCTCACTTGAAAAGTGAGGTCACCTGCAGTTTCAAACACTGTGAGGGCAAGCTGAAAAAGGCAATGTGATTTAGAGGAATCAAGAATACATTAGTGGAAACAAAGAGAAATTATTCCAAACAAGCAACATTCATAATAGTTTAAAATAAGAATAATTCATAACATTTTAAAAACAAGAATGATTCATAATAGTTTAAAAACCTGTCAGGGTTGTCTTAGGTCAATTAAACTTTAATGACCCTGATTTCATAAGACCATCAGCATTCAGACAAGGGCAATCCAAGGGGAGAATGGGCAAAGGACACGGTTAAGCAGTTCAGAAAAGAACACTGACTGTGGGCCAATGAACACACGGAACATGTTCTATTTCACTGGTACTGAAAAAAATATAAATAAACGCACCGCTCAAGCTCCTGCACTGAACTGGAAAAGACAAAAAGGGTAATAACACCAAGAATTGGTAAAGGTGCCAAGAGGCTGATTTCCAAGCATTGCTTATGAGCATGCAAAGCTGTAAGATCTGAAAAGAGCTACTTGGATACCTGAGATACAGCACATCCAAACCCAGGAATTTAACCCAGAGGAACATTTCTAGTTTAGTTGTCACTATGACAAACACCATGACCAACATTGGGGAGTAAAGGGTTTGCTTCAGCGGACAGGTGAGACTTCATCTTTGAAAGAAGTTGAGGTAGGAACCCAAGGCAGGATCTTGAAGGGAGACCTGCTTGCTATGCCACCCAGCATTGCCTCTGACCAAGGAATTCACTTTACAGACAGAGAAGTGCATCGTGAGTTATGGAAGAATGCTATTTGATGGGCAAGGGCTGCTTATACTTAGCTAGCTTTCTTATATAGTCCAGGACCACTTGTATAAGGAATGGTGCCACCCACAGTGGGCTGGCATTAACTATCAAGGCAATCCCTCACAGACATGCCCACAGGCCAAACTGATGAGCACAAGTTGTCAATTGAGACTCTCCTCACAGATGACTCTATGTCAAGCTCATAGTTAAAACTAACTTGGGCAGGAAAAGGAAGAAGAGATTTCTACAGCCAATGCTGTGAATCAAAGATGGCTGCAACTCAGTGCTATTCTTCTCATCCACAACTTTTTTATTTCTCTTTTCCTTAATCCGACTATCTCTGTTTGCAAAATACAGGAGAAGAGAGGTTGTGGGACACCAGAGACAAGTCTTGAGAGGCATTTCCTCTTCTTGGAAGGCAGCTGCATTTGAAGTCAATCACTTTGATTCCACCATGCTGATAGGAAGCACAGCTTGACATAGGCAAGGAGACAGGCCATGTTGAGGGAGCCACCTAGATCCACTTACATGAAGCCAGCCTTTTGGACCTTTGTGGCCCACTGAAACTGATTGCTAGGCAAGTGACTACTTGATGGAGCCAAGTAGAGCTGAACTATTTAGTCACAGCTGTAGGAATCCTGACTCCTGAATTATAGGGGTAGTGATGTGTTAACTCTATAAAATTTGGGGGTTGTTTCTTTGATATTTGTTTTATTTTTATTTGAGTGTGTGTGTGTGTGTGTGTGTGTGTGTGTGTGTGTGTGTGTGTATGTGTGTGTGACCAAAAAGCAAGTTGGGGAGGAAAGGGTTTATTCAGCTTACACTTCCACATTGCTGTTCACCACCAAAGGAAGCCAGGACAGGAACTCCAACAGGGGAGGAACCTGGAATACAGAGGCCATGGAAGAGTGCTGCTTACTAGCTTGCTTCCCATGGTTTGCTCAGCTTTTTTTTTTTAATAGAACCCAGGACCACCAGCACAGGCATGGAACATCAGGCTGGGCCCTCCTCATCAATCACTATTTAAGAAAATTCTGTGCAGCCAGATCTTATGGAGGCAAGTGTCCTTCATTGCTAAGCCATCTTTGAATCCCTAGGTGGCCTAATTCAGGAAAACAAAACAAAACAAAACAAAAAACAAACCCATGCTCACCGTAAAAGATAACTCAAGTGTAAATAGACAGGTTGACCCTCCAGGTGAGAGACCATGCTATCAAAAGTATTTCTGGCAGGGAAAAGCAGTATGTGTTGGCTAGCGGGGTGGTCAATACCAGTGATGGCCATTGGACCAATCAGTAGGCCATGGTGGTAGGGCATGTGATTATGTCTTCTTCATTTACCGAACTCAGGTGCGGAACAATTTACAACTTCCCATTTCTTTACTGCTAACATAAGATAATCAATAATGGCTAGCCATGTGTATCATTACAAGAGAGTGAAAGTTGGAGAAAAGGTAAACACTCTTCCCAAGTAGATCTTTCATTAAATTTTATAACAGTTTTATATTTGCAGAAAACTGCAGCTAGTATACAGTTTCCATATGACCTAAGCCCATTTTTCCTGTTATCCATGTTTTCATGGTATCTGCAACTTTTAATGGACCGATGCTGTTGTCACTTACTCGCAGTGATCCAACTGATACAGAAGCTTTTATTAACCAATAGCAGCTTTACTTAGATTTTATTAATGTTTGCCTAGATCCTTTTTTTATTCCTGAGTCATGCCAGGACACTGCGTTAGACGGCTGCTGGGTTGCTTTAAGTTCCCTGTGACTCTGACAGTTTCTTAGACTCTCTTCCTTCTGTGCTTATTTGTATGAGTGCAGGTGTGTACGTGTCTGGACACTTCATGGAGGTCAGAGAACAAGCTCAGGCATTGAGAGCCTCCTTCCTCCTCGTGTGCCACTGTGTGTGCCCAGAGACTGGGCCCGAGAGCGTCTGGGGTTTCCCTTGTCCCCATCCCTCATCTTGGCATAGGACCACTGCAGGTGAGAACTACCGTGCCCAGCTTTTCATGGGTTCTGGGAATCTACACTCAGGTCCTCCTGATTGCGCGGGTGCTCTACCCATCCAGTAAAGGATGCTCACCTTCAGCGGACAGGTGAGACTTCATCCTTGAAATAAGTCGAGGCAGGACCCCAAGGCAGGAGCTTCCACGAGGCCTGCTTGCTATGCCACCCAGCATTGCCTCTGCCCTAGGAGTTCACTTCCCGGCAAAGAAGTGCTGCATGAGTGATGGAGCAGTGACGGGTGGTGGCCAAGGGCTCATCATGCTCAGCGAGCTTCCTTATGCAGTCCACACAAGGATCTGTCTATGCACAGCTATGGGAACTTTAATCTTAATAACAAGAACACTGGCAGCCATCTGAATGTCGGCTCAGCAGCCAGGCATCCAGACAACGGAACATTAGCTGTCAAAAGCCAAGCGCTGCTAATACACAAGACAATGGCTAAACCTCAAAAGCGGTCTGCTAAGAATAAGCAGGCCGATGGTCTTGAACGTCAACCTCACATGGAATCCTTGTACTTTGTGTGCCATTCTCGAAATGATAAAAACCAGTGGGACAGAAAATAGGAGCGGTTGCCAGGGGCGAGTGATGGGGTAGCAGACCAGTTACCAAGGGACTTGAGAGAAGGTTTTTGGAATCTTGTTTCTTGATTGTGCTGATGATTATACAACTGTGTTCATTTGTTTAAAGTCTTGAATGCACTCTTCATCTGAAAATGTTTACTGTTATGTGTAAACTATGTTAGTTTGAGTTGATTTTTTTTCCTCCAGAATATATTCTGGATGCCCCATCTAAAAATACTTTCTAACATGTGACTTGACGAATGCTAGCCTGACACTGTCATAAAATAAAAATGTAAATAAGCAATGAGACTTAGTATGGATATAAAGTTTGGTATAATTCTGTTGGCAACACAGTTACATTATTAACTTTAATGGTAGTGGCCTTATTTCTTACTGCTGGAGATTCAATATGAGTTTTGAAGCATCAAAATTGTAAGCGTTTTTTTTTTTTTTGGGTTTTTGAGACAGGGTTTCTCTGTGTAGCCTTGGCCATCCTGGACTCACTTTGTAGACCAGGCTGGCCTTGAACTCACAGTGATCCACCTGCCTCTGCCTCCTGAGTGCTGGGATTAAAGGCGTGTGCCACCACGTCCGGCTCTGTAAACGTTTTTTATTTAAAACTTTTATAAAGTTTTTAAAATGTACATGTGTGCATGCCTACTTATCTGTATGCACCCTAGACACGCAGGTTCCTGAAGTGGCCGGAGGAGGGCATCAGATCCACCAAAGTTTTGGGCAAGTGTGCCTCTCTCATGTGGATGCTGGGAATTAAGCTGGGTCCTTTGCAAGAACAACAAATGTTCTTAACTGCTGAGCCCTGTCTTCAGCCCCTCAGTGTAAAATGTAAAAAAAAAAAAAAAAAATTAATTATTGTTGCACATGTATGGGCATGGTCACATACTACAGAGCATGTTCAGGAATCAGAGGCTAAGTTTTGGGAGTTAGTTTTGCCTGTTATTGATGGTATGGGGATAAGACTCAGGCTGTCAGGCTTTTGTGACAAGTGCTTTTACCTGCCAGGCCATCTCGGTCCCAAAATATAAAAGATTAAAAAAAATTACACTGGTCTACAAAGTGAGTCTAGGACAGCCAAGGCTACACAGAGAGACTCCGTCTCAAACAAACAAACAAACAAACAAAAAACTACCTTGAAAAGCACAAATGAAGATGTTGAGAGGACTTGCAGGGAGGTTTCCTGTTGGGACCTGAGGCAGAACAGGAACAGATCTGCAGAACTGAGTACCGAGCATTCTCCCACTCATTTAGCAGATGCTGGCTGGCTACTCACTGTGCTGCCAGGCACGGTTCTGTGTGGCAGGCTGAGGCAGTGCGCAGAGCGGGCCTTGGGTGCCGATTACAGAGTCTAGATGAAGGAGACAATAAAATAAATGGGCGAGACGGCTTATTAGAAAGTAGGGTTAGAGTGAAGAAGGAGCCAGGATGGAGAAGTCGGCATTCTGGGCCAGAGGTTAGAATTTCAACATTTTACAGGGTGGCTAGAGGGGTCTTTTTGAAGAAGTGTTACTTGGTCTAAAACCTGAAGTCAAGGGAGCCATGAGGCTGGCTTTTGAGGGTGGATGTTTTCAAACCACGGAGACTTGTGGTGTGCTAACATCATCTGGTTTGTTGAGATTCATTTTGCTTCCCAATGATGATGTAAGAATGCCATTGAATAGGATAACTGGTTATGACAGATCATAAAAATGATTTATAGAATAAATATAATCTTCATTTCAACTGAACAAGAAAAACCGAGACTCATCAGGAAGGAAACCACACACCTCAGTTTATTTTTACCACTGGCCCTCTTCTCTCACCCCCTGCCCCTTCCATTTCCACTGTCTGTGATTCTGGAAAAGCTGTTACTAATAAATTTTTAGTATCATAAGCTGGGAAAAGGGGGTTAGAAAATTCAGGAGGAAATAGCCTGTTCATATGAAAACAATAATCACATAATATTTATTGTCTGGGATTGAAATGTTTCAAATATGCAAAGTAATAAAATGTCAGGGAAAGCAAAACTTCCTAAAGTTAAAAATGTCATAAATTTCTCCCAAAATAAGACATATGAAAAAAAGTTCAGGTGATACTTTATGTCAATAGAAAAATAATTACTCTTGCATCTGGGTTAAGGTAGGCCAAATCTTTCAGAGGACATACACTGGTTGGTATTGGAGATCTGAGGAGACAACAGCAGACACCGCAGAGATTTAAAGGCAACAGTTTTCTTTTGCTTGCTTGTTGAGAACCATTTACTAACAAAGTTGCTTGGTCCATGTTCTCTCTCTCTCTCTCTCTCTCTCTCTCTCTCTCTCTCTCTCTCTCTCTCTCTCTCTCTCTCTCTCTCTCAGACCGGGCCATATGTAGTTCAGGGTTGCCTGGAATGCATCTGGTGTATGTGTGTGTGGGGGAGTCGTGGCCACATGCCTCAATGTGTGTGTGGAGATCAGAGGACAACCTAGGGTGTTGTCCCTGCTTTCCACCATACTTGAAACAGAGTCTCTGGTTTGCCACTGCATATACCAGGCTAGGTGGCCTGCATGCTGTGGGGAATTCTGTCTCTGCCTCCTTCTTCCTGCAGAGGTGCAGGGAACACAGATATGTTAGTACATCTGGCTTTAAAAATATCATTATTTTATTTTATGTGTGTGAGTATGTACGTCTGCATGTACGTCTGTGTGTCATATGCAGGCCTGGGACCTGTGGAGGTCAGAACAAGGCTCGGAATCCCCCGGAAGCAGTTACAGATGGTTGTGAGCCACTGTGTGAGTCCTGCAAACTGGCTTCTTAATGTGAGTTCCGGTGTTGGTGGGGGATTCAAGACCAACTCATCAGGTTTGAATATTGGATACTTCTTTCCACTGGGCCATCGCCATCTCTTCAGCTCACACCTGTGGTCTTTGCTTAGCTTCTTGGGTGCTGGCTTTTTCTATCTCTTAGATAATTAAAAAATTTTTAATTAACTACCACGATCTTAGTGTCCTTTTTTTTTTCCTCTACATTGGGCTGGAGATGGGACCTCTAGGCCTTAGCATTATTCACTTCACGCACTGTTACCAATGAGGTGACCACCCATCTCAGAATGACCTTTGAATGAATGAATGTTACATAAATTTTGATGACACATATGGCTCTATTTAAAATGAGATGACATCTGTCCGGACAAAACGGGCTTTTATTTACTCTATAGAGAAGTTGATCCAAGTGGTACTAGGAGTGCCTTTCTACAATTCCACAGGCCAGATTGGGCCCTGAAAATATAATTTTGGATAATACTACATATATATATATACATACATACATACATACATACATACATACATATCTGTAAAGGTGTTTTCAGAGGGGTTCTGTCACCAGTGGTTGGGGACTGGGACAGGTGTTTCTGGGTTCTTGGCCTCTTATTCATAAGACTTAAGAGCTCACATGGTTTTACAGAAGTGGCAAGGTTAGCTTTTCTCCATGCAAAAGGATTGTGCACATCAGAAACAAATACTGTCAAGACTGAGAGTGGATCACATGAGTGAACATACTCAAGGATACTGATTATCATTTGGGGTGTCCTTTTATGGGGTTCAAGAAAGGAGGGCTTGGTTGTTAAGGGATATAATTTAGACGGTTCTCTATTTTGAAGGGCAGTTTTTGAGTTATATAACCATTTCTGTACTGTATATATCCTGTCCCATAATGCATCTGATTTTAATCATATGCATACCAATTATGCATAGGCATAAAATGGAAAATAGAGCTTCCCAAAAAGCACTCAGAGGATGGTTTGCTATATTGTGTATGCACCCCAAACCACTCCATGCTAAATTGGCTTTTCCACCATGACCCAGTATATTGGGAATACAGTTAAATATCAACCATCCTACCTCATTAAGGGGAGGAAAAATTTATCCAATTATTTGAAGTGAGGATGTGTGTACATCTCAAGGCAGGCGGAGGTGGTCCTAGGTTGCTAGGTGCGTAGTCCAGGGAGAGATATGCACGTAGTACATGAAGGGAAGAGTCCTAGGCTGCCAAGTGCATTGTTAGAAGAGGGGTTGTGTGTAACCCAAGCCAGGTGGAATCCCATGTCACTACACTGTTCCCTCTGCTGACCTGCCTTAGGCTGAGGGAGGAAGACACACCACGAATGTGTGTGAGCACCAATACTGCATGGCGTTGGGATCCCAGACTGAATAAGAAAGAGGGAAAAAAAGAGGAAGTCAGCTGAGAAGCAGCACTCATCTCTCTGCTTTCTGACTTTGGAGGGTGTGGCCAGTTGCTTCCCAGGGTCACCACCATGTATTCTGGGCATGATGGATTGTGAACCAAGACAATTCCTTCTTTCCTTAGGCTGCCCTTTCAGGTGCTGCGTCCCAGCTGTGAGAAGGTAAGGAGGACGGGACACTTGGGTCTCTGGTGTGTTGTATCTGTCTTTAAGGGGGAAAATACTATGATCTTCTGCAGTTCTGTAGATTTCTGGCAAGTAAGTTAAGCAAGCAGCGAGAACAGATTAAGCAAATCTTTTTCAAAGGCTTCTAAGCCCAAGCATAAACAAACTTCTACCAGCAAGCAGCAGATGCTTATTAAATGCATCATCTGTGCACATGGGGAGAAAAGAGAAGCGATAGCTCAAAATTTGCTCACAAGAAATTCATCATCTGGTGCAGGCTACAGGTCCATGGAGAGATGACTAGGGACACTACCCTGGAGGCCCAGGAAGAAACAGGGGCTTAATGAGTTTGTGGAAACAGAAGATGCCACTGCCAAGCCCAGGATGAAATAAGGAGAGGGGCTAGGAAGGAGAGCAGGGCATTGCAGGACAGCGACTTCACGCTGACAACCCAGGAAAGAAGAGACAAATCCATCCCCCCTCCCCCCACTGTTCCTCTGTACACATGGTGAGCTTTTGAGACTTCGCTCACCTCCACGTTGAGTGCAGAAGCGAGGCTCACAAGGAGCCTGTGAACCTTGGAACACTGACATGCCCACCCAGCTTGAGAAGCTGCCATAAGGCTGTCTCATCCATCTTGTCTTTCTGAGGCTTAAAACCAAACCAAACCAAAACAAACCAATTTCTAGCTAGCATACACAATAGTGGGCATCAGTATGGCATCTTCACCCATAGGTACCATTGTGCTTGGTTCATAGTTGCCCCCTTCTCCACTGGTCCCCACTCCTGCCTTCATGGATATATGTGTGTGATATATCTTTCTTCCTATCACCCTATCTTGCCCTTCCCTTTCTCTTTAGACCATTCTTCCCTTCATAGTGCCTCTTGAATGCTACATATCTATTATCTATCTACCTATCTATTTATCATCTATCTACCTACCTATCATTTATTATCTATCTATCTATCTATCTATCTATCTATCTATCTTTCATCTACCTACTTATGAGGGAAAACATGCTACTTTGAACATGGCTTATTTTGCTTATGATGATCTTTGTTTCTGCCCATTTTCCTGCAAATGACACAAGTTCACTATTCTCATAGCTTAGTAAAATCTCACCATGTATTTATTTCCTCTAACCATTTGTTTGCTGATGGGCATACAAAATGAATAGTGCAATGATACACATGGCTGTGCAAGCCCCTCTGTGGTATGCTGAGTTGGATTCATTTGGGATATAACCAGAAGCTGTACAACTAGGACATATTGTAGTTTCATAAAAAAAAAAAAAAATCATCTCTATATTGACATCTGTAGTGAGGCCCAGAACTTTCTACCTCTTCCCTTTGTGTTTGGATACAATTACCTGGCTATAGTTAAGAGTCAGCTCCTAACTCCTTGACACAGAGTCCACCACACACTCAGGACTTCTGTCATCTGGCCCCTCAGTCCTGATATATTCCTGTGGTATTATGAACACAGACATTGACACCTACATGGGTCCTGTCCATGCTGTGTTAAACTGCCTACAGTTAATGGGACTCCTTGACTCTTTGCAGGTCCTATGGAGGTGTCCGAAGCTAAACCAGTGAAAGCAGCATTTGTTGCTGTCTGGGGACTTCCTGGGTGAGTCAGGCGGGGCACATTACAGGCCAGTGCGGAGAGATATGTGGTTGGCGAACACACAAGCAGCTGACATAACCCCTTGGAAATGAAGTGGCTTGAGGAAGACAGTCAAAGCCCTCTGCCTGCATGTATGTCTGTGCATCACACACATGCCTGGTATCTACGAGGCCAGAAGAGGGCACTGGACCCCCTGGAACTGGAGTAACAGATGGCTGTGAGCCACTATGTGGGTGCTGGGAAATGAACCTGGTTTCTCTGGAGCATCAGCTGGTGCTTGCTCGTAAGCTCTGAGCCACTTCTCCAGCCCCAGGGGTTGAATTTTAAGTATAGATGAGAGCTGAAAAAAAAAAAAAAATTTGTAACGCAAATTGTACTCAGCCACTTTCTTTCCATTTTCCTGTCTATCGCTGTATACTAAATCCTCTACCTACACACAAACTTGCCAGACTAAGAGAAGCTAGGCCTATCACATCATAACTGCGGAACAAATATTTCAAAAGGCCGTTTCGTGCATGTTCTGCATGCTGCCATCTGTGCGCCTGGATCAGCTTCTGCAAGCACATGTGAACAAGATGGGGCTTATGCTGGAATGCGGACAGATAGCTTGAGTAAAAGCAGACAAAAGTAGCCTTTATAACTACTCCTCTGGATACAGCCAGCACGTAGGAAGGAGAGGAAATATATGCATGGGTTTTTGAGGAGGTTTTCTTGGTTACAGTTTCTAGAAGGATCCTCAGTCTCTATGGTGTGTTCATGCATGTACATGTGTATGTGCAGGTACCTGTGCCCTGTGAGGGTCTGAGGATGTCTCTGGGCATTCTCCTCCATCCTTGTCTGCCTTATTCTCTTAAGACAGGCTCTCTCTTGTTCTGGCCGAGAGTCAGCAAACCCCTGCCTGCATGCTTCTTGTCTCCACCCTTCACCCCCAGTTCTTGGGGGTGACAGGCATGCACAGCCACACCTGACTTTTTCTGAAGGTGTTGGGAGATTTGAATTCAAATCCTCTTGCTCGCCCAGCAGGCTCTTACCCACGGAGCCAACTCCTCAGCACCCATGCCTGCACTCCTGCCAGACTCTTCATATGTATCAGAGTACTCACACAATCTTATCCTAAGATCTACAACTCTAGAGAGGAATTGGCATTCTACATAATTATATCCTATTATACATTTTGTTCTATATTGTGTACATAATAGATAAGGGATATTTTGAACTAAAATGATATTTTTTGTAACCAAGCTTTTTGGTATCAGAAAGGTTTTTCTCTTCACTGTGTCCCCAGAAGTTTCTAGTATATTCCATACTGCTTAACGGTGAGATCAAAGTGCTGGGTACAAAGGCAGTTAGTTCCACTCTGGACAACTCTGCATGAAGCACTTAACTTGCCAAGTTCCTGAGTTTCCTCTCCTGCCTCTGGGCCATGCTGTGTGCACCTCAGAGCGTGGTGAGCCTTCAAGGAGGTGACTCACGAAGCATCGCTCATAGCAGCTTGCTCTGACCAGGCCACAGAAATGAGCCTGATGGCATACTGCTTTCACATTTTTATTTTTAATATTATTTATGGGTCTGTATGCATCTCTCTGAGCATATTAGTATGTGTGTGAATTGGTTTGAGTGTATGCATGTGTGTGTTTGGATGTCCACGGAGTCCGGAAGAGGGCATTGGATACACTGCAGCTGAAGTTACAGGCATCTGAGAGCTGCCCCACATGGGTGCTGGGGTCCTCCAGATAAAAAGGAAATCCTCTTTCCAGGCCCACATAGTGTAGCTTTTGATAGCAAGTAGATATGCACAACTGTGTTTTGGTCCTTTCCACTCATTCCTTCCCCTGTATCTATTTTTACAGAAAAGGGGCCGCGAATCCAAAGCTCTCAGCAGAGTCACAGCAGTTTGTAGGTAGTGTTCTTGTTCCCTTGTAAGAAAGAGCTGACCACTTCAAATTATGCTCTGATTACCAAAATTTTCATGATTTAGGGCAGTTTGAATGCTTGATATTTTGTTTCATACTTAGATCCAAACCCTGCCCCCACCCCCAACCATGGTCCCTCTATCCTCCTTACAACACTTGAGACTCACTTTAAGAGATATGACTTTTGATATTTGAGTTTCCCAGGGCATCTGGCCCTTATTTAACCATCACATTTACATTCAACTCCCACAGCGTGGCTTTGTTGCTTAAGCTTGGCTGGATGCCCTCATAGCGAGCCTTTCCCTTAATGAACACAACTCCACAGAAACTGCTGGTGGCCCTGCTCCTTACCACTGTGTAGGAAGGAAAAAAAAAAAAAAAAACCATTTCAGCTTGAATTCCAAATGAGATAGAACATTGCTGGGGACTCAGCTGCATGGAAGGAGAGGCTGCTTTAACACACTCCACTCGCTGCCCGTACACTATTTGTGGAAGTGTTTATGTACTATGAAATGCTCAGCCAGAGCATACAGGAAACTGTAAAAGATTTTATGAGATGTATACATGGTTGATGGGAAAGCTTAAATTGCGACCTGGGAAGGTTGCATCTGAGTTCCAGGAGGGCAGATGAGAGTGCACATTCTCCATACTGACTTACGTCCACACAAGGGCTTACATGAGCCTGAAGGCAATGCCTAATTTGGGCGTTATATTAAAAAAATTATAAATTTGAACTTTACAATTTCTAGACAAATAAGCTTGTTATTTTTCTCAGACCACAGATCACTAATTATGTTTACTTATCTTCTATGTGGTAAAACACTGGATTTGGTTGTTTGTTATTTTTTTTAAAAACAAAGAACAGACAGTAACACAGGAGCTATATAGACCATTTGAAAATATTTGCACTTCTGATGGGTTCTAAATAAAAATTTTGGCCCCTAAAATTGGAACATTATTTTTGAATCTCAACTATTATCACATGCGAAGGCAGGAAAAGCCGATGACATGACCTCTAAAGGGCATTTCCAGAAAGTTACACTTCTGAGTTTAGGTGGCACAAGTATTTCTGTTTCCTTTATCTTAGTCTAGGGGCAACACCAATTTTCCAGAAGGGACATTTTTTATTATTTGTGGGTTTATTTACTTTCAGATTTGATCTCTGATGTATAAGGGATTAGCAACAACAACAAACACCCACCCAGAAACGATGTGTTCATACCTGACCTAGAGTCCCACCCAGAAGCGGTGTGTTCATACCTGACCTAGAGTCCCACCCAGAAACGGTGTGTTCATACCTGACCTAGAGTCCCACCCAGAAACGGTGTGTTCATACCTGACCTAGAGTCCCACCCAGAAACGGTGTGTTCATACCTGACCTAGAGTCCCACCCAGAAACGGTGTGTTCATACCTGACCTAGAGTCCCTCCCAGAAACGGTGTGTTCATACCTGACCTAGAGTCCCACCCAGAAACGGTGTGTTCATACCTGACCTAGAGTCCCACCCAGAAACGGTATGTTCATACCTGACCTAGAGTCCCACCCAGAAACGGTGTGTTCATACCTGACCTAGAGTCCCACCCAGAAACGGTGTGTTCATACCTGACCTAGAGTCCCACCCAGAAACGGTGTGTTCATACCTGACCTAGAGTTCCACCCAGAAACGGTGTGTTCATACCTGCCTTAGAGTTGAGTCCCATGTGTGGAAAGTGTCATTTACTAGCACAGTCCATCCAAAGGCTCACTGTTAGGATTTTACATTTATGCTTTAGGGGTGTCTCTAGTTAGTGTCATTAAGAAATAAGGTTATAGCCAGGCGGTGGTCGCGCATGCCTCTAGTCCCAGCACTCGGGAGGCAGAGGCAGGCGGATAGCTATGAGTTCGAGGTCAGCCTGGTCTACAAAAGTGAGTCCAGGACAGTTTAAGGCTACACAGAGAAACCCTGTCTCGAAGAAGAAGAAGAAGAAGAAGAAGAAGAAGAAGAAGAAGAAGAAGAAGAAGAAGAAGAAGAAGAAGAAGAAGAAGAAGAAGAAGAAGAAGAAGAAGAAGAAGAAGAAGAAGAAGAAGAAGAAGAAGAAGAAGGAGAAATAATGTGTGGGATGAATATGAGAACCCTGGTGTGTCTTGCTGATAGCCCAGGGTGGTGAGGCATGGGATGAGGCTGAGGGACCAAGCTTAGCATACATGGTCTCTTCATGCCATTACTCAGGGATCCAAGATGGTCACTTTCCCTTTCTAGGTAAGGTTAGTTTTTTTTTTTTTTCCATCTGTCAAGTGTGTGACAATTCCAATGACCCTCACAGTTGCCTTTTTTACCTATGATAATATGTGACACTTTAATCTTAGGGATAGTTTATGGAAGTGTCATTTCTGAGATTTTTCCTTCTGTTAAATTTTATCTATATCACTGTTCATAAAATTTTGTTTTACTTCTAATTTAGTCTTGTTTAAAGGGTTAGGGAAAGTACCTAAGTGTAGGAAAGAAAAAAAAAGAATAAAGAGATATTAATACCGAGCAATTATGGGCACATCTAGGCTCGCTCAGGACAGACACAACAACCTTGTTTTATTCTTAATTCAGCTTCCTGGTTTATGATGAAAAGTGAAAGGTATTATGTGAACTCACTGGGCAAAACCAGATTTTATAAATAATTACCTGTCAGACAGTTCAAGATAGACAAACATACTCCAGACCAACAAAAACACAGAGCTGTCATGCTCCTGAGAGAAGTGTATGTTGCGCCTTTCTTCCCTGGGACTACAGGAGATTAGGTAGAATAAAACGAAGGGGAAAAACAAAACCTTGCACTCTCTGCCTTGTGCAACTTCCAAATACATCATGTTGGCAGAGAAAAGTTTTCAGTAGGGAAAATTAGCCCCTGAAAATTTTAGATCTTTAAGCCTGGCAGATGAGAACCAAATATAGTAAGTGCTGCCACTTTCAAAGTAAAGATGGTTACTGCAGGGTTATAGTTTTCCATGATTAGCAACGCCAAGGAAAATAATAATGATGACAAAAAGAAAAGTTTTGTCATACTTTTCAACAGGCATGGGTTGAACATCAAAACTCTTTGGTGATTTTTGATATTAAGTATTTGCATTTTTCTTCTTTTAAAAATGTATTTATTTATTACATATACAATGTTCTGCCTGCATGTACCCATGCAGGCCAGAAGAGGGTATCATTATAGATGGTTGTGAGCCACCATGTGGTTGTGGGAATTGAACTCAGAACCTTTGGAAGAGCAGCAGGTGCTCTTAACCTCTGAACCATCTCTCCAGACCCATTTTTTTTCTAACATGCACATGTTTTTTTTCCCCCAAAAATCATCAGCACACATCAGGTAAACAGAGCACCAGGAGCTGAGACTCAGAAGGGTTTGTTCACACAGAAAACCTCTACTCTTCTTATTTCTCTCTCTCTAACCAGAAACTCTCACAGAATTAAAGACATAGCTTCCTCCTTTGCAATTCATATTTAATCAGGAACTGTACCATTACATCTGCTATATTTTGGATTGTTCCCAAGAGTTACACGTCCTCATTTACTAGAGAAACTACAGATGCCAGAACGGCAGCTCAACCACTCCCAGCAAGCAGTGCTTCTGCCCAATTCCAGACTGGAGGAGAACTCTGAAGGGAGAACATGAATACCCAAATCCTCATGCTCCCACTTTCTGACCATGCTTCTTGTAGTGGATGTATACATGTTTTTGTTTTGATCCCAAGTGTGGGATGGGGAACAGATTTGTGAGAGAATAGGTGATGTTTATCCACTAGAAGATGAACCACCTTGTGTGGGGGCTTGGTTTTTGCCAGCTGAAACACATCTTAGTACAGACTCTGAACATATATATGTACTGGATATATATGAGTATATATATATCCAAAACAGGAGGCAGGGGCTTTTTGGATCTTGGTATTGTTTGGCTGTTCATTGCTCCACTTCAAGATGCTCCTAGGGAGAACTGCTCCAGAGAACACTTTGGGGCTCCAGGTTCTAGCTGCTGTTCCAGGTTCCAGCAGCAACTTTGGTTGAACTGCTGGTCTGCTGAAATCCTGCTAATTATGCGAGGGGAATCACTCCCAGAACTGAATCCAAAAAGGTCTACATCTCCTGTTCCCATTAACCTCTTTTCTCTCCTATCTAGGGTAGGTGGGTTGGAAGGGAGGTGTAAGCTTTAAAGAACCTCAAATAAAATAGGTTTGGAAAAGGTCGGAGCCTATAGGTGGTGCCCCAACATGCTTTGGGCATAATGGGTAACTTAACTACTAATGTTGTGGAGAAAGATACAGGTTTTGAAGACATAAATATTTTTCCTGGTTTTTCGAGACAGGGTTTCTCTGTGTAGTCTTAGCTGTCCTGGACTCGCTTTGTAGACCAGGCTAGCCTCGAACTCACAGAGATCCACCTGCCTCTGCCTCTCAAGTGCTGGGATTAAAGTCGTGTGCCACCATGCTGTTTCAGGGTATCAGAAAAATCACAGCTGCTGTTACAAAGTTCTTTCCTGCTTTATACCTGGAGGGAACTTTCTGTTTTTCTTTGTCTTCTTTACTGTATTACATTTTTTAAAAAGATCAGAAGAAAGACCAATAAGATATGAAAACCGGAAGGGTCAGTAAATTCTCATTCTGGAAAGGCTTGCAGAGTTGGCTGTACAACTAGAGAATTTGCGGGTAGAAGTTGAAGCATTTAGGAAGCAGAAAGTACCATTGGTAAAGGGAAGACACCTGGTAACTGAAAGCCAGTGTTTCCCACAATTGCTGCCACACTCTGCTCCACCAGCGAGGTGTCCAGAGCACTAGTGTGCATGTGGAAGGGCATGGAGAAAAAAACAAAAACAAAAACAAAACAAACAAACAAACAAAAAAAACGGCAGCCAAAGAGGCTATGAAGATTCTAGAGGAATGGGAAAGCAGACAGGCCAAAAGGGCCTTGGAGCCAAGTGCTCTGATAGAGAGATCCTCTAGGGCTACACAGACACCATCAGCTTTTCCAGTCTTTGTGCAACATATTGCTGCTAATGGTGGTGGTGAGCTTATGATGAGATGGCATGACATCCAGTAGATATCCTAGACTTAAAGCATTTTAAAGAGGCTGTTGTAGGGTATGAAATGCATTCACCTTTTGTCAAACAAATGTTAAGCACCATATCTTAAGTAACAAATGTTAAGTACATAAACAAATGTTATGTACCATGGACCTGTTCCCCAAGAATGGAAGGGATTGGTGTCAGCTGTGTTAGAAGCTGCTCAACAGTTACAGTGGTTATCGTGGCGGAGAAATGAAGCTACAAGGATATATGTTGTTAAAGGTCAATTGCTTGGTGAAGGGCGTTATGTTGACTGAAGAGAACAAACCCGATCAGAAGATGTAGTAATTAAACAATGCTGTGTTGCAGCCTTAAGAGCTTGGGACATGGTTGAGGAGCCTGGAAGAACAACCCTTCATTTACTAAGGTATTTCAAGGCCCTGGAGAAGCCTTCACAGAATTCTTAAGAGAGATTGTGTTCAACTCTAGACAGAGCCATCCCAGACCCTGAGACCAGACAGGCATTGAAACTGACCATGGCATATGAAATACCGAATGTAAGAGAGTAATTAGACCATTAAAAGCACTAGGAGGAGTTCCATTAGCTGAATGGTTGAGAGACAGTTAATATTAGCTCTCCTGCACATCAAAATAATATCATAGGACAAGCTAGACGTAGAGGTCTCACATCAAAACATCCAGTGCTTTAATTGTGGTAAATCTGGCTATTTGCAAAGAAACTGTAATATTATAAGTTCTAGACCTTAAAAATAACAGGTGCCCTCACTTGGGAGTAAATGGCACTCTTCATAGAAGAGTACAAGGAGCTTGTGGCCATGATGGTGATGATATGCCAAGACTTCCAGGGTATTGTAGCCACTGTGAGAAGGGAAAACATTGGTCTAGGGATTGTCAATCCAAGAGAGATGAGATAATCTCTTGCTATCGGGAAACAAAAGGAGGGCCTGTTAGCTCAAGGGTCTGCAGCAAATCATATGAGCCTTCTTTCTTCGGTCAGCCAGGGGGTAACAAACTTGCAGGGAAACAAAGACTAGGTATCGATTTAATGCATGCTAGTGAAGGCAGTGCAGCTTTGGATCTGGCCTCAGGTAAATCACTTACATTATTCCCACAGGCTGAATGTTACAAAACAACCACTGGTATTTATGGTCCTTTACCTTCAGGGACAGTAGGAATAATCTTGGGAAGAAGTGGATTAATTTCTCAAGGCTTTATTGTGCAGCCCGATATTACAGATGGGGATTCTAAGGAAGAAATTAAAATCATGTCATATGTAAAGAAGGAGATGCAAATTAGTGCAGGGTATAGAATTGCTCAGCTGTACTGTTTCCTTACATCAAGGGCAAAGCCACCCCAGTAGAAAGAACAGGTGCATTTGGGAGTACTGGAAGACATGTGTTCTGGCAAACAATGGTTAATGATCAGAGACCTAAATTAATGGTACAAGTGAATGGTGTTGAAATAGAAGGTTTGGTGGACACAGAAGCAGATGTCACGGTCCTCTCTCAAAAGTATTGGAATCCAGATTGGTCACTTTAGACGATTAATACACACTTTCTAGGAATTGGTAAATTATCTTAAATAAGAGAAAGTATATGGTGGATTAAGTGTGTGGGACCAGAAGACAAACAGGGAAGCTGAGACCCTGTGTGGCTGACATACCCATAAATTTATGGGGAAAGGAACTTTTACAACAATGGGGTACTCAAATTAACATTCCTGTAATCACAGAGACAGACAATGATGAGATTAGGTGTGAAATGGTAGATGCTTCTGGGGAAGGTATTGATATGAGGAATCAAGAACGATCACAGGCTGTGCCCACTGCCCAGACACAGAGTAGTGAGTTTCCAAACTCACCACTGCTGATATACCAACAGCCTTGCCCCTAAAACGGATATCAAACAGACCTGTGTGGCAAGAGCAGTGGCCATAACAAAAGAAAAACTGCAGGCACTTCAACAACTGGTCCAAGAGCAGCTGGAGGCTCACCATATAGAAAAGTCAATCAGCCCATGGAATTCCCCTGTGTTTGTTGTAAAAAAGAAATCAGAAAGATGGAGGATGGTAATGGATTTAAGAGCAGTGAGCAGAGTAATTCAACCAATGCGTCCTTTTCATGCTGGAATAATTCCTTTACCTTCTTTGTTACCTAGGTCATGGCCTATAATAGTAATTGACTTAAAAGATTGGTTTTTTCACAATACCTTTGCATGAGCAGGACAGGGAAAGGCTTGTTTTTTCAGTACCTACTCTGAACAGTAGTGGTCCAATGAAGAGCTACCATTGGAAGGCACTTTCACAGGGAAGGATGAATAGTCCAACATTATGTCAATACTTTTTGCGACAACCGTTAGAAATAATTCGTAGGCAATTTCCTCAATCTACCATATACCATTACATGGATGATGTACCATATACCATTACATGGATGATGTTGGGTGATTCTGATGCAGATACTTTGGAGAAAATGTTTAAGGAAACACAAAGAATTCTGCCATGCTGGGGTTTATTGCTCCAGAATAAATAGTAATAGGACATTCACTTACCCATTTGCGCTTTAAAATAACTCAACAACAACAACAACAACAACAAAATCGACCACAAAAGGTACAAATTCATAGAGATCAGTTGCAAATTCTTAATGATTTTCAAAAATTGATGAGAGATATTAAATGGCTGAGGCCTACAACTGGATTAGCTAATTATGAGTTAAGTAATTTGTTTCAAACATTAAAAGGGGATTCAGAGTTAAACAGTCCAAAGTGTCTAATGGCTGAAGCAGAAAAAGAGTTAATTCTGGTAGAACAAAGACCACAAGATGCGTATGTGGATAGTATCGATCCTAAGCCTGATTGTATTTTGGTTATTTTGCTTTCAACTCATTCTCCTACTGGGCTCATTATGCAAAGGGAAGATAAAATCATGGGATGGATTTTCTTAGCACATAAACAAAGTAAAAAATTGAAGACACACATAGAGAGAATTTCTGGATTAATTATAAAAGGTGGAATAAGACTATGCCAACTGTCAGGAACAGACCCATCAGAAATTGTAGTGTCTCTTACTAATGCTGAGATTATGTCATTCTGGGTACCTTATGAAGAAAGATTGGCAAAGAGCTTGTAGTAACTACTTTGGAGAAATTAATAACAAATAACCAAAAAGCAAATGTATACTAAAAATAACTAATTGGATCCTTCCTTGTATTGTAAAGAGAACACCAATTCCAGAGGTACCAACCTTCTATACTGATACAAACTGGATGACAATGCCAGGTTATAAGTCAGATAAAAATAACTAAGGTGATCAAAAGCCCATATACCTCAGTACAAAAATCAGAATTGTATGTAATCTTTATGGTGCTGTTAGATTTTCCTGAATCTCTTAATATAATTACTGAAACTCAATATGCAGTTGTTTTGCATATTGAAACTGCTGAACTTACTCTTGATAACTCAGAATTGACTTTGTTATTTATGGAATTGCAACAGGCCATCAGAAGTAGAAACTATCCTTTGTATATTACTCATATTTGGTCTCATATAGGAAACGACCAATTACTAATAGGAAATCTGTTAGAAGCCTCAAAATTTCATGAAAAGCATCATATCAACTGTAAATGTTTAAATAAAAAAGTGGCTACTACATGGCAACAAGCCAAAGACATAATTAAAAAGTGTCCTACCTGTTTTTGGTATAACCAAATTCCATTGCCTGCCAGAAATAACCCTAGGGGGGTACCAAAAGGAATGAAATTTGGCAGATAGATGTGTTTCATTGTGCAGAATTTGGAAAACAAAGATACGTACATCATACCATTGATACATACTCAGGGTTTCAATGAGCAACTGCTTTAAGTTCTGAAATGGCTGATTGTGTAATTACACACTTATTGGAAATAATGACAATCATGGGAATACCTGTACAAATTAAGACAGAGAATGCTCCTGCATATGTATCCAATAAGATGAAGAAATTTTTTCATATTATAATATAAAGAACATTACTGGTGTAACACACAATCCTACAGGACAATCAGTTGAATAAAGAGCTAGTCGTACCTTAAAAGAGATGTGTATTAAACAAAAAGGAAATGTAAAGACTCTCAGGGACAGATTAAATAATGCTTTCTTGACTTTAAATTTTCTTAATGTTGGTGAGCTGAGAGACATTGGGTTATAGAAAAAACTGAGGAACTAGGACAACCAATATACTATAAAGATTTGTTGATAAAGTAATGGAAACCTGCCATAGTTTTGAGATGGGGATATGGAAAAATATGGTTATCAACAAAACTTATAAAGATTAGATCTGACCAGAAAAGACCTCCTACTACCTAAAACATGATCTGTTTATATAGGAAGGGAAGCTTGAGGGCCACCTGATCCTTATGACATGCCATTTTTTCATATAGCACGGATATTACAGCTCAAACAGATGTATAAAGTTGATGCCTTACACCTGCTCAAAAACAGGGCAGATGTTTATTTTTAGATAATTTGTACACATTGCATATTACACATATGTGTAGCAAACTTTTAAAAGTTTGCATATTTTCAGAGCAAAAAACCAGATAATAATGAAGACAAAGCAGGTAATTTAGGTGATTCAACCTCTAAAACTGCCTCAGTGACTGTTTTCTCAAAAATTTGCATGCATATCAACTTTAAAAGGGTTAGCCCAAAGGATTGATCCCAAAAAGACTGAACAGAAACAGATATAGCTAGCTTTTCCAGCGCTCGGTCAATATCTTATTTTCCTAAGGGTACCCAAAAGATGTTTTTACCCCCAGACAGCAAAAAGTAATTTTGAGAACATGATGCCCCCATTGCCAACAGGTGGGGTGAGTATTTTTGGTGGGTTACCAATGTTTGTTATTGTCAAAAGGGCTTGGTTATAAGTTAGTAAAGGTTACATTTTGGGATTTCTTTCTTTCTCTCTTATCTTTCTATCCTATCTACTGTTAGGGGAAAGGAGGGGGGGAAAGGGAAGAATAAAAGGGGAGGATATAGAACTATAGGATAAAAGGTAGATTATTGAATCTATTAGGCTCAAATAGTTTACACTGGTACTGTAGATCAGTAGAAATTTAAGATTATTTTGTCCAACTTTTGCTTATATTATACATATTGTATGCCACTCTCCAAGACCAGCTCCAGGAATGGCAAAGAGGAGCGAAGAGAGGTGTTTCCATGATGGGGAGAATTGAGCCGGCGGTGAATGGCTGGTTAAGGGAAACCAACCATTATTTAAACAACTAGCTAGAGGACTTAGTTGTTGAGGAGACGTTGAGGAGTGGAGGAAAAAGAAATACCTGGAGACTCAGGCATATGTGGTATAAGCTGAAGGTCTTAAAGCCCAGGAGAACTTTTCTTCTCTGTCTCTGTCTGTCTCCCCTGCTGTCTGACTCCTTGCTCCTTGTTCACTTACTTGCTTGCTATCTTTCTAACTCTCTTCTTGTTTACTGTTGTCCATCTTTCTATCTCCTTGCTTGCTGTTGTCCATCTTTCTATTTCTCTTCTTGCTTGTTTCCCATCTATCCATCTCTCTTGCTGTTCCCCATCTCACTCTAGCTTACTCTCTCATGTCTGTTACTTGTTTTTGCCTGTTCTCCTTGGGACAATCCAGTATTTTATTGAAATGAGTTCTATTTTTTTCATTACAGTTTAAATCATGATCCCCCCCCCCGATCTTTTACAATCACTAGAGCAATAAAAAATCAACAGAGTAACAAGGAAATACGAAAAGTTTTGTAACCTACAAGAAAGCATACAACAACAAAAAAAAAACCAATCAATTTTCAACCAATGGTCAGCATAAACTAATTGTTATTTTTTAAACAATACACAGGAAAGTTTAATCATAAATTTCCCTGGACTAAAGCCAATATGTTTACAAGACTGTCATAGCAACATAGCTTGAGCTAAATATTCTCAAAAGAAAAAACTTGACTTCCAGTCGCAGACCAACAGGTGTGTTATCCAAGCCTAGGCTAGCTGCCTAGGAGTTCTCTATTGTAAAATATCTGTAAAGCACAATATTCCAAGCCCACCTTCTATTGCTCTCAAAGCAGATTCTAAGGAAATGTTTCTACAGGTAACAGTATCTAGCCAGGTACTATTATGTCAAGGTCTTAACTTTCTTTCATGCAGTTTCTACTCGGGTGCTCAGTCAGAGCAAAAAACTCTATCATTGTCTCAAGCCTTTGGCCAGATGCCCTCCTTCAACATCCTCTGTGGGAAAAAGTTTTCCCTGTATGATTTTCATTAGGGCTGAGGAATACAAAAAGAAGTTTTAGGAAAAAAGTCAGATTTCTAAACAAAATCATGCTTGGACCATACACAATATTTAAGGGTAGTGGTGATCAGCTGGAGATCTTTGGAACTTTTCAAGTAAAGCCTCAACAGTTGTTCTCGATATCTAGAGATCATGCTGGACAGTCAGGGGTCTCTGGAACTTTGTCAAGCAGAGCCTCTGTAACTTATTCTCAGGTCTGCCACAATTGTATATTGATAGATTTTTTTTCAACATTTGCTTAATGTATTATACATATATAACTCATTTAAAAATGTGATGTAAAATTCTAGTCTTATGGAGCGTTAACAACTACAAACTGTTCAGGATGGTTGGAGATACAAGTTACTAGTTAGTCACTTATAAATCTTACTTGTAGTCTTGTTAGATACTAGTTTAGTTAACTACAGAATAAGCTCTGTTTAATTTCTTGTATATGTTCTCAAGGTTAAGCAGCAGATATGCACAGCTAAAAACAAGCAATACTTGTCTATTTAGATGTACTGAGATAGATAGATAAGTTGATAGTTTTATAAATAGATAGATATGATGATGCACTATAGTAAATAGATGGTCTTCAAACACTTTAGAGATCTACAGAATATGGTATTTAATAATAAAGGGCTTTTCTGACAGAGAGACACATCTGTTCCTGGCCCTTCAATGAAGATGATGGGCATCAAAGAACCAAGTGCGGCAGAATAGCCACTGGACCTAGGAACTGTTCTTAACTCTACTGCTGATAGCAGACTGACTGTCCAAACTGTGATCACACATGACGCTGGGAAATTGGCTGTCCAGATTTGCAGACACTAGGTGGGCCAATCCTTCAAAATTCCTGCTTCACAGAAAAGTCTGTCATATATTTTGGGCTGGCAAGCTGAAGACTGGATGCCCCAATGATAGTGAAAAACCTGTGACTGTCCAGGCAGTCAACTCTGTCCTGTCTATACTTTTGGAAGTTGCTTGCCTGCACTTCTACATATTAAGATAATATTTCCTTCTTAAGTCTCTAATGGGTTGCAGACTAGATAGCCATAGTATTGCTATAAGCTTTAGTTTAAAAGCTAAAAACATGTTAGGGGTTGATAAGTGTAAATTGTAATAAAGTGATTTAGGAAAACTTTGGACACTATGATAGGACTCAGTAGGATAGGATAGAGGAATAAATTCTCCAAGATTGTCAAATACAAATGGATTGGTCTTTGTAAACTGGATAATTCTCATAATTATTTTTGTTGTATATAATTTAGCTTATTCAATAGAAAGGGGGATATATAGTTTTTGTTTGATCCCAAGTATGGGATGGGAAACAGAGTTGTGATGTTTATCCACTAGAAGACGAACCACCTCCCACCTCATTTGGGAGCTTGGTTTTTGCTAGCTGAAACATATCTTAGTATAGACTCTGAGAGGATATAAATATGCTCAAAACAGGAGGGAGGGGATTTTTGGGTCCTGCTATTGTTTGGCTGTTTATCGCTCCACTTCGAGACACTCCTAGAGAGAACCGCTCCAGAGAACGCTTTGGGGCTCCAGGTTCTAGCTGCTGTTCCAGGTTCCAGAAGCAATTTTGGTGTGGAATTGCTGGTCTGCTGAAATCCTGCTGACTACACCCCAGGAATCAATCACTCCCAGGAACAGGCCTCATCTTTTGTTCCCATTAACCTCTTTTATCTCCTATCTAGGGTAGGTGGGTTGGAAGGGAGGTGTAAGCATTAAAGAACCTCAAATAAAATAGGTTTGGAAAAGGTCAAAGCCTGCAGCTTCTGAACCCACATGGAAGCCATGCGTGTGCGTGTGGCTTGGGGAGGTTTAGCTGGAAAAGTGGGGAAGTGAAGATGTATGCCACAAGTTCTGTGAGTGAAGGAGGAAGGCATGAAAATGACCTCTTCAGTGAGCAAGGTGACAGGAGAGGAGGGAACAGGTAGCTTGTCCCACCAGGTGCATCTCTGATGGGTATAAGTTTATAAAACAACTGTTTCTAAGACACACAGGGACAATCAACATGATGGGAACCCCAGTTGGTGGGTCCCTGGGAAGGTAGAGTGACTCATTTTAATTTTGTCTCTTTTGTCCCAAATCTGAATCATAAGAATGCATCATATAATAGGCAGACTAAACACTGGAGGAAAAAAAAAAAACCATACAACACTGCTTTTAAGATTTATGAGCTGAGGGCAGCAGATCCATGCCAAATTCAAAATTCAAAATTGTGTGATGTGCATTCTTGTCCACCTACACACCGTCCTCAACATCCTGCCATTAATTAGGCAACAGCCCACTTGGTAAACAAGGCTGAGGAGGCTGGGGAAGAGCTGGAAGCAGACAGCTGAGAGTAAAAAACAAACCTGGCCACGCCCTAGGGCAGGAAAAGGTAAATTCATAGTTTATTTTCAGCCCGGACAGGAAAGAATGAGCTTGGTGTACCAATCCCTCTCTCTTTGCAGCAGGCGCAGCCATGGTTCCCTCAGCAGGCCAGGAAAGCCATCCCACTCCTTCGGTAGGCACTCTGTCAAAGACAAAGAAATCTGCAATGAATTATCACATCAAGTCGCGGGAGGAGAGGAGGCAGGGGCTTTCTTCCTGTCTTGTAGACTCCTGGCTACAAGCTAATAGGACACTTAATATGAATATTTCTGGTGGCAAAGCTATAGCGACCATTCTATTAAAGTCAGTGTGGTTAACAAGTGGTTAGCGAGTCTATTTTGGGGAAGTGGGTGATATGCAAAATAAGGCATCCCATTTTGCCCTGTTAATGGATTGGGGTGGGTTCAGCCAGGGAAGAGATGTGCTGGGCCTGTTTGTCTTTTGGAAACATGTGTTCTCCATTCAACATGCTCCACAGTCAGTTCTAACTAAGCATTGTAATAGTCTATAAATTACCCACTCATTACTGTCTTCCCAGGCCTAATTTATAGTATGGAGTGGAAGGCTGTGGGAACAGACACCAACGGAGGCCTTCCCTCCTCTCTGCAGTATGGCGATCTCAAGGGCATGGTGCATATCACTGGCAGTGTGGAAACCCCTATCTGCGGAGGCCCATGCAGGCAGATATATATGGATGATCACGGCAGCATAAAGTGTCACTGTCAAAACTGGACACCAGCTGCAGTAAGACAATGTATTCCAGGTACAGAAGGCAGCACTGCACCTTTCATCTACCAAGGACTTTGCATTTGGAGTGAGAAGAGCTCTCATGACTGTGTGGAGTCTTACTTTGTTACAAAGAGGAGCACAGATAAAAGCCAGGACTGAGAATGAAAGCCCCTCACTGGCATGCTATATATCGTTTAACTGGCAACAGTCCCGTCCATACCTCCAATTCACAACTTCAAGTTTTTGATGATATATTTTTTAGAAAAATGACTAAAATTTCATGTTAGGACCTCTTGTCCCTCTCAAGCCAACAACTCCGGGGCTAGTTTGGAGCCTGTGCACTTTCAGATCAATCTCTCTACTACCACAGCCATCTTGTAGGACACTGACAGAGGCAACCAAGATGGCTGAATGGAGTTCTTTGTGCACAGCTGTGCCACGTAAGAGCCAGGATAACAGTTAAACTCTGAAAAGCAGTAAGGAGCCAGAGAAAAGAAGAAAGCAAAATGTACCTTCAACCTCTCTGGGGCAGGATGAGAACAGGGGAGCGGAAGTGCCAAAAACTCCTGGTACAGCTCTGACCCAAGAAAGAACTCATGTTGGGTTTCCCTAACCACCCCCAACTGAGACCTGAACTGCCACAGCAACATAATGCAAGACGCCATTGTGCCCTGGGGGCCTGGGGCCAGGCCTCTGATACCATGAGGGCTGTTGTGTCCTCTCAGTGTCCTGTACCTTCAGGACAATAGCCAGTGGCAGCCACAAGTCTGAGGTCATGTTTGCTGGCCTCATGGCACCCAGTTAAAGGCCTTCTTTTCAATGCACGGCATTGGGACTGTGGCTGTTGCTGCAAACTCCCAGCTTTGTCTGCACTTGTCCATTGGGATATAAGAAAGTTCCAGTTCACTTCAGAGCTCCAGGGACAGCTGCCAGCAGCCCAACTTCTTGCACCTCTATGTACACCCAGGCGCAACCAGGGCAGGTTGCTGCCCCAGCCTATAGCCTGTCCCTGGCTACCATGGCAGGTCACTTCCATGTCTTTCAGGTGCAGAGCCGTGGCTATCAATGTTCAAATCTTGTCCCCAGCTGAGTGTTCTCTATGTAACCTGGGACAAGCCTATCTGTGCCTGACACTCTAGCAGGGCAGATTCCAAGGCCACATATTTCAGACTACTGTGCTCAGGCTGTGGGGTCTAGTTAAGGTCTCTTTCCTCCATGTCTCATGGTTCCAGATGTGTGGATACATGTGTCATGAGCCCAAATGGTCACCTGCACATGCCCTGGGAGACCTAGGGGCAATTTCTTTCACAGCCTATGGATTTGGGACTATAGCTCGTGGCAAAACACTCTGATATTATGTATGTTCTTTGGGATCAGGAGATGGTCCATGGCCCTGTAAAAAGTGGTTAATAGTGCTGCTAGTCTCATTCCCAAATTCACGCAAGCCCTAAGGTAGGTCTTGTTTGTAGTGTACAATAGTGAGCCCGTTACTACCTCCATAGATGCCGGCATCATCTGCAGTCAGCCGGTGGGATCTGGGGGGCGTCCAGTCCTGTCCTGCATCTTCAGAGGACACATGCTGTGGAAACACCTCACCCATCCTGAGAGCCTCCCACATACTGTGACCTTGGGAGTCTGGAGATTGAACCCATAAACACAGTAGTGTCCGATGATACCCCAGGTACACAGTCCACACCACTACAGCTATGACAATGGCTTCCACAAGCCCTGGTTCTAGCAGTGGCTTGACTCTACAGTCTGAACACACACACTATTGGAAGCCTAAGTTCATTGCTAAGTCCTACAAGCACGTTCATGAAACGTTTTACAAGCAGTTACAGTTTAGACTCTGGATGACACGTGCTTGCCTCAGCAGCACACATATGGATATTGGAATGATACAGACTATGGATGATAGCAAAGTCAAAGGAGCGACACAGAAGTTTCAAGCTCCACTATAACCAACCACCAAAGCGCTGATCTAACTGGCTTTTGAGAGCTCATTTAAGTAGGAAACAAAACTAAGCTTCGAACATTCCTGTGTGACATCATAAAATTGGAAGCAGTAATGGAAAGTAGGAGTGCTCACAGCACGACAGGAAACATGACACCTCAAAGATAAAGTTCTTCACAATAGACTCCAATGTAAAGGAAAGCCACAACACGCCCCTAAGAACTCCAAAATTAATGACCTTAAGTAAATTCATTGAGATAAAAGAGAATACTGATAAATAACCATGAAGAAATCCGAAAAATAACTTAGGATATGAATGAGAAATTTGCCAAAGACAGAAATGACAAAAGGAAACTACCTGGAAAAAAACTGTAGCTAAAACCTTAATCAGTTCACTAAAGATAAAGCAGAAAACTTACATAAAGGAATAAGCAGAAGGAAGAAGGATTTCTGAACGCAAGAACTGACCTAGTCACCTAAAAACCGAAACAAAACAGGCAAAGAAAGCCCAGAAAAACTTACAGAACACATTTATATGAACACGCAGTCTGTATTACGGGAGTTCCATAATGCGAAGAACATGGAACAAGCATGAAAACCCATCACTGAGTAATAGCTAAAAAGGACCCAAAGCTTCAAAAAGATATGGTCATCCACATGTAAGAAGCTCAAAGGACCCTCATTGAAAATAGATTTTCAATTAAAACGTGTTAATAGGCAGAAAGCTACAGGGACCCAGATAAGAGAAACCCGAAATTTACCCAGAGAGCAGCATTAAGTCGCATAGAAGCCCATTACACTTCCAGCAGGCCACTCAACAGAACTGTTATAGCTCAGGCCAAGGTAGGATGACATATGCAAATGACTAAGGAAGAAAACAGAAACCCTGCCAACTAAGAACATTATACCCAACAAAATCATCTTCAGAAATGAAAACAAACTGTTACTCAGAAAATCAGACTAGGGCTGGAGAGATGGCTCAGAGGTTAAGAGCACTGGTTGCTCTTCCAGAGGTCCTGGGTTCAGTTCTAGGCAACCACACAGTGGCTCGAAACAGTCTAGATTGAGAACTGGTGCCCTCTTCTGGCACATGGGCACACATGCAGGCAGAATACCGTGTACATGATAAATAAATCTTAAAAAAGAAAGAAAGAAAAAAAGAAAGAGAGAAAGAAAATCAGATGAAGAAATTCATGATTATCAGATCAGACTTACAAGAGACACTTCAGGAAGTTACATACTAATAGAAGGGTTATAACTACCAGTGTGAAACCACTAATTTCAAGGCTGGAAAGATGGCTCAGCAAGGAAGAGCACTCTGCTCTTTTAGAGGCTTTGCATTCAGTTCCCAGCACCTGAATCAGGCAGCTCACAACCACCTGTAGCTCCAGGAATCCGGTGCCCTTTTCTGGCCTCCAAGGGCAGTGCATGCACACAGTCCACATATGTGCACACAGGCACACACACGTACACATAATATAAATAAAGGAATCTTTAAAGTAACAGTGGCAACTGAGAAACTAAAACTGTTTAACACAGTAGTAGTAGTAGTAGACCATGGAGGAGAATCAAACTTCAGTGTGACAGAAACCACCAAACCACAAATAACTAGAAAGAGGCTAGGAAAGAACAAGCAATTTACAACACTCCCTCCCTCAAAGCCAGGGCACAACCAAAAATAAATGAACAAAAGGAGACATTTCACACCTGCCAATAATATTCATAATGATAAATGGGTTAAAATTATCAACTGAAAGTCAAGGATTAAATGAACGGGTTAAAAATACAAGAGCTAGTTACACACTGCCTTCCGAAATTTACTTTACTGCTAAAGAGTAAGGATTGGAAAAAGATACACCACAAATATGAGATATGTCAGCAAGAGTCATTGTATCATTAGAACAAAGCAGACCTTAAGTAAAAAATACTACCGAAAGTTTAAGAAAAAAAAAAAAAAAAAAAAAAAAAAAAAAAAAAAAAAAAAAGGTCCTGCTGGGCACAGTGACACACGCTTGTAATCCCAGCACTCGGGAGGCAAAGGCAGGCGGATCTCTGTGAGTTCGAGGCCAGGACAGCCAAGGCTACAGAGAAACCCTGTCTCAAAAAGACAGAAACAAACAAACAAACAAACCAAACAACCACAATACAAAACAAGGCCCTTATATATTGGTGAAAGGATGAGTCAGCCAGAAGGTATATACCCAACCTGGCATTCCTCAAATATATAGGGGAAATATTAGCTATAAAGGAAGAGATCGAGTTTACTCTAATACAACACTAGTTCGGGACTTTACCGCTCCACTTATGTCAGTGTGCAGAAGATGAAAGTTTTAAAAACTTAAAAAATATTTATCTTATATATATGAATGTTTTGCCTGTGTGTGTGTGTACCTTGTTTGTGCCTTCTGCCTTGAGTCTAGAAGAAAGTATCATACACTTTGAAGTTACAGATGATTATGAGCTGCCGAGAACTAAACCCCAGCTCCTCAACAAGGATGCGCATTAGCTGGATCATGTCGTAGGTAAGTGCACCTAAGGGGCATGTACAAAACATTTTACTGAGGAGGCAGAATTCACATTCTTCTCATTAGCCCTTGGAAACTCTCCAGGAACAATCACCAGTGGGGCCACGAATGAAGTCACAATAAACTTAAAATGCTTAAGATCATAATAACTGCTTAGATGAAATGGATCAGAACTATGAGCAACCAAGAAGAAAGCACAGTCCACAGAGAATGCCAGCCAATGAGTGCACTGAGAGAGCGGGAAGGGAATAAACAACATTTCTGAAACAGATGAAAATGTCAACACACTAAATTTGAGATGCAATAGATCAGGAGAGCTGATACCACATCCCCACGTCAAGACAACAGACACCTAAACACAGATCCCAGTGGATCACCCAGGGGCTCAGAGGAACACGAATACACTAACTCTAAAGCTGGGAGGAAGGAAGGAAGGAAGGAAGATCAGAGTAGAAATGGAGACAAGTTGTCATGGAGAAGAATTCTGCTACTCCGAGTGGTATAGAGACTGCACACCATTCCTATCAAATCCCTGGCAACTGTCTTCAAAGAAATGGGAGAATTGTTCTAAGCTTCACTCCTAGCTCTCTCTGTGAGCTCCATCTGTGTGGGAGGCAGAACGTTTCTGCATTGAACAAACACTCTGGCAAGGACTAGAATATTCTGAGCTTGCCCCCAAAGTAGGAGAACACCTACTAATGGTGGAGAGCCACTTGGAGATGCAGGGACAGAGAGATGTTCCCTATAATATAGGCCAGGGGTTCAACCTCGACTGGGCTCCCAGTAGGATGCCTCAAAGAGGCTTATGGGAAAGTGATAGGTTCAGATATTTCACAAGCACAATGACATCCCTTTATGTAACCTCATACTTGAAACACAGAGTGAGCTATGGGGACCCGTGAGTGAAGCAGGCGTCTTCCTCCAGGTGCATGGCTAGAACGCTCTCTGCTTGGGGCCAGAGGCTCAGTGGGAGAGGGAGTCTCAGCTTGTTTATCTGAGAAGTGGCCATGTTCAACCTCTGCAGGAGCATGGGATGATGACATGGTTCTTTAAGCATTGAGAAGGAGCCTTTTCAGGGGTTGGTCCACGTTCACACCATTTCACCACCATTCTTTACAACGATCACAGGCTTTGCGGCAAGCCCCTCCAGGAGCCACAGCCGAGGGGAAAGCCAAGGTTAGAGCCGAGCCTGCTTTCTGCAAGTTCTTTGCTAGCTCTAACACGAAGGGACAAACAAGCCTGTGGACTCAGCGAAGGGCAAGCCAGTCGGCCAGTTCCCCAGGGTCCCCTGGCCAGAACCGCTCTGGCCTTTTGATGTGTGATGGATGGATGTGGCCTGTGGAAGGGGAGCATGGGAACACCCCACATTTGGCATCTTTTCCTGTAAAGAAAGCAGCTCCACAGGAAGGCGGAGGAAGACAGCTCATCTCTGTGTCAACTGTGAGTCCATGTATTTGTGCTGTGGATGTAGAAACTAAATTTAAACACTGCCTGGCGTGAGGCCTTCCAGAACACACATTCTCATGAACTGCTCTGTAGTTCACTTTCTTCTGTTGGATCCTATGAATGAGTCCCAGGCTCACATCTTTATACACATTCCTGACTATAGAATTCAGAGTGCCGAGAAGCAGCCAGGAAGTCCATTCCCACCATTAGACAACCCCCAGCTAACCTGCTGCTGCTATCTGCTTCCCACCCTGTGAGCGTCATATCTGTCCAATCAAGCAGCTCTCAAGGGCCACTTGACTTTGTGGATCTGCCGAAAGCTCAAACATCTTAGCATCTATCAAAGTTAGCTACAAAGATGATAATGATAATAAAAACATTGCACTTTTCAATTTCTGGTTGTTCTTATATTTTTAAAAATTAAGAATGCAGTTGACTCCCAGCTTTTGATATCAGAAACAGTTCCTTCAAGTGCACACATGGAGCAGTGCCTAGATGCTGGTCTATCTAGAGAGGCTGATACAGGGTCCACTCAGTGCCATGGGCATGTCAGAAGTGTGAGTTGTACTTTTAGAATATAGGTTGTTTTGTTTTCTGTACATGGATAAGCTAGCAAAAACACTATTTCCAAATAGGCTTTACTTCTGTTTCTCATGGGTTATACCCTAGCCTTACCTTGTGATTCCAGCACACATTGTTGAGTACGTTTTGTGTGCCGTGTATTTGATAAATCAGTGCCTGTGGTTCAGAGCACTCTCCCTCTTCCTAGCCTAGGCTTAGGTTTCCTTTCACTCTCACTAAACCTGATTTCCACTTTTCACACTTCCCATACAAAAGAGCACTAATCCCAGGGCCTCAGGCCCCAACTCCCTACAAATACTTGACTTGTCACAGGCCTTACAAAGGTGGCTTAGGTTCGCTGAATGTGATTTTAGCTGATCTTTACTGAGCCCTGCTCTGTGTGAACTGCAGTATGCTGGGTGGTGTAGGGACACAGAGACAGTGAGAGAGGCCCTGCTTCCACTGTGCTTCCAATGAACGTCAACGCTTTCACTACCGCAAAGGAAATGTGTGCAAGAGAGCCGGCTCAGGGAGAAAAGGAGACAACAAAGTGGCCTTTTGTTTGCTTTGAATCTAAGTAATATTTAATTTTAGATATAAATATAAAAAAGCATGGGCTTTTTTATATTTCTCAAAGGATGGAGAGAAAAGATGAAAAAAGTGGGATTCCATGGTTTTAGGGTTTATGAGGTGCTTCCATACCTGTTTTGAGCCTTACCACAAATTAGTTCAAAGGTCTCATATTTTAGAGTTGTATGATTAGGAGTGGTAGATTTAGGATTTAAAACATGGGGCCCACACTCTTTCCATAGTCCAGTCTTACATTCAAAGAAACACCCCCTTCTATCATAATTTATCCTATTTGGATTACTATCAACATATAACAAACTCAATTCTTGCTAAAATGACTTAGAGAGTAAATTAAGATTTAAAGTCCATCAGGTTGATACTAAATTTCAGAGTGCAGGGATGGTTCTTGGAGGAATTCCCAACCAGAACGTACTCTTCAGGCTACAATGAAGAATACTATGCAGAAAACCACACCCAAATCATTTGGTAGCTTAAAAAACAAACAGACAAACAAACAAACAACCCAAGCAGATCTTCAGAGTTGGACAACATATGGGCTGAAGGGAAGCTCAGTCAGCAAAACAGCTGGGCCCGGCAGAGGGCTCTCGTAACCTCAGTGCTGGGGAACCAGAGACAGGCAGATGCCGAAACTCATTGGCGAGTTTTCAGTTACTGCAAACTTAGTGAAGTCCAGGCTAGCACGAAACCTGTCTCAGACAAAAGTGGCAAGTGTATTCCTGAGAACCCATGGTCAGGGTTGTCTTCTGGCCTCAACACACACACACACACACACACACACACACACACACACACACACACACGAGAAGGGGGGGGGAGAGAGAGAGGAGAGAGGAGAGAGGAGAGAGGAGAGAGGAGAGAGGAGGGAGAGAGAGAGAGAGAGAGAGAGAGAGAGAGAGAGAGAGAGAGAGAGAGAGAGAGAGTGAGAGTTGAGCTCTCAGCGTCTAGGGCACTGGAGGTAAACTGAGCGCTGCTAAGGTGGTAGCATGGCTATTATCATTAACAGGACTCTGAGACGGTTTGTCAGTAAACAGCCGCTTTCAGAATCTGTTGTGATTGTTCAACAAAGGGTGTTTCTCTGAGAATAACATAACATGAATATCTGATGAATTCAATGCTCACAGCACGGCTTCTTCCCAGATGATTGGGGCTTACTTCTGTGTAATAGTTCTCTTTAACAGCTAAAACAGACGTGGGGAAGAAATGTTGTTGTTTGGTGGGTTAAGAGCTTGTGGGAGTGGAACAAAAGTACGGTGAGTAGGGGATGGGGATGGAGAGAGGGGTGGGGACACAGCGCAGCAGGGTAGGTAAGCTTCTGTCCCATTTCTGACGCTTGTATGTAACGGATTCACAATACTTGAAGGGCCATCCCATCTCTGAGTGCTAGAAAGAATATTGTTGATGAGTAGATGAACCATCCAAACAGTTGAGATAAAATTGGCTGATGCCTTAGCAGTCAATGTGTGCTTCTTTAGGACATTTGAGACAACCATACATTTCTCACCAAGCCTTGTCAATGCCGTGTGCTTACTGTCTGATTCAAAGTTAGACACACGCTGTAGCCTGCTGGATCTGTTTGGGTTGGCCAAGTGGGCTGAATGCAAGTGGCAATAGAAAGAAGTGGCTATGCACTCACTAAATTTAGGATAGACTCTACGGCACAGAAAGCTGCCTGAGTGCTTCATCCCACAGGGGTGAGGCTGGCTTTATAGCCTTGCCTGGCTCTGCTGGGAGGAACGTCAGAAAAGCGGTGGTTTGAACGGGGACAAAGGTTTTCCTAAGACCTTACTAAATGTCCGGCTCCCTTACCAGCCGAGCTGGGGCTGTGAAGGTGGGTACTTCCCTGAATTTTACATGTAAGTGTCTCATGGGTCAGTTGAATCAGCTTCCTCTCCACCTCACTGCACCCCCACTCTTTACAGTAAGCAGGTTGTTTGTCCACCACCAGCCCTTTCCTTTAAAGTGTCCTTTTCATCCAGAGTTTAATATTTTCATGAACGGCTTAGTAAACCTAGAAGAATGTGTGCATGGTGTTTTCCCATGGATCCATGCTCAGGCTGTCTTCATCGTCGCCCCGTCCCTCGCATTGGTCCCCTCATCCACCCGACATGCAGTGTTTGTCTGGAACTAGCTTCTTTAGCTTAGCATGGTCTTCAGTTCCTTCCATTCCCCTGCAATTGACAGATGACTGAATAAAACTCTACTGTTCATACCCACGCTGGTGTGAACTAGCCTCTTCTCTCTTCTCTTCTGGCAGCAATACTGGCAACTAGATCAAGTTGTTTCAAATCTGAGAAAAATTGCCTCAAACCCTCAGCCCCCCAGCCGCGTCCCTGTGGGTTTGCAGAATTCTGCACCCCTTCCTGGTCTCTATGCTTGCTTAAGAATATGACTGCCCTGAGAGCATGCTGTTCTGCTTTAATGTGAAATCTTTGAGGCTCTGGGACCTCATATCAAAGCTATGCAATAGTTTCTTAAAAGATAAAATATGCCCCCTTTGCTGCTCTGTGTCTGCGTGTGGCCAAGAGATTTAATTATAATGAGTAAAACTGAATGGTGGTCTGAGACACTTAAAATCAAAGTGGAAATCATGGCTGAATTTCATTAGCAAGCATAAATACAAATAGGCACAGCTTGTTTGCAACAGTGCCACGTGACTTTCCTCCTTTTGATAATTTCATCCCCACTCTGATATTTTAGAGAATCTAAACTGAACCATATGATGGGGAGTTTTGTAAATATAAAAAGCTCTTCATTAGATGTTTTCCCTTGCTAGACCTCCCTCATGTGACACCCTGTGAAAAGTCATGGTGGCACCTGGTCAGGCAGCACAGCCTGATTTAAGAGCAGCAGGTCTTCTTTGGCTGGCAAAATGCGGGAAAAAAAAAGATATAGCAGTCAAACCTATTCTATTCCAAGTACTCTGGGGCTCATAAACCTAGAGGACTTGCCTGTCTCCTGTCCCTGCGGAGAAGTCACACTATATAATGCAGGCTGGCCTCAGACTCTCTGTCCCTCTGTGCCAGCTCCCCAAGCATGGGATTACAAATGAGTGCTACCATATACTTTGCCATTTTTGTGAGCCACCATGTGGTTGCTGCGAACTGAACTCAGGCCCTCTGAGAGAGCAGACAGCGCTCTTAACCACCAAGCCATCTCTCCAGCCCACTCTGTCATGTCTGTGAGGGCTGTGCTCTAACTGTGCCTCAGATTCTTATTTTATTACATGCTTGGGATACTGCCAACTTGGTTTGGCCTTCTAAATACAAAAACTGCTAAATGTAGTTATTAGAAGTTATCATTTCCAAATTCCAAGTCATTTTAAATTACACAAGAGATGTGCTAGTTCTTGTGTTATTGTTCTTACTAAGCAAAATAATTAGGTGGCTGGTATAAGCCATATTGTCTTTTAGAACCAAAAAGTTTTTTTTTTTTTTTTGTAAATGTCAATGTTAGCAATTTTATGGGATGAAAAAGTGTGTAATTCCCATGTAAACACCATTCTTTCCATAATACAGTATAAATTTATACTGTTATAATTAATGCCAGTACTATGAAGCTTTTATTCAGCTACTTTATGAACAACCAGAATACAGAGGTCTACCATCACCCCAAGCAGCAAACACATCTGTAATATATGTGAAAAGTGCCAAATTGGCAGGAGTTATTAACAGGAGCAACAATGGGAGGGCCTCATTTCTCTTAACTGGCCAACTGGCCCCTGGAGGCAAAGAACTGCTCTCTGATTTATCTTTCTGTGCTCGGGGCATAACCAGTGCTCAGGGGTTAATCAGATTCAGAAGCACATCCGAAAGATCACACTCCACACTGGAAACAGTTTCAACCCAGGAACACAAGGGCTCCTCAACGCTTTCAGCCAACAAACATAATATATCATAGTAAAGAATGAAGACTGAAATAATTATCTTGTTAAATACAGAAAAACTCTGATAAGATCCAATGTCCCTTCACAGTAAGAAGGAAGGAGGCACAGACCATCCGCAGTCATCCATCAGGGCTGAATAGGAACAAGCACAGCCTACACCATAACATCAGCAGCAAAACGAGGCTGTGCAGTCATAACCCTGCACTAGAGGGTTAGCAGTTAGGCAAGAAAAAGATATAAAAGACCTAAAAATAGCAAAGGAGGATGCTAAGTGGTCTGTTTATAGATGTCACGATCCTATAGGGACCTAAACCTAAATATGCCATAAAATTTTTAAGTCGATAAATTTATTAAAGTAGCAAGATACAAAATGAACATATAAAATTTACTTTACTAATGATTTGCCAGGTAAGGAATCTTGAAAGCAATCCTATTCACAATAGAATAAAAAATTTAAAATAACTAGGAAGAAGCTTAAAAAAGACCTCTGTAATGTAAGTTGTAAAACAATGATAAAAGAAATCAAAGAAGACACTCAAAGACAGAAAAAACTCCCATGTTCTTGTGTGGAAGGAATTAACTGTTAAAGTGTACTCTAACCAAAGTAATTTGTAGATTCAGTTTTATCCCACTTCTTCACAGACTTGTAAAAATAACCCTAAAATTCATGTGCAAACACAAAAGACACTAAAAAGCCAAGGCGAGCATGAGCAAACGAGAACAAAGCTAGAGGCACCATAATATTTGATTTCAAGGTATACTGACTGCAGAGTCATAGTGAACAAAACACATGTGATCGGCACAAAACAGATACAGACGCTAATGAAAAACCTAGACACAAACCGCACATCCGTGCCAATGGATTCTTGACAACGGTGCCCAAAACATACCCTGGAGAAAAGGCAGCCTCTTTAAAAAGTGGCCCTGGAAAAAGTCACATGTAGGAGAATGAAACTTGATCCTTATCTTTCACGTCTTATTGAAATGAACTCAAAAGCATCTAAACTCTTAATGGAAAGGCAATCCCGCTATTTCCAGCGAGATGGGCGGCGTGGAAAGACAGCGTGTTGAACAAGACAGGTGGGCCCAACACGCTAGGTGCTGTCCTTTGGCTGTGATACCCGAGAGAGGCAAGTTAAAAGGAGGCAAGAACATTTTGGTTCATGCTTTCAGAGGATTTGGTCCACCACGGCTGTCAAGGACCAAGATCCTTATCTCAGCAGGAAGCAGATGGAAAGAGCCTGTTCCTGCTGGCTTTTCCCATTTCTGTTTTCTAATTCCATCTGCGCATGCCCAGCCTCGTCGGCGTGTGTTGGCCTGCCCCTTCATGTAGTCACACTGTGAGGAATACCCTACTAATCTCTTAGGCGGTTCTCAGTCCAGCCAAGCTGACAAGATAACTGTCACAAGTTCACCCTTGTCAGTTTGACACCCACACACATCTCCTTAAATCTTAACATACCATCCCTGTTGGCCCAAAGGTCACCTCTACTCAAAAGACAAAATGCTTCCGTCCAGCTCCAAGAGCTCTCATTGTCTGAACAGTTTCAACACTGTTCAGAGTGTACTCTGCAAGGCAACGGTGGGTCACTAAGAATCAAAACCAAGCAGCATACTTTCAAAATATCACAGTATAAAACAGTAAATTTCCCACTCAAATGGCGAAGAAAAAGAGAACAGCAAAGGAGGATTAGACTGAAGCAAGGCTGAAACCCATCAGGGAAAACCACTCCTTTGGCTCTATGTCTAGCAGAAGATTAAAAAACAAAAAACAAAAACAAACCACAACCAACACCCTGTGCCAATACAAAAACACAACACAGGAGCAAGAACATCTACAGGAATGCTTGCTTGCCAGTGGTTGATACCAACTTCATTGAACAGCAAATGAATTATAATTCAGGTTCTTAAAAGGCATTAAAGCTAATGAGCACTAAAGTGATGAGAAATCAGGATACAGTAGTTACTGTCATATATGGTATGAAAATGCATGTTTCTGTGTGAACCTGCTATCATCCATCCATTCATCCATCCAATGAATGGTGCACTGTCTGGCAGATAGAGCAGGGTCACGGGGTGGTGCAGAGGCAGTCTGATGTGGCAGACACATACTGAACAAGAGCTGACAAACACAGTGATGTCCATACTAGAGGAAAGCAGGCATCAGATTAGACAGCAGCAGAGGCAGATGGTTTTGGCTATGGGGGCTTCTGGAGGGAAGAGACACAGCTGAGACCTGAGCTGTGGATGGAAGGTGATAAACAGAGGGACAAGAATGCTCTAGGTTAGATGCTAAGGAAGAACTTGATTTATTTTGTTCTTAAATAACCACCTGTGGTGAATACACATTAAATGCAAGACACCAACCCAGAAAGTTTGTGCTGGAAGGCTAAAAGAGTCACCTAAGAAACACTCATGTTATATAAGAATTCTACTAATTGTTTAGAAACACTGCTGCAAGGCCAAGCATAAAACAGTCTTATTAGTTTAAATTATTTCCTCAGCATTGATTTGGAAGCTGAAGGCAACAGCCGTGGACTGACAATGGAGGGCATACCACTCCCATGCTTGCCATCGCATCTTCTTTGCCCAGAGTTATGGGAACAGATTCTTTTAACTTGCAGATATTACATCCTTATATTTCTGTAACACATTTAAATCAGTAGAATTTACCAAGGACATTTACTATTTGCCTTAGTCATTCTGAAGTTTTACCTCCAAAATATTATAAGCAAAACATTTCCTATGGTGCAAAAGCTTGCTCAGAACAGAGCCATCATGTTAAATAACTAAATAGTCTAACCTAGAGAACCATCTCAAGATAGACATGGTATCTATGGGAACCTACAATATGGTACAGTGGGAAAGTGACCACTTCATCGGGTACCGAGGAAATTCTACAGGCAGGCTTTTGGGGGTCCAAAGGAATTACGTTCTCGCACAGACCTAGATCCCCTCGTCACGCCATTGTCTAAGTCAACTGCTTCCCAGTCATATTGTTTCGAAGATAGCAAGGAAGTTTAGACTTATAAGGAATAAATGGTCTAGTTGTACTTTTAATAGAGATAATCCTAATAAAGAATAATTTCAAAATATATAATTTAATTAGTTTACAACAGATTTTTAGAAGGCCTATGCAAAATTCAGCAGCAATTCCAGAGAGAGTTGGCCAAAGCTAAGACCAGAGTTATTCTTACAAAAGACCATGCCTGACATTTCATGAACTCTTACTATGATCTTGGAAGACTGGAAGAATTAATTCTCTCTTTCAGTATCCCACAGCCCCTGAATGAAACAGAAACAGTATTTCATAAAGCGCAGCCTCAGGCTGCACAGTCTCTACCCAGGAATGACTCAAAGACCCACTTCTGCTGGTGTCAGGAGAAGGGACACATCTATGGGTCTCCAGCCCATTTGTTGGTGGCAGTGATGGGCAGACTAGTCCTCTACTCAGAGGACCAGGTGACCTCCTGTGACTGCATCCTGTGCACCAGAGCTGAGGGAGGTGAGAGGAGGTGAGAGAGAGAGAGAGAGAGAGAGAGAGAGAGAGAGAGAGAGAGAGAGAGAGAGAGAGGAGGGAGGGAGGGAGGGAGGGGGAGGGAAGGAGGGAGGGAGGGAGGGAAGAGAGAGACACACAGCTCATGCACACATAGATGCCTGGAGAAAAGATGGAAGGAAAAAAACAAACGTAAAGAAATATAGTATTTCAATCAAAGTCTGAAATTTGTAAAAGTGGTTTTGGTCTCCATATAGTAAAAATATTTATCCAAGAAACTTCAAGTCGGGTGTGAACATCCTACTTCTAGTGAGATTTTGTTTGGCAAAGGGCTGTAGAAGAGCGGAAGCTAATACAGAGCATGTCTATAAACAAATTTATTTAGTTAGTATAGATTGACACACTCACTAGAGAATTTCAGCAATTACGTCTGTAAAACTATTTCCAACCGTGGTTTCCTTTTGTGATTCTGCTAATTTGCTCAATGTAGGCCACTTTCATGCACTGGCTGTTCTATCTTTAGCAACCCATGCTGAAATGAACATATGGAGACCCTGCCTTCTTTCCAATTCAGATAAGCATTAATTATATGGAGACATTAAAAATTTAGGCTTTTAGTGGAAAAAAAAGATGAAGGTTGTAATATCTTAAAACACGATGCACTTTTACTCTGGAGAAATTTAGGTTTGAATATGGAAGTATTTGGTAAAATGTGAGGTCTGAGTAAGCACTAAGCACATGTATTTGCATTTCACATTTATGATTTTGATCATAATTATAATAGATATAATAAAATCTAAAATAGTTATCAATCATACTGGCCATGCCCCAGAGCATGGGGTGGGCCATCCTAGGAGAGAATGGCAGGACTCAGCTATTCAGAGAGAACTCAGGTGGACTAGTGCTGAGCTATAAGCATCTAAAGTCTCAGCATAGTGTCTCCTCGTGGGCATCTTGAGCTGTCTGTGCTGGGTGCAGAGAGAGAAGATCGGCTTCCTGACCACCCTCCATTAATCCACAATCAGCTCCACCTACAGAGACAAGCCGGCCTCTACTGAAAATGAGCAGGCAGAGGGAAGGGGTCCTAGTATGTCATTGTTCTAGAGTTTTTCTGTAATTAGTGTTTTTCAAAAATGTTGAAAACAAAGAGGGAAGGATGGCAAGTCCATGGACCTATCACTTGACAAGTGTCATGCTGAACTACCTTTTTTATTCTTTTCAGCTTGTTTCAACATGATAAACCCAACAAGGCCATTTGAATGGCTCATATATTGCTGCTAATGCAATGTTTTTATTAGCATATGATAATTATATATAATGGGTCTCATTATGGCATTTTCATAAGTCCATAACGTATTCTGATCCTACCATCCGGTGTTACCCATTTTTGTCCTTCTTCGCCTCTCATCAATCCCTATCCTCTTGTGTGTATGATCGAGTGTGTGTCACTATGGTTGTTTGCCAATGAGGGGAGGGTTTGTTTTAGGATCACGGGCACCTTCCCTGTGGCTACATCATGGAACAAAGAGTGTTTCCCTCCCCTACCAACAATTAATGGTCGCCTCCTTAGGGAGGGGAAGGGACACATAAGTCTCTATTCTCCATGGCTGGGGTCAGTACAGCATAGACAGAGCACAGGCAATCACTAGCATGCTATGCCTGGAAGTCAGGGTTCCATACCATGCTAACCTTCCCTGGGCTCCTGTGATCTTTCTGACCTTTGTTTGCAATGTTCCCCAAGCCTGGGAGGGGATGATTTAGATATTCTATTCAAAAGGCATTTATGCTCAGTAGTGTGATAGGTTACACAGCTGGTCTTACTTGTGGCTTCATATAATGGTCATTGGATGGTATTATAAGTTCAACAGGTTCTTTTAAAAGGATAGCACTTCCTAGCAGTAGTGAACCTTTATCTGAAAATAGGCTCTTTTCAGATGTAGTTTGATTAATTTGAGGTGGTTAGGGTGGGCCTTAACACCAGTGGTGTCTTTTAGAAGAGGCAGGCTGATTTAGGGAAGTCACTAATGAGTTTAGCAAGGTTATCGGGTACACAACAACAGAAGAACAAGAATGTTTAAAAAATATTCTAGCAATGACCGAAAGAAATGAAAGCGTATAAATCACAAGCGCGTGGAAAACAAGTCAGGGCAACTTCATCACAGTGTGTTTAAGATCTGCACAGTGTGCATCCTGAAAGGTAAACTGACGCTCTTCACAGCCATTCCTTTGGAGATTTCAGTAGCTTTTCTGAAAAAAAAAAAAAAAAAGAGGCAAGCTGACTCTATATAAAGGAGAAGGAGAGGGAGATGGAGCCCGAGATGGTAAGAGACTGATCAAAGAATAACATTAACATGATAGTAAGACATTATCCAATTGGAAATATAACAGAAGTGTTAAAGCAATGAAGTCAGGGCAGGTATGCAGACGGACAGTGGGTCAATGAACTGTGATAGAGACAAAGCGCCCGCCACAGCCGAGTGTGGACACAGTTCATGAGAGCTTACAGTCTTTCAGAGCACAATGGTGGGACATCTGAACACTCACATGCCCAGGATGGTCCTTTCTCCTAACCATTTACCACATGCACATGGTGAATACAAATGAATAGTAGACCAAACACAAGAAAGCACAACGTTTCTAGAAGATAAAGCTTTCCTAAGAGAAAACTTTTGTGAACAATAATAAGTAGTTTCATCACTAATGCACCTACAGGGGGAAAAAAAAAAAGATAAATTGGACTGCTTTAAGATGGAGAATTCAAGAGCTGGGGTAGCCAGTGGTCAAGGAACTACATACCCACAGAACTGGAAACAAATGAAAAAACAAACTTAAGAGAAATGAAAATATGTCTGCATGAAGAGTTTTCTATATGAATGTGTCCATGCTTTTATGTGAATTCTATTTAGAATTGACAATACCTGGATGTTACCTCAAATGTCCATTATGGAAACAAAATGCTGCAAATCCAAGAATGGAATACTCTTTTATAATGAACCTAAATGGATGTGCAAGAGTAATAGACGTGTGTGTGTAAGAGTCTGGATTACAATGGATTATCCTTAGTGAAGAAGTCAGGATCAAGGGAGCACACTCGTGCGGTTCCATATGGATGGCATTATAGAAAAGGAAGCACCACAAGATCAGACAACGGACCAGTGGCTGGCAGGCCTGGCGATGATGGGGGAAGACAGACTCCTTTGAGTAAGGGAAACAGTGTCTCGACTGTGACAGTGGTTTCAGCTGTCACTGCTCTTTATACATTTTTCAATGCACTGTCAAATATACATTTGTCAAAACATCAAATGTATACTTAATTTAAAAGAGGGACTTGTATTGAATGTAAATTATATCTTAGTAAAGTGGAACAAAAATAACATGGGTTTGGGGGGTGGCCAGCACTTACACACAGCAGAGGGTGTCGGGACTTGGTGAGCCCTAGAAAACGGGAGATAATAGTGTCTAAGGTGTTGGCTGTCTACCTGACAGTACACGTGAATAGAAAAAAATGTATGGATAGAGTTATTCTCTAAGACCAAGGTAAATGTGTATGCAATTACAGAATCAGTCTAATTAACTTTGCCAAGCACTTACTGAATGCCTACTGTGTGCCAGGCACTATGATGGAAAACACATACCCGAGGCATAAAATAGAGTGTCTTGGACTCAAAGCATACTAGGTCACATGGGTACAAATGACAACAATGATCTCTCTCTCTCTCTCTCCTTTCCTCCCTCGTTTTTTTTTTTTTTTTTTGAGATAGGGTCTCACTATGCAGTTCTGGCTGTCCTGGAACTTGCTCTGAAGATCAAGCTGGCCTTCAATTCACAGAGACCCTCCTAAGTGCTGGGATTACAGGCATGTGCCTTCACACCTGGCTGGGATCAGCCATCTTTGAACTGTCTTATGGAGTGTTTGAAATAGATTCCTAGGGAACTGCTGCCTGGGAGGCTGTGCGAGAAAGCCTGCTTTAGAATACCATCTTTAACCTTTGGTCCCTTTTCTCACTACTTTCCAGATCTGCCCTCTTTCCGCAAACCTGGTCACCATCAAATCACCTGTGCACTGAAGGCAATCAGCTTGTCTTTGTCCAGTGCTGGGGATTGAACCTATGGCCTCAAGCACACTTGCCAAGTGTTCTACCATGAAGCTACACCCCTAGTCTGCAACCAGCCCTTGCAAACCAGGACTGTCTTGTGAGCTACTTATAAGTGAGCCTTTCTGTCAAGGACTGGGAGACAATAAGGGGATCCTGACTGCTTAGCTTTTGAAACATTTTTGGCTGGCACCCACAGTAACACACTTATGTGCGTATTCTCACAGTAGCTTTCGCTGACAAGGCTTTTCCACAGGCTCATTGCATACCTCTGGGAAGCAGGTGGAGTTACTATCTTGATTTTAAATGAGCGAAGTGTGGCTCAGGAAGGCTGACTAACTTACTGAAATGTCACACATACAGTGAGCTGGGACACAGACCCAGTCCCCCCAATGCCCAAGCCTGCTGTTCCCATTGCCCTCAGGGATACACAGGCAAATGAGCTCAGGTTGGTGTGTTTTTGTTTTTCTGAGACGGGGCTTCACGGTGTAGTCCAAGTACTGGGGCTCACAGTTTTCTGTCTGAGACTTTTTTTAGTGCTGCAATTACAGGCCCAGCTTTCTTTAAGAGGTCATTTTAGTTTAAATGACTAAACAACTGAAACGAATGATACCTTGTGACTGACTTCAACGCAAACTAAGTTGTAGCTGACACCCTGGGTCTCACACATTGGAAAGGTTTAATGTACTTTAATGAAGTGCCTGGGAAATGGCATGTGGCCAGCGAGTACTTGTTGAATGAATCAGTGTGCAAAATTGCACTGTATTTGCTTCAGTCTGGTGTGCATGAGCCCTCCAAATGAACCTCAATTGCTATGCTGGTTTGATCCGCCTCTAACTGGAATAACCTGGAGAAATGGCTAGAGAACATAACTGAATATTCAGGCTGAATTCATCTTCAAAGAAAACAAGAATAGACTCATAGACAAGATGCACAGACACTGTCCTGTGTTCTTCCTGTCTGGCAGAATAATCTCAGGCAGTAACTATATATGCACAGGAGAAAAGGTTAACTAAAAACCGCTCACAAGACCTCCACACTAAATGAACAACACTGGCTAAGAAGAACTAAAGGCTAGCTCATCTGCAGACTACACAGATGGAGGGCCAAAGAAGAACTGGATGCTGTGCAGTGGTCCACGTGTGAAAGCCAGTGCAGCACGGTGGCCAGGTGTTTAGCTGGGGAGAAGACCGACTGTGACTGTATGTTTCTAATGATCCTCCTAGCAGGCCTGGCCAAGAGCCACCACTGGCTGACATCTGGAACAATGCAAGATGTTACTTCTTCTTGGACAGTGGAGTCTGAGAACTTGCACAGTGGATCTGAGGCCAAGAGTTGGTCAGAGAGGATGACTGGAGGGTGGGAACCAAAATGCTAGTTAATGGAAGGCCAACTTCCAAGAAACAGAATTTGAAAGTTAAAAATTGCTCAAGTTGAGAATGCACTAAGGCTTAGATTAAATTTTAACCAATAAACGATTTAAGGAGGCCTGGGGAATAGTCTCATTACTAAAAAATAAAAACTTAAATTAAATAAACAGAAAATGGCTTGACTCACAGCTCTTCCCTCTCCTCTCCTCTCTTTTTTTCCCTTTCTGATTCAGTTCAGTTTAAGTCTCCCAGAGAGTCCCTGGGGAGACTTTAGAGGGACACACACGTCTTGACATATATTAGGCAGGTCAAATGCAGATGTATGTTTTTTAAATTAAGATGGCTTATTTAAAGCAATAAGGAGCTGCCACAGAATAGCCAAAATTATAGATATTAGAGATGGAAAAGACCCATTAGATCATCAAGTCTGTCCCTCAGGGCTAGTGCTGGAGAAGCAATCGAAATAAAACGATCTACCCGCTTCGCCTGTGGCTAGAAGACAAAGAATACTCTTGAGCAACCAGCAATGAATTTTGGAAGTTATGACTAAAATGCTAAACTTCTTTTATCAGTTATTTGGCTCTTCGTCAGGAGACACTTGGCTATTTTGTTCCAGGTCTTACATGCTCTCAGCCTCTGTAGATATGAGTCAATCAATCAATTAATCTATCTTTTTGTGTGGAAAGACACAGAACATGTGTGTGTGTGTGTGTGTGAGAGAGAGTGAGATATATCACATTTTATTATACGTAATTATATCTATCCCATGGACTTCCACTCCTTCAATCATACATAATCTCACATCCATTCACAATAAGTTAACTGGTTCATGCAGAGATACATTCAGGTTAAGAGCTGCTGGTGTAGAAACTGCAGGCATCAACTTGGGTCATGTGAAGAAAATTTACACACACAGCCCATGTAGAGGGAGAGAACTGCCTGTAGTTTTCCTGACAGGAATTGCTTCAATAATTTTAAATACCTATAAATAATGCTTTTTACGTGTTTTGAAACGTCTGTAGATGACATTTACCAAAATACAGGGGCAGAATAGAGCCACATCACTAACTAAAGAATTGCTTGAAATTGCTGAACTCTCAGAATGAACTGGAGGTGGATTTGCTTACTAGTAAATAGGCACTCTTAGATCAGTGGTTCTCAACCTGTGGGTCACAGCCCTTCTAGGGGTTGCATGTCAGATATCCTGTATATCCGATATTCACATTATTATTTATAACAGTAGTGAAATTACAGTCATGAAGCAGCAAGAAAATGATTTTATGGTTGGGGTCACCAAAACATGAGGACCTGTACTGTATTAAAGGGTCACAGGATTAGGAAGGTTGAGAACTGGCATCTTGGAGGGACCCTGCTGTGACTGGTAGCACCAAGCAGGCTTGGGCTGGTGACGCACCACAGGCATGGCTGGCAGCACAGACGGTGCTGCTCACTCGCTGAGCAGAGAAAAATAGGACTTCTTTGTCAAAGAGCCATTGCTCTGAAGAATACGGACTCCTTGAAGGAATTTGGTAACGTGTTCCCCCTAAAGTCTTCTAACTAGATTTCTACTTTTTTATTGTTTGAATAAAAATGTGACAGGACAACCTTTCAAAATGAACCTACATGACTTGTTATGACCTTATACTGAGAATACACACAAAGCTTAGGTTATGAGATAGTAGAGTCCCTTCTTGATTTAGGTGATGAAGGACTGTGCCTGGAGCCCTAAGCGGACCGGATAGCTCTGACTTATCAGTCACTCTCCTGGGACAAAGACCTTGCTTAAGTGAGGCCCCTAATGGATCTCCTTTAAGCTTGGGCGCCAGATAACATGGGAAAGCCATCATCCTCAGACGCTGTCTCATGGTGCAGACACCATGTCTTGCCTTTCTCAGTCTTGGCAGGACTCCTGCTCTATTTGGTGAGGGACAAAGAAGCTCAGAAGGAGCAGATGAGGTCTGAGGAAAACCAACTACTGGTGACGGTAGACAAACTCCCGCCATCTGTTCCACCTCTCTTTCTTCTCCTTTCAGATCCTCTCTTCTGTTCAGTCTACTCCTCCCCCCTGCCCCTTCTCCTGATTATTCTTCAGGCTTGGTTGAAAATGCCTGGACAACGCCCACCCTCATAAGCTGCACTGAGGGGCCACGCCATGCAGCTGTGAGCACAAGGCAGCACACCCTCTGCTGAAGTTCCTCTCCCTCTGGTGGCCCACCCCGAGCCAGAACTCTCCTGCCCTTTCTTTACCTCTCAGCTCTATCCAGTGTTCCATCCGATGAGCACACACTTATGTTCTAGTCTCTGCACAGAGCCACAAACACATAACAGCAAAAATGTAAGCCTTTCAACTACAGCTAACATGAGGTTTTCACTACTGGTCACAAGGGAGGAAACATCTCCATTTAGATATGTCTTTTCAGTCAAACATTTTTGTGTAGGACCTAGAAACATGACTTGTCTTCACATATTGTGGAGACAATCTTATTATCTCCATCCTTGCATTCCAAGATCTCCATTGAGGAAATACAGTATTTCCCTCTGTAAAAGATAACAGAAAGAGGACATAAAAATGTGTCTTTGGGTCAGTGACATGGCTCAGTGGGTAAAGCACTTACCACAAGCCTCATGAGCTCAGCTTAATCTCCAGGAAAGAACTGACTCCCCCAAGATGCCCTGTGACCTCGACACATGTGCTATGGCAAGTGAGTGTGCATGGGCATGCGTGTGGGTGTGAACACACACACACACACACACACACACACACATCAAACAAAGTAAGATTTATTTTTAACATGCCCTTGTTGAGGTACTTGCTAGAATGAAAGCCAGCACAGAACTCATTTGCCGAGTATTCTCTTGTGCCGGCTGTAGTCCTTGAGAATGTGAGAAAGGCCCACCAGCATGGAGGGCTGCATGCTTTCTCACTTCACAGCTCTCCACCACAAAGGCCATGTCTCCGCATTCTGCTCCTTCTGAGGAGGGTCACTGGCACCCCGCACCCCCTTCTCAAGAGGCTCTGTGTGGAGGCCCATCATTCCAGCTGGCCAGTTAGGACTGGCAGATGCTTCTGCCAAAGCAGGAGGTTTCCATGCCTCCTGTTCTGTGTTCCCCATGGAAACAGGTCAGGGCTAGCAGGCAGCATGACCCAGAGTACTCAGAAACAAATGCAGGCAGGTGCAACGCAGAAGCAGGAGGCATACTCTGTCTCCTCTCTCTCTCCTAATGAGACCGCCATCTTTATTTGTAGAATGGTTCCTGAATGTTCTCCCGATGTTTCTACGGTGTAGCCAATGACACTGACCTGAAATGTACCATGTTTGACCCTAAGGTAATTAAGATTTTTGTATACTGGAGTGACTCAAGCATTACCACTTAGCAAAGGCTACTGTGGTGGGGAGAGTGTGTATGTGATTGGGGAGCAGCTGTGCATAAGGCATCGGATAGACCCACAGCTGTCACACTGTGCGGGCTCGTTTATATCAGGTCGACACAGGCTATAGCCAACTGAGAAGGTGACTCCATCAGATTGGCCTGTTGGCAAAACTGTGGGGCATTTTCTTGGTTAATGATTGATATGAGAGGGCTGAGCCTACTGTGGGCGGTATCCTCCCTAGGCAGGTGGTCCTGGGATGCATAAGAATGTAAGTAGAGCAAGTCATGGGAGCAAATCAGTAAGCAGCACTCCTTCATGACCTCTGCTTCTGTTCCTGCCCTGACTTCCCTGAATGACAGAGTGTGACTGACCAGTTGTAAGCTGAAGTAAACCCTTTCCTTTCCAAGTTGAGGGCTTGCTCATGACGTTTTTATTATAGAGCTAGAAACTTTAAGACAACACACACACTATTACAGTGGGTGCATGTGGGTTTTATTTTTTCTGTTTTGGTTCAAGGACAGCCTTTAGGTTCCCCCTCCATCTGATCTGTCTAAAGGGCGGCCAAGCATTTATCCTCTCATTATTCTTGTTTGATAACAAGACTGAAGAGTTTGTACTGTCTGCCATGATGCGCGCGCAAGCTGGTTGTCTTTAGCAGTCTCAGGGACAGCAGTGCAAGGACGTACTATTGCATGCTCTCGGGTCTCTAGGGAGGAATATGGCTGCTCTCAGAGGAGAGCGAGGCTTTGCTGAATCTGCTACTTTAGGAGGAAAGTGGGAGGCTGGGTCCTCTTTTGCTGTATCTTTTCCCCTTTTGAAAAGTTGCCCAAAGAGTTCCAAGCAGAGTCGAAGCAAAGTTATTGGTGTCAAGAAGCCAAGATCGCTCCCCATGCTTTGCTCAGTGAGGGAGGAAGGAAGCTGTTTGTACTTAGCTCTTCTCTTCTCCAGCTTGAGCCAAGGCAGTGAGGGGAGAGGGTGGGTAAATGAAGAGGGTGGTGTTTATCCTTGACCAAAACTCCCAGGGTCCTGCCCTGAGCTCTGGCTGTCAAGTGTGGCTATCACAGCTTTAAGACAGATAGCCTTCTCTTGGAGGCTACACACTAATTATAACGCTGCTGCCCGAGGGAGCTCACACATGCAAACCATTATGTAAAGCAGGACTGCCTTTTCTTTAAGGATATTCAGGCTCATTCGACATGGTTTCTTCAATGCTACAAAATCAGGGCAAAAATGAAAATAAACAGCTTCAAGTATTTGCAACAAAACTCCCTCATGCATTTATGGGAGTCCAGTCAGAGTGCTCTGAAGTATGGCCTGACATGTCAGGAGGCACGGATCCTCTCCTATTTCGAAATCTCTAGCACTTGCACTCCTATCCCACATCACTTCAGTCTCACTCAGCTGTTCACAGGACAACAGCCCCTGCTATGAGAAAACAGCTGGGCTTGGAGAGGACCAGTGAACAACAGGAAGCAGGCAAGAGTGCGCTGTAAATTAAACAAACTCCCCATAAATTACACACGCTAACATATGAGCACAAGCGTGGGGCATGACGACACGACATAACTTTTCAAAGCAGCTGTTAAATGCACGGTGCTGCTTTCCTTAACGGCGGGCTGCGTTAACTTAAGGCTAAGGTGATGATTCCATTGATTTAACAGTTTAACATGGAACTCATAAATGAGAATAAAATCTGCAATAAAGAAGTCATGGTTGCTTTAACATTCATGAGTGGAGAACTAGCTGTGTTATTATATGAGAGAAATACACACACACACACACACACACACACACACACACACACACACACACACATATATTTCAATTTCTATTCTATCAACTTTTTAATGTCACAAACTAACCCAGTAAAGCCATTTTAGGCTTAAAGAAACATCCTTTTATTAAAAACCCAGGGCTCTGGTGGAGCACCCCTCGCTGAATTTTCGTTTTCGTTGTCCGAGTGTCCCTTCTTTCGTACTGCCTCTTTTATGTGATGCTCTGACAAAACAAGGAAGGAAGGCACTTACGATCCCTTTACAGCTACAGACCACCGCCATGGCATTCAGGCTCTATTTGGGAAGAGTTTTAAAGCAGGAGAAGACCACCCGTAATCTGTGTGGTGTCTGAGGTGAAAGGCAGTTCACCTGGGAAAGCAGCGCTGTTGGAAAGTTCTGACCAGTCATCCTCTTCTCTTTACTTTCTTTTTTGAGACAATATCCCATATACCCCACGCTGGCCTCGAACTTGTTACGTAACTGAAGATGAACTTGGCCTTCTGATCATCTTGCTCCTCTCTCCCCAGTACTGAGCTATAGGTGTGCAGCAGCATGCCAGTGTATGCAGTGCTGAGAACTGAATCCAGGTGATCTCCCACTAGGCAAGCAGTGCGCCAGCAGAGCCACAGGCCAGTACTGCTGTCAATCTTTTGCATCCATTGGTTTGTTTTCCACTGGTGGGCAGAATCCAGATCAACTGGGCTGATTTGGGTGTGCATGGCGTATGTGTGTGTAACTGTGCGTGTGCATGTGTTCTGACTTTGTTCCCCTGTCTTCTTTGCCCCATCCCCCCACACTCCACTAGTCCTTTAGGGCCCAGGAGAGACGGTGCTTCCCCTAGCCTTATCTGGATGTAAAAGACTTAGCCTTACCTAAGAGTGTTAAGTTAATAGTACCTGTCGAGCCTACTGACAACACTACAATTATCCCCATTCTTGTCCATAGCTGTTGTAGGTAAGTGGAAAGCCTGTTCAGAAATGTGACACTAATACCTGACAGATACCCTATCAAGACGGCAATAAATATTCACTAGGAAAATTAGTAACACACTGATAATGGTGACAATGTTAGTGAAGGCTAAGTTGACTAAATGATTATTATGTGCTAAACACTACTCTAAGTCCTTGTTTGGGGCTCATTAAAATGACACCCCAAAGTATGATCCTTTGAATGGAGGGAACCTGAGGCAGAAGGCCCTATGAGATGCTTTACAATCTAATCTTTTAAGCCTCTTTCACTGTTGATGGTGGAGGCTCTCACACTGATGGTCCCTTATAACGAAGATCTGTCTTCTAGAAAACATGCAGTGTCTTAAACATCCTCCTCAGAAGTCATCTCAAAGTACCAGAGAAGGGAGATAAAAGTCACTGTGCCCACGGAGAGACTTCTCACATCGTGAGGGTCCACCTGCCTTCCCATAGCTTGCAGTAACCTTCATCACTCAGAAACATTTTGCTCTAGAATACCATCTCTTCTTTGGGATCATTTATTTCTCCTAAAAATCATTTTCTATCCTCACTGTTCCTCTGAGGTTGACTATAGCCACGTCCCAATTCCCTTCCAGCATCTATCCACTCTCAAGTTAAAAACAACCCCTTTAAATGTCTATGAGCGTCTTGCCTGCACCCATGTTTGTCTTGCCATATGTATGCCGGCACCTGTAGAGGCCAGAAGAGGGGCTAGATCTCTGGAACTGGAGTTACAGATGGTTGTGAACTACCATGTGCCTGCTGGGAACTGAGCTCAGGCCCTCGGTGAGAGTAGCAGGTGCTCTTAACTACTGAGTCATCTCTCAGCTCAGAAGACGTTTAAAAAATATTCTTTAATGATTTCATACATATATATTTCATATTTTGATCATATTTACTCCCATTATCCTCTCTTATCCCATCCATCCCTTCTTAGAGTCCACATCCTGCACAGCCATGTTTATGTACATTACGGTAGCTGAATGTCCTTTCTCTGTCTGACTATCGCCAGTGTGCCTCAGCAAGCCCCCAGATGCCCCAGAGGACAGTTAGTCTACTTTACATCCTTCCCAACAACCCTACAGGGCAGGTACCATTTATTGCTGACTTTACCACATAATCAGGAAAGAAGGAGATAAATACAGAGACGGTTCTAGGTCTCTGAATTGCTAATAGGTTGTTAACTTAGCTTAGCTTGTTAACTTAGCTGGACCTTTGCTGGGAACAAAGGTAAGCTGAATAATAAATGTTACTTGGTATATTTAATCAAAATTAGGTCAAGTCACATGAAGCTTACACACACGCACGCATGCACGCACGCACGGCATTTTCATATGGTTCAAGCTCATGCCATGAACTGATTTCTAAGTTAGTCCTTCTATATGCTTACTCCCAACTGTAATTGACATCACACTCTCATATTTTGTCTACAAACATACGTGCAGGCAAGATATTTGTATACACATAAAAATGTCTACTGTCCTGGTGGAGAGTGATAGTCACCTGGGAAGGTTCCTAAGACGGCATCAAGCACAGCTTTTAAAAAACTGTGCCAATAGACCCTGCTTTTCCTGCTGTTTGAGACTTAGTGGTGGACATCTTTGCTATGTATAACCCCTCTCCATACAGTGACAGTGAGGTACGTTGTGCTTGCCTAGGGCATGTTGAGGGTCCCCAGAGAGAGAAAATCAGCGATACCGTGTTTTTCCATAGCTCGATAACACGAAGCTAAAGGTAACGAGCACTAAGAACGCAGAGCTGGACAGGATTTAAAATTTTGAGTTCCCAGCACTTCTGGAACAGGGCCATAGTGAGTCTGGATTGGGCCTCTAAGACTTTTATTACTTGAACTCAATGCAGCTCAAAAGACAGACTGATCTAAGGAGGAACAAGAGCCGTCCCACTCGACATAAGTGACAGTCCGTCCCTGGTGTGCTCAGCCCAAGCCAGAACGTGCTGTTTGTTCCCCTCCCGAAGAGGCTGAGTCCGAGGCTCTTCCTGAAAGGTATTTGTGATGAAAGCACGAGCTGCTTCGGAGCTGCGCGAGGGCTTGCTAACGGGAACAGAGTTTGTTTTTCAGGTGGGAACATTTTTAGTTTGCTGGAGATTTTTATTTCCAAATCTCCAAATTCAACAATTCTTTAGCCTCTGTGAGCCTTCAGATGGAAAGGTCCAATATTTAGAGTAAACAGCGTCCCAGCTTCCCCTTCTGAGAAGTTTTCTTTTTCTCCCCTGTTACAAGAGTGTTAAGTCCTGGCAACTGGAATACAGAACCCCTTTGTGGTAAAGCTCCATACTATACCACGCGGACTGTGTTGCTAATGAGGTTACTGCTTAACAGAACCTTAGAAGGACATTGAAAAACGCAAATACCCTGACAAACGTGTTGACCGAAGGATGCCAACAACTCTCCCAGGGTCCTATCCGAGATCCAAGGATTAAAAAAAGTAAAAATGAACTGTAGTGTATGTGAAAAATCATAACATTGAAACATAAGTCCATTTATCTTTTAACTATTTTTCTAGTTCTCGTCCAAAATTTTGCTGGTTATTAAAACATGCCTGTGTAAATATAAATGTTCTGCTTTATAACTTAACTCCTGTTTCTTGTTCTTAAAACATAATAATGTCATTGTTTGTTATATCACACTTATTCTTAAAGCAGTAGGGCTTGATTTCCAAGGCTGTTTGACAGGCTGAGGAAGGCCTTTTGCTGGAGTATGAGATTGGAAAAATCAAAGGCTAATTGGGAGTTCAAGAAGGCCCGGAAAGGCTGTCTCCAGCCTTGAGACTACTACAAGATGCACAGTGGCATACATGGAGCTCTTCCCAGCGCTCTCCTCAGTGCTCCACGGCTCTCCACAGCTGCGCGGTCCACTTATAGGATGATGGGGGGACATGACTGGAAGAACCTCAGCGAAGTCTTTCAAATCCCCAGGCTGGCACTGCTCACAGGCAAGCAACACATCCCAGGAGCATGTACCCTCTGCCCTGGGGAAACAACGCCCACTTCTGTATCTCTTTGGAGGTGTTGTGTACCCAGCTCTCCTCAGTTGTGAAGACCACCAAGAATGAGAGCATATAGCAGGCTATTAAATGCTACAGTGCTCACAGATAAAGCACAACGTATGCTGTGATTGGAACTACAGACTGTAGGAGCCAGAGGGGGCCTGAGGGGTAATTTAGTTTAACTTTCTCATTGTACAGCTGAGCTTGAGTGACTTTTCCAAATGTTAGCCAGCGACTTAATGGCTGGACCGGGAGCATAAGCAGGTCTCCACACTGCAATTCTGCTGCTTTTGCCATTAGAACAGGATCCAGCCATGACATTCTGTTTAACAGGGTCAGTCACCCAGGCACCATCAACACTTAATGGGAGTGGATTCCATTAACAAGAGGCCTTAGCAGAGAACTCTCTGTACTGAATTCTCTAAAAGTCAGGTTGAGGGATAACTCAACACTGGCCTGAAAATGCCCAGGGAACAAGATGAGCTAGGAAGAGTAGAATGTGTTAAAAAATCCATTATTAATAAGATTAATGATACAGTGGAGAATAGCTTTTAGTATTTTCTTTTATCTACTACATCTGTGAAAGGAGAAATTTCTCTCCTTGTCTTTCTCCAGTGTCTTATTTTTTAAAACCCACTAGACTGGAAATGAAGGGACAGAGTTCTATTTAGGTTCTCTCATTGATTTTGGGTTCTATCATTAATTCATGACTATACCCTAGCCCTCAACATCAGCCTTCTAATCCGTGAGGGGAAGGGACTGTCCTAGTTTTGATAAAAAGCTTTTGATAAAAAAGCAATAAAAAGCAATGACCAAAAGCAATTTGGGGAGGGAAAGGTTTATTTGGCTGACACTTACTGATCACAGTCTACCATGAAGAAAACCAGAGCAGGACCTCAAGGCAGACCTTGATGCAGAGGCCACAGAAGAACACTGCTTTCTAGTTTGCTCAGCTTGTTTGCTTATATAAACCACCTGACAAGGGTTGGCACTGCCCACACTGTGCTGGGCCCTCCCATATCCATCATTAACAACAACAACAACAACAACAACAACAACAACAACAACAACAACAGCCCACAGATTTGCTTATAGCCCAATCTGATGGATCATTTTTACAAGGTGAACTGAGAAAAGCCCTGGATGTGACAATGTTCTAGCTGTTGACCAAAGGGGAAAGTAGAAAAGGGAGGAGGAGCCATGTTGGAAAGTTTGAGCTTTCCATCTTAACCTCAACACAGCAGTTTGCTTTGCTCTGATCTTAAGGGCAGTATTTAAGCTCTTATTTGAGGAAGAGGTTGTATCGCTGAAAAGTTTCCTTGTGACTCTGATATCCACTCTCCAGTCTAGAATCCTGCAAGGACCAACTAAGCCCACGGTCCTGAGTAAGCTCTTCCCCACCTTGGTCCCCACCTCTCCTCACCCTCTCGTCACTAGCCCTCCCTCACTACACACTCATGCTTTAGTGCCGCCCACTGCCGATGACGTCCTGGCCTTGCCAGGCTGCTCACACCTCCTTGGCACTTGATATCTGCTCTGGTTTCCTCTTTATCAGGCCCCTCCTGTGTTGGCTAACCTTTTCTGGCTTTTAAATCCAACCAAGGCAAGCTCCTTTTTGCAAAGCCTTCTCTAACTTGGACTATACATTAATTTTTTCCTTCATCTCATCATTTGCACCTGTGTGTCAGGAGTGAGAAATTTCCGTATGAAAGTAGTGTTTTTCTCTCCAATGATAGAGCCTCTTATATGTTCCCATTTCAGCCCATAAAGATTACTACAGCTACTGCACATTATAAAGAAACAACACAAGTCCATACCATGTCTTTCTTCTAGGCTACAATTGTGTTTTATATACGTTAAAACACTAGTAATTCAAAGTTCTTTAAGGACCAGATAAAGAAATACAACAAAAACACCTTGAATGTGACCAAAGCATACACCTTTAGAGGTTTATAGTTTAAATGACCATCTTAATTCCAAGGCAAGTTGGGAAACGAGTCTCAAAAAGGTTTGACTGTATGCTCTCCTATCTGCCTGGGAGGAAACAACTAGGTAACAGGGAGGGAGAGGGAAGGAGGGAGAAGGAGGGAGGGAGAGGGAGGGAGGGAGAGGGAGGGAGAGAGGGGGAGGGAGGGAGGGAGGGAGAGGGAGAGAGGGAGAGGGAGAGAGGGAGAGGGAGGGAGGCCCCATTTGAAAGTACTTATAAAAACACCTTTCAAGAAAGAAATGAAAAGACTACTAGTTAAGGAGAAAATGAAGTAATAAGTTATTGAGACACGGAGGCAACATAGGCTTGTAGAATATCTGCGTATATTCTCGTTATTTCTTTCCATTACCACTCACCAATTCTTCACTCTGTTGATAATTGTTTGTTGCTTATTACTGCTGGGAGGACATCTGTGAGCACGGCAGGTCTAATGCATGCTTCCCAACAGACGACAATTACACAGCAAAAAAAGGACAATGGAGACTTAAGCCAAGTGCTATTTCATGGGAGGGTCAGGAAGGCTTGTCCAGAAAGAGAACATCTCATCAGACAGATGAACGATGCACCAGGGAGTACACCACACTGATATGAGACAAAAAGGCAACTACGAGAGAACTGCAGTGGGGGAGATCCTTGGGCAAGCTTAAATGGAAGCTGTGAGGCCCAGGACAAAGGCCAGCATGGCTGCAGCAGAACGGACAGGAGGCAGGGGGATGGTAGTAGTTAAGAGAGGCTGTGGGGCAAGATTACCTAAGTTAGATCATACAGACCATGCAGAATGTTCCTTATCCTTCTAAGGGGCTCTGCTGAGAAAGGTTTTCCCAGTGTTTTGGGGTGAATGAGCAACCTTTGCAGGGCTCCTATGCGGGGGGGGGGGGGGGGGGGGGGGGGATGGCGCTAATAAACAAGCCTCTTGGTTTTATTACTTCCTCAGCTCTCGGCTTGAAGGAGGGACGACCCAGAGGGTCTGTGTGAACCGTGCCTCATTGCTTAACTGTGGGAAGGAAAGAAAAGATTAGCATGGCGAGAGCAGAGGCTTTGCTGTGCGTTTCATGGGGTTTGGCCTTTTCTGCACCAGTTGGTGTTGTGACTCTTTTTCTGGTTCAGGGTTAGTCCAAGACCCAAAGCCATTTGCATCAAATTAAATCCTCAGAAACCTTTGGGACACATTTATTATTCTCCAGTTTCCAGCGGCTGAGAAGTAGGAGTTCTAAATGATTCTTCATCTGGTAAAGAAGTAGCTTTCAGGAAGGCAGGTCTGAAGAAGCCATTCAAATCAGTATACACACAAATCATTACCAGGGGCTGTTCCTCGGTCAGACACAGCCGACCACACAGCACATGCAGTCCTTGTCTCAAAGCTAAGGGGAGAGAGCCAAGGGTGGAGGGGCACCTCTTTCTTGTAAACACATCCATTTAAATGGCAATCTGGGCGCTGTAGAGATGGCTCAGAGGTTTAAGAGCCCACAGTGCTCTTGTAGAGGACCTGAGTTTGGTCCCCAGCGCTCATGCTAAAATGTCTCAAAATCCACCTGTAACTCTAGCTCCTGGGGGCCTCTGCCCTCTTCTGGTCTGCATGGGTACTACACTGCATGCACATACCTCCTCAAACCCCAGATACACACAATTACAATTACAATAGTATTTTATTTATCAACAGCAGCCACAGAAAAGGAATCATTACTATATGAAATTTGGGTCACGAATAATGAAATGACTCAATAACTTTTCAGACACTTGCTTATAAAGATGCTGCTTTTACTTTTAATGCAATTCACAGCACAAATGCCTTTACTTCAGGAACCTGTAAATAGAGCATCTTCTATAGGAAGTAGAATTCACTATTTCTACAGAAGATGAAGCTAGTGAGAATTACAGCATCCTTTGCCATTTATAGTACATTTTTACCTTTATTTTTTTAGAGCCGTAATAAGCAATCTCATTCCTGATTCTGATTTGCAATCATAGCATCTATAACAAATGTGCATGGCACACAGTAGAATCCCATTGGTTTACACCCCTGCACAAACCACAACCCTCCAGCTTTCAATCAGGCAAAGGCCTCTTTGCCCAAGTGCACATTAGCTGCTGGCTCAGGAGGGCCTATGGCATGGCCGCCTCCCCAGTGGCAGGCGCACCGCAGCAAGGCGCTCATTAAGCTATTGGGTTTCATTCCAGTAACCGTTCAAATACATTCTTCATTGTACCATAAAGTATGCTTGTTTCATGCTAGAACTTTGATTTTTCTCCTCCCCCTTCCTCTCTACCCTCGTTATCCCCACCTCCATACTCCCATTTTGGTATTTTTTTCCCATGCTAACACACTCACAAAAATTCAGCTAATTCTCAATGGGTCTCTTGGTCATTAGTGCAAATTAGTGAGGTTTTGCTGAATATGGTCAGACTTGATTTGCCAAGCTCTTTTCCCGTTAAGGTTTTAAGCCCATGTGTATTTCAAGGGAAATCTAATTTGTAGGTTTCGGATTCATTTACACTCAGCTCACAAACGTGGTTCTGTGAGGGCCTCCATAGCTGGTGTACAAGAAGCCACAGGGGCTGGTTTCTCTTCCTTTTAACAAGTTCTTGTTAGGATGTTTGCTTTGAAGTAGGTATTTGGGCCATGCTGGAAGCAAACAGAACTAAACCCCAGGAAAATGTAAAGTAAGATTTAAAAACCAAGTTCAAAAAACTTTTTTCTTGCTCCAATAATTATAGCTTACAAAAAAAAAAAAAAATCCCTCTAAGGATGGAACCATCCATTTAGTGTTTTAAAGATGATGTCACCACTGGCCAGCCTGGAAGGGGCTGTGTCACACAGTGCTTCTGCTAGGTGACAAGGTGAGCACATGTTCATCTTTGCTTGGGCTCTGCCATGGATCTGGGCTGCTGAGCAGGAGGACCACCCACACTGTCCTGCCACCCCTGCCAGGGCTCTGCTCCTGGGGTTCCTGGAGTCATTTGTGTCCACAGGTGGTCCCATCACTACTGACTCCTGCCAGCTCCCCTCTTTGGAGTCCCTTTGCTCTGTGTGTTGTTGGACTCAACACAGCAAGTCCTTCTTACATTCTCAGCCCCAACGGGAGGCCGCCTGTTCCTGTCTACAGTCACAAACAGGCCCTCTGTTGCAGTCTTTGGTACCCATGCTTTCAAACTGGTCATTTCCTCAGGTTCTGTGTATTCCTCTGGCTCTCATTTGTCACTTGTCTCCTTTGTCACTCTGAATAAAAGAAGGCAAAGGCTATAAATGCTCACTCAGCCCATCCTAGTGTGCCTTGTGGGAGTGGGGAATGCTGCTGGGATCTTCTGCCCACAGGTACAGCGCGAGCAGTGTTTCAGTGGTGAGCACCAGCTCTCATTCAGACAATCTGAGGAAGCAACTCTTAACACCATGAGAGGCTGCTGTATCTTTTACCATCACTAACAGCTTCCTGGAAAGGCAAACACTCTATCACTCCACAAGGGGAGCACTGGCACCAAACTAGCTATCTTTGCCAGTTATTTTCTGCAGAGGTAACCCCCTTTAGTGCCCAGGTTTCCACTTCTATGGACTTTTGGAAAATGTCCATGGATATGGCTCAGTGTGGTGACTGAGGCAGTGGAGAATGCTAAGCGGTGAGCTGAGCTAGAAATCACCAACAAAGGAGCCAGTGGAACCAGCCAGATGTTCTATTGCACTTGCTTTGAGAAATGGACAATTTTTCTGGGATTAGCAGGAGTGGACTGTGGGCAAAGACTCTTATTATGCTCAGAAAATTTGTGTATCCATCCGTCTGTTCCTCCTTCCCTCCCTCTTCTATCTAAATGCAGACATTTCTAAAACAGCTGTCATGCTCATAAATGACAAGGCCTGTTTCCACCTTGAGAGCACACTGCTGCAGCCCATGGAAGAAACATCCCCTCAGAGCCACTGGTCAGGAAAGCCCCCCACGCACTATTACCTATCAAACCTTAACAAGGTGTCAGTCAGATGACAGGACCTCACGTTCGAGAGATGGGAAGTGCCTCTTTTCTATCCATCCCACTTTCAAATGTATACAACAACGGTAGAAAGCCAAGTGCAGCAGGAAGTTATGCATGACACCCTAATGTCTATAGCCAGTCTGCGGCCTCATGTTTCACTCTTACTGCCAACTTTGCTCTTTTTAATGAATTACTTTAATCTCGTTAACAATGTGCATTCAACAAATAATGGAGCTTCTGTTAGTAGGACAGTGTCGCCTGCACCCACCACACAGCCCTTTCAACCAATAGGCACAAAGGCTGAAGCAAGAGTTTCAATCCTGACCAGAAAGACTTTCCCCAGAGTGGCACACTCAAGATTTGTGCATCGCATCAGAAGGCGATTTCACATTGGAGGAAATAAAATTCAGCTATTGAACTGTAGTTAATAAAATGCAGATATAAATATTGATGTCTGAAATGCATGAAATAGGACAGTGTATTCCTTAATAAAACAAGAACAAGTCTAAACATCGTAGCAGTTCTTTCTGGTTCATGTCTATGGATTGTGTTTAGATCAGATTTAACTGCGTGTAGTCACCAAGATTTCTTTATTCATTATAATATGCCGATCACTAAGCAGTATACGTTTTTGAAAATATAACTTTAATCACTATATAATCTCCTAGCGTATGGCTGTACTATACTTCCTCTTTATGGGAATGAAGACTGTTTCCAGAGCTTGATGTTTGTAATAGTATGTTGTAACATTCTTAAATGAAAAGTGCTCACTTTCATTTATTTCTGTACAAAGTGTGTGTGTGTATATGTGTGTATGTGTGTGTACCCAAAAATTATATGGTAGAAAGAGAAACTTGACTTCTGCAAGTTGTCATCTGACTTCCCCATGTATATATGCATGTGTGAGCCTGTGTGTGTGCACACACACATACACTAAGGAAGTTAAAAATTAAAGAAAAATATTTTAGTGGCAATATTTATAAGAGCAAATGGCAAAAGCAACCCATAGGTCAACAATGGAGGGATAACTAAAATACAGTGTATAGATACAATGGGGTATTGTTCAGCTTTGTAGAAGAATAAAATCTTAATACCCTACAATACAGGTGAATGTTGAAAACAACGCTGGCTGAAAGGTGCCAGATAAAGGATGCTGTACATCGTGTGATCCCACATGGGGGAGATGCTGAGAATAGGCAAACTCATTGAGGAAGAAGGGAGAAGAGAGGTTACCAGGGGCTGGGAAAGAAAGGGGAGCCACTGTTTAAGGGCCATAGAGCTCCTGCTCAGCATAATGACGTCTGAAAGTCAACTGGTGATGCTTGCGCACTGTGACTCTATGAAATGCAATGGAATTGTGCGGTTAAAGGAGGCTTCAGTGATAAGCTTTATGTGACTCTTCCCTGTCATAGAGAAAGGAGAGAAACAATGGGTGACAAAGGATGGCCAGACTTACAGCAAACAAGCTAGGTAAGCTGAGAGCTGTGAACAGGTTGTGAGTGGTCACTGTAAGCTTCTATCACACTGTTGTGTGAGGGAGTGGAAATAGGCACATGTGAGGGCAGCTGCCTGCAGAGTTCAGAAGACAGCGTCAGGGTGTCAGATGCCCTGGAGTTCCAGGTGGTTGTAAACTGTCCACTGTGGGTGCTGGGAATTGAACTCATGTCCATTGCAAAAGTGGTAAATGCTCTTAATCACAGAGCTGTCTCTCTGGGCCCCATCTATTATCTATTTTTATGTTATAAAATATCTTTAATAAAATGCTGGAGAAGTATGATAAGAATGCTATCTTGACTTCTAATTTAAAACATAAATTTGTTGATACTGTACTTTGCTTTGGGTTTACAGTTCATGAAATTTTAGTTATTTCTTCTGCCTAAACCCCAACAGGAGGCTGCTGAGTGCAAAGCTCTGGAGGAAGAGAAGTTCTGGAGGAAAGCACCTGTGGTAACTAAGGTAACCTTCATTGTGACTATATTTGGACATGGAGCTCAAGGGCTCTAACTTGACAGGCGTGGTAGCTATAAAATAGAAATCCCTACGCGCGCGCGTGCACACACACACACACACACACACACACACACACACACACACACACACACACACACACACACACACGAGAGGAGGGGACAGGCCACTGTAGACCCAGTGAGAAACGGTTGGGTTAGCTGCAGCTCAGTTCACTGACTTGGCATCTTGATCTCAGACTTCCCAGCCTCTAGAACCGTAAGAACGGAAGGTGCAGCCATCACATGCGTCGCCATGGTATATTATTAGGGCAAGTGGAACAGTTAATACCATGTGCGATTCACACACCTAGGGGGATGCAGCTGGGCTACAGACAACACTGAAATCAGCTCTGAGTGAGGAGATGGACTGTTAGAGCCACAAGGCTCAGCAATCAAGCTGTCAAACCTCTCTTCACACATGAGCAGGTCGCCGCGCACAGAGGTCATGTGAGTGGTCTGAGCTCCTTCAGAAAGTCTTGTGGTAGAGACATGGGCCACAGCCCAGGCCTCCTGAGCTCTGTATTTCTCACCACACTGCACTTGATCAAGTGTTAGCAGCCAACATTTTAATGTCCTTTCCCTTTCTAAGAGCTCTGCAGAAGTTCAGCTCCATTTTTCTGAATATGTTATTTTTCTCTATACATATTTTTAAAGCACAAATCAATTTATCCACATAGGAAAAATATTAAAAAGAAATCTTTTGAGTAAGTACAAAATGTACTGAAGATACAACAGGAGAAGTGTAGAACCCCAAAATGGAACACAAAGTTAGGTAAATGTTGGCTCAATTATTCATTTATAGCAGAGGCCTGTGTGCTCAAAGACACTGGTGCTCATGTAGGTGACTTGATTCCTAATGGCTGCCTGGTTATAACATACAAAGGCACTCTAGAAAAATAATTAAAATGCATTTTCTTTCCAAATTAATCATTTATAGTCTAATTTAGCAAAGCATTACAGCTTTATAATATTCAAAATGTCAATTTTGATGAAACATCCTTATAAACAGACCAAGAAAACCAGATTAATAAGCATGTGTGCTTTATAAGGCAATAAAATATTATATTTTCATAACACTTAAAAATAATATTAAGTGTAAAAATTGAACAATATTTTGTTTTACATAGTTCTCACAGAAATTTTTATTTCACTTTTCCATTAGGTAAAGCTAATGGGCACGAAGATAAACACTGTTAATGATGTCGGCGCTGTGGAAGCATGCCAAGGATAGCCAGAGTGTTAGTGACCTATGATTAGCATGCAAACATGTCTCTGTAATATTTCTTAAATGCTCTCCCTCAATTAGAGTCACAGGACGTTATCACTGGATAGGGGGCTCCACAAAGGACCTCACTCTGTCATTTCTCTGTGTTATATTTCTGCCAGTTATGGGTAGTTAATTTAGATGGTTAAGCACAGAATCGGTAAGATGATTAGTAATGCCAGGTGTCCTCATCCTGCTCCTTTTGGATATGGCAGGACAGCACAGCAGAGTGCAAATAGTCCAACAAGTATGTTGGCATCATGACTCCCCTGGAGCGCAGAAGAGAGAAGAGGACAGAAACTCCCCGGAGCGCAGGCTTTCAGTGAGTAAGACCCGAGGGCCCAGGCCATGGCAGTTTCCACCACCTTCCAATAGTGCCAAATTGAGACTTCTGAGGGGCATTCCAGACGTTAAGTCTGGATAGCAGAAAGGCCCTTTCAGGTCATACGACCCAAACTATAACTACAAAGAAGAGCATCTAAGACTCAGTGAAGTGCAGACATCCAACTAGGTCTTCCAGTCCTTACTTCAATAGAAAATGCAGTAGCACCTCTGTCCTGATTTGCTTTTCGCTAAGTAATTTCATGCATCACCGTGTATGAGTGTGCATATGTGAAATTCATCTCAGATAAAAAGGTGGGAAGACATTTGTATTTGCCACATTTAAACAAGGGATTAGGGCACTGAAAGTATCGCAGACTGTAGGTAGAGTAGCAGAAAAGATGGCTCCAGCCAGCTGTGTGGGTTCCATATGAGAGAATGAGGACATTGTGGGATCATCTCATGTGTGAATTACAAATGAGGGCACGAGGACACTGTGCTACCCTCTTACTACACATCTCCTTAGGCCAGGAAGCCAGAGCACCTTATACACACGATTTCATTTAGCGCTAATTTCACCATTGAGTACATGGTTTAAAATGCCATTAGTTTGAAAATCGGAGACGGGCTAAGCCTGAGGCTCAGGGGAGGCAGACTTCCTGGAGTCAAGACTGTGAAGCCGAGCTGTGATGAGTCACGCCCAGGTCTGACTAAGGAACTAGCTGAAGCCAAGCAGATTAGGCCGAGAGCCTGGCCAGACAAGGGAACTGCAAGCCTCTTCTCTATGGCCAGCACACGTACTCAGTAGCTCTGGGAAGAGCTGGGTTTAACCTCAACTCTTTCAGCAGAGTCTCAGGTTTATTTGTCAAAGTGGATTAAAAGGGAAAAAAAAAAAGTCTGCATTGCCCTTCAGTATATTAGTCATCTTACAGAAATACAATGTTAGAAAAATGTCCACTGAAAACTGAGTGTGAACAAAAACTAAACTATGCCCAGGACTCTATGGCTGTGGTTCCTTGTTGAAGAGAAATTTCTTCTGAAATTACAAGTTAGTATAATGATAAGATCTGATGCCCAATAGCTGTAGCCATGGTGAAAGGATGAAGCTGCAGGCAGCACTAGGTTTTCCGGGGTTGCTCTGGTATATGTTGGGACATGATTTTAAGCAAAATCATGAAATTCTATCATAAAGACCAATATGTCAACCCTGTGGTTCCCTTTACACAATTCCCCATGTCCCAGAAACCTTGGTTCCATCTTCGGCATCCAGCAATAAGAAGTTACCCTCTGGACACTGCTTGTGGTGAGCACCGTGACCCATGCCCTCAAGGAACCTGGTGTGGCTCATTTTCAACCCCCAAACTAGTTGGACTCTGTTAGGCTTTTCTGTTGGCTCCCAGCTCCATCTTTATGGAGCTGTCTTCTGTCACTCTTGCCCTTGGCAGACTGTCCATCCCATCCTACTTTCCTGGATTGCTTCCTTTGGGATAAGCTAGCTTCTACCCAATGGGGACTCTTTATCAGTTCCTGGGCTGAACTAAGGCCAGAAGACAAGGCCCGGAACTAACCTGTCAGCCATGTAATCGAGCCACCTTAGGGGGAATTGCCCACCTTAAGGAACACACGGCTACACATTATGGCGAACTCCATGCCAGAACTGCCCAGCCAAGGTGGTCCCAAGGTCTTGGCTCCCAGAAATCACAAGACAGTAGACAACCACTCTATGTTAATAGACTAAGTTACGGGGTGACTTACTACAGATGAAATTGACACAATACAATGCTATGTGCAAGGCTTACAGCAGCCAACCACAAGCCCTTGCGACACTGACTGTGATTCTCCTACAATTAGCCAGCTACCAGGCTTTATAGTCTAGACTACCGCTAAGGCCAGAAATGACAAAGGGCACAGTCACATCACTGTACTCTGATCTGCTGACCTTTTGCTGGACTGGCATTATTATTTTGGGAGGTGACGTGTTTCAAGATGATCACATACACAACACAGTGACTGTTGTTTGTAAAATGCTGATGTCACTGGCCTGCAAAATCCATTGTTTGCTTAAAAAGTAATGTATATGTATTGATATTTTCTCAACAAAGTTATGAAAAAGAAACACGCCTACTTTTGAAGGTAAGTTAGATGCTGTGCCATGAGGAACTGGGAGGGTGTGCTCGAAAACAAGGCAAGTTTGACAGAGCACCAAGAAAACAAATGTCTTTGCCAAAATCCATTTCAGGGACTTTCTAAAGAAGGGAATCTTAATAATTTTCCATATGTGCAAAGGGCTTATTTTCAACCAGCACAAAAATACAGCAAGATTTTTAGAAAGATCATTTTTTTTTTTTTCTCAAAAAGCTATGTACCGAGCGCTGGATCTCAGTTACACACAGAAGAGAAGCAGTCCAGATGGATTCATGGAGCTTGTCTGCTCGCCAAAAGTTTGCTATTTCACACTGGTATATGAGGAAAGTATTTAAGAAGGCTGCCAACTGTGCAGTCCTGCTTCCTAAATTAGACCCATTCCATGAAAAAGGAGCCTTCCGTTTACACCTCACAGAGTCTTCGCTGCAGGCCAGTACCGAGTCTAGCTCTGTGGACAATGCTGGGGAAGGGTCAGTTTACATGGCTTATGATGCATTGGGTGTGCAAGACTTCAGGACAGCGGAGGAGAGTCACAGGAACCATCATGGTTCTTGGTGACAGAGCTGACCTTTGAAGTGTGTGTGTGTGTGTGTCTGTGTGTGTGTGTGTGTGTGTGTTGTGTGTCACCTGTGGATGCCTGTGGAGGCTGGGAGAGGGTGTGGATCCTATGGGAATTATGGGTAATAATGAGCTGTGACCTGAACCTGGGTCCTCTGCAAGAGCTGGAATTGTTAGGAAACTGCTAAGCCATCTCTCTTATCTGTTTAGGAATTCTGAAGCATAGTAATGAGAATATTAAGTTATAAGCCTCTCCCTCATTTCCGAACATCTATCTGTCTAGTCACATTACCAAAAGCAATGTATGAGTCATTGCAACCCCATTAAAACCCCCATGATATTTTTATATAACAGAAAACCAAAAAACGCAAACCCAAACTAATCCTAAAGTGCATCAGAAACACAAACGGTTCTAAAACAGCCAAATCATTCCTGAGCCGAAGCAACACAAGCCTTATGGTGCTGGCACAATAGACTTCCAGCCCAAAGAAAGAAATGGTGGACTAAGAAATAAACTCATACAACAATGGTTACTTGATTCTTGGCAAAGGTATCAAACACATTGTGAAAACAAAACAAAATAAAATAAAACAACAAAACAAAACATTTCTTTAGCAAACAAGGCTGGGAAAACTGAATAGTAAAACTGATTTTAAAAACAAACAAACAAACAAACAAACAAACAAACAATCTGGATAGCAGGACTAGATACCAACCTCCCATTTTCCACAAAAAAACAAAAACAAAAACAAAAACACAAAAAAACAACTCAAGCTGGATCAAACACTTTAGTGTAAGACTTGAAACTTTGAAACTCCTAGAGGAAACCACAAAGAAACACTGCAAGATATAGACACTGGCAAGGATTTCTGGAAGTTTCTCTATAGCTCAGGAGAAGGGAGAGGACTGACAAGTGAGAGCGCATAACTTAGAAAACATCATACAATAAAGGTAGCAACCAGAGTGAAGACTCAGCAGATTGGGGAGAAAACCTTTGCCAGCTATTAATGTGACAGGATATTAACAACCAAACTATAGAAAGAACTAAATAATTAAAAAAAAAATAACAGTTAAGTGGGCAAGCGAATTAGACAGTCCCTAAGAGAAGACATACACATGGCCGATAAATATAAGGAGAATGTTCAACATCCTTAGCCGTTAGGAAATGCAAACCGCTCACCCAGTCAGGATGATTACCACACAGAAAGCAGCCAACAACAAATGATGGGAAGGAAGTGGGACAAACAGAATCCTGTGTGTATGCATGTGTGTGTGTGCGTGCGTGTGTGCATGAGCGTGTGAGTGTGCGTGTGTGTGCATGTGCGTGTGCATGTGCATGTGAGTGTGCGTGTGAATGTGCATGTGAGTGTGCGTGTGCATGTGCATGTGAGTGTGGGTGTGCATGTGAGTATGTGTGTGCATGTGCATGTGCGTGTGCGTGTGCATGTGCGTGTGAGTGAGCGTGTGTGCCTTCCTAAGGATTTAATCCCTGGCATCATGCATGTTATGTAAGGATTCTACCACAGACCTCCATTTCAGAATTGTTTATTGCTTACAATTTGTATTTTGAAATTAATAATCATTGTTTTCATTTTCTAACTAACCTTAGATGACAAAACAGAAACTTTTCAAACACTGTTACTCAGACTCATTTCATAGAGTTTAAAGTAAAATTTCCAGAAACAACAACAACAACATTCCTTGCACCCCAAATAATTCACCAAAATCGGCTTTCTGTCAGCAGTGTACTGTGATTTATAACGACTGGGAGCTGGTCTCTGCCTACACAGGCGTTCATACTATTGTGAACCTTCTCCATCACAGTTAGGTAAATACTTTAATTTCCTTGTTCAAGTTATTTTTTAAATTTTTATTTAGCAAAGACATTTTTTTTCCTAAGCTAAGAAAGTGCTTCTTTCTTCTGTAAGTGAAATAGCCAAGCAGAGAGATAACTGTGGTGAGCTTCTTGTTTGGTTGTGTTGTAAGCTATTGTTAACATTATTGGTTAGCTTTCGCTAACATTGCTTACACCAGCTATTGTCAGTGTAATTCAAAATTGATTTTGTTCCCCCGGAAGACCATGGTTTATTGTTTATCCAAGAATCGACTGCTGTTGTTAACTCTTCCACTCTGTTTTCCAGCTCCTCGGAATGAGACCAAATCATTTAAGCTGGTTTTTCAGTTAACATTCTCACACTAGCAATTTGACTGGTTGCAAAGTTACATTTGTTCTTTCTTTGGGCAGACCCAGAGAACAAAATAAATAATTTTCAGATTATTGCAAAGACTGTAATCATTACTGGCAAAGTTGTGACCTTCTTCAGAGTAACAAATTCAAAAGTCTGCAGTGCTCTGAAGCAATGCATAAAATACAGTATAAAATTTATGACAAAATTACGGCCCATTTAGCATTTCTTTTCTTAGCTGTATTGATGATGGCTTTGTCTTTGCAATATTTTAAGTTTGTAACTAAAGCTGATGTTTTAATTTTCATTTTTGAAAGTTTGAGAGGACATTTTAGTTTTACAAAGATTTATCTTATGTTTATGTTTGCCTGCCTGCATGCATGTATCGCATGTGTACGCCTGGTCCCTGTGTAAGTCAGAAGTGTATTGGAATTACAGACAGCTGTGAGTTGTGTGGTTTGTGATACTCTGATGCTGTGACGGCTGAGCCACCTCTCTAGCTTCTGGGATATTCTATCATCATTTTAAATACATGTGCTTGTGGCTCTAATGGTGAATGCCTTGCTAGCTGCCAACAACGACTTGATATACTTCACTGTACTTTATATATAGATCTAAAGATAGTATGAACTCTTGCTGCTTTGTAGCCACTATGTGTAACTCTTGTGGATACTGTTTAGTTGTGAGTATATCTGGAAACCAGAATAGGAATACAAACCTAAAACCCAGCTCGGCACCACACACTCCTAAGCTGTGCCCAGCTACACTGCAGTGTCTACCACTCTGGGGCACGCCAACCTACAGACCTCCAGGACATGTAGAAACAGCCTTCTTTTCTCTGTGGATGGGATTTGGTATAATACTTCTATCATGAAAACCGTCATTGTAACCATTTGTAATTAATTATTTTCTATTTCGGGGCAGGGTCTTGTTGTGTAGCCCAGGTTGGGCTCCAACTCAGGCTCCTCCTGCCAGAGCCGCCTCTGTCCTGAGATCCTAAGGGTGCTGCGGCCCTGTGCCGGTCTACTTTCAATAATTATATTGACATTTAATAATTATATTTAAAATATCATCACAAAATTACTGTTATTTTCTAAACCTTTTCCTCTACCCCCAACTGGACAATCAATATTGATAAAGCAATTACTCTTAGCTGCCCCGTTGCTGCTAACTTCTAATCGATTTTCTGTTACTCTGAATTTGTCTGTTTGAGAAACTTCATGTAGGTAGACCCACTCAGTATTTGTCCATGTGTCTGGACCATTACTCGTCCTCATATTTTCACGGTTCTTCTGCACTGAGCCTGATTTCTCTGGGCAGCAGGAAAGGCACCCACACTCCTCCACCTACCAGCGAGACAGAGATCCGGGTTTCCTGCTGGTGCCTGTGGGAAGAGGCCTTCCCAAATGCTGTCTTTATTTGCCTGTGGTGGCAGATACCATTCTTGCAGCTGCCAGAGCACATAAGGGCACACTCCTTCCCACCCTGCTTCCCTTAACTGAGGTCTCACCCTCCCATGATAATTTTTTCCCCAAGGCAAGTAGAATGACAGCATCTCTGTAGATAGTTGCTTTGCTTTGGCATAAAAAGATGGATTTTTCTCCAGGGAAGAAACATGTGAACCCCATCTTCAACCTGCAGCTTTTTGGTTCTTTAAAAACTTAAAAAAAAATTTTTTTTAGCGACATGGCAAAAAATACTACAATCTGGGAATTTTCTTAATGGGGGCAAAAGAAAAACGCCTTACTCAGACTACAGACAACTTGTGTGTGCGGGGGCCCGAGATATTTTGTAGCAGCATGTGGGGTAATTTTCCAAGAAGAGTTTGAAAACAAGATGTCTAGACTTTTCTCCTAATTGATGGCTATGCATAAAAATGTATCATAAAAACATGTCTGAGACTGTACAGGGGCATACCACTAACAAAGGCACTTTTATCAGAAAAATAGGGCTGTGTATACAATCTATAACAGATACGTGTTAATATTAAAATCATTTTGCTAATTGGTGTTCTTTAAATTTTGTTTGTCAATTGGCTGCTTTATGGTGTTGACAATTTTTCAAACAAGAACTTCTAAAATGGATTATGCTCAGCCCTCACCACAGCTCAGTATAGCTTCCTTCTTAATCGTGACCTTAATAGTGAGTGTTAAACAGAACTCTCATTCCCACTGGACGTTTTCAGTTTAAAACTTATGGCTTGTGAATGAAACATTACTTCACTGAGTGCATTGCAAAGAACAATATTCAAATCCCAAACTACTTTCATTTTGAAATATGAAGAAGAATGCTCCCAAGAACGCTGAAGGCACTAAGATTAGCTTGGTGTTAAAGCTAGCGCCATGGAGATCAGATGTCTCATATGCATTCTTCACAATACCACCTGCAAAATGATAGTCTCATGAAGGAAGTTCAGAGCTTTGCTGTAAGGCCTTGGAGCCCAGTGCCTTGGTACTTGCTGCACACAAGCAGCTCTGCTCTTGTACGGGGCGAGGTGCTGAGTGAGCGCAATGTCAGCCCCACAGGCATAGTCAACTCCAGCTAAGACTGTAGCCTGATGGGAGGAGCTAGGCCCGCTTCCTTTGCTGTGTTCAAGGTGAGCTCCTGGGGATGCCGCAGAGGGATGAGCAATGCTAGACAGTAATAAGGAGGTATCCGCTCACTCTCCTGGCTGCCCTGTGGGTGTCTGTAAGCTGACTACTCACGTATCTAGACCGTATCAGATTGGGGCCCTAAAAGGAATTGTGGAGATTAAATCGCGTTCTGCCACTGCCACCATAATTTTATAAATTTATGCATCCATTTATTCATCTCTTATGTTAAGCTTAAATTAAGCAAAAATAAACAAAGTAGTGTTTGCTACAGAGGGAGGCACCCTATGATTAATGCACCTCCTCCGTCTTACCGGGGGCAAGTGAGGAACAGGTTTGGATCAGATCGGGAAATATAAGTATCTTGGAGTGAGTTGGTCAAAGACCAAGAAAGGATTAGAGAAAAATGGTTCAAAATCTGAGAAACAGAAAGGGCATGGGATCTGTATTGCTCCTATACAGTCAACATTACCAAGAACTCCCTGGATCCACGGCCCTGCAACTCCACAAAGGAGAATTTCTCTTGAATGTGACTTTTAAAGGAAGTATGGACACTCAGCAGCTGTCTTCGGATTCATGTTAAGACAGCACCAGAATTCTCTCAGCCAGGTGAGGAAGGGCCAGCCTCAGAGGATTTATCACATAGCAGTACACTATTTCTTTTTCCACCAGCGGAATGGAAAGATACTTTTCAATTCCGGATGATAGGAAAGTCCATAAGTGTCAAATGCTAGAGGCACTGGATGGCAGAGCTGTCACAACGACACTCAGATTTGGAGATGCATCCACCCCTGCCTTGAGTACTGTAAGGTGCTCTTGAAGCAGACTAACTTAGCCATCTTAGTCACCAGGTTAAGCTCTATCATTGCACAATTCTGTTGGATTTTAATTGTATGAATCAGCTCATTTTCCCAGGTACAGAATATATCTTAAGACTGGACACACTCTTCCAGTAGCAACAGTGAGAGCGGCAGTGGGAACTGCTTCCGGGTAAAGGGCTCTTTGCATCCCAAGTTGGAAACCTGTAATTAAAGCCAGTTCACAATGCATTTTGCCGTTCAGTTTTTCCTTTTAACCTAAAGTTTCCAACTCCTCTAAGCGCTCATTCCTGGAACAGCTTCTGGCAGTGACTTTTGGAAGCCACAGTTTCTGCAGCTTTTCATCTTTTTACCATGCCCTCTCTGCCTCTAAGCTCCGCTCCCCACATGCGGTCAGTCATGCCACCGCTGCTGGAAGTGAGACTCTGCTCAGCGTGGACATGCTTGCCCACACAAAGGCAGACATACAGAGCAGAGAAGAAGTCCAGCACTCATGGACCTCAAGACACTCTGTACATTTCTGGCCTAGCCACCTTATCACCATTCTATACATGCTAAAAAGACATTGAAACAGAAAACCTCCTATGTAGCTGACGGCAGCTCAGCCTTCATGAGGGTCCCCTAGCAACCAGAGCAGGGCTGTCTCTGACATGGACTCGGTTGCCTGCTCTTGGATCACTTTCCCCTACCTGGGCTGCCTTGTTGGGCCTTGGGGGAAGAGGATGCACTTAGTCCTGATGTGATTTGATGTGCCAGGGTGGGCTGGTGGTGGGGGCTCCGTTTTCTGAGGAGAAGGGGAGAGGGTTAGGGGAAGAAAGATGGGACTGGGAAGAGAGGAGGGAGGAGGTTGCAATAGGGATGTAAAGTGAATAAAAAAAAAGCTAGCCAATGGGTCTAGGTCTCCATCAGCTGCTCAGGTTAAGTCAGGCCCTCCCTCAGCAGCTCTCCGGCGTGTACCTCTGGTGAGCACTACCTTAATAATCTCTGTTTCTGAATTGTCTTAGGATGTTGATCGTCTGTCTTTAAGGAATGCTGGCTGGTATTTTTTTCTACCACAGTCTCTCTACTGGGATTGTGCTGGAATATTTTAAATGTTACTAATACTTACCTATAACTTGCTAATTTTCACAAATAAAACCGAGGCTCAAGTAAGTTGGCTCAAGATACTGAAAATCCGCTAAAGGCAGTAGAAGGTGAAGCAGTAATCAATATGAAATGGCATTAATACATTTTTGACTTATTTAGAATAATCTCCTTGAGACTAACTTCATATGAATATATATATGCACACACACGAACATTACATCTATTTTAAGGATGACAGTGCAAAGCCAGTGCGCACATCTCTGGTGCTGGTGTCCTAACAGCAGAAGCCCTCCTGGTGCTGCCTGTCTGGAGAGCATGCTGCAGGCATGCCTCACAGCCTCACTGAGCAGAGCATGGGTGCTCCACAGACATCCCCAGGATGTTAAATGACACCTGGGACTCTTTTGGGATAAATACCTCCAGGCTTGGTGGGACTGCTGCCAACCAGCCTCTTTCTGTCCTTTGCCTGCAATCGTCTGTGAACTTGGATTCTGAGGTTTGTGGAGTCAAAGTACTTTAAAATGCTTCCACTGCATTTTATTCATAATCACAAATATCTTAAAATGTCCCTTTACTATCATATAGAATGGGGGGAAAAGAGCAGTTAAATGCAAAGTTTCTGAAGTGAGATATGTCAGATAAGACAGATTTAAAAGACTGCATCAGTAGTGCCAAGTTCTAGCATATACATTTCTTTCCCTCCCAGCAAACTCACTGTTTAGGTACATGGACTAGAGGTGACACAGTGGGTGCAGCTGGTAACCTATAACACCAGTTTAGATGGCATGTTCAATAACCAGTGAACTTTTAGAAAATGGGCCTGGAGCACTGCATCATGTGTCACACTAAGAATTGGCTCTTTACAAATGGGAAATACTTGCAACCCACCACAAAAACGCCACCTTCAGCCACCTCAAGCCACCTGCTTTGCTCCAGGGAACTCCCAGATCAGGACAGTTGTGTGAAGCCTTCAAAGCTCGGCCCTCCCGATAAAACTGATGAAGCTGGCTTGCTTTATTTATTTATTTATTTATTTATTTATTTATTTATTTATTGTTTTCCTTAAATGTTAAGGGCCTTGTTTTTCCTGAGGAATGAAGGACATCTTCACATGAGATACAGCTCAAGCCGCAGCCGGCCGTATTTGCAAAAGGAGGGCTCCCAGCAGCAGTGGATGCCAAAGAGCCTCCCTCTATCGCTTTGGTCTTAACTTGGCACAGTGTTTCAGATGGTATTCATTTGGAATAAGGAGATCGATGACATAGCCTGTCCAATCCTCTGCTGTAAGTGGCTTTGCTAGGAGTGGGTATGGTCAGAAAATATAAATTCTTCTGTCTGTAGGCAACCAAAAGCATACCAACTCATCTTGGAGTAATTTAACCAATAAGATGATTTAGAGGACAGTTCAGTGGCACCATTTTTGGAAGGCAAAAGCTTAGCAGAAGGAACATAAATCAAAGGTGACTGGCAGGTAAAGGATATATGCAGCAATCAGCCAAGCCATGTGCACACTGGCACAAATTCAATAAGATCATTTATAAAATTTTTAAGGCAGAAGTACACAAAAGGGGGTCTGGTGCTAACTAAATCCACAGATAGCTTACATGCCACTGAAATAAACACTTCCAGATGCGGGTGTACAAAACCCTTTCACAGAAAGAAATGTTTTCTTTCATAAATCTGAAGGAGGGACTTTTAGCAGTAAGGGCAAGAAAAAAAAAATCGAAAACTGAGGCGAAGCCTCTTAGGACTGGAAGTGCTCGCTGAGTGGCGACTCGGAGCTAATGGTGGGTTCTGCAGCAGTCTCCAGTCAGAAGCACCAAGCTAGAAAGACTGGCTAGTGCAGCATCTCACAAGTTCTAAAAAACCCGGACTCCCAGTCAGCGTTGCCATTGCTTCTCTTGGGGTTTCTGTTGGGGGGCTGGAAGTGGGGACAATGGCTTCACCCAGATAAAAGTTCTAATCAGAGCTTAGGAGAGGGCTGCTGTGGAGCACACACGCGCAGGAAGCTTCTGCACACACACACCTTCTACACTGAAACAATGCAAAGCCTGCTTAGATTGCAGTCATCTTCCAGAACACAAGGCCAGATTCATCAGTGGATTAGAAAGTCAATTTGTTCATCATACCAGCATAACACGAGGGGCTTTAGGGCCAGGAATGAACATATCCATAAAAACAAACAGAAAGCTGGAGGAGCTTCTGTTTTTATGTCTGGTCTTTATGCATTAAGCTCCGTCCATGCTCCTCACGAGCCTCCAGGGCATCAGCTTCTGCACTGAGTCTTTAAACTCAAGTTCTCAGCAAGCTGCTGAACACCGGCTACCCCTGAGAGCACGGTGGGGCACCTGTGTGGTGGTGGCGGTGGCATCCATTACACACTTGTCATGTTTCGCTCTCTCGTTAATTAAGAGTGCTGCTCCAGTTATTCTGTAGCCAAATAGACTGACCACATTTTGTCCTCTTCATTTGCATTATCCCCACCCAAGGAGACACTCTTCTGGCTTCCTACCACAACACTGTGCGGGGCCGCCACTTTGGCGTTTACACCAGCATCTCAGGCTACTCTTTCCCCTATTATCACCATCTGAGTTGTGTTCTCTAACACAGAGCAGTTCAAGTCTACTCCTTGCACAAGAAACGAAAATACCTTCTTGATGACATCAGCGATCTAAACTTTGCAGAGAACCCCTGGGAAGCCCAAGTCATCCTGCTTTGAATTAGAATCCTTCTGGGGCCAGAGAGGTAGCTCACTTGGCAGAGTGTGCATCAAACAAGGCCTCATCTTGGATTTCATCACTAGCACGTGGAGGAGCATGCCTGCAACCTCAGCACTTGACAATGATGATGCAGGAGGACCAGAAGTTCAAACTCATCTTTGGCTACACAGAGAGTTTGTGGCCAGCCTGGGCTATATGGGACTCTGTCTTTAAAAAAAACAAAAAAACAAAAAAACAAAAAACAAAACCAACTTCATCACTTTTAGAGACGTCACTTTCTCTGGACTCTCAAACCGACTCTCACTTCTGCCTGAGCAGCCATGCTGCTTGCCTAAGTCTTACTCTTTCTCATGATGTCTGTGCCTCCTGCTTTTTAAAACTGTCACTCATTTGCCTTTGTCTGGTCAGTTTGGTTCAAATGTAAATGACCCACCAGATGTTCCCTGGCTTGCTCAGGCAGGCTGAGCCCTTTTTCTGATTCTGAGAGACTTTGTCCACCTTTTAGTCACAGCAGCAAACAGGAACACCTGGCTTCCTCTTTTCATCAGCCACCTCAGTCCCACACATTTTCAACATGATTTGTAGCAAATACTTACTGAATCAAATAGGGAAACCAGGGCTCGGGATACGGAGGATGTTAACACTGGTCCTTTTACTTGTACACCGTGTTGTTCAGTAGGAGAAGCCCCGGTGCTGTCAAGGGGACTGCTATCACACTCAGAAACCAAGCGCCGCCCTTTAAAAATACATGCAATGAGCTTCAGTCTGTCAGCAAGCTGTGGCTTTGAATTGCACTAGTTTTGGTGAGTGACAAAGAGGAAACTCATAGCAGTATACAGAATGGCTTTGCCTTAATTTTTATTTTAGCCATTTGTACGCACACTGTGTAGGTGACAGACATCACTTGCCTAATCGTTAAAACTAAATGAAGTTAGCTCAGTGAAAGCAGAGGCCCATCCCACTGCCTTAGGTAACAGTTTTTGAGAGACTCTCAATACACTCTTTGGGCTGGCTGTCTTTTCTCTTTTTCTCCTCCTCCCCTCCTCTCCACTGACAGCAGGCCTGGATGAGGAAGGTTTGTCGGGTGTACATATGTACTTACTAAGAGCTTAGCTAATTAGGCTTAAATAAGGTCACAGGTGTTTGGGGTTGGAGCAGGAATGCAGAATATGAGTCAAAGCCAGAAACAGAGCCTCTAACTTCTCCACTGGAAACCCTGAATCTGCACAAATGTTTAAATTGGAATTGACGGCAACCTGTAGGCTAGGCTGTGAACTTCTGCAGCCAGAGAGGGAACTCAAAACCCCCCTCCCTGGTACTTCAGCAGGGGCACAGGGCCCAACTATCACCTAGACTGCACCTGGGCAAATTTGGAGCCTGACACTGGGGCTCCCTCATGACCGCTGCCAACTAATCAGTCAAAATCTTTGCAGATCTTGACCCTACTCCACATGCTGGGCCCATGCCCAGAACAGCAAGTGACTCCAACCAGTAGGAAAGGCTGCCCAGGTGCCAGGAGAGACTTCACATCTGACTGACAGATGGGCGCTGACTTTCTCTTCTCACAGCTTGGAGTCACACAGAGGCAGCATGTGGGGTGTAATGTTCAGTTCATGCATCCACAGCCTAAGGGATTTGGTTTGAATCAAAACATAATGAAAACACCAGCCAGGGAAACAGGGCATTTAAAAAAAAAACATTTTTCTTATCTTGTATATGACCTTAAATATATGTTGAGTACAAAAAGATCAGTTTTGGTTTTGGTAACTGTAAATTCTCATTTATAACAGTTAACTTATGTTGTAAAATTAACAGTGCAACTACCTACATCAGTAAATTAAATAATAGTTCAATGACTCATATTTGTTGAGTAATGCATATGATACTGCATCAGAAAAAATACCCTAAGTTTTCTTCTTCTAAGTTATTTTGTTGATAATTTCAGTATTCTGTGCAGTGTTCCTAGAGGCTTCCTATACACTGTGTTTGAATATTTATTACTTTTGCACTGCCCCAAATGTTCTGCTACTGAGAACACACACACACATACACACACACACACACACATACATGCATGCACGCACCCCTCTAAACCAGCCCAGATACATTGGGCAAGTGATTAAAGTAATGTGAGATGCTGACTACCAGCACAAAACAGAGGTCCAGAAAAAGCAATCACTGTGGCTGTCAGAGGTAAATACCAGTTTCTGATAATACCATGCACCTGAATAGTTTCTTGTTAACAAATTCCCTGGATGCCCCAGGAAAGACAGTGCCTCAGGGACCAAATAAGGTAAGAGCTCTCTCTTTCTCCCCTTAATCTTTCTGAAAACACTAAAGAGATTTATGAGGGGCCAGCTCCATTTGGCAATACAGAGTCATGCTTCTAAGAGCAGGAAAAAAAAAAAGTATGAACAATGAAGTCATCTAAAGAGTTCTGGCAGGGTGGAGAGTGAAGAGGACAGTTAAGTGCCAGTAACCAAGAAGCACCTGGAGGGCAGCGCATAAGTGTGAGATTTAAATGACACCTAAAAGTCACACACAGAACTCTATAAAGAAAAGTGAATCAAATGCGAAATTCAAGGGAAAAAACTAGCCATGACTCTTCAAGATTGTTGAAATGAAGTGCTGACTGCTTCATTAATTGAGTTCGTTGTTGCTAAACACACTGGGCTGCAAATGGCTGTTATAAATCCATTGCTCAAGAAGCCTCTTGGTTGCCGTTGGTGTGTGTGTGTGTGTGTGTGTGTAGGATTTTATAGTATTGCTTTTATAATCTCACAGTGCAGTAGGTTGTTACAGACATGCTTTAGACTGACACCCACATGAACCTACAGAGAGTGTAAGGGCAAGCCTAGGAAAGACCTGCACAGGGTCTAGCCAGAGGAAGCCTAGTGCGGAGAGTAAGTCAACACGACGGGCCACCCCTAACCAAAATGACTGATCCCTGCTGGGAAAGGGAAAGTAGGTCTTTCCAATGGAGTGCCACAGGGTACACCAACCACACTCCCAGGAGGGCTCCACGTCCAGGAGGAGTTGGTCAAGACAAAACAGACTCCACGATTTTTGTGCTTGACTTTTGTTTTGTTCATTATTCATTTTTTAAAAAATTCATTATGTCTTATTCATTTTGCTTGTTTGTTTGCTTTGATTTTCATTTTTCTGTGTTATGCCTCTCCCCTTTTTGAGAGAGAGGGGGGTGGGCACATGAAGCTGGTGGGGAGGACCAGGGAGGAGTTTGGGGAGGGGAAAGAATATGATCAAAATATATCGTATGAAAAAAGCTGAATAAAATTTTAGAAAGAATATACTTTAATCAGATTCAGATCTAGCTCAAAGCAATTTTTATCTAATCAACACACAACTAATATTATTTTTAATACTAATGATGCCATGTGGAAATGATTAATTTCAATATATCTGGAAAACAGAACAAGTAATCCATGACCCGGGATGTTCACTCACAGCCACTATCAGAGCAGATGAGGAAATTCACAGAAAGCAAAAGCTCCGCCCCCGCCCCCACCCCATGGGGTAACTTCAGAAGACTCATCTGGAAAGTCTCCTCTGTTTCCCACAGCTCTAAGGAATGTCCCAGTCTTGAAGGCTGGACACACCTACCCCATTGTGATGAGTCATGGGATCAGGTGGGACAGATTCATGATACACCAATCCACGTTTTAAAATGAAAATCTTCTCTTTCAATTGAGCCCAGTTTGTAGGCTTATGTCCTACCACACACACTTCCAAAGGGCTGAATGGAGCAGCCTAGTGTAACTGGCAGCAGAAGCTCCCCGAATGAAGTAGGTACTGCTGCCTTTGGTGGCGTGGGAGAGCCATGTGCTCCCCCTTGCACTAACTAGAATGTTGTTCTTTTTGAAGTTTTGCTCATGACCCTCAGGTATACTCTAGGATGCTCCTCACAAATCCTGTTTCTGCTCGCTGCCTTTAAAGCGCCGCAGGCCCTCTGGCGTGTGGCTGTCATCTTCTCTCTCCATCCCACCAGACATTATTTTGCTTTTATCTATGCATTTGATACGTTTATATTTTCAACCCCTTATTAAAAATAGTTATTTCTACTAGGGTTAATTTAAAAACTGTCACTTGTAATGATTTCACATTTTGGAGTTTTGGCCTCCTTTTGGATCACTGCTTAAACTAGCCCTGTTAAAAAGGGCTACACAGTTTCATTGTTTCTTTTTCATTATGTGACCTGAAAGATATTCATGCATTGCCTGTGTGACTTTAATCAGCACTATTCAAATCATGTTCTGACTCATTTTGGTACACGTATGAGGCCCTAGGTCTAATCTTCAACATCAGTAAAAAAATACAAGACAGATTTTAAATTAAAATGATGGTCAATGCTACAGAAAGACTTCAGAAGATGTTTCTAAATGTATCTTGCCACCACATTAAGAATTCATGTAATTCTCAGTTACTAATGAGATACAGAATTAAAATCCTTAGACACAAGATAAAAAAAAACCCAAACCATGATATAATATAGAAGAAATCACCCCAAAACTAAAATCCAGTAAGCTGCACTAAGGTAGAAGTGTATGCATTATCTTACTTATTATTTATTCATTCATCAATCAGATATTGTCATGTATATTCTGCACTGCACAGTCAATCTGGAACTATCCACAAAAGTAGGGTAAAAAAATAAGTTTTATATTCCTTGGTTATGCAAATCGAATCTGCTTTCTGAAGGTCACACCCTATTTCTTGGAAGCACCGAGGGAGTTGGAGAAACCTCCATTAACACAAAGATCTACGCAAGGCCTATACGATGAGCATTCAATTAAGAACTCACACCCGCACTCACTCTTAAGGCTGCTGAAATATCAAGTCTTCAACTCTCCATTAAAAACAAGCTCTGATTATAAGCTTTCAAATTATTTAAAGATGTGAATGCCTGTCTGCAGTTGAGCCCTGTTCAAAGCCAGCACAGAAATCATTTCTTCTTCTTCCAACTCAAAGTATGTTTAGGGAAAGGACATCTGATAGAAGTGGCTGTGCCAGTCTAACCAACTCTAAATACAAAACGCTTCTAGCAACATTTGGATACATATAATTTGACAAAAAAGTTTTGTAAACTTAAGCTTTGAAAAAAATAGAAACTATAAGCTCCAACAAAAAGCTTAATATGTAATTGAAAGAAAATAATATTTTGTAGAAAAAAATGCTGCCCTTCCAAAAAGAGACAAAAATGACTAACTTTTATTTCCCAAGAGGGTTATGCTACTTTCATACAACACAATTACAGCTGCCACAAACTGCTTTCAACAATTCCATCGCTTCTTCATATGACCACTTGAAAATCAAGATTCTTTCAGATTATAAATATAACTTTTTATAACTCTGTTATTACGTACTGTGAATGGGGAAAGAGGGCCAATCTTGTGGCCGTAGCGTCGAATGGCTTCTCTGATGTGGCAGGGCTGGATGGCATCACTGTGAGTCTCGACACCACAGGCCGCAGTGCTCTGGGACAGAAAAACACATAAATTGTTACTAAATCAAAAACACACAACAGAACTACAGTGTATAAAATATGAAAATAAACCTTTATAAAATGGACCATTTTCCCCTTAGGATGCACATCACTGCTGCCATATACTACATCTAAAAAGAAAGTTCCATTAACAAATCAGAGATGACTTTTCCATGACCCCGTCAGAGCAGACCCACCAAATGCAGTTTTTATGCCTCCAATATTTCACCAAAGCCTGCATGTCAGGTAGGAGAGCACAGCCACTTGTGTGCTGGCGAGAAGTGCCATGGGGGCTTGTTGAGAGACCCACAGGAAGTGCTTTTTTAAAAAAAGCTTAAACGTTTATTATTATAAATGTTTCTTGGGAGATTCTTGGGCATATTTTTGAAATGACTTGAGTCATGAATTTAAAATGAAAAATGTAAAATGGCCATATATTTGTCATGTTGCGGACTGTCACAGAAGAACATTTAATTTGATTCCTGATATTTTAGGTGTCCTTGGGATAAAGTAAAATAAAGTAAAATAAAACCTTCCTATTTTATCTCATCTATGAAGGGCAGGTTTGAAATCACAAAAAGATATAAGAAGGAGAAAGATTATGCACAATTAGAACATGAATACAAACTCAAGAAACTACATATATATATATATTTATATACAAACACCCATATATTTCTATGTGTGTATGTATCTATCTGTGTGATACAACTTTAAACAATTAAAGTGCTTCATGAACTCTCAGTGTATTAAAAGGCAGTGAACTCTCCTGGTCTGGCTACAAGTTCTGCCTAGGGCCCAGCTACTGTGGATCCAGATTCTAGCTTATCTGTTACCAGCTCTGTCAGTATCTGTGGGCTTCAGACATTTTTCCATCTGTAAATTAGGACAATAATTGTAAGCAGCTTCACAGGAAGGCTGTGGAAATTAAAGGAATTGAAGTATACGAGGCACTCAGCGTTATAGTGACATGGTATAGTGCTATTTCTGGGATCACCGTGTATTTGACCCAGTAGGCACCAGATGTCAGCTCACCAACTGTACTAGCACTGTTCTGGAGCCCACGCATGGTCATCCAATTAATATCATTTGTTTGTCTAAGCATGCAATTACTGCAATGTTTCTGATAATTCTCACAAATTTGGAATCACAGCTCCTCACAGGGAGTGTAATTCTGTGGGTAGAACTTCTGCGGATAACAGTTTGAGAAGATTTTACCAAGTGAAAATGCATAGCATCTTTGATTCAGCAATTTTACCTTTAAGAATTTTTCTAATGATACATCACAGGAGTACAAAATGATATGTATAGACATGCGCAGGACCAGTTAAAATGCTACTATTTGGATTGATAAGTAAGTGCGTGCTAGCAGGACTGGACAGGTAAAATAGAATATACTCATTCAAACAAACAGAAGAGATGACAATCATTATTGGTCCCTTCTGGAATCATTCTTACAGCGTGATTCCTAAGATACATTAAATGAATCAATGACAAGATACCGTGTAACTGCTTATTGAAAAGAAAGACTATCAATTAATGTTTTTATTTTTAATTAATTAATAATATTAAAGTACCATTTCTCCATTTGTGCACAAACTGTCTCTGTGAGCACTCCGGGACTACAGGAACAGTGCTCTCATGCTGGCCAGAAGACAGCACGCAGAGGAAGGCTTGCTTTTCCTAATATTTTCCCCTGAACTTTGAAAATACACTTTTAGTCTATGTACAATTGAGTAAAACAATGAAAATTCCCACCAAACAAGAATATCTGTTAGTCACCTAAGCTGAACCTAAAAGAAGGCTTAACACATGAAACAAACCAGCTGTCATTTTGTTTTTTGTTTTTTTGTTTTTGGTTTTTCGAGACAAGGTCTCTCTGTGTTAGCCTTGGCTGTCCTGGAGTCACTTTGTGGACCAGGCTGGCCTCGAACTCACAGCAATCCGTCATTTTGTTTTAGCAGGAGTTGGAACAAGGCAAGCTGGAGCTCATGGAGGGCCTTTCTCTACCTCTCCTACACTCCCGTCAACCTGGACCAAGTTATCTTAACCCTCACTCTGGCAACAATACAAAAGTATAGTGTTTCTCTGAGTGCTTTCTCAATCCTCAGCCTGTGTCATTTCACTCTTGGAATATATAGGAATGAAGTGCAACCATCGGGTCCCCGGATGAGGGCAACGCCTCTCCAGGGAGTCCGTCTTGCTCTGTGATGCATGCACCTGCTTGCGTGGCTGATGCCTGTCAAGGAGGTGGCAACGTTCTCCTACTCATGGCAGCGCATGCTAGTGCTGAGCTGAATTTAGACTCCAAAGAGAAAATCTTCCAGTAGAAACTCAAGAGGAAGTGAAGAAGCCGACACCAAGGTCAGCATCCTATGTGCTAAGTGAAGTCTTAAGCCTTTCCTACGTACAATTCCCCTGTGGCGTTTCCCTAAATTCACCATTTCCTCCTTGCAAATTGGATTTAGTTTTCATTTCTTAACTCATGGCAAAGACAAGGCTTCGGCTAAGTTCGCCAACAAATTTGGTTCTGTTTGTACAAGGTTTTGCCCCAGATCTCTAAAACTTTGCAATGGCAATCAAGTAGGATGTGGGAACACTCAATAGCAGACTCTATGGTCTGAATCTGTCTGTTCTTTCCAGATTTCTGTGTTGAGATCTTAGTGTCCAAGGGCTTAGGAGGAAATATAGCTATGAGGGTAGAGCCCCCACTCCCACTCCCATGTGAGGATAGATGACTAGGCACGAAGTCATCTACCGACACTCACTAGCCAACGTGTTTGCCAGCACCTTAACTTCGGACTCTTTAACATTTGGGACATGAGAAACAAATTTTTCCTGTTTGAAAGCCATATAGTTGATAGCATTTTGATGAAGTATCCTAAATGGACTATGATAGAATAATAAATTAGAAATGACCTCTGCTTGCTACTTTTAAAGAAAGATTTACCTTTTTTAATTTTATGTGTGTATAAGTGTTATTGCTTGCACAGTCTGTGCATTATAAGCATGCAGTGCTGGCAGGGGCCAGAAGGGGGTGACAGATCCCCTGGAACTGGAATTAACAGAGGGCTGTTAGCTGCCATGTGTTGCTGGCATGTTTAAACCTGGTTCTCTGCAAAACTGGCCTGTACCCTTAAGCACTGAGCCATCTCAAACCCTTCTGATGGCTATTTGTTCATACGGAAACACGAGACACTGGATCATGCTATCCCAAAATTAAAAAAAAAAAAAAAAAAAAAAATGAAGTTAACTTTACCTTTAGAAAAATTAAAAGCATACATTTTTGTGAAAATGCCATTTAATTTTCCATTTTGCCAAGTTCATGCTTACCAGCCATTATTAGTGACTGCCAGCATTAACATGAATGGAGTTACCATGTGCACTTCTGCATCTTCTTGGTTTGCCCATTGAGTTAATTCAAAGAGAGATTTACAAGTTAGAGTTTATATTCCTAGTAATTTTTTCCTCATCTCAACAAATTCCTTGTATCAACATCCAGTTCCTTACAAGGTGCTTAGAATCTGTTCAAAAGAGGTTTATCTAATGTTTCTAGCTACTTTCTAATCTCCTTCAAAGTTGTTCAGGAAACATTAACACTAAAGGTATTTGTTTTCTGTTACCAGGAATTGTGTATATACTGCAAACACATGAAGAGTGTTAGATTTATTTATCAGTTCATTTTTTCCATTCTCACCATCCCTACTTTTTAGGTATTGTTTAAATTTTCAAAAGTGAAGTCAACATATTTTGACAAAATATAGTGTACTGTTGCTACACAGCATTAGCAGAGGTGTCTGTGGGCTCAACACTGTGGCTTTCCATCCTTCAGTGATATGGTAAAGCTCACATGTCAGGCTCTCTTCCTCTCAGCTGTGTTCATACTCCACCTGTGTGTTTTTTTCATGTCATGTTTCTCCATCCAGGGACGGATGCCAAACACTGGATGCTCAAGCATCAGGGGAAGTTGTCCATGTTCCTGAGCTGACCCTCGCCCCTCTGTTGGTCTTGTTAGTTACTACGGCACAAAATCCCTTAGCAGTTTGAACTCTCAACTGTGGTAGATGGAAATCATTAATACATGGAAATTCTGTGGATCCTGGATCTCCACAGGTATCTATGCCTGTTCTGAGTTTTCTTCTAAGATGAAAAAAAAAAAAAATCTGGACAAGGTAAAGAATGTTCCACTGTTTTTCATTTTCCCTCTTATTACAAGTAACTCAGGCTTTAAGACCCTGGGATGCTGTCAACAGTTGCTTATTCTCTCCCCACTTATAATGATAGCTTAGATCTTATACTACACTTGAAAATGTTCCTAAAAAGCACAGTAAAAGCTTAGGGTCCCCACACCTACTCACTGACCATGTCACCTGGATCATGACTAATTCTTTTAATTACAGATAATGAAAGTGGATTTTAATCAAGGTAAAGACAAAAAGGAATCACTGATTTAAATTTTTAAATATTTTAAATATCATCTCTTCTTTTTTTGTTTTTGGTTTTGTGAGACAGGGTTTTTCTGTGTATCTTTGGCTGTCCTGGAACTCACTCTGTAGACCAGTCAAGCTGACCTTGAACTCACAGAGATACACCTGTCTCTGCCTCCCAAGAGCTAGGATTAAAGGTGTGCACCACCAATGCCTGGATACATCATCTGTTCTTAACTTTTCCAATTTTTAACCTATTTAATAAATAGGAGTAAAGACAAAGAATATCTCCAAGGTTAGATAAACCAGAGATAGTTAAATATTCAAATATTTTGATTTCTATACATAATGCTTGGAGTATATGCTAGAGACTTAATTATTTTACTTGTAATTTACCTACTGTCTTAACTGAAGATGACACTGTATGATTTTTTTTTTTATCATGAGACAATATTGTGAAATATACATGCATTATGCGATGTTAAGTGTAGCGTAAATGCGTTGCCTCAATAACATTATCTATTTTTATTGTTTTTGGTGAGCTTGTGACTTACATATTTTACATTATTAAGAATCTTTAGCCATAGCCAATTTGATGTACAAACTGTCTTTTGGAATTTATTTCTCTTCTCTGATAATTCCACATGTCTGAGAGACTATTATTTTTCTATATAAATAATTGCACAACTATGCCACCATAACTGATGGTGAGAATTTTTCAGTGAGAAAATGAAAACATATACAAGTGGCTGTCTATAGAAAGCTGTGTGTGGGTATATGTAGAGAAATAATTAATGATCTTAATGTAGAGAATTATTAATTCTAATATAAATGATTTCTAATTTAGAAAAATCACATATAGAGTAGAAAACCTGAACTGTGAAATACCCCAAATTTAATACTTTTAATAAGATCAAGGAAGAAGTGTTTAAATAGTCAAGTGAAAAAATTCCTAAAATTTCCAAAATGTATAAGGAATTACTTCACACAAGCACAATTATGAGGCTAGTTACAACTCACTTTCACATCCTTTGGAATGCATGCAGGAAGTGTGCAGCACAGGAAAGCAATGGTAGATACATGTTGATTTAAAATCTAAAACAATGGATGCCAGAAGGCAGTGGAATGGCAGGATTCAAGAATTGAAAGACAAAACTATCAAGCTAGAATTCCACAGTGAAATATCTTTCAGGAATAAAAGAACAGATCCTTTTGGAAAAAAAAAAAAACTATTGCTTGCCAGTCTGCGTGCTAATCTGTGTTGATTTGGAGACATCACGAAACTGAGAAGTAATGTGACTTTATGCCTTACTGTAAAATGACAATAATCAAGACAGGGAAACAGTGACAGGAACCTCACAGAGAAATCAGTGAAATAATTAGAAGGCCTGAAAACAAAGTCCATCTAGATATGCAGCCACTGACTTATAAGAAAGCCGCCATAGTTCTGCAGTGAGAAGATACCCATGCATAACATCTGAGTGTGTTGGAGAGTCTGCTCAGTGCTTAAGAGCCCTGGGTAGCCCTTCTAGAGCACCCAGGCTGGACTCCCAGCATGCACACAGCAGCTCACAAAGGTCTGTAAGTCCAGTTCCTGGGGAATCTGTCAACCTCTTCTGGCCTTGAATGGCACTGCACGCATGTGATGCACTAACCCCATAAATAATTAAAAAAAGAAACCCCGAATACAGTGTATTGTGTAAATTACTCTGCCCATACAATTTCAATACAATTACATGTAAAGTCTACATGAAATGAGAATGTCATCATGACCCAGGAACAGGAAAAGGATAAATTAGACATCATCAGAAATTCAGCTTATGTTCACTAGTGGCACACCTGTCACTTCAGCACTTGAGAGGCTGAGGAGGTGGATCATGAGGTAAGCATGGGCTATAAAGTAAAACCTTAGCTTTAAAAACACAGCATTAAGACAACCAGCTGGTGAGTCACAAACTATGAGACGATGCATGAAAGCACACATGCAGCAACAGACTGTTACCCAGGACACAGACACAACCCTTACTAATGGGCACTAACCTCTCTCTACACAGGAAATTCCTTACCAGTGAACATCCATTAGAACATTACAGTAAAACAGATGATAACGGCAGACGGGGGGGGGAGGGGGGGGAGAGGGGAAGCTGAGGGAGGAGGAGAAAGAGAGGGACTGCGGGATGGGTAAAGGATGACCAGATAATAAATGCTGGCAGAGTAATTACAGTAAAATGTCAACTATATTTATAGACTGGCAAGTGCAGCCAGTCAAGATTGTAGGTATAGTATTCACCCCAGAGTTCTCTTATATTTTCTTTTTATAATAGAAACAAAAAATCAATATCTTGTTTTTTGCATACTGTTGGAACACGGTTCAAGAATGTAGTCACGTGAGATTTCTGAGTGTTGAAACAAGATTGAGGTCTTGTGACCTCAATTTCTTCAAAAACACAGAACTGCCCTTGGGTTATGCTTTCGTGCTCCTCTCAGTGTAGTGGACAGGGGTGAGGTCACTTCCGATTATTCATTACCGTCGGAAATTGTCATTTGTTTATATGACTCTATGGAAAAGCATGTTTTGCCACGTGTGGCTGCCTTGTGAGCATATACTTATGAGCCTTCTCTTAACCCTCTGGGTATAAATTGCCTGATGCTCTGAATAAAGCTGGCTGTTGCATGAGACTTTCGTTCATCCTATTTATTGGTCTCACTGCCTTCAGAGTGGTAAACATCATACAAAAGTTGTTTCAGGTCTGACTAGAAGTCATTGGTTGTGGGTACCCATAAGCTGGCTGCTGCTCAAGCTCTGAGCTGTGAGAAACAAAAACCACAGCGCATTCTTCTATAAAATATTTCTGAGCCTCTCCATTCTCTATCACAAAAAAAAGAAAGGAAGGAAAAGACAGGAGGGAAGGAAAGAAGAGCGAGCATTGACCTTTTTCCTCTTCCTCTGCTTGGTTTTGGAAGAATCTTGTCCTGCGCTGCCATTCCCCAGGGAACCGGATGTGGCTCTCCCTGAGTGTTGTGATCCAGAAGAGGGAGCTGTTGGTGTAGGAGGTGGTGTGTTCTCTGGAGAGTCTGGGCCAGACTTCAAACAGGACCCCTGCACGAAGACATATGGCTTTGAGATGAACCGACCAGAACCTCTCAGCAATAGGAGACAGTCTTCACTGCCTCTTGCATTTAATACCATTTATAGCTTAAAATTTAATTCTTATCTATTCCATAGAGATGTATGCCTTTCTCCTAAAGTTCTAGTCATGATAATTTTTAATTTCATTAATCAGACAAAAATAAAAAAAATCCCCCATTGCTTCTAAAAATTCTGTTAACTGTGTTGGGTACCCATATTTCTATGGATTTCATGTATAGCCATTTCCTGTATGTCCCATCTACACTTTCCTCATTCTAGTAACCATACTAACCACACTCTATATGGACCAACCATTCTCTATAATGTAGTAAAAGAAATGATGTTAGGCTCTGCAGATCCCTCGCTGAAATTCAGATACTGGTTTCAAGAGTATTTCCTTGAGCAGGCTAGACACACACAAGAGGGAATAAAGCTGATTTTGGAGGATGCCTCTTTAGATAAGATAAAGCCGAGCAACCTGGTGGCCAATTACAATACATGGGCACTGTGTGTCCAGATCCTCTAAAAGCATCTTTGAACTTATTGTCCCTTAGACAAGAGTCCCTGAACTGGTCTTTGATAACTCTAAGTAGTCTGTACAATCCTAGGCTTTAAAAAAATGTTTATAGGGGCTGGAGAGATGGCTCAGTGGGTTAGAGCACTGCCTGCTCTTCCAAAGGACCCGGGTTCAATTCCCAGCACTCACATGGCAGCTCACAACTATCTGTAACTCCAAGATCTGACACTCTCATACTAAGGCACATTAAAATTAAATAAAATATTTTTAAAAAATGTTTATATAGAGCTTCCTATTAACGCTTTCATGAGTTTTTAGTTTCATCAGAGTTCCCCACTTCCATCCCTGTACAACTGTCCTTTCGCTGCCTCTGAGGCCCAAGATAGTCTTCCTCCTTCTCCCTTCTCACCAGTTCCTATACATACCCTCAGCACTTTGATTCTGAAATATGCATGCACACATGTTTATTTTAATCCTCTCAGTTGCTCACTTGGAAGTCTGTGTATGCTAACTTGACTTCTGTGCTTGCTCATGTATTTGCTTGTTTGTTTTACAAATCAGTTGATTGCCCTGAACCCAGCTCCCATCATTCTCCAGGTGCCCCGCTGGCCCTTACTGGGCACAATCCTTCCCGCTGGCTGCTGATTTGCAATGGTGATGGGCGAGGATTCTGTCGTAGCATGGCATTATCTCTGTGTTTTACCAGGTAATAAAGGGCAGGAAGGAAGGCAGACCCTATGAATGTCTACTTTGACTACCAGTCACAGGAGAGGGAAGGTGGATGCCAGGCCAGGAAAAGCTTGAGGCTGACACTGACAGTCTGTTAGGATGCTCTCTGAGACTCACGCTCCCACCTCCCAGTGAGCCCAGGAAACCCAGTGCACACAGGACAGTTTTTTCAACTGCTCTTTAGCTGGGAAAAGTGCCTGTGGTTGTTGAGCAGTTGCCCAGGGTGGCCTGGCCACCCTGGAGAACCAACAGAGAGGCATGGGGATGTTGGGGGTGTTTTCTGAGACTTGCAAGCAATCACTTGAATGCTAAGGGAAAACTAGGTTGTTATATTCACAGTACATTTCCTCAATTAGAAATGTTACAACAAATTTGTCTGATGTTAATGGAAAGCACACTACACGCATACTCATAAAGCATCAAAGACACTGCAAAGGGCGCTCTTTGACATCATAATTGGGGTTTGAAACATAAAGAAAATAAAGAGTGTTTAATCAACTAACTAAGCTTTAGGGACTTTTAAAAGCGTGGTGACTGATAATGATGTATGCCCTTTTTAATGGGCATAAACATTTCAATCCCTTCTTGGATTTCAAGCCAATATGATTCTCCAAGGGCGATGAAAAGAAGTTGACTTCTGGCTTGTTAATAAGATGCTCTGTGGGTATATATCATAGTATATGTTCCATGCATTGTAGTGAAGAATTCATAATTTGGGATCCATGGCAAGTCCTTAGACTAATAGAGTGCCTTCAGGGGGCTCTCTGACCAACACAGAAGTTCACTAAAAGAAAGAGTGTGTCCAGAAAGGGATTTACAGGTTTTATCAGACATTCAAAAGGGTCCCTGGCATAAAACAACTCATTACATCTTAGAAACTATTTGAGCTGCCATCCTCACCCACAGATGCAGTAACAGGAAGCAGGTCTGTGCTACTAAATGGGCTTTGCCATGTTCAGGTAATACATTTCAGCCAACTTGATCTAAACTTCGTGAATACACGCAGGTGTGAGCCTAACCTGTCTTCTTTCTTCCCTGGTCACTGGCGTGAAGGATACAGAACTGCTACTTCTGTTATTAAGAAACGCAAATACTGGCAAACGTACTCAGCACGTCTTGCTTCATTTCCGGTTCTCAGGCCCATGATGCTAGTAGGGAATATTTAAGAAACTGAAAGTGGTGCACAGCTACATGCGTGAGGCTTCCTAGTTCCTATCAAAGGTCCTAGCGGCACAAAACAGATCAGACAAGAGGCGCCAGTCTTCACACGGAGGACCAATGGAGCCGTGCCAATATAAATTATTGATGAGACGAATAGGTAAAGGAAATGGAAAGTTAGGAATAAATGTTAGGAATCCCTGTCGCCCCCAGATCTCTCCAGAGTCTCTTGTTCTTTTGCAGGCTAAGCAAGAATTGTACCATTGATCTATGGCCCCACCCCAACTCTCATCATTTGAGAAGTAAGACACATTCTGCAACCATCTGCTTGTCACTGAAGGCTTAGGAAAGACAGTGGGACCAAAGGGATGATCAGGTGGATCCTCAGGGCTTGGCACAGTAAATGCTCAATAGTATTTGAGCTGACATATTACGATTCTCTATGTAAAGGCTACTCATTCCTATACAATGCACAGTGTAAGTAGTGTAAACCCGTGACAAAAGCGCAGATGTGCTCTTGTCAGGCTTTCTGATACTCACCTCAGCAGAGCTGTGATACTGAATGAAGGCTGCAGAGATGGCATGGCTGAAGGGGTCCCCTGCCTTGGAGACCATATCTTGCCTCACAAGAAGGGCCAGATCCACCAACTGAGGAACAGAATTGTGAATGGAGAATCAAACAAACCAGTGCAGTCAGTGGCACACCCGGGATGTTCTTGATGTTAACACGGTCTGCCATCCATTCTGGGCATGAGCACAGCCTCTCACTGACTGGTAACTGAACCAATACTCAGTCAGAAAGGACAAGTTCGGTTTTCTAAGGGAACAGTTTACAAATTCATTTTGTTTTCAACACTGTAGCTTTTGAAATGCAGGTTTCTGTGCTGTGAGCTTTGGGATTCCAGGTTAGACTAGGGGCTTCCATCCTCAAAAGGGGCTAACAGACTAATCCTGTTGCTCTGGAGGGAGGCGCATCTGGAGTGTCAGGACCCTGTACCTGCATCTCTCCAGTGATCACAAGGGCTCAGACGTTGAAAGCCACTTGCTTCAAAGCTCAGAAATAAACAAGTCCGTTGAGGCCATAAGAGCTCAACATTGAGAAAAAGTGGGCATTCCATATCTAGTTAGGATGGAGTTGGGGGAACAGATGTTTTAAATACATCTTTTATTAATTCATCAAGAATTTCATACATGCAAACAATGTATTTAGTTCATATTCACTCCCAACTCTTCTAATTTTTCGCAGATCTACCCTCTTCCTCCTCTTCTTTTTTTTTGTCTTAATGGCCCTATTCCAATTTGTGCTCACTGTACACTCCTGGGAGTGGGACCACCCACTGGACCACGGCTAATGTACTAGGGAACATAACCTAAAGAAACGGATTCTCCCTCCCTCCCTATCAACTGTCAATAACTCCTCAGGTAGGGGTGGGCATGTAAGCCTCTCCACACCCAAATAACAAAACAAAACAGAACCGTATAGGCCTGAGAGCTAGTAATGCACAGGAACATAACTGAACTAAATCCTAGAATATGATGTATCTCAGAAGAAAATGTACACTTTCCTCATGCCAATTCGAGAAGCCAGGTCCATGGACCAGAGGGGAGTGATCAGCAGGCGCAGCCAGATTGACAGCTTAGACTCTTACCTGGGCCACTGTTTCATACGCCAAATACGCCAGGATTTCCATAGCTATAACGTTGGGCTTTATCTCCATGCTGCCACAGTCCAGCCAGTCTCGAAATTTGGAAGCTTTTTTGGCTGTTAGATAAAAAGAAAGTGGAAGGTTTTAGTTTTTAATGTGTTTCAGCCTTAACGTGACTGTCAGAAATTGGAAATCTTTCTCCTGAAAATTACACAGAAGCAATGTTTGGCAAGCTCTCTTAACATCTAAATGTTTTTAGTCCTATGAAATCCAAGTTGGAAAGCTTGGCTATGAAGCAGTCAGTACAATGGTTGTTTTCCACAAGGCCCCATGCACGCGCATCTTTTACCTCCCTACGATGGATGACACAGTACACGACACCCTCTCACCTTTATATCTCTCTATTGTGATGAAGAAACTGCATTTCCAACTCATCTCAAAATGTGACTACTAGTAAAACAGGCTCAAAATTGTGAACTGAGGTTTAAGCAAACCATTGCCAGCCTGAGATAGCCTGTGCTTATATCTTTGATGACTATGGAGATGTCCAAATTCTTAGGCCTGACTCTCCAAACCAAACTTGCTGCAACCTGCCCCTGTTGCCTGGAAACTGTGAGCTGGCCTCGAGTCTACCCTTGTGCTCCAATCTGTTCCCCCCCCGCCCCGCCCTTCTTCATTCACACCAATCCTGACCATCCAGGCCATGGGGGCACTACTTACACCATCTGTGGAAATGACCACATGCATTTCATGTATGCATAGGCTTCTCAGACTGTAGTGTAAGTTCTTTGTTGGCAGAGAACATGCCTCAAGTCCCTGGATACCTAATTGTATTGTGCAGATATGGAAACCAAGCAGCACACAGACATCAGATTAAATACCTGTAACTGCCCTAGACCTAAGCAGGGTCTAACCTGGCACAGAGCCTTGCTCGGACATTACTAACTTAACTAGTGATTTTGAGGGAAGAGGATGGACAGCATAGACCTCACCAGGTCTGAAAGGGAATCCTAAGGGAAAGCACTGGTTATCCTGAATAATCTGGCCGTATTGGTCTGTGAAAGGCCCCCCAGGACAGAGCATGGGATCTGTTCCAGTCAGGATTCTCATGTGTTCCACATATAGGAGAGGAGTCTTCTAAATAAATCACAGGTCACGGAGCCCCGCTATTGAAGCACATGTCCCAAGCTGTCAAACGTGGCAGAATTATGATAATCCCCTTAAAGATATCTCTCTAAAGTAACCAGCCTTCAGATCCTCTGACATGCAACATTCCATCTAGCTAGCAAGCTGGGACTGCTCACAAACACTTGGCCAACATCTGTGGAATACCTCTCAAATCCAAGTAAAGAGGCAGCAGTTTGGCAAGCCCAATACAATGGACCTTATCCCCCCATTTCCCTCTGACAGAGCATTAGCAACACAGAGGCACACAGTGATTGCATTCAACAGCTTATTTTAAGGTTAAAAAAATAAAAAATAAAAAGGATCATTAGTAGTTTTCAGCCATATTGCCTCCCATGAGTGGGAAAATTAGCAGTGTCTTTGTAAGGGTGTAAGCATTCAGGATGCAAAGATGTAAGCACGCACTCTTTTCCCAGAAAATAACATACTTGGTATCACCATATCTATTTCTATCACAAATTGATAAATTATTAAAATATATATTTTGGTGAAATGCTAGAGCGTAATCTTTACAATTTTTAGCACCTGACTGCTTGTGTTTGGTTTTGGAGTTATATGCACATGTGCCACAGCATGCATGTGGAGGTCACCCAGTGTGCATACCACCAGTGATCTCGGTGACTGACCTGAACAGACACCTAAGAAGGCATGCGGCAGGTCACAGTTCCTGTGTCCCAGGAATTCATCAGGAGGAGAAGACTGCAAAGAGCCACATACCCTGCCCCCACAGGGGTGCTTTCTGTCATAGAAAACAGTTTCTCCCAGCCAGGTTTCATAATGAAGCTCCCACAGATACTATAGGAGCAAATATTCTTAACAACACAATCCCTTCTGCCCACAGAAAAGAAAATTATGCACAATATGCTATTTATTCTGTAATTGTATGAGAAGGAGAAAGTATTAGGTTTCATCTACTATAGTGTTGTGTGTGTGTGTGTTTAACACAACAGAAAAGAAATATCAAAACCCAGTGCTCAAATGAAAGGCACATCACTGGACTAGGGCCACCAGTTTCAGTGTGCAATGGCACTTCCATTTCTTCTTGTGAATCCAGTTTAAAATATGATTTAAAAAATAGTTCAGCTGCACTAAATGCTACTTTATGAGCTGGAGATTTATGCTTATAAAATACTTGAATGCCGTATTTAAACCCCAAAATTACCATACAAAACCCTCTCATTTGCTGAAATTGCCATGATCTGAAGTGTCATTTACTTAATGCTTCACAGATGTCTGATGCCAAATTGTTAGTCAGATTGGAAAATATATTTTGTTAGGAAAAAATCTTCCAAAACATGTTTTCTTATTTTACTGATGTTTGCACGGGGCAGCGCTGTTTGAAATGTGTCATTTATCGGCACTTCGTGATCTAAAATGCTGTTCTCATTTTCTTTTCCCAAATCAAATACATGGTTATTGGGACCACACTATTGCTTCTCATTTAAAGACATCATTGTGTCTCTAACTCCTCAGATCAGGGTCATGTGCGACTTTGTCATATTTTTAAATGGACTTTCATTGCACTTTCTCTTTGACCTTTACCCCAAGAGGCTTAGTCATCGCTGGGCTGAGGCACAGTCCCACCCACTGTTAGGGTCTTAGCTCTTTTCAGTGGCTGCTGTTAAGTGACGGGAAGACCCTGATTTCACTGTGAGGTCACTCCTGTGGCAAAAACACTGACTCAGGACTCTGACTAGCACTTAGCACGTGCCGCAGTAGGAGGCTAAAGACAGAACGACACACACGACTGAGATGTGACTTTGTGGTAACATGAGTGTGCATAAAGAGGAATTTCAGGCTTTTAACTAATATTGGGAGCTTTTAAATGTCATTACTATTAATGTTCACTGGGGGCCAAGTACAGTCAGCAATACTGCACTTCAGTGAACATGACAAAGAAATGAAAAACTGAGTAAGAATAGCCAGAAAAAAGCCACTGCGATGACTAAGGGCCGTGAGAAGGCCTCCATGGCTGACTGTGTGTGCATATGCTCTCAAATCTCCTATCATTATTAACAGCAAATCTTCAGGCTCCCCCAGTGCAGGCCCTGCCTCTGTGACAATGATAAGGATGCATACTTGGACTATATCAGTTTCTAAGGAGCAGAGAGCACGTCACAATCGAGCACACCTGTAACATGTCCTCACACGTGTGCTAGTGAAGTCAAACATATACTTACAGAAACTCAGCTGCCGGCTTTCACAGAACTCCGCGTACTGAGCTGAATCCATCGTTCGAGTCTGTCTTTCTGCTCTCTGATGGACACACAAAAGCAATGGTAACAATAATAAGAAATAGAGTCTTGACATACATTTCCAGAAGAGAAACTTAGGCTTCTTGTACCACTTTCCAGGCCTGGATCTAAGAAAGCAGTCAAGTTATGGTGACAGCCGTGCAGCACGCTGCGGAACCACGGCACTCAGATGCGTGCTGCGGCTGGAGCCATGACTCAGAGTGAGAGAGCGTGCTGCTCGCCCAGAGGACCTGAAGCTGGTTCCCGGCCACGATGTGATCTGGTGGACCACAGCCACCTGTAACGCCAGCGCTAAGCACTAAAGGGTCCAAGGCCCTCTTCTGGTCTCCACTGGCTCTACACTTATGCTCACACACACATAATTGAAATCAAAACACAAAATTAAAAAAAAAAAAATAGCAGTTGCAAAGTTTATTTCTGTTGGGAAAAAAAGCTTATAATACTTTCTGCTCTGTTGTTATTGACGATAAAACTCAAGGACTTGCTTACTTAGCCAATATACATCTAATGCTTTCTATTTTTAAAACCAAAGCTAACACTGCAGGGAGGATAAAACAGACATCAAAACCATTATTAACTGCAATTGCCCATCTGATTTACAGTTGTGAGGAGGCAATGTTACAACGGGAGTCAATGCCTGAAATCCATACATTCCCCTCAGAACACAGTGCCAGGGTTAGCAAAGTCAATCTTCTCATTTACAAAGAAAACAAGGAGAAAGGTAAACAGAACACAGCTGCTTTAATCTGAGTCCAGGGACGATGCAGAGCCTGCGCTAGCTGTACTCGTGGCCTTTTGATTTAGTCCAGCAGATGCCTACTCCTCCACTGTCTCACAGAGGTAGCATAATTATACTTCACCCATGGTTTGGTGGCAAAGGCTATGGCCGCTTCCACTTCCTTGGTAAGGGAAGCAGATTGAGATGAGACAGCCTGGTGCTTCTTGGAAGGGGATTCTGACCAGTAAAGGGGAAAAAATGCCCTGAGAGTTTCATTTTTTTCTGCAGTGGAAGGACTTTCTGCAAATGTTCTTTCTCACAGCTGTGGGCGCACTCAATGGCCACATTATTTTTCTTTCTTGTCTGATTTGTGTTAACAGTCAATTCACAGGTTAATTAGCTGATGTGCTGCTCAGGGCAGAAAAGACAGATGAGGTGGGGGCGAGGGAAAAGTGACCACTTAGTAGGTGGGCTTCCTTAAGAACACTGCTCTTTGTGATACCCCCACTTCTTCCTTTCTCTCCAACAATATATCCTCACAAACATGTGAACACAAATTCAGATTTTTCTTTATTATTTGCCTGCCTGGCTCAAGCATCACTTCTGAGTATACGCCAGCAAGTATTTTACAGAGGTGACACGTATGTGTACACACACACACACACACACACACACACACACACACACACACACACACACATACACACACCTGCATATGCCTACAAGCGATTTAGTCTCTCATATCTCTTTATCTATTCATGTGTAGTGTGTGTATATGGCTGTGTGCTGGTACATGTATGGCATGTCCGTAGTGGTCAGCTAATAACCCTGGGTATTGGTCCTCAGGCATCTCCCATCTTTAGTTTGGGACACTATCCCCCAGAACTTCCCTACACACTTAGGCTGGCCGGCCCAGGAACTTGCCTGTTGCTACCTCCCATCCTGCCCTTCTTGGGATTACTGGCACACACCACTAGGCTCAGCTTTTTACCTTGATGTTGGGGACTCGAATGTAGGTCCTTAGACTTGCACGACAGTAATTTATCAAATGAGCCATCTTCCTAGCCACTGGTCCCTTATTTTATTGTGATATTACTCAAAAAACTGTTTGCTGATGGAAAATAAAAGGAAAACAAGTGTTTATGTGTGCTCTGAACAAAGCGAGTGGGTTACTGATGTGTTTAAAAAAAAATCCTTACACTGATTCTTATGTATTTATGTAGGTGTGTGTATGTGTGTCTTTGTGTGTGATTATAGTGAGAACATCTCAGTGTGTGTGTGTGTGTGTGTGTGTGTGTGTGTGTGTGTAGTATTATAGTGAGAACCTCTCAGGTTTGAATTTCTAGGTCCTAGAAAGATACCTGACATATAGCATATAGGCAGTGAACATTGTCAATGAACAAATGCCACCCTTTAATCAGTGGGTAGGAAATGTAACCAGCTCTCCATAGCTATGACCCCACACTATCTACTTTGCCAGCCTGGAACCAGGCAGCACACCCTCCAATACAGGACTAGACAGAAAGCACTTAGACACAGACACAGCACTGCTAAAGGCATTCCTAATACTTTCCTTCTACCCGATACTTATCTCCATGCCCACATTCAAGATTTAGCTTCAGTGTACATGCTGAGATAGTCGGTGTGTCTGCAATTAGGAATTCTAGCCTCTTAAAGTGAGGAGAACTTATCCTAAGAGATTAAGGTTGCCAGAGTGGCCAGCTTTAACTAAATGTAGTGTGTGACAGTTGGGAGACTTTGTCCTTGCAAAGCCTGTCATTGGAGGCCATTTTAAAGGCCCTCACAGTCAAGGGAAGGGCTCTGTGTTATTAGAGCCAGCTCTTACTTCCCGACGTCCTTCTGGGCTGCTCATCTTCACTCTTTTCAATTCCTTTAGCATGTAAGCAGCAGCCCCTGATCTGAGCAGCATCAGGAAGCTGGCCCTAGGGCACTCACAGAAAGCCAGTGCCTAGCACACAGGAAACAGGAAATGCAGGCTGGCTGATTGCAGAAAATATTTATTGGCATGGTTTGTTAGAGCTACTGGCAAGTTAAAGAGCACTTGTTCAAGCCTCTTCATTTTACAGATGAGGAAACTGAGGTTAGAGGCGATGTGATTTGCCAGAAGCCCATGATATTTGCATTACAAAAGCTCTTTCTAGACTTTACTAAAATTTTAAACTCATTGTCCTTGTGGGATGATCTATGACCAGGAATTTTAAGAATTATGAGCAAATCATATGAATTCTAGACAGGCTTAGCAGACTTTAAAATGAAGTTCTGCTTAAAAGAATCAAGAGACTGTTCATATATTAGTAGTTATTGCTCTTGTGTTTTGTGGTGCCCTAATTTCACTTCCCCCTCTCCCTCCCTTCAAGATGCCAGTGCATTCTACAGTGTACACTGATGGACCGCTTCTAATCTGGGTAACAAAGAACTCTCTGGGAGCCTGGTCTACTCTATGCAGAAAACACAAAACACAACCTCTGAGGTTAAAAACAAACACAAAATAACTCCACTCCATCCTTCAAACAAAAGAACAAACCCAACAATCTGATAGTTCCTTCTTACAAATGAAGACACGGAGCCAGAGAAGCTAAAGTTAATCGAGACAGCACTAGAAGGGAAGTGCCGATGCAGGTCATCCTGAAAGAGTGGCCTGTGTCCACTGTGAGAGCCACGGCAGCAGCCATGCTCCTTTCATGCCTACCTTCTCCTGAGCAAAGTGTCAAACTGCGAGCTTAATTTTAAAAATGTCTCTAAAGGGAAGTTATCAAGTTCATCTGATCATTCAATATGGTCTCAAAACTGGGGAAAAAATAAAAAAGCCTGTTTTGTCCAGATGTGCTCACATACATCTGGGATCCAAGTGCTTGTGAGGCTATGGCAGGAGGATGGTGAATCTGAGTACAGGAAGATCTTCTCCCCAAAAACTATGCAAGCAAACAAGCAGCAACCCACTTCTCACCAAGCCAAGCCAACCCAAGCCAAGCCAAGGCAACCCAACCAAAACTTCATTGAGTATGGATGAAACGATTACGGGTTCAGATCAGCCGTTATCCTCATGGCATTCTCTCAGTACACAATGCCCTATTGAGCTCAGAGAGTCACATGAGCACAAGGTCATTTGCAGATGACTCAAGCTCTGTATCCGCAAGGCCAGGTCCACACATGGCTTGGTTTTCTTGGGTATCAACAGCATTGATCTCCTACGTTCAGAAAAATACACAGCACACTCACTTTTTCTCCAATTAAGACTTGCTAGCCTTACTATACAACAACACAAGAGCCTATTTGGAAAGCACTGCCTTTGAAGTTGTTATATTAGAGACTTCTAAAAATATGGCAGCATTCTAACATCTAACCAGGATAGGCTTTGTGTTTTTAAGGCAAGAGGTAAAGGTTATGTTATGAGAGGCTACCTCACTACCAAGAAGTCACAGCCTGCCCTGGGTATTGTATAACGGGCTGTGAAGGCAGATTCCCATCCCAGACGCAGTCACTGTCTAGATCCCACCTCAAGAAAACAGGAAAGGAAATATGTGCATCTAATCAGTACTTTGCAGAAGTTATTTGTTTGTTTTGTTTTATTTTTTTTCAGTATCTGGAACACAACAGACTCTAATTTGAGTTTTTGGTAAAGTTGCCAAGTTGTCTGTGTCTTTGGAAGGCACTTTCAGCAGCAACAGTCACTGCTTGCTGCGGCCTTCAGCATCGGGTGACTTAGGCAGCATGCAACTCTGGTCACATTCTCCACACGCTTTCACTGAAGTGTGCTCAAAGGTTACAGAAGCTATGTGTTGGCCTATCTTCTGGAAGCTTCTCAACACACACGAGTAACTCAGAATCACAGAACGTAACTTTCAAACCCAAATAAAAGCTTATCTGCTCTCACTTCTACCGCAAAAACATGTGTTAAAAAATTTTTTTTTGATAATCATCTTTTTTATTTTGAAAGTATATCCTTTGTGGAACTCCTCATTCTTTGATCAAAAGCAAATCTATCACTTCTATATCATAGTAATAAAAATTCATATTTTTCACATAGTCACTACCTGGGAAGAGGATAAGATAGGATGCTTTTTAAATTTATTATTTATTTTAATATATTTTTATTTTTTATTAAATATTTTTTTATTTTTTACATATACATTTATATTATTACACACATATATGATAAACTGCCTACCGCAAGAACCACAAAACAATCAGGAATCATATAAATGTTACATTCATAATGTTTTGGCTATTTGTATTTTGCAGCCTTTAAGAAAACATGTTTCCTTTCTTGGTGAGTCTAATATTCTGAATGTAAATCAATATCGATTATATCTCATCAGTATCAACTTAAAACATCTATCTAGACCCAAAAACATCTTAATCCCTAAACAATAAAGCTGAATTGTAAAAATAAATTATCTGGTCTTCAACCTCATCAGAGACTTGAGAAGGAATAACATTAATTACCTGAGTAGACAGGAAGTGCAGGTTAACAGCTTCCAAAATGAGATGATAGAGACAGTTTGCTGCCTGAACAGTCACTCAAAACTCTCTATGACACTGGAACATCATCTGTAGCCTCTGGCCCATTATATCTGGCAGACATACTTGTGAAGCAGGAACTATTGAGGACTTGCTTACCCTGTCTTGGCAGAGTTTGGCCATCAAGTCTGCCTGCATCCAAACATGCCCATTTTTAGTCAGAATTCTGTCTGTGGTAGAAATGAGGACATTTTGCCCAGTGGCTTGTTTGCCACATTTGAAGCCATCTCTATAAGGAGGTTCTTTGATGCTCATCATCTTTGAGGTAGGCTGGGTGTTGCCAGGAATTAACCTGTCTCATTGTCAATGAATTTTTAAATTAATAAAAACATTTTAAAATGCCATATTCTGTAGGTCTCTGAGGTTTTAAAAGACCTTATATATTTTACCTTGCCTTTCTATAGAGTCATGTCTATCTGTTGTATCTAGGATATATATTCTTATGATAAAAATAGACTAGAAATTGATATGACCATGATTTGATGTACTGACAATTAACTTGTATAACTTATTTATCCTAAACAGCCTGCAATAGCACTTTCAAAGTGTTGGAAGTGAATCTTGTATTATAATTGAGTTATATGGGTACAATACTGCATATTAGAGTAGAAATATATATATATATAATGTATAAAGAATAATCTTAAATTTGAATTCTATACCACTGTATCTAAAATTAAACTTATTTTGCATCTATATACAAAGTTATATACCAGTGAACTAAAAATAGCCTTGCGAGTTGAGGAGTAGATTCACTAACCTATCTTTTTTGTCCTATCTTCCCTATATTTCTATATACTCACTTCTTTCTTTTCAGGCCCTATCTCCAAACCTGAGAATGAAAGACAAAGGAAAAGAGAGACATCCCTGAGTCCAACCTTGTTTTCTCTCTAAATAAGACCAATAATAACTTATAACCAACTCCCATTGAAAAATAAACATCTATCACTCAAGAAAGCAACCAAAAACCTACCCAACCTCCCTTACAGGAAATGGGGCATCGTTCTCTTAAGGAAAAAGCTCTTACTTTGATTACTTTTAGAAGCCTCACAAAAAAGCGAAGCCCCTTCTGAACGGTGAGGTGCCGTGCTCATGTTACTCTCCCGACACTGGATCAGAACCAGACAACAAGCTTGAAAATCCCAACAGGAGCGGCTGTGGCAGCATCAGCACGCTGACACGTGAATGACGGGACAGCTGTGATGTGCTACATTCGCAGAAAGAGATAGAAGTAGAGCACGCCGGATAATGAAGAAGGTCCCTGACATCAGCTTGGAAGGTACCGTCTGACAGGCAGGCATGCCTATCTAGTAGCTGCAAAGAAACCACAGAAGCCTAGTGTGTGCACATGTACACGCGCGGACACGCGGGACACACACACACACACACACACACACTCACTAAGTCAATGAATAGGTTCCCTACCATGTCAAGCGAGTCTCCCTCAAAACACCTGGCAAGAGTTCTTCTTATTTTTCACTTCACTGAACACTCATCTTTTTGCAATAGGTTGCTGGTTCCACCGTGGGTCTTTCCTCCCACAATCTATGCTGACGATAAGTACTTTATGTAAAAACACAAAGAAAAGGCCCTGGAGTATAGACTACCCGGGAGCAGACCTTCCTTCACTCACATACTTGGTTCACAGCTCTGCCTCTTAAGCTAAAATAAGTGCCTGGGCTGACGATACATCAAATTCAAGGACAAATACCAGCCCACCACCCCTCCCCAATACAAACCTGATCTGTCCCTGGGCCACCCACCGAAGTACACACTTCTTGACTTACAACCAGAAAAAGGTATTTGGGAGCTGGAGAGATGGCTCAGAGGTTAAGAGCACTGGCTGTTCTTCCGAATGTCCTGAGTTCAATTCCCAGCACCCGCAAGGTGGGTCACAACCATCTGTAATGAGATCTGGTGCCCTCTTCTGGTGGGCAGGTATACATGCAGGCAAAACACTGTGTGTTTCTATGATAAATAAATAAAATCTTAAAAAAAAAAAAAAAAGAAAAAGGTGTTTGGGTTTTGTTTGTTTGTTTACATTATTTTAAATTAGTGTCTTAGATACAGACAAGGCTAGCCTGGAATATCTGTAATCAAAAATAAATAAATAGATGGGTAGATAAAATAAATATAAACAAGATTTTTGGAAGGAAATCTTTCTTTTTGAGGTAATTTTGCTGGACTTACAGAAGTCACAAAATGTACACCTGTGTACACACACACACACACACACACACACACACACACACAGAGAGAGAGAGAGAGGAGGAAGAGAGAGAGAGAGAGAGAGAGAGAGAGAGAGAGAGAGACAGAGAGAGAGAGACAAACATAGGCAGACACACAGGCACACACCAGTGTAACACATAGGGAAGCAATTCACACTTTGAGAGATATTGTCCTGAAAGCAAAAGTTGACTCTATTTTGACTCACAGTTTTCATAGAATAATAAAAGTTACAGTGTATTTTCTATTTCATGGCCATTAAAACAAACAAACAAACAAAAAAAAAGCACTGGTTTCTAGTGGTATTAATTTGTTCACCCAGAATGGCTTTTATAATATAGCAGTTTTATGTGTCAAAGGCATTAAGAAAGAATTAGAGCATCATATGAAGTTTCCTGAAGCAACAGCTGCATCCAGGAGCTCTAGACAGAATTCTGTAGTGAAAGCAAATGAGGGACTGAATACAAAGCACCACTGGGTGAGAAATACACAATAGAGGGTATTTGTCATTTTGCTTCAGTTAGATTTTCTCTTTCTTCGTTTGGTCTATACCTATGGATTGAAAAATACTAATTTACATGACTAAAGGAATTTTTATCTTTTCTATGTATTTTAAGCTACAAAGAATGGGCATAAATTGGTTATACAATGAAAAACACAGTCATAAAAATCAAAGGGATATATTTAAAATGTCTAAGGTTTTTCATTTGAGTTTATTAGGCTAGTAGTAGAAAAAATTAGATACACATACGGTATTTCTTTCCTGGGACAAAATGTCCTCCTTAGTGAAAGGCTATTATTAAAACTAAGCACAACTCGTCACCCATACTCTGTTATTGAGCCACATTCAGTGTTAGCGTCAATTTTATTACAGCTCCTGAAGTTGTAACATGGTTTGGAATAGCCAGGCTGAGAATGGAAAGCTCATGCAAATGTCTGTCCAAGCCAGCTCTTTATAAAGAATTAACAGGAGAGTGGTCCCTTTTCTGAATGAGGACACTGTAACATCAATTTGTATTTTTTCTTTTTTCAGGAGGGGTGTGTGTATCAAGAAGTATAAATCCGGGCTCAGTTATTGGAGGTCTTTTCTGGTAACATTCCTGAAGGTTCTCAGAGGTTTACAGACTGTCCAGATGGGCTGTCATGGCCAATTCTCGGAAGGCAAACATGAACAGGATATCATTAGTGTTTTGGTCTTTGTAGGTAAAACAAAGGCTTGCTGCCTGGATGGTATGCATGCCGAGTGTCGCATGGAGCCTGACTCGGGCCCTTCTAACTGTGCGTTGTAAGGCTAACTCTTTCTACCCCGGGCTGACCAAGACCAAACTCTCAAGCAGAACAATGTGCACACTCAGTTGAGCTGGGCCTTCCCATCGGAGTCTGAAAGACCAGCACTGTTCCAGCCCTCTGAAGAAGAAGGCACACGTCAGTCCAGTGTGCTTCTCATCACTAGCCTCATGGATAACCTGAAAAATGGGGCTATCTGACCACTGAACAGAAAATCTGTTAAACATGCTTTAAACAGCCCAAAAGAAGTCCGGGCACGATGGCACATGCCTATAATTCTAGCATTCAGGATGCTGAAGCAGAAAGACTGTAGAAACACAAAACAAAACACAAACATAACACAACAGATTTAACAACAACAAAAACCAAAACAAACCCCCAAATGCAGAAAACAAAACAGCTTCCATCCCTTCTTCCCTAAAAGTTCAACTATAAACAGAAGACTAACAAGTCTGTTACGTTATATGCTGCTAACGAGATGAAGCCAGCAGCTGTCTAGGCAATGGGTCAGGGAGGGTAAAGAGGCCTTAAGGGCTGATAGCACTTGAGAGAAGAAGGAAATCAAACCAAGTTCAATGCCTCTCCCCCACAGGGACACTCAAGGCCATTCTGAGCTAACCTCTCTCTGCTCGCAATCAGCTGAGCTGTCGCCGTGACTCAGAGGCTCATCGGCGGGCTCATCAGAGGCACATGAGGCCGAGCTGGCAGTGGGCACGAGTTAGCAGGAACAAAAGGGGAGAAGCTGACTTTTCTGATATGTCAAGGCTTAGTCACAGAAACAAGGAGAAAATGACGGTTTTCAGCAGACATGACCGTGACTACTGGGGGAACACAGCAGTAAGCACATGATCAAAAGCACTTCTGTGTCAAAAGAAATAAAGAAAAATGCCAAAATACTTAACAGGAAAAGCAGAAACGTTCACATGATCAGAAAACTGGTATTTAGAATACTATTTAAATATTTATCTTAAAAATCTACTCATACACCTTAAAACACTGGTGTGTTTGTTCCTGTATGTGCACATAAATGTACATGTATGTGCACAGGTTCAAGGAAACTTTTGGTGTTCTTCCTCGAGCAACAACTACCATTTTCTTTCCTCTTCTTTTTTGAGACAAGGTCTCTCACCGGCCAGGGACTCAGCAAGCAGGCTAGGCTGGCTGGCAGAGGCCCCAGGCATCCACCTGTCTCTGCTCTCTCAGCACAGAGCACCTGTCTTTTCATGTGGGCTCTAGGATCAAACTTAGGTTCTTCTGCTTGCAAGGCAAGAAAATTACCAAAGAAGCTACACCCTCAGATCTCAGGGCAGCTTTCAGAATGCAGGAGTCATGCTTGGACGACTGGAGTGTAAAGCCTTCAGGGACTGATGCTCTCAGGAAAGCCCTGGCTGCCTTTAGATCCATTCTAGGTATGTCCAAAGCCAGAGCACCATGATCGCCTCTGAGGCTTCAAAGAATTCAGAACGGCAAAATCCTCTGGAGTCACAAATGCAAAACCTATAATTATGGCTACTTAACAAAATGGGTTCTGTTAAGATATTTGATGATGAAATCCCCATTCTCTTAGATGTCAGTGCCCAAATTTTATTCAACTTTTACTTATGAGTAAATGTATTATAACTGTTATTTGATTAAATGTCAGTGGCCATTAGGCCCAACTCTTAGGTAAGAAGGCTTAACCACGGCATGCCCAGAGGGTGTAGACTGGATTACAAAGAGAAATGAAGAAAGGGGGATTGTTTTAGTAGCTTGGCAACAGTGAGGCACCATTTCACCTTAAATAAAGTAACCACAAAAACTTTGAAGAAGCAAGAACAACGTTGGCAGGAAGAGGAAAAGGAGATCAGAGGTGGGAAAACGGGTGAAGTCAAATGAGAGGCAGCATGGCATGGGGCAGCAGCCTTACGCTGTCCTCCCACCACACCAGTGAGGACAGGCAGCCACTATCCTTTCTCCTCCACACTTGAAGAAACTAGCGCTCCCTGGCTCTCTCCAGCTTTCAGTATACAACTATTTTGAAATAATTTTAGATTTCCAGAAAAATTGTAAAAGCAACAGAGAGATCCTACACATTGCTCACCCAGCCAGCATCACTACCCCAAAAGACACTGCATGAGTTACTAAGATACTTAAGGGAGAAACAGTTTGTTTTGGCTCAGGGCTTTAGGGGGCTGGAGTCCATAACAGTGGGGAATAGGAATGGCATGCCAGGCTGGCAGGAGCAGGAAGGCGAGAGCAAGCAATGGAGTTGGAGCAAGGCTAACCTCAAAGCCCATCCCTAGCGATTTACTTCCTGCAGGGAGGCTCTGCCATACGCTTTCTGACGGGAAAGCAGCACTGACGGGAGAACATGGGTTCAAATATATGAGTCTCTGGAGGACATTTCTCATTCAAACCACAACACACACCTGAGCTGATTTTGTGACTTACGTAGAATAAAATCTGTTCAGTGCTTGCATGAGAGTTTCCTTTTATTAAGACATTCAGCTAGAAATGTTGAATCTGGCTTTGATCAGCCTACTAGGCTACCAGCTCCTAGAACATTTCTTATTCAGCTAGGATCACCCAGAATTCACTGCAAATTAATATTCCATGTTGCAACTGTAGAGAATTAAAAGACTTGTAACAACCTTAGAAAATTACATCTTAAATATTCTTTAGTGGTCTCAGTAGGAAACTGGATTCTGTTTGTGCAGAGTGGGAAACCCTCAAATCTGAACAACATAGAGATATAATAAGACCTAGAAATGTACTTGTAAGTAAACATATGGTTTATTAAAATGGAAAAGTGCTATGTAATTACCACACACACACACACACACACATATATATGTATATATATATACACACACACACACACGTACCCACACGTACACATGCATGGAATCATCTACTGAAAATACAGATTACACTTTCTGGGTCATATTCTGAAGGGATGCCAATCACTGTTAGGTATTCCAGTAACTTGATGTCACACACACTGTAAATTGTGTTTCTGGTACCAGCACTCTGCAATGAGGCTGGCTTACGGTATGGCATCAAGTCTCACGCACACACAGTGGACTGAGTGTGCCCTCCTACTTTGCATACTCTTCTTTGCATAGTGTTCTCTAGAGGAGGTAGAAAAATGCAGCCCAGATGGTACTTATTTTCTATAGCACATATTTTAATTTCACAAGTAGCAGGGTGGATATTTTGATTAACAACAACAAAAAAAATCCAATAAAAATAAAGACCCCAAATCAAATCCTTTCCTCTAGTTTCTTCCGGAACTTAAGAGGCAGGAAACACAGTAATAACTATTGGATGATTTCTTCAACCTTTTGATGCCAGTGAGTCTTCAGGAACAAACTTCTCAAATTAACATCTCTCAGGCAGAGACACATTAAGACATTAACACTTGTCCTGTGGTTATGACTGTTCTTTGAAACTCAGAACCCACAACAACGTTTTCCTGCTGTATGAAAGTAGACTGGACCTCTCAGTTGTCTGAGAAAGCATCATCTGAGGGAAGTCAGTTCTCTGGGTGAAGGATGGAGTGGGGCCTGGGAATGACAATGGGGCCACAACTGACAGGCCCCAGTGCTGCCGCGAGCCCTTCTGACAGCGTCCTCTACCTTAGGCATGAGGAGGTCGCACGCTGCTAAGTGTCAGCACAGAAAAGTGTTTCAGAGCTTGACAACCCATGAGCTTGCTTCCCTGCATAAACCAGAAATGGATGATGGTGTGAGAGAGAAAGCCAGATGCTCTGGTGTCAGGACCATGGCGTTCAGTCACTAGTGGGCACTTTGGAACCATTTACCTTCCCCAGCTACACATTTTGCTTTAAAATTAAGCCAGGTCTACCTGAAAACCTGACTTATTTTTTAGTGATAGGCATAGTTTTAACTTACCAAGATAGGGTCTTCCTAGTTGAGAACATTAGAAAAACAACCTACATTTAACCTAACCCCAAATTATAGTTGCTTAGGCAAGAGAGAAGTTCATCTTTCCCCGAATAAATGATCACTGGAGATAACCTTCAGACTTGACACAACCACATACTGAGGTCACCAAAGCCTCAGTCTCCTCCAGTATTGGCTTTGACATTTTACACTGTGGCCTTGTCTTTGTGATTCATACTGGTTTTCCAGCCTTCATACTCACGTAAGTCAGAGGTAAGGAGAGGAGAGGCTGTACTCCCCAGCTATAAAGGAACGGCTATCAAGTCTCATGGACCAAATTATGTGACTGAACCTTGCTGGAGGTGAGAAGAGAAATGTGGTAGCTTGTCCTATGGCAAAATATCCAGCTACACATTAAAGTTTTGGTATCTAGGAAGACGAAGAGAAATCCTGGGTGGCAGGCAGCTGTCTCTGCCATGCTGTCTCAACTCACTTATTTCCAGAATTAATTTTTGTATTTGTAACATTTGTAGTGAGTCTCAAATGAAAACACTGCTCATCAACTTTTTGAAATGTAAGTTTACATATTCTTAAACATCATGAAGTCCTCTCAGGAGATAAGGAGTGGGCCACATCAGAAAAACAGGTCTCTATCAGTAATGTCCTAACTGTAGAAGGTTAAGGGTCACTAGTCAAGGAAGACATAGACTTACTAATAACATTTAATGCCTTCTTATTTTAGGTTTATTAGGACAACTTAAGGAAGGTGAATGGACAAGTAGTTCACAGATACTTAAATATTCAGTCATTTTTCATGTATGTACTGTTGCATGAATGTCATCTGCAGAGACCACTGCTCTAATAGGCCTGGCTCCCCCTGCACGCCATCTCTCAGGCTGAGCCCTAAGAGTAAGATGTACTAGCTCAGACAGTCCACTCAAGTCCACACTGGAAATTAGCCTCAACCTATTTCCACCAATTCTTTGTATAGAATAAATTTCAATGCCAGAAGCTATCGGATTCCTAAAGATTTCTTTATTTTCATTTTATGTGTATGGCTGGTATGTATGTATGTATGTATGTTTATACATATGTACACATGTATAAATGTACAGCATGTGTATGCAGTTGAATGACCTGGAGGTAGGGCAGCAGAAGATTGTGAGCCATACATAGGAGTTGGGACTTCAACCTCAATGTTTGCAAGAGCAGTAAGTGTTCTTACCTGCTGAGGCATCTCTCTACCCTAAATCATATCATTAAAGCCTCAGAAATGTGTCTCCCAATGGAAAAAATCCCAGGGCCAGATGGTTTTAGAACAGAATTCTACCAGACTTTCAAAGAGCTAACACTCCTTGAACTATTTCACAAAATAGAAACATAAGGGACATTGCCAAACTCATTCTATAAGGGCCACAGACACCCTGATACCTAAACTGCAAAAAGACTTAAGAAACCCTGTCTCAAAAAACAAAAACAAAACAAAAAACAAACCCCCCCCAAGACCCCAAAACAACGACAACACTACCCAAAAAAGACGCAACAAAGAAAGAGAATTTCAGACTACTTTTCCTTATGAATATTGATGTAAAAACACTCAATAAAATATCCATAAACTGAATCCAAAAACACATCAAAGATATCATCCACCATGATCAAGTAGGCTTCATTCCAGGGATGCAGAGATGGTCCAATATACGAAAATCCATCAATGTAACCCACCATATAAACAAACTGAAAGAAAAAAAAAACCCCACATGATCATCTCCTTAGAGGCTGAAAAAGCCTATGATAGAATCCCTTCATGTTAAAACTATTGGAGAGATCAGATACACAAGACACATACCTAAACACAATAAAGGCAATATACAGCAAGCCTACAGATAACATCAAATTAAATGGAGAGAAACTTAAAGCAATTTCACTGAAATCAGGGACAAGACAAGGCTGCCCACTCTCTCAGTATCTATTGAATATACTACTAGAAGTTCTACCTAGAGCAATAAGACAACTAAAGGAGATCAAGGGGATACAAATTGAAAAAGAAGTCCCAGGATCTCTACTCACAGATGGTATGGTAGTATACACAAGTGGCCCACAAAATTCCACCAGGGAACTTCTACAACTGATAAACACCTTCAGCAAAGTGGCTGGACACAATATTAACTAAAAAAAGAAAAAAAAAAGTCAGTATCCCTCTTTTATATAAGTGATAAATGGGCTGAGAAAGAAATTAGGGAAACAACACCCTCCACAATAGCAAAAAACAATATCAAATATCTTTGTGTAACTCTAACCAAGCAAGTGAAAGACCTGTATGAGAAAAATTTCAAGTCTCCGAAGAAAGAAATTTAAGAAGGTGTCAGAAGGTGGAAAGATCTCCCATGCTCATGGATTGGCAGGATTACTATAGAAAAAATGGCTATTTTACCAAAAGCAATCTACAGATTAAATTCAATTCCCATCAAAATTCTAACACAATTCTTTACAGACCTAAAATGAGCAAATCTTGACTTCACGTGGAAAAGTTAAAAAAAAAAGAAAAAAAATCCAGGATAGCTAAAACAATCCTGTATAATAAAAGAACTTCTGGAGGTATCACATTCCTGATGTCAAGCTGTACTACAGAACCATAGTAATAAAAATCACATGGCACTAGCATAAAAACAGACAGCCAGATCAACGGAATTGAGATGGCATATTACCCAAAAGATGCTCCACTGTACCACAAGGACACTTGCTCAACTATGTTCATAGCAGCTTTCTTTGTAATAGCCAGAAGCTGGAAACAACCTAGATGTCCCTCTATGGAAAAACAGACAGAGAACATGTGGTATATTTACACAACGGAATAGTACTCCAGCTATTAAAAAACAAAGACATTGTGCAATTTACAGGCAAATGGATGGAACTAGAAAAGATCACCCTGAGTAATGTAGCTCAGACCCAGAAAGGAAAACATGGCACGTGCTCACTTATAAGTCGATATCAGCCATAAAGTATCGGATAACCGTGCTACAATCCACTGACACAAAGAAGCCAAAGAGGACCCAAGGAAGGATGCTTCAGTCTTACCCAGAACAGGAAATAAAATAGACATGTGAAGTAGATGGAGGGAGGGAACTGGGTGAAAGAGGGTGTGGGGAGGGTAAAGGGGTGGAGATAAGATGTGTGTGTGTGTGTGGGGGGAGAGAACAGAAATTGGTGGGGGACATGCTGGGACAGGAGAGGCTCCTGGGAGTTTATTGGGGTGATTCTAGCTGAGATTCCTAGCAGAGGGGTGTTAAGGAGCCTGAAGTCTCCCCTTCCTGTAGCCAGGTGGAATTTCCAGTGGAGGGAGGTGGGGTACCACCCCACACATAAAACCTTTGTCCCCAAAACTGTCTTGCTTACAAGAAGCACAGGGATAAAGATGGAACAGAGACTGAGGAAAGGCAAACCAATGGCTGGTCCAACTTGAGACCCACCCCATGGGTGAGAGCCAACCCCTGACACTATTAGTGATACTCTGCTATGCTTACAGACAGGAGCCTAGCATAACTGTCTTCTCAGAGACTTCATCCAGCAGCTGATAGAAACAAACGCAGAGACCCACAGCCAAATAATAGGCCATGCCCAGGGGGTTCTGTGGAAGAGTGGGAGGAAGGTCTGAGAGAGCTGGAGGGGTCAAGGACACCATAGGAAGACCTACAGAGTAAACTAACATGGGCCCATGCAGGCTCACAGAGACTGAACCACCAACCAAAAGGCATGCACAGACTGGGTCTAGACCCCCTACACATATGTAGCAAATACACAGCATGGTCAACAGATGGGTCCCCTAACATGGGAGTAGGGGCTGTCTCTGACTCTGTTGCCTGCCTTTGGATCCCTTTCTCCTAGCTAGGCTGCCCTGTCTGGCCTCAGTAGGAGGGGATGCACTTAATCCTGCTGTGACTTGAGGCACCAGGGTGGGTTGGTACCCCCTGGGGACCTCCTCTTCTCTGAGAAGGAGGAGAGGGGGCAATAGGGGCAAGGAGGTATGAGAGTGGGACTGGGAAGAGAGGAGAGAGGGGGCTGGGATCAGGCTGTAAAGAGATTGGTTAAATAAATAAATGAAAAAAAATCTGGGAAATATACACCTCCAAAGTGTGATATGAATGACCTTTCTTATATTACACGGTATGCGTTTGCATTAATCCTGTACTAGTTTTGCCATCTCTTAACTGTACCTTAGAAGGCAAGTGCCTTCTTGTTCCTCTAATTTAAGGTATAAAGGTTTGTGACATATGTAATGAAAGAGAGCCTGTGACAATAAAAATCTGCCTTTTCAGGGCTGAAGAGATGCTCAGTTGTTAAGAGCACTGGTTATTCTTCCAGAGGACCTGGGTTCTATTCCCAGCACCTACATGACAGCTCACAGTTGTCTGTAACTCCAGTCCCAAGGGATCCGATGCTTTCTTCTGGCTTCCATGGATGCATACACAGGCAAAAACCATACACATAAAAATAAATCAACAATTAAAATAATCTGTACTTTCATAATAGAAAGAGAAAGGAGAGGGAGCTTTGTCAGTGGGGAACAGAGCAGAGTTTCTAATATGGCCTCAAATGGCTCCAAATCATCCCAGAACAGGTGAATGGGGTCCACAGTGAGAACTGCAAGATCTATCAATGAACTGAAGGAAAGGTAGAAGGCGCCATGTGGCCCATACAGAGGCCAGACAATGAACTTGGCCCTTTCAAATAAGTAAACGTCACATTGAAGCTGTTTAGCAAATAATTGTTTTTAAGAAAAGTTTATCTAGACTATTCAAGCGAACATCAACGTTCTTTGAAAATAAGTGTGAAAAACCTTGAAACGGATGTCTGTGTCACCTAAGAATGGATGTGCAGAGGAAAGGGAGACCTTCTACAATCAAAGAATGTCAGATGCTTGTGAGTCCTAACACTTTCCTCATAGCAGTGCACCCTGACTGACTGACTTTAGGTAAAAGTAGAGAGTGTACAGCACAAGAAGAGGCTTTAGCTTTCTGATTACACAATCATAATAGTAAGAGAAAAAGAGAGATAAATAGAACAAAACAATGAACAGCCCCTACTGCATTCCTCGTAAAGATAAACTGGATCTGGTATGTCTGTAACACTATAGAAAACACACTCTGTAGGAAGATGAAATGTTGAAGGTGAGAAATGAAAATGGATTTGAGGGTTCAGTATGTGGGCTAACAGAAAAATTAAATTCATGTCTGCAGATAAACCAATGCAGTTTTTAAGTATTGTAGAATTGCACAGTATTTGGTATGTTTGAGAAATTCTTCTTAAAATGTGGTATTAGTTCTTAAAAAGAATAATTTTTACAAGAAAAAGAACTTGATGGAAGAACATTTGACTTTCTTCACATTCTGTGGACTTTAGTGGAAGGCTATACTTATGTTCACAAGCCCTATTCTTTACGTCTAAAGCCATATACTGCTCCTTGTAATTTTTAAAAGTAAATTACATTTTTAATATGAAAACCATTTTTGAAAATAAGTACTTATAGTCTCCAGATCAACATTGCATGTGTGCGTGTGTGTGTGTGTGTGCACACTTGTGTGCTGGTCTGGTGTATTGTTGTAGCATGCAGGTTAAGCACTGTCTCCCTTACTGTCTCCCCCTCTGAAGCTTATAAACCACACACGAAGTCACAGAGGTACAGCATGACCTTGCCTTCCAGCTATTCTACCAGGTCAAGCAGAGGCCATTTACTAAGAACACTGACTGAACATGCAGAGTTGTCCTGCTTTTCTCATAGGAAGACACCCTCCATGCAAACTGCATGTGGTGTGTTATTTGGGCTCTAAAGAAAACAACAAAAACAACGGGCCACTGGGCGAACAACATAGAGCCGATGTAAAGGTAGGGCGAAAGCCAGAGTTTTGTTTTTGTGTCACCAAAATGATTTCTTTGGTGTTTCAGACTCCATTTCCATCTTTAGGATGCATAGAAGCCACAAATCTTTCCAACATGAGAAATTAATCTCTGGTATTAAGGCTGTTTCTAAACATCTCACAGAGACAGGAGAATAGTGAAAGTGTCATGTGACCTGCAGCCTCTATCATGAACCCATGATGCTTCTGCTTGCACAGTCTGAGCGCCAGTCACAAAGGTAATGTCTACCAACATTCTCTGCATCAGCGTACTGAAAATGGCAGCTTTTACATATGTAACGAATACTGGATTGTTTAGTGGTAGCACAACTGACATAATTAGCATACAATAACTGCCATCTGGACTCTGTCAGAACACTGAATATAAATTACACAAACACTTAAATATTATGGCAAAGTTCTTCACTCGGGAGGAAATATGATCTCTCTAATTAACTGCATAAGCAATCAGCCAGAAGTGCCATATTTTACTTAATAAAATGATCTCTGATACCAGAAGTGTTCTGTTTCTGAATAAAATAAGCTTGAGAATAGATTTTAGAGAGGGCCTGTAGTTATATCTCATTGAAGAACTATGATTAGAAAGATTTAAAATACAGAATTTTCTTCTTTATAAAAACATCATATCTTAAAAGTTTGTTACATCCAGGTGCATCTTCCATAGATACACTGCCTTACTGGTAGATTTCTCCCTACTCCATTAAAACTACTCAGCTTACACGATCTCATACTGTACCTAGTGTATGTCAGTAAGGCCATGATCGATTAAGAAAATTTTGGGGCTGGGAAGAAAGCTCAGTTGGTAAAGTGCCCAGTAAGCAAGCATGAGGACCCGAGTTCAGATCTCTGCACCCACAGAGAATCAGCACTTGTCCTGAGCGGCACTCGCCTGCAATCCCTTTACTGAGGGGTAGGATGAGACCTGGTCAGATACACGGAGCTCATTGACCAGACAATCTGGACAGTGAGCTTCAGGTGCAGTGAGAGATCCTAGCTTTAAAAACGTAAGGCGGAGAGCCACTAAGGAAGGAAGAAGACAAAGGATGTCAATTTCTGGCCTTCACACGCATGTGCACACACAAGTGGTAGAGGTAAAAACACATAGGGAGAGGGAGGGAGAGAGAGGGAGAGAGAGAGAGAGAGAGAGAGAGAGAGAGAGAGAGAGAGAGAGAGAGAGAGAGAGGGAGGGAGAGAGAGGGAGAGAGAGAGAGAGAACAGAGAACAGAAATAGTAATTTGTCATTCTTTGACAAGGACTAGTATTAGGCAAAATTTCTGAAAACATCAAGTTTGTGCTTGATGTAGTTTCTTTCATGTTATTTTTGAAAGCTTTTCAATTACCTGGCACCTGTCTCTGGAATTTTCTCTTTCCCATGCTGTACAAGGCAACATATCACTTAATGTTTCTTGCTCGTCAAATTATTTCAAGGTGCAAAACCACTTGGTATTTGTTGTTAATCAAAATTCTTTACAAAATGTTTTAACCAATGAATAAAAGATAAGACATCCAGTTCACACTAGTACACAATTAAGCAAATAACCCTGGTTTTTAAAAAAGTATTTTGAAAATATCTGAAAGAAGATAAGAATAACATCTTTTCAACTATGGTTTTAAGAGCTGCAATAGTGAGGTTTTACATCTGTAAACCAAACATGACAAGTCTACACTTACAATATGGTTCTCTTCAGAAGTCAAAGAATATGACAAAAAAGAACAAAATAAAGGCAAGTGTCTGTGAGAGTCAGAGTGAGGGAGGCCACTAGGTATGTGCACGTCTCGGGTTGTTCACTCATGAGCGCTTGTATTCAAGAGACTTGAGAAAAGGGCAGTGAAAACTATCATGGCATCTCCCGCTTACCTTGTCCTAGAAGCACTTACAGAAAGCCATGGCATATCAAGTACCCAAACCAAAATGCTAACCAGTTCTTTGTATAAAAACATATTGAACAATCTAAGATACAAATAAGATGACTGAAATGTCCAATAAAGGAAGGAATAAGACACTCGGCCACACGGAAATTGTGTAGCTCTGTATGGAAAATATTCTATGTCCAATATAAAAGGTCAATTACAAAATATTTACGTTTCTGTAAATAATAATAGAAACACCGTATAAACCTATGAGTTGTGTCAGAAGCCATGGTGACAGCTCTAGGACTTTGGTGACAGTTTAACCATCAAAAGAATAGTACGTTTGATCTCTACAAGCTCCTTGTAATTTCCTAAGGATGGTATTTAGAACAGCAATTTCTGAATGAAGAATGAGGAGACTGGGTTGTATTTCTGGGCAGCTATTTTAACCTGTGTTTCCACTATTTTAAGGAATTTTCTACTACAAGCCCATGTAAACTAGATAATTATTGGTGCAATGTAAACAAAATACATTTTCTAGTTTAAATAAAATATGACTCTCCTTTCCCAGGTTTGATTTGGTTTTGGGGGGTGGGCAAGATAGGAAGATGAGATTCCATATTAATAAAAGGTAATAGAAATAACAGACATTTTCTTATATGTGTCTCGTCCTTCAGAGACCTTACTGTTTTACACTACTTGGTTGGTCCTTTGACTTTATATGTTAAAATATCCAAATATCAAATAAGTGAATAAATGATTTACAATACCATGAGACAACAACAGAAAAAATTTAAAGACTTGAAAGTCTGAACTGATAGCTATCTCAAACAAATAAATCCCAGGCCACTAAAATCACCACATTATATTCCACATATATGAGATCATTAATATTCCTCCTTCTGTGCCTGGCTTCTGTATTTAGCATCCTCCCTCCCCCCCCCCTTTCTCTCTCACACACGTATTTCCTTTCTCTCTCTCTCATACACACACACACACACATTTCCTCCCTCCCTCCCTCCCTCCCCCCCCCCTCTCTCTCTCTCACACACACACACACACACACACACTTCCTTTTTCCTTAGGCAGACTTTCACTGTGTAGCCCAGGCTGTCCATGGGACTTAAGATCTTGGGAAATGGGGTTTCAGGCATTACTAAGTCCAGCAATATCTGTTTCTTTGTTTAGTCGTCTGTTAAATGTCAGGTTGTTTCTGTATGTGACTATTGAACACGGGACTAAAGTCGGAAAAAGCTTCCTAGTGTTTCTGTGGGAAATGCCATTGGAGTTGTGTTAGCTGTAGTGCTAAGAGACGCACCACACATTCTAGTTGACAGACACTCAACAACCTTAATTCCTTCCATCTATGAGCACGGGTTATTGTTCCAGTACCTGTGTTCCTCTCGGTTGTGCTCATCAGTAGCGCAAGGATTTCAGTGTACAGACGCTTTAGTGAGTGTCTGTTAGCCTGACTGCCTAAAGGCAACCACGGAGGCATTCTCTGGGAAAAGGAGGCCAATTCTGCTGTGCCCCCCCCCTCATTCTTTCAACTTTGTTTCTCCAAGACTTGGATAAGTTATAGATGGGAGCGTTGTATGGCAGGAGCCTTGGCAAAGGCCTATGTTCAGTTATTGAAAGGAACCCTGGTGACCTGGCGGAGTTTTTGTATGGTTTTCTTTCCTCTTAGTCATTCAGTGAGCTCCTATCAGTCAGCCCTGCCTTCTACTCTTTGGGGTACAGAGCACTATAAGAAATACAAGTTCTTTCTCCAAGGTACTCACTGGAAAGTAAGAGCTCCTAACTAACATTTTAAAAAAGATTTATTTATTATTATGTATACAGTGTTCTGCCTGCATGCATGCCTGCAGGCCAGAAGAGGCAATCACATCACATGACAGATGGTTGTGAACCACCATGTGATTGCTGTGAATTGAACTCAGGTCCTTTGGAAGAGCAGGTGGCGCTCTTAAACACTGAGCCATCTCTCCAGCCCCACATTTTTTTTTTTTTAAAGGAGACATATCCAACCTGTTAATATGCACATCCTAGTTATTGATAACTTAAACATACTACTTAAACATTTATACAGCACATATTAATTATCTATAACAGTGGTTTCATTATGGCATTCTCATAACTGTATAGAATATATTTTGATCATACTCATCTCCATTGCATGTTCTGCCCTTTCCCACTCCCAGTGATGCCCCTTCATCCTCCCAGCTCGTCCCTCTTCTGCTTTCTGTTTCATGGCTGTGGTAATTGTATGTGTATAAAATGTCAGGATTTCTACAACATGGCAAAACCCTGTGCCCTGCAACTAATCATAGGGGCTCTGTTAGTAATGCTAGCAATGACGGAGGCAATATGGCTTTCAGTAAAACTAATTCTCATGGTCTATCAGTACAGTCCATGAGGCAGATAAATGGAAAAAAATATGTACTTTTATTACCAACTATTCAGAGCAGGTTCCTGGACAAAAATAACTCTGGTCAGGGTATCGCTCCATCTGAAAAATAGGATCTTCTAATTAAAGCTGGGACTGGTGCCTGGCATTGCCAACAGACATATTTGGGCCAGGGCAAGTCAACAGCTAAGTGGTGTGGGTAGGTAAACTGCTGACACCTCCAGCTAAGGAAACAGCATGACTAAGGTGCCAACAGGAAGTCAGTCAAACAATGACAGCCTTTCACTCTGCAAAGTAGCCAGGGAAGGTGAGAAGAGCTCTGAGAACAAGTTCACAGAGGAGTGTACCTTATGGCCACAGCCTTTTATAAGCATGTGCTGCTCAAAAGGGATTGGCTTTCTATACTTGGAAACTGCATTTCTACAAACTGTTGTGGCGCAGTGTGACACACTCCCAGTGTGGTGTCTCTGAGCACAGTCTCCAAATGGGAATGCTGTTTGGGGATGCTGAGGCGCTGTTAGGAGGTAGAGTCTAGGTGAAGTAACTGGGTCCCAGAGGGATAGGTTTCCATGGTTACAGCCTGGCTCTGCTTCTAAGCAACTGTGCCCCGATCCACCAGCATATTATTAAGCTGCCTGTTGTTTTCACAGCCATGGAAAGAAGCCGGTGCAGCCACCATGTCCCCTGTGATGAAGCTGGGAGCCCAAGGAAATCCTTATGTTGCATCTCACTAGGCACTGCATTGCAGTGATGAGAAAAACAGCTAAAAACCTAGCTAAAAGCGTAGCTGTGTTATTCATCATGTACTGACAAATACTTAAAGCCCCTAATGTTTGGATGTGTGCATGCTCACAGGGAGCTCATTTAGTAAGTGGCTGTCCTGGAATTTATTACATACTGAAACATCTGAAAAGACGCTGCAGGTGAATGCACGTGTGCTAGAGCATGTGTTGTGCAGGGCTGTGAGCCCCGGCAGAGCACATGAGAGAAGCAGGAGGGTGAGCAAGGTAAGAGAGGAAGATGGAAAGGCTGCTTGAGCACAACGCCCCCCCCCCACCCCCCGCCCCAGACAGGTTTCTCTGTGTAGCCCTGGCTGTCCTAGACTCAAATGGTAGACCAGACTGGCCTCAAACTCAAAGAGATCCACCTGCCTCTGCCTCTCTGATTAAAGGTAGGCACCACCACACCTGGCCCTTAAGCAAGATTCTTAAAGTATATCGATACCATGCTAAAAGGCTCTTGTGTAGAAAAAAAAATGGCAAAAATCAGTGGACTGACGGGTTCTCACCGGCCTTATTAAATCTATGCCATGAAAAGTGTCAGACAGACCCACTGACACGATGGAACACCCTAATTGCTAACACACTTCCAGGTGAATCTAATAGGATTAATTTTAAGTGAGAAATGCGACGGCCTGGAAATAAGCTGCTGTCCACTTTCAGGTAGATCTGTGCGATTTGCTAGGAAGCAGTGGTACGGACTGGAGTGAAGTAAGTCCTCAGCACAGATGCAGGGAAAGGGGTGGTCTGCTCCAAATAAGCAATGATTTGCCAATTCCACTGTACAAACTGAGGCACTCACAAGATAGGAACCTCGCCACAGAGTGGGCTTGTTTTCCTATTTAGAAATACTAACTCACTGGGATTAAACCAGTGAAGATAAATAAAAGCCAGACTATGTAACAACAATCTGCCCACCTACTGTGGGGAATGTGGGTCAAGGAGAAAGAATAGGGGAAATATAATCCACAAAATACTCAAGGCAAAAATATGCTGGTTATTACAGCGACCACAATCTGAGAACTATAAACACGAAATGTAAATTAGTGGGAAGTCCTGTGGCGTTCTTAAATTCAATGATATTTTAAAACTCTTCTCTGCCAAGGTGTTTTATAAACAAGTTGGTGGGCTGATCTCTAAGAGAAGCATTTCATTTTAAAAAGATCAAATTAAAATTACTTGAGACAGAAAATATTGGTTCTAGAAATCGTAATTGAACAGTATAATGGGTTATGTGCTTAGCAAACACCCACTGATGCAGGAGTCGGCCCAACAGCAACAAGGCCTGCAGGCATGCGCACACAGTGGGGAGTGCTGGTGGCCATCTTTACCCTGACACAGGACAGTGTCCCTTCTGTGATGTGGGTAAGGCAGTCCCTGTGTGTTACTAGGATGTATTCTTTCACTGAGACAAAGGACCCTTGCTACTGTCACATGTCTCTTGACTTGGCTTAGGAAAGAGCACGTGTACACCTTCAGTCTCAAGGCTGCTGCCCTTCACTATGCTCCCAGGAAGACTTAGGAAAGAGGCAGGGAGGTAAATTCGTTCAAAACTAGTAAAGGAGAGTCTGAATAGCTCTGAGGCAGGAGGCACTGGGAGTGCTAGTGAACTTTGCAGTTGAAACAGAGTTGATCAGGTCCCCAGATTTGTTTTGATGGATACTACATCTACATAACAAAATGTAATAGTCACTCTTTTTGTAATTTTTTCTCTCTCAAACAGATAGTGACATTTTACACAGAATTTTAATATAGTCTATTTCTTTTGAAAAATTCATAGTATATCAACATTTAAAACCCTTTTCAGAGTCTCAAAAGAGAAGGCTTTAAGATTTTGTTATTATGTAACGCTATATATATATATACATATATATATACACTATTTAGCTATTAAAAATAAAGACATCATGGAATTTGCAGGTAAATAGATGGATGGAACTAGAAAAGATAATTTTGAGCTAGGTAACCCAGACCCAGAAAGACACACATTATATGTACTCACTCATAAGCAGATTTTAGCCATATCATACAAAATAAACATACTACAATTCACAGACCTAAAGAGGATAAGCAGCAAGGAGGACTCAAAGGAGGAAGCTTAAATTTCATTCAGAAGGAGAAATAAAATAGAGGAGAGTGAACAAGGTAGGAAAGGGAGCACAAAGAGAAATGAGGATAGAGATCAGACCTGAGGAGAACAGAGCGGGAGGACAGAGAGCCTGAAGAGAGAAGAGAAACCATGGGTGGAGGCATCTCTGTGACAAGCTGGAGGCATAGGATAGGGTAGACTTCTGGGAGGATATGGGGGTGACTCTATCTGAGACTACTAATATCAGGGGTCAGAAAGACTGAAGAAGATACCTTTTGACTAGACAGGACTCCTAGTAGAGGGAGGGGGACACCAACATTTTGTGGGTGGCCACAAAAACTTCAACCCAAAATTCACCCTGCTTACAAGACGTGCAGGGATAAAGATAGAGCAGAGATTGAGGGAATGCCCAACCAATGCCTGACCCAACCCGAGACCCACCCCATGGGAGAGAGCCACCCCCTGACATTATTAACGATACTCTGCTACACTCACAGACAGGAGTCTAACATAGCTGCCCTCTGATAGGCTCCACCCAGCAGAGGATCAAAATACTGAGTGAAGCGTAGGGAGTCTTGTAGAAAAGTAGGGGTAAGGACAGAAAGACCTGGAAGTGACAGGACAGGAACTCCACAAGAAGACCAACAGAGCCAACTAACTAGGGCCCAGACGGGCTCTTGAGACTGAAGCACCAACCAAGGACCATGCATAGATTAGACTTAGGCTTCCTACACAGATGCAACCAACGGGCAGCTCTGGCTTTATGTAGGTTCCCCAGTAAGGGGAGTAGGGGCTCTCTCTGACATGGACTCTATTATCTGCTTTTTGACCACTTTCCCCTGGTGCGGCTGCCTTGCCAGACTACAGGGGAAGAGGATGTGCTCACTCCTGATATGACTTGATAATCTGGGGTGGGTTGGTGCAGGGGGACTCCCTTTTTCTGAGGATTAGGGGAGGGGGAGGGGGAAGAGAGAGGGTGGCACTGGGAGGAGAGGAGGGATGGAGCTACAACTGGAGTGTAAAGTGAATAAATAAATTAACTAAAAAAGATTTTGCTTTTGTGTTACCATATTCAAAGACAGAAATTACTCCCTCTTGATCTGCTCATTGTCCTTGTTAACATCTTGAGTTGTAGAGGTTTTCAAAAAGCCTGTTTGGAAAATAAAAGCCTAAAAAACCTTTCTATACCCTCAAATTGGTACTTGATTAGATTTATCTCTATTATTTTTAAAACAGTTCCATTTTATAGTAAATTATACAATGTTCCTTGAAATTTTTTCTTTTAAATGCAACTATAAGGTCAAGAGACACCTGTAATGTTTTATTCCAGATAATGACCAGTCTTGGCACCAACCTGACATGATCTCTACTGTCACCTTGACCCTCACTTGTGCCACACACTTAGGGCTTAAGCAGGTAAAGAAATGTTAACATGCTTGGCACAGAAGACTGAACTCTGCCTTCTGCTTGTCTTTAATAAAACCTTTACAGTTCTCTATTTTTTTTTATCATGTAAAACAAATTTAATGTTATCTTATCAAGCTCGTAAAATCCCGCTGGTGGTGTTCTTTCAGAGACCACAGGAAATTGCGTTAACCTGATGAATTAGGTTGGAAACCAGTGAGGCATTTACAAGGCTGAGCGTCTGCATGCGGGGGCACAGAACGTGCTTCACGCTCCCCACGTGTGGGACAGTGTTTACATCTCTGTGCTCCTAGCTGACGTGAAGTCGGCTGCACGTAGCATTTTCTTGTTGCACTTTGCAGGTTGCCTTTCTACTCATTTCCATGCTCTGGTGGTTCCTGGGAGGAGGTACTATGCTTTTTAAAATTAGCACCTAAACAAAAAGTTGACACTCCCTGTACAGCACAGTACCTTTCAGCGCCTGACTATAGCGAGGGCTTTTCTTTGCTGGTTAGTGCTCCCTGAACTCCGGCAACTGGAAGCAGCATGAGTAGGGATTCTGGAACAGAACTCTGTTACATATGGTCATATCCATATGAGTGTTAGGTGAACTCAGACATGTATTACAGTTCTTTCTTCATCCCAATCAACTGGCTGGAGACTGAGGACGGGCTGGAGACCAAGGGTTCTATTTCCGCCCATGCTGTACTCCGCTGGCTGGCTGAAGACACTGAAAGTGGAGGATGTGCATTTTCTGCCTACTGCATCTTTATCATAGGTGGCACCTTTTACTAATGTGCTTCCACTATTCCATTTTGAAGCTTTTCTCCTTCAATTCTCTTTTCTTCAATGCTAAAGTTATTCTCTCTAGCAATTGGATCTGTCTCATATACCTCAGATAGCTCTTTAAAAACATCAAGTAAAATATATTTCTAGTCCCACCAATGTAACAAATGGATATATAACATAATACCTATATATGCATAAATAAACATGTATGCACTTGTACAGATAAGCTAGAAATACAGCTTTTTAGGCTCTCCCTCCTTTCTCCCTCTTCCTACCGTGTCTGCCACTGAACCCAAGGCTGTGACATATGGAAGGCAAATTGTTGACCATGGAGTAATAACATCTTCATTTCCAAACCCAAATCCACTGGCATTTTAAACATGTAGCAGATATTTTTCAAAAAATTGTTAACTGGGCCTGGGGTATTTATCTTTGTAAATGCTTATCTTATCCACACCAATCTTTTGTCTGTTATGTTAGATTTTATTGGAGGTGTTTACAAACTCTCAGTGTTATAGGGATTTTATTTCCTTTATAATGAAAACAAATCATGGTGGGGACTAGTAGAGAGAATATACTTTGTAAATAGAAAGCCTCTAGAAACTAGGGCCTCTACCTGAAAGCTCCTGGAGACACCTGAGGCTTGGTTGTAGAACACTACTGATTTCTTGTATCGTTCAGGCTTCATGAGACCTGCGTTCCGTAGAAACTATGGGCACTTCATGTCTCCTTAAGCAAATTAGGTGGCCACCTGAGCACTCATTCAATTTAAAGCTTATTTTAACAACCCTTTAAGCTGCCTTATATTTTATGTACACCACCTGCTTTCGAAGTACATCCTATTGGATTAAAGCAGAAATATAAAGACTCACTAAGGCTATTCTGCACCCAACCCAGCTACAGTGTGTTTGCCCTGGCAGCTCTATCCATGGCTCTCCTGTGTGCCCCTACCTGCTTGCAGATTACACAGGAGGCAGCGCTCACCTCAGGTCTCAAGTGCTTGTACTTACAGGCCTGCATCACTGTGGACAGTATGACTGGCTTGATCAATGACACAGCTGGGCTTCTCAGAACCCTCCTCATTCAGAGGCCTCCTGTCCCAGGGCCGCTTGCTAAGAGAAACCAAATCTATCCCCAGCTTTCAGGGATTCCTCCTGGGAGGCTGATTTACTTAGCTACACCTACCTGACTAGATTAAGACAGAGTCAACACAGAAACCATTATCAACACTAAAACCCAGCTGCCTCACTTAGAAGCTGGCTGTCTAGAAGGGGCGTGGTTATTAGTGTGGACTACTATGCTTCATGTGTCTCTCCTTTGTGCGTTATGTCTATTCAATATACTAAAACAACCAGAGGAATATCTATCCATTTGTGTGTGTGAGTGTGTGTGTGCGTGCGCGCGCGCATGCAGGTATTGGATTGTTGCTAAGCTGGAGGGAACCTTCACAGATCACGTCCATGGACTTCTGCTACAGAGACAGCCAAATGTTGGAAATTTGGTCCAGGGCAACAAACAGGTTAAGATGAAGAACTGTGATGAAGGGGGACTGTCAAAGTAAAATGGATGTAAAATTTCAGCCAGTTTCTTGTTTCTGGCCCCATTATACTTAACAGCAATGAACTAGAGTCCAAGGAAACACAAAGCCAGGCACACATGCATGCGCGCGCGCACACACACACACACACCCGCTGAAAACCATAGCAAAGAACATGCTTACACATGCCTACTTAAGAACAGACTTTACACACGCCTAATTGATGTTTTCAGAAGAAGCAAGGGTCCCAAGTGAGTCTTTATGTTTGTAAAGGTTTGCTCTTCAAAATTTCATTTATATGAGAACAACGAAAAGAAAGAGGGAGGGCGAGGAAGAAAACAGGGGCACGCACACACGCCTGCCCCCATGCAACTCCATTGGTGGGTCTACACCATTTCTTCCATTCTGGGAGAGAAGGTAGCTGCAGTTTCTGCAAGCGTAAGTGATGCTTAGAGGAAAATTAAATCATGGAATGATGCCGAGGCTGATTATTCTACTGCGCTTTGAAAGCAAGAGATTGCAGTCTGCGAGTCCAAAGTGGTTTCATATGGACTGCCACAACTGCGGTTTGCTCTTGAAACTATAACCTGTCAAATTAGAAGCAGGCAAGGCCTCTGCTCCTAATGGTCCCACCTTCTCCTTCCGCTGTCCACAGTTATGTCTACAGGTCTATCTTTTTTTTTTTTTTTTTTTTTATTCAGTTCAACTATCTCATTTGGATGAGTAAAATATGGAACTACTTGTCATCTTGGCAGGAGAAGATTCTAGTATGCTGCAGGCTTAAAGAAACTGTCAGTTTCAGGCTTGCTGTGCAGATAAGGCTGACTTCTCCTCTACGTGTCCTTGCCGACTTTCGCTGCTATTTCATTATCCTGGTTGACACTGTGCAGTGTATAATACAACACTGGAAAGCGGTTCAGATGTGTGAGCACTGGAGTTGCTCCTGCCTCTGGAGGCATGGCTGATTTTACTGATTCATCACTCTCTCAGCTCTCCTCTGCTATTGCCAGCCTAGTGTTATACAATTCCACCTTGATTCTCTTTCCTAACTGTAGAATGACCTTCAGGCAACTCATTTGTTTAGCTGAGATCTGTCCCAATGAAATTGAAAAGTCAGGCGTTCAACTTTTACATATAATTTTGGTAAAGTACTCCCTTACTAACTCTCTCTCCATGATCATCTCATGATATGAAATATTAAAAACTAAAGCACAAACACTTTCCTCCCTAAGCAATGTACCGTAAGTGAAACCATGCCCTCCAAAAATCATATCCTGGTGAGGCCATAATGACATCAGACATATGTGTTTATCATCTGCTTTAGACAACTTAGCATATTTTTGGCTCACGGCAAAGTTGAAGTAGAACCACTTGCAGTCGCCTCAAAGCAAGATAAGCACCCTCTCTAAGGTAATTGATAGCTAAGAGAACACTGCCTTCAGGTCACAGTTCAGGGTCCAGGCATGCTAATTCTTTAAAGAAGGCTGTTAAAATTTACAATGCATGGATGTCAACTGGGCTCCTTCCAAAATTTAATGTGAAATAATTACCGTTTTTAGTACGCATAGAGACCATGGTGAAACAGGCATATAGAAACTCCTTTGGAATTCTGGAATTACCTCTCTTGCCCAATTTAAAGGGAAGGGGAAACTGCGATTCCCTTTTGAGTCTCACATTCTAATAGTTGCAGTAAGAATGAGGACTACCTGCCATGCGTGTTGGAAGGCACTCAAATGAAGTCAATCATTACGTTCATTTTTTCCAGGAGTATATTTAAAGAAGCAGTGATTTAAAGTATAGATAGCTAAGGTAAATAGAAGACATACAATTTTTATATTCATTGTGAAAACATGTGTAGGGAAGGCAAACATGTCACTTGTGTTCTGTGACAGTGATATAAAGCATGTAGCTTCCCTGGACACCACCTTAGTCAGTGAGGCAACTGCAGCCGCCAACAGCAATTTGAAAGGCAGCTCTTCACTCTGTGTGCCAAGACAAAGGTTTGAAGAATTACCTTTGCTCCAGAAACAACCGGATAATTTGGAACACAAAAATTTAAGTAAATATTTAATCTAAAGTAGCTTGACTGGAGTAAAATGCAGTGGCAAATGTCAGATCTGGAGTAGAGAATGCTTGTCACTGTCAAAGAAGGAAACGGAGAATCAAAACTTAAGATGTTTCTGACTTTCACATGAACTCTGGTGCCCCATATTTGACCACGTCCCCTGTATGGGGAGACCTGGTGGCACTCAGAGGAAGGATAGCAGGCTACCAAGAAGAGACTTGATACCCTATGAGCATATACAGGGGGAGGAGGTCCCTCTCAGTCACAGTCATAGGGGAGGGGAGTAGGGGGAAAGCGGGAGGGAGGGAGGAATGGGAGGATACAAGGGATGGGATAACAACTGAGATGTAATATCAATAAATTAATAAAATATTTAAAAAAAAAAAGAAAAAAAAAGATGTTTCTCCATGTCCAGTGTGGAGGCAAGGCCTCCTCTCTTCCCAGGGCTTGCTCCTGGGTGTGCTGCCCACCAAAGCCGCTGATTTGGACACTTTAGGCAACAGTCAAGGACACTGGACAAGAAACTGAGAGCACAGACACTGGACTGGGTGGTCGGCTGCTGTGTAACCCAGAGTGTTCCATACCTCCATTCTTTCCTGCTTAACGTCATCAAGTTCATTGTCTTCAAACATTGCCAGAAGTTCTCCTGTCTGATCAATAGAGTTGATCAAGTCTTGAGCAATTTTCTGCCTCTTGTTTGTACTGCTGCTGCCACTCAGTTTTTCTTCATGAAGGTTAAGAAAGAGGGAAAAAAAACAAGGTCTGAGCAAGGTATGTTAGTGCCAATACACATGTAGCAAACACGGCATGTGAAATTCACTCAAAATCATCTTTACAGAGAAAACTCTGACCTTTAAAATACGTCATACAGAAATGTATAACTTATTAACATCATAAAATAAAAATAGATAGAATCAAATCACATTATTATTATTTACACAGTCAGTGTAAAACGGCTGACTGGATCCCTTGTGAAAGGAAGAAGGAGCTTTCAGGTTTGGCAAAGAATATTGTTCCATCGTACTTACAAGAGAAATAAAGCACAACCAGGAAAAAGAGGGTGTGCTGGGCAAACTCCAAGCAAAGAAGGCAGACTTGACAACTGTTAGTGTTCAACAACACAGCTCATGATCAACTGCTACCCGAGACAGCATGGACTGTTATCTAATTAAAAGAGGAAGACTAGCAGGCATGCCCTCTTACAGAAGCCAGATAACAGAAAAACAATACCACAAATGGAAACTTACTAAAAACATACTCAATGAAAGACACTTGAATACATTTTCTTCAAAATTTGACAGTTTATGGTAAGTACGAGTGCTTCGGCACCTATGCCAGCATGGCAAAAATAGGGAGTATATTCTCTCAAGTTGTTTTCTTCTGAAATAAAAATCTTAGCTGAGTGCCAGTGTGTTTATGGAGTATGGGCAAGGCCCTGGGCCCAATCCTCAATACCAAGGGGGGTGGGGGTAAGGACAGAAATACACACCTGAAATATTACACGTATTGCTTTCTCCTTCGATGTCCTTCCCTCCCGCCTTTCCTTCTCTCTCTTTGTTATCTGCCAATCCCCAACTCAAGATACAACTCCCAACAACCGTCCTGTATATGACCACCATACATTTCTTTGTGCTCACATATTCATAATGTTTTTCTACATGTATTTTATTCATTTTCCTTTAAAATAGGCTCTCATTAGCCTATCTTTATGAAGCGGTTCTTTTATCCTCTCTTCTATTCATGTTTCTTAGTTGAGGTCAGAGAAAGATCTCCCCATTAAAAAAAATTATTTGTTTGTTTGTTTGCTATATCTTGACTGCGGTTTAACTCCGCCCCCAATCATGCCTCCTCCCCTTCTCTTCAGAAAAGGGCACTTCTCCAGGAATACCAACCAAACATGGCATATCAAGTTGCAGTAAGACTAGGCACCGCCTCTCCTATTTAGGCTGGACAAAGCAACTCAGTATTAGGAAAAGGGTCCCCAAAGGAGGCAAAAGAGTCAGAGACAGGGCCTGCTCCACTGTGAGGACTTCCACAGAAGAACAGGCTACGGGACTGTAACACTGCGGAGGGCCTGCGCCAGTGCCCTGTAACACTGCGGAGGGCCTGCGCCAGTGCCCTGTGACACTGCGGAGGGCCTGCGCCAGTGCCCTGCATGCTCCCTGGTTGTCAGTTCCTTCTCTGGGAGCCTTGGGAGCCTAGGTTAGTCGATTCTGTGGCTTTTCCTCTGGTGTCCTAGAGCCCTCTGGCTCCTACAACCCTTCCTCCCCCTCTTCCACAGGAGTCCCCAAGATTCGCCTAACGTCTGGCTGTGGGCCTCTGCATCTGTTCCCATCAGTTGCTGGTGAAGCCTCCCTGATGAGAACTGGGCTAGGCACCAATCTATGAGAATAGCAGAATGTCATTAGGAATCATTTATTTTTTTTCCAGCCGTGTTTGAAAATTTGCTGCCAAATGGATGAAACTAAAAAAAGATTACACTGAGACCCAGAAAGATGAACTTGGTATGTACTGACTTATAAGTGGATATTAGCTATAAAGGAAGGGATGACCATGTTATAATCCACAGACCTGGAGAAACTAAGTAACAAGGACAGTTCACAGGTGGGGAACACATGAATGTCACTGTGAAGGGAACCAGAATAGACACTGCAGGGTGGGTGTGGGTGGGAAAGAATCTGGAGGGTGCGGTGGGAATGGGAGTAGGAGGGATTAGGCAGGGGGAGGGCAGAGGTAGAGAGTACTGGGAGAGACAACTGGAATGGGTATGGGGGGTTGCATCTGTGGAACAAGCTAGAAGTATTGTGTAATGGAAACTTCCAAGAAGCTATGAGGGAGACCCTATCTAAGACTTCTAGCAATAGGGGATATGGAGGCTGAATCAGCCATTTCCTATAACCAGGCAAGACTTTCAGTGGTGGGACTGGGACACCAACCCAGCCCACAAAACCTTCTACTTACAAGTTGTCCTGCCTACGAGATGTGCTGGGGTAAAAGTGCATAGTTTGTGGGTGTGGCCAACCAATGGCTGGTGCATCTTGAGACTCATCCCATGGGCGGGAGCCCACCTCTGACAATGCCTGGAAAGCCAGGAGCCAGAGCTAGGAAACCCAAAGACCTAGGATAGATCTCTCCATCTACCTACTGAAGAGAGCCCGATTCTTCTGTAGAGCGTGCATACCCATCTATATCCTATAGCCCCTACGAACATGGTTTTCAGTCTGTCCTCTGTTGATGGGCAGGCACTTTGTGTCAGTGTTTGCCCTGGGGAAATGCTGTAAGAGGCAGCCCCTTCATAGGTGTGCTCTGTTCCCATGGCACAAGTTTCTAAGAGTGGAAATGTTAAAGATGCTTCAAGTTTCAGGAAAGAAACTCTGAAGCTGGTTTCTCCTACACTCGTCCTCGGGACTCAGCAGGAGTCTGTTGACTCCAACATGAAAGATTAAACATAAGCACCATAACCAACAAGGGACCATAGCATCTTCTCCTGCCGGCGATATCCTGATAAGCGTCTCTGTTTACTATTCGTGTTTATCTTTTGTTAACAAGGCCTCTTTCTTGTTGTCCCTGCGGTTGTCTGCCTGCCCACTGGAGAGCATCTTTTGCTATAGAGTAACCGAAAATTTTATATTAGCAAGTTGTTTTTAACATTTGTTTGACCTCTACTTCCACACAGTGTAGACTGTCAATTTTCAAGTTTTCTTTTCAGATTTACTGTTTCCTTCATTTTGTTTTCCATCTTTATGGATATAGACTCATTTTGTATGAATTCTGTAAGTTCAACTTTAGTGTCTTTAAGCTGTATGTACAGCACCACTAATGACTATGTCTTCTTGCCGTACTGAACTTTCATCATCCCTCAGATCTCTGTCTTAGGCTCTGTTCTCAGACTTTCTACCTTGCATCAACTAGCCACACATAAAGTCCTCGATGACTCCACAGGACTCATAGATACACTTTGTTTTCATATTTTCTCAAGCCACATACAGACATTTCTTTTATGATATTTTTATATGAATCCAAGAAAACATTATTGGAATCATACCTGAAGCACTGTGAATTCATTAATGTTGGTTGAAGTGATGCTGTTAATATGTTCAATATCATTGCCGTTTCTTGTTACATTTACTCCTAACTTAGTCTGAGCCTGTAACCAATGTTCAAAAGGTGCTGCCTATTTTAATTCCCAGGACCATTTTCCTTGAGCTCTGCAGGTGACTGTGCAAAGGACTGGGATGCTCATCGAATGTTTGAGATCTTCATGTTGATCTCCAAATATTTAGAAACATGCTTCTTAAGTACTTCAGATCATTTTTTCATTTATAATTAAAGACTGATGAACTGAATCCAACCAGGTGTCTACTGTTACGTCAAGTGTAAAAGTGAACTTTCTTGCCAATTTCACCTTGTTGAAAAGTATTCTGTGGACATAGTGAAAAACAAAAGCTGCTGGCTACTCCTGACACTCTAAGGAACTAAGATCTAAGCACACATAATCTGATATTTTGTTGGTATATTATTTAGTTGTTACAGGTGTGGCATATTAATCTAGTGGTGCTCAACCTTCCGGATGCTGCAACACTTTAATAAGGTTCCTCATATTTTGGTGACCATAAAATTATTTTTGTTGCTACTTTGTAACTATAATTTTGCTTCTATTATAGATTGAAATTTAAATATCTAATATTCAGGATATCTGACCCCACAAAGGGATCATGACCCACCAGGTTGAGAGTCAATGAACTAGAACGTATGCATTCTATAACCTTCTTTGAAGTTTTTAAGTAAAAATTCCCTGAGTACAATGCTAATACCATCTCTCTCGTTTTTCCTTACATTTATATATACACTAATCAATACTTATTGGGCACAGCATTTTATAACCTTCCCGTTTATTTACTTTTGATGACATTTGTGATCTTTATTTCTTCCTTCATTTTTCTAAAAATTAATTCATCGATGTTGATAAACCTCCCATTTCTTCTCTTTGTTAATTTGAAATTGTAATATACTTTTCTATCTTATCAATGCTTGATTTTTCCTTTTCTATTTTCATTATTAAAGTCCTGCTTTTCTATTGGGGTGTGTGCTACATGTGTACATGGTGTGTTATGCACATGTATGTGCTGGTGTGAATACTTGTAGATATGGGTACATGCCCAAAGACATCAATTGCCTTCCTCTGCTCCTTCAGCTGTATTCCTTTGGGCCATGGTCTTATTCTTTTCTCTTAATGTAGAACTATTAGGCTGGTTCTATGGCTTTGTAGGTAAGGTGCTAGCCATGCATGCCTGATGGCCTAAGTTTGGATCCCCAGAACTGACATCTAAGCTGGAGGCATAGTGTGAGCATCTGTAATCCCAGTGCTCAGTACAGCTCTACCAGAAGATGGGAGGCTGAGACAAAAGATGCTCCGCAGACTCATAGACCAACTAATCTGGTATATGCAACAGTGAACAAGCCAGGTTTAGGGGAAGGACTGATATCCAAAGTTGTCCTCTGACATGTGCCATGGTTTATGAGTGTCTATACTCAACACACATACTCATCACACACACAGAGAGACAAACTGCCACTCTATGTATTAATATAGTTGCTTAGTTGAGCTGGGAACAAGGTCCTGGCACGATAACATGAGCAAAACAACTCAGACAGTTAATGCAAAGGATCATAAGGAAGTTGTTAAATATTGTAGTTGGAGGTTAATGCAGATTAATGAATAAAGTTATCAGTGAGACTTAGGGAGTAAGAAAGTACTAAAATATTTTTCATTTGAGTTATATGATTAAATATACCAAATAAAGATGTCTCAAGCGTTGTCATATATAAGTACTGAGTATTTGCTGTCTGCTATGAATAAATGTTGATAAATGTTTAGAATAAAAACTATGCTTATAATAAACTTTTTTAGAAATGTTTTCAGAGTTATATGCCTGCTAATTTACATCATTCGCCATTTAATGTAGAAAGAAGTAAATTTTAAGTCAATTTTTGCCTGAATTATGCAGGTTTGAACAAGGTAATGCTAAGAAATTAACACGTTATCTTTTCAAGGTATAGTCTGGACGCAGATGTTAATACAGCAGCTAACTCTTTAGACGAGATGCCAGCTGAAGCCAGGACCTGACGAAACCAATGCTGGAGGGGTCGAGACGTGAAGCCCATAGGAAACCATAAACTTAAACATTATGAGGGTGTGTGTGTGTGTGTGTGTGTGTGTGTGTGTGTGTGTGTGTGTGTGTGTGTGTGTGTGTGCGCGCGCGCGCGCGCGTGTGTGCGCGCATGCACGCATGTGCGTTATTTTACTTTTGGTTGTAGTTTGATAGTTCAGTGTGTGTGTGTGTATATGTGTGAGTGTGTGCGTGCATGTGTATGATTGTCCTTTTAGTTGTAGTTTGACAGCTCAGTCCAGGAGCACAGTAAGTTTTGCAGATGACGATGTGCTACAGCAACCTTAAGAGGTCTGACAGACTGTCTAAGATGATTCCCTAGAACAACCTTGCTTCCAGCTCCAGGTAACCACGAATTTCCATTTTCCCTCTGTCACTACTTGACAATACAAGATCCGTGGTCATTGTGAAGGTTTTCCACTTCATCGACATATAAGGATGCCAATATTCAATTCTACTTTTTTTTTTTTTGTCCTAAGTATTTCTTGCATTAATGCTCTGTTTATCTGTATCCTTCTATGTTGGCAGATAATGTGCTGATTCTAGTTTTCTACTGTGAAAGATGCTGCTTTTCAGTTCCTATGAAATCGTCTTGTGTGAACCCCTCTCTTCATTTAGCTTTACTAGCTGTTGAATGGCTGGTTCCCTTTTTTGAGAAGTTTCCAGGATGCTTTCTGAAATGCCTGTGCCATTTTATCCTCCTCCTAGCAACGTAAACTAAAGCTCGCCACAGCCTCGACAGTGTTTCCTTCATCTGTCTAATCACAGACGTCCTGGGAGGTGAGGAGCAGCATAGTATTGAGGTTCTGACTTGGCTGCACGATGGCGGGACCCTGGCCACCCTTCCTAGCATCTGTTAGCTACTGCTTTACTCCTGCTGCAAGGTCATCTCAGATCTCTCATCCATTCTCAAGCTGCATTGTCGACTTTATTATGAAATTGAGAGTTTTCGATACACGTTGCCTCCAAATTTCTTAACAAAGATATGTATATAAGATTTTCTCTTTTTTTTTTTTCATGTTGCATATTCTTTGAAGCACAATGGCTTTAAACTTCATCATTTTTAATTCAACAGCAGCTTCTTTTGTTGCTATACTTTTGGTGTCTTGTGTTCAAAATACTATCCTTATGCAGGGCTATCAACAGTAATTCCCATTTTCTTTTAACAGCTTTCTATTTTGACAGGCCAGGGAGATGGCTTGGTAGGCTAAAATGCCTGCCATCAATCCTGATGACCTAAATTCAACCCCAGGACCCATGTGGTGAACGGGGAAAACCTGACTCCTGCAAATTGTCTTCTGACCTCTACACACTCACCATGGAACAAAACAAGTGAATACAGTTATAGTAAAAATGAAAAAATATATATTGTGCTGTTATAGTGAGCTCCCCCTGATCTGTACTTAGGGTTTTTGGTTCTTTGGTCTGTTTTGAGGGCTACTGAAGCATGAAGGGATCACCCGTTTCTTCTCTATGTAGATCTCTAAACGTCAAAGATGTCTCGCTGTCTGTAGATGAGGAGCTATTCGTTCCTCGTGGAACTGCTCTGAAAGCCCTGTAAGCAGCACTGAGACACTCTGCCAGTCTTCCTTGTGGACTCCGTTCTGATGATCCACTGACGAGCACCTGTCTGTCCTTCGGTTGGCCACACCCTGCTTGCGTTTATGGTGATGGACAGCACACTTTTGAAGTCAGCAGCTTGAGTACTCCAACTTGGCTGTTTGCTGAGGTGGTTTTCACTATTGTGGGTCATATACAATGTAGGAAATGGATATTTTCCTATTGAAAATCTCACATTTCCACATGAATGATAGAATCATTTTGTTCATTTCAGCAAAAAAGCTGGTGTGACCTACAGCTCCAGGTGAGGAGGCCTTAACCATCTTGAGTTTCTAGTCACGAATGCTGGCTGCCTTTTGTATTTCTCAGTCTTCTCTCAACAGTGATTTGTAGTTTCTGCATAGAAATCTTATAGGTCACTAGTAAATTTTGTTGCAAAATCGTTTATTCCTTGTATTGTTGTTTTTACTTTGTTGAAAGCTTAATCTTTTAAAAACAATTTATTATAATTTATTCAGATTACATCTCAATTGTTATCCCCTTGCTTGTATCTTCCTCCTTTTGCCCTATTCCCCCTCCCTTAGACCTCTGACACAAGGGGTCCTCCTCCCCTACCATATGACCAACAGCCTATCAGGTATCATCTAAATAGCCTGCTTCCCCATCCCCTGAGTACTGCCAGGCCTCCCCACCAAGGGGAAGTGATCAAATTAGAGGCACCAGAGTTCATGTCAGAGGTAGTTCCCACTCTCCCCACAATTGTGGAGAATGCACCTTCCATTGGCTATATCTGAACAGGGGGTCTAGGTTTGCTGCATGTATTGTCCTTGGTTGGTATGACAGTTTGTGTAGGGCCCCCTGGGTCCAAATCCACCAGCCTTGATGGTCTCCTTATGATGCTCCTTAACTTTCTGGGTCCTTCTATGCCCCCATTATTCCATATCATCCTCAGCACTCCACTCAGAGTCCAGCAGTGAGTCCCAGCATCTGTCCTGATCCCCCGCTGGGCGGGGTCTCTCAGAGGACATCTATTTTGGGCTAATATTCACTTATTAATGAGTAAATACCATACGTGTCTTTCTGGGTCTGGGCTACCTCACTCAGGATGATGTTTTCTAGTTTCATTCATTTGCCTGCAAATTTCAAGATTTCCTTGTCTTTAATCGCCAAGTAGTACTCCATTGTGTAAATGTACCACAGTTTCTTTATCCATTCTTCAGTTGAGGGGCATCTAGGTTGTTTCCAGATTCTGACTATTATGAATAAAGCTGCTATGAACATGAGCAAGTGCCCTTGTTGTATGGTGGAGCTTCTTTCAGGGATATGCCTAGGAGTGATATGGCTGGTTCCTGTGGTAGCACTAGTCCCAATTTTCTGAGAAAGCACCAGTTTGCACTCCCACCAGCAATGGAGGAGTGTTCTCCTTTCTCCACATCCTTGCCAGCATGTGCTATCACTTGAAGTTTTGATCTTAGCCATTCTGGTAGGTGTAAGATGGAATCTCAGAGTCATTTTGATTTGCATTTCCCTCATAACTAAGAATGTTGAGCATCTCTTTGGGTGTTTCTCAGTCATTTGGATGTTTCACTGTTGATAATTCTTTTTTTTTTAAACACATTTTTATTGAAAAATAAAATAATTCATATTACATCTCATTTTCTATCCCATCCCATACATCCTCCCATTCCTCCCTCCCTCCCACTTTCACCCCAATCCCCCTTTCCTATGACTGTGACCAAGGGGGACTTCCTCCCCCTGAATATGGTGCTAGGGTATCAAGTCTCTTCTTGGTAGTCTGCTATCCTTCCTCCGAGTGCCATTGGGCCTCACCAACAAAAGGACATGGCCAAATATGGGGCACCAGAGATCCTGTGAAAGTCAGTCCCCAGTCTCCACTTAACTGTGGAGAATGTTCTGTCCCTTGGTTAGATCTGGGTAGGGGTTTGATGATGGCTGCACGCTTTGTCCTTGGTTGGTGCTTTTGATCAAGCAGAACCCCTGGGCTCAGATCCACCCATCATAATGTTCCTCTTGTAGGTTTCTAGGACCCTCTGGATCCACCTACTTCCCTATCCCCTATATTTTATTTAGCTCTGTACCCCATTTTTAAATTAGATTATTTGGTTTGGTAGTGTTTAATTTCCTGAGTTCTTTATATATTTTGGGTATTATCCTTTTGTCAGATGTAGGGTTGGTGAAGCTCTTCATATGGAAAAACAAAAAACCCAGAATAGGTAAAATAATCCTGTACAATAAAAGATCATTGGAGGAATCTCCATCCCTGGTCTCAAGCTGTACTATACAGCAACAATAATAAAAACAGCATGGTACTTGCACAGAAATAGGCTGGCTGATCAATGCAATTGAATCAAAGACCCAGAAATAAACCCATACGTGTATGGGCACTTCATTTCTGACCAAGAAGCCAAGTCCACACAATGGAAAAAAGGCAACATCTCCAACAAATGGTGCTGGATTAACTGGATGTCCACATGTAGATAGATCCATATATATCACCCTGCACAAAACTCAAGTCCAAGTGCATTAAAGACCTCAACATAAAGCCAGACACACTAACTCTGTTAGAAGAAAAAGTGGGGAAGAGACTCGAACTCATTGGCACAGGAGACAACTTCCTGAACAGAACATCAAGAGCTCAGGCTCTAAGATTAACAATTAATAAATAGGACCTCATGAAGCTGAGAAGCTTCTGTAAGGCAAAGGACACTGTCAACAGAACAAAGTGACAGCCTATAGATTGGGAGAAGATCTTCTTTGTGTTGTTATACATGCTTTCTCCATACGACCTTAGATTGCATGTCCTGAGTATATGTAAAGTCTATCCACTTGTTTTGTTTACATATTTATTTTGTATCCTGAAAACTCATGAATGTATCCACTAATTTCAACAGTTTTTAGTGGGTTAAGATGTTCTTCTATATAGAGAGGGTGTCAAATACACACATAGCTTTATGCTGTCTGGTCTAATCTAGATGTTTTTGGTTTTTTTTTTTCCTGCCTAAGCATCAGGCTAAAGCCTTTTGTACAATACTGCACAGCAGAGGAACAAGTGCAGACTCTTGTCTTATTCTTCATGCTGAGGAGGAAAGAATTCATCCTTTCCCTGTAAGTATGCTGCTTCCTGCTGGGTTTTCTTGGTCAGTGTAAGCTGCTATAAAATACACTGCAGACTGGGAAGTTTAAACAACAAACATTTACTAATCTGAATTATATTGGCTGTGGCATGTCAGGTCAAGATAGAGCTGGGATCTAGTGCAGGCCTCTTTTTGAACGGTAGGATGTGAGATCCGGGCGTCTCTCTTAAAAAGTACGCTGATCCCTACTGTAAGGATCCTCCTTCTATGATCTATCAACTTCCCAAGGGCCCCAGCTACCCTCTCTTATGGCTGTCATGATTCTGTCTTTTCTACAGTGCATAGCAGTGAAGATGCTGAGTTTGTACCAATGGAGCTTGTTAGTTTGTGAGGTACTGGAACAGGGTTTAACAATTTTCTCAAATCTAATCTTCACTAATTCTTTGAATATTTTTCTGATCCCCTCCCTCACTTTCTCCCTCTCCCCAGCTCCGTCCCTTCTGATACAATATACTGATGCATCAGCGCTGTGTAGACCCCTATCTCTTCTGATAATATTATATGCCGATGCACTTAGTGGTACCCTGTAATTCTCTGAAGCTCTGTCTGCTTTCTTATTTTCATGCTTCTTTAGATTATATAATCTTTAATGTGAGTTTACTGGTTCTCCTGCCAGTTCAAAGTTTCTGTAATATTACCTTACATCTTCCTTATTGTTCTTTAGTTGTTAATTCTGTATGTGAGTGGATGTGCGCATGCCATGGCATTTTTGTCAGAGGATAACTGTCAGGGCTCTGTTCTCTCTTTCCACCATGTGGGTCTAAGTGGTGGGACTTGGGCCATCAGGTTTGATAGTGCTACCTCTTGAGCACATTTGCGCTTAAAATACATTATTATTATTATATTAAAAAATTAATCTCTTTCTTGATACTGTATATTTTGTGAGGCATAGTTTTTATACTGTTCTTCTCTAAATACAATTTCCTTTATTTATTTGAACATGGTACAATAGTTACTTTGAAGTTTTTAGCTTGCTAAATCTTATATCTGGATTCCCAGGAGACAATTTTGTTGTTTGCTTTTCTTGTTTTGTTTTTTTGTTTTTTTTTAATAGATCGTATCTATCTGTGTCTTTATATGTTTAGTATTTTGTCATTCTTGAAAATGGACATACCACAGTTCCTTTTGGTGGGCTTGTCCTTGCGTGGTAGAGTGGGCAGCCCTGCTGTCTCACCCTCCACAGTGCAGGCCTGTGTGTGCGGTCTCTTCCAGCTGTCCATGGCCCGTGGCTGTCACTTTTCAAGCTCCTGGCTGTGGACTCTGAGAACCATACTTCGCTGCCGATTTCCAGTAACTGCAAGCTGCCTGTTTTGCTTTGTTTTTAAGGATTTGTTTTATTCTTTTAAATTACATGTAGGTTTGTGTGTGGATAAGTGGGCATGAGCACAGGTGCCCCCAAGAGGCCAGAGGCACCAGAGTTACAGATGGTTGTGAGCTGCCTGACGTGGTGCTGGAACCAAACTCAGGCCCTTTGAGTCAGTGCTCTTAGCTCCTGAACTACTGCTTCTCCTACCATCCTTGGGAGTGCAGTGCTCCACATTTTGGCGTACTAGTGTCGAACCCTACAGCCTCACGAATGCTGTGCTCATCTCCTGTTGAACATTAAATTGACCTCTCTCTGCTTGTTGTTCTACAATGGCTCCCGTGGCCTTCAGTTTACTGCTAGGGCTGTCCCTTCTTTTTAAAGGAGGTAACAACTTCCACATGTTGTGCTCCACGTCCCTTCCTTAAGAGGCCTGCAGAGTCCTCAGCTCCTAAGGGCTGCCTCTCTCTGTGCTGAACCTCGGTACTGTACCAGACCTGGCAGAAAGCTGCATGCACTATGGAAAGAAGGATCTGAGGAAACTTGAGCCCTGTCAGGTTCCGGAAGAGAAAATCAAAAAGCTAAATTGCCAACAAGGAAGTAGGTGAGTCACTGCCGACCACATTAACAACACATGGGGCAAGCTTCCTGACACCCCCTCGTCCTCCAGGTGCTGGCTCTGTCACCATCAGGTGAGCATTTGGTCTAGTTACCTTCCAGGAGGTCATCCTCGTCAATGCCTTTGATGATCTTCGATTTGTAGTCTCGGATAAACATGTATTTTAGAAGTCTTCTAAGTTTTTTCTATTGAAATATAAAGTACAAGGTTTATAATGTATTTTTTTTTGTTTACTGATAAAAAAAATTGCTTTAAGAATTAAATTCAATCAACTTGTACCTGGTGATCCCTGGGGAAAACATAACTATCATTAGCTTAATGATATAAACAAAAATGTAGCCCTTCAGCAACAGCTACAATGTGTCTATCAAGGCGTTCTCACATGCACCCATCCAGACATTCCAGAATCACAATAATACTTTTTTGTATATTTTAGAAAACATCTTAAATTCCTTTTGATGATTTCAATAAATACCATATTGCCTTGGGTAAGCCAGTGTACTTATGCTTTGGAATTTTGTATATATTTTGAGACAAAAATTATGTAGAATAGATTTATAAACATCTGGACTAGGAGTTTTAACAATTCACTTTTGTATTTGATTTTGGAGACAAGACCTTGCTGTGTAGCCCAGGCAGAACTTGAACTTGCGATGCTCTGGCCTCCACCCACCTTGTGCTGAGTTAATGGGCATGCACTGCCACACCTGGCCTGAGAACCTTTCACAGGATAGTTATGGGTAGTGTCTATAAGCTGGGAAATCTGTCTTCGGGGAACTCAAAGGCTGTGAGTGGGTGGCCGCTCTTGGTGCTGGTCTTCTGAGGATTTAGAAGAGGATAGTAGCACTGAACTTTACGTGACTAATAAGGCCTGTGCTATTCTGTGCCAACCCTTGAATGTACCTTCTCTGGCTCACTACAAATCCTTCAGGCTTTGGATTTCTAACAGTGGTGGAAACACAGTGCATCGTACAAAGCTCTTTACATGAATATTGCTCAATATTTTAAAAATCCCCGAAGGAGAAATCTATCTAAGCAACTCTTTTTATCCAGGGACCCTGAGGTAGACTACAGAGGAAGATTAATTCTGTCCTGTGCAAGTTAAGGCAAGTCCTCACCTCACAGACCTGCTGTACAGGATTCATGGAGACCAGGGGACACAGCTTCCCGCAATATGTAAAGCACAGCAGGTGTAGGAAAGCCGTGGCTACAAACTCCAACGACTAAAGAACAGTCATGTTACACCCTGAAGGGCTCTTCTTTTTTTCTTTTTTCTTTGCTTTCACTCCAACCATTATTTTAGTTTTATTCTGTTTAGTATGTTTCCTATATAAGCAACTTTACATTCTTTTGGAATACTTCAGAATATAAATAAAATTATTTGAGAAAGATGAGACAGCTAATAATGTTCTGTTACAAGTATGTTGTAGGTTGGTCAAAATAGCCTGGTAAGAGTCCTGAACACTAGCAATGCACCGTGGAGTGGCATACATCCCTCAAGTTTCTATAGGATTTAAATGGCTGCCCTTCTCCCAAGAGAAGGAGCAGCAGTATGGACTGTGTGTGCTTCTCTCTTTATAGCTGCCATTGAGAAGTACTGGGAAGAGCTAAGCAGTGCAGTTGTTTCCCAGCTGCTCCCACAGGACTTTTGCTAAGGGCCCTATTTCTGCCAAGAGCCTTTAGGACTCCTCGGCACAGCACTGTTGTGGGGCCTGATGCCTGCTTCTCCTTCAGGATCTCCAAGCACAAAACAAGTTGGCAATTCCTACAAAGCCTCCTCGTCGCTGCCTCTATAAAGTGCTTTCCCCAGCCATCCCCAGAGCCATTGTAGAAAGCACGCCTCCAGTCAGGTTGCTGGCCTCTGCTCCAAGCTCCATAAGGCCTCAGGGGCCTCGCCTTGGGCATGACCCTTCAGGACACCATCTCTCCTTCCCCATCTAACCATCCAACCAAGAATGTCTCCAAGCCGTAAATGCCTCAAGCACATTATCACACAGACTGCCTCAAGTGGCCTGACAGCTTCCTGATACTGAACAACCCTTTCTTTTCCTTTACATCTTTTTCATGTTAACAGTCTGTTGATTAAAACAGGTAAAGTAGAACAGAATTTATTCAACTAGCTACTCATGGAAAATTATGATGAAAAGAGTCATACAAATGTCAATCAGATTTAATATCTTAATAGCCAGAGTTCAGCTTTTATAAAACTACTTGCATTAATTTGATTATTTTTATAAGTCAGTGCAGAGAATAAATTTTGTGTTTCAAGTTAAAAATGATTCTGTGAAAGTCTGAATTCTATTAGTATTAAGGTGCAAACTGAGGAGAAAAAGAAATGTGCTACTCAGAAACACTATTTATAAGAACAGAGAAAAGTCAGTACTGAGGGGAATGAGATAGCAATGAAAATGTCTACACAAGTACAAGGGAGAGTAAAAATTAACTGTAGGGCAGTTTGTGCATAAGAGATCTGCTCATGCCCAAACCAAACAACTCTCGTAATAGGTGCATCTTGTCGTGTAAATGGTGAAGGCAAATCACTGCGTCAGTGGTTAGGATTTTCATCTGCAGCTCTAATGGGGCCCATCCTTTCCTTATTGGAGTTCAGTTAAGCATCAGGCCTCGTGATTAGGACAGTGGAATTGTTCTGTATTACCTTATCTTTTCGCATCAAGAACAGAAGATCTTCAGCAGAGATCACCCTTGCTCCCCGCAGCTGGGAGACTTCTGCAGCTTGCTGTAACTACAACAAAGGAAATGCAGGATATCGCCTGAGCAATAGAAATTACACGTAGTACAATCATAATGTCTCAAGAGAGATAAACCACCTACAATAATGACCTGGGGTAACCCAGCAATCACGTTATTGCTTTTTTTTTTTTTTAAAGCAGAGCTCCCTGTGTTTTAAGATATTAAAAAATGCAATTAAATTAGTTTATGAGCCCACCTGTAATAGATACAATAAACAAAAATGCTTGATCTCCTTCATGCAAAGAAAAATCATATGCAGCTTCCAGAAATACATTAATACACCTGAAAATAATTTTATGAAATTGTATCCTTCCTACCCATGTGTGCAATGGCTTCGCTCAGTATCACTAGTTGAATAAGTATATTATTAACCTGAGCTCCCATGCTGGTAGGATGTGAAATAGGCCTATTCAGTACTTTAAAGATCAACAAAACAGAAGCTGTTTCTAATATCCAAAGGAAAAAAAAAAAACTTTTCGCTTTGGCAAGTCTTCAGTGGCTAAAGGATTCAGTCCATAAATCATACTACTGGACGGCATTAATTTCTTTCCACACTAATTACACGCACACAAAAGTGAACTGTATCTGGGATGCACAAGGCAAAACACAGTGCCCGAAAAGCCAGATCCCCTGAAATGTCCATCTGGGCCCTCAGAGCTGCAAAGCCGAGAGTTTTCAGGAATTCAGAAGCCCTAGAAACATAATCTTACTTGAAAATGACCTGGAAAATAAAAGAATGTGAAAAACGATAGTTCTAGTTTTTGGCAAAGGCAAACTCAGTTTCTTATTTTGATTAGTTGGAAGGAACATAAAGTGGGTCCATCTGAAAAAAATCAAGATGCTGGAGCACATGTGAGAAAAATGTGCCTGTAAATTCTTCCAAATTTGATCAAACTGTGCTGATTGCACAAAACTAACTCTCCCCATCTTAAGTATTATAAACATATTTACATATGAAAGTTGCTGTTCCACCCCCCACCACGTGCCTTTCTTTGAATGGAATAAAACAATAACACACACTCCTGAGTACTCCTCACACTGCCCTCTTCATTGTTTTCGAGATTCAATGGTGCATTTGTGCGGAAGGACCTCTGCATGACTGTTTAAACCATCCTGCTAACTAAATAAGCCTCAAACCATCTCTGAATGAGCAGACTATAGGAAGGACCCGCAGCTCCTCCTGTGTCAGCTTTCCCACTGGATTCCCTGGATACTGGTAGTTGGTATATAAACAGAATCCTATCTAAATATAGAAACTTAAATTTAACTGTGAGCCATTTAGACAGAAACCTTAGGAGGGGGTTGAAAAGATGATATATCTTCTCCCAAAGAAACTTAGAGGTTTTCACCAGGAACATACTTTCCCCCTGAAAACTGTTAGAATGTCAGGGAAATGTTTATACTTCAATTTTTCAAATAAAAATATTTCTATCACCATCTAAGATGCCTTCCGTCAATGTGGAGAATGCCACAGACCTATCCAGTTCTCTGGACACATACGGAGAACCAGCTTGTAAGTGCATTTGTATTTTCTCAGATGAAGAAGTGGTGTTTGGATGAAAAATACTATAGGTATCAGGAATATTATTTATGGTAACAAAGGAACAGGTGAAATGTGTGTCTCTAATAGATTCTTCAGAAAGCCAATGGCTCATCTATATTCCATGCTCTCTATGAAACTCTCTAAAATGCCAGTTTGCAAATGTAATAACTAGAAATGTAATTTAAAAAGGTAGAAAGCTTAACATTTTGTACTATTTTCCCCAAACCATGTTATAATATGCAAAAAAATTCATTTTTATATTTTATAACTGGGCTTTATTTTTATTTAAAAAATTTAAGACAGGACCTCCAGAAAGACAAACTTGGTATGTACTCACATGTAAGTGGATAGTAGCTACAAAGTAAAGGATGACCATGCTATAATCCACAGACCCTGAGAAGCCAAGTGACAAGGGGAGCTGACCAGGGGGTGCATGAATCTCCCTGGGAAGGGGAAACAGACTAGGAACTGGAGAAAGGAGGAGGGGACTAGAACAGGAGGGACGAGGTGTGGGGGGAATGGAGGGAGAGAGTACTGGGAGGGACAACTGGAATAGGGGAGCACCTCCGAGAGGGGCTAACAACTGTGGTGCAATGAAAACTCTCAGGAATTTACTACAGGGAACCTAGCTAAGAGTCCTAGCAATGGGGGATACAGAGCCTGAACTGGCCATCTCCTGTAACCAGGCAAGACTTCCAGTGGAGAGACTGGGACACCAACCCAGCCAAAACCCTTCAGCCTACAATCTGTCCTGCCATAAGATGTGCTGGGGTAAAGGTGGCACAACTCGTGGGAGTGGCTAACCAATGACTGGTCCAGCTTGAGTCCCATGCCATGAGTGGGAGCCCACCCCTGACACTGTCTGGAGGGCCAGGAACCAGATGCTGGACAGCCCAGAGAGCTAGGCTAAAATAAAATGATTCCTAATGATAGTCTGCCATACTCATAGATTGGTGCCTAGCCCAGTTGTCATTAGAGAGGCTTCACCCAGCAACTGATAGAAACAGATGCGGAGGCCCACAGCCAAACATGAGGAGGATCGTGGGGAATCCAGTGAAAGAGGAGGAGGAAGGATTGTAGGATCCAGTAGGGTGAAGGATACCCCAAGAAAATCCACAGAATCAACTAACCTGGGCTCATAGTAGCTCAAAGAGACTGAACCCACAATCAGGGAGCCTACATGGAATGACCAAGTCCTTCTGCAGATATATCATGGTTGTGTGGCTAGGGTTTTTTTTATGGGACTCCTAACAGCGGGAGCAGGGGCTGTTTCTGACTGTTTTGCCTGCTCTTGGGACCCTTTTCCTCCTACTGAGTGGCCTTGTCTAGCCTTGACATGAGGAGAAGGAAGGTGCCTAGCCTCATTGCAACTTAACATGTCATGTTGGGCTGCCATCCATGGGATGCCTGCCTTTTGTAAAAACAAATAGAGGAGCTGTGGATTGGGCTGGGGGCAGAGGGGAGGGAGGGGAAGGAGGGAGAGGGAAAATAGAAAGACAGTGTCTCACTATGTAGCCTGGCTAGCCTGCTCTAGTCTAGGCTGGCCCTGAACTCAGAGATCCCCTTTTTGAGCGCAGGTATTAAAGGCTCCTGCACTACCACACTCAGTCCATCCCGGGCTTTTCTAACTTCCCGCGTCTAAAGGAGCACTTCCTACCACCTACACTGTGAGTGTTCCCACTGCCTCGGGCTCTGTCCAGTTCCTGTTCTCTGGGCCTGCCTAGGTGATGTGTTCTGGGCTCCAGAACTACCTCTACTAAATGCTCACTAGCTTCTCTAGCAAGGAAGGGAAGGAATTTGGTAGCTAGTTAAAGTAATCCAATATGAACAAACATATACATTGGCTTACTCTCCTGAAATTTCTGCTATGCCTTCCAACATGAGTAAAACCCCAATCTTCATTAACAGTATGAAATACAGGTTGGCACCTTGGCACTGCCTATGTATGGGTGTAGGGCTGGTGGTCACCGCGTTCACATGAAAACAAGGGGACTGATACCAGAGATGTTCTTAAGTGTGTAAGTTGATTGTGTATTTTTCTGAAGATTTTTAAACATGTTTTTATTTTTAAAATTTGTACACGAGGGATTAAATACCACTTTGCATCTTTGAACAAAGTGTTTCAGGGTTTCTGTTCTCCTTCTCTCCATCACTCTGCTATTCCTAAGCTCCCTTATATCTTTCCCACACCCAAGTCTCTTTTCCTCTTCTATGACCCACATGTCCTTGTGCCCACTCTCATTTTTCCTTACCACCTAGTTTTTATTTACCTCTCTGGGTCTCTTCTCTCGTATAAATGCCAGGTGACCTGAACTCAGAAGACAGAGAGGCGCAGTGCAGGCCCTGGCTACTAATGTATGCATGTCTATATGCAAAAGTGGGTGTTACTGGCTAGAGCATAGTGTTTACATTCATTTATTTATGTGGGGTGTGTGTATGAGTGTGGGCACACATGTGCAAGTGAAGGACAATGGGCAGGAGCTGGCGCTCTCTGTTCACCACACGTGTTCCAGAGATTAACTTCAGAGTGTTGGGTTTGGGGGCAAGACCCTTTACCTGCTGAGCCACCTCATTGGCCCGTGATCCTTTACTCTTACTCAATAGTTTGGATTGTTTTGTTTTGTTTTGTTTTTTGGAAACAGGGTTTCTCTGTGTAGCTTTGGCTGTCCTGGGCTTACATTGTATACCAGGCTGGCTTTGAACTCAGAGATCTGCTTGCCTCTGCCTCCCCAAGTGCTGGGATTACATAGTTTGGATTCTTACTTTGCAAAAATAAATACAAAGTTTCTTGCAGTAATTAAGCTACAATGAAATAGACTACATTTTCTTTTTATTACAACATATTTACAACAGCATATTTAATTTTATAAAATATGCTAGAAACTGTGGTATAGACCAATAATTTAAGCCTAATGGCTAATTTAATAATCACTTGGTTTTTCTTAACTTAGTAAAATTGGTACTTAGCAACTTAGTGAAATATTCTGCAGAAAGACAATATAATTGTACCATGAAAGTAGTTCAGTGAAAGTGTTTCAACCACTCTACTAAAGATCTTTTTTATTCAGAAAATGGATGGTTGTACTATTAGTAACTACTTTAAAGTTAAAAAAAAATCATCTAACATTAAAACTCATAATATTTGTATTTTAAATAATTAGCAATACTTTACTTGGGAGGCTGACCACATTAAAGGGTATAATATACCATGCACACCATCTCAAGTGTTTTTTGTTTTTGTTTTTGTTATTTAAGACACGTCTTTGGGTAGTACATGCTGTCCTAGAACCCAACTGTGTAGGCAAGGCTAACTTTGAACTCAACCCTCCTGCCTCGGTTTCACAGGTTTGGGGATTACTGGTACGTGCCACAACGAATTTAATACTTCATCCTCCAAATAAATATTTGAACTTCTCACTATCGCCAATGATGCCAACATTTCAGATTTCTCTCCCTTTATAACATTTTCAGCAGTGGTGTGGATGTGTTTGGTTCATCTGCCCAGGGCTGGGTATGTTCTCTCCACTCCACAGTGCTCATCCTAATCCAGGCCTTTGGGGATTTTCATTGACCAGCTCTACATCTTCAACATCTCCAAATGGTTATGTATCACGGATTCACCAGCTACAACCATCCTCCAGCAGTAATGGTTATTATGAGTACCACGTTGTACTCAAATCTGTGCCACATGTAAATATTAAGTCATAGCTAAATTTATTCCTGAAAAGAACATGACAGCAGAAGTCGAATGCAGTCTAGGTTTCCCAAGGACTGGAGTGAAATGCCCAGACTGCTTCCAACATTCAAGCCTGATTCTACTAGCAACCACTTCCAATTCTTGCTCTCCTTAGGTAGAAATAAATTGTATTTACTGGTATATATCTACACTCCCTCTTCTCTGCTTTAACTATTATAAACTGACATACTACGAGGCTGATGACTTAGTGACCTCAGAGGCCCTGCACTGAGCCGCCATTTCCCTCTCCTTCAGATCTTGCCTGTCAATTGCATTTTCTGTTGAATATAAAGTTGGGACTATAAATAAACACCATCAATGGCTTAGCCACAATGATCAAATTTCTCCTTAGAATTCATTTCCTCGGCCAGGAGATAGTACATGCCTTTAATCCCAGCCACTCAGGAGGCAGATCTGTGAGACTGAGGCTAGCCTGGTGTAGAGAGTCAGTTCTAGGAGAGCCAGGGCTACACAGAGAAACCTTGTGTCAAAAAACAAACAAACAAAAAACCAAAAGCCAAAATACAAAAAAAAAAAAAACCAAAAAACTACATGCAAACACAAAAATAAATATAATAAGGCATTTATTGTCCTGGCTTTTCTTGTATTAATAATTACCTTGCTTCCCATTCTTCTCCTGGCTGACTGCTCTGTGAGCCCGCTAGGACCTCACGCTGGATCTGGGGAGGTTTTTCCCATCCCAGCACTGTGGTCCGGGCTGTGGTGCTGGACTTCTCTCCACCCCTGCTTGGAGCTCTGTTTTCACCTTTGTTCTCTAGAATGTCTCCCCTTATCTGGATAGAACACATTCCTTCAAAGACTCGATTCCCCCCACCCCCCCCCCCGCGCCCCTCCCTCTCTCTCTAAGAGAAGTGTGCCTGGCTGAACTGGTTGCTTTGAGAGGTGATTGGTCAAAGAGACCAAATCCCACATCCTCATCTAATTTCTCCAACTCCTCCTCATGAAAAGTCTATGGCAGGAGTCCAGACATATAAAACTAGATTCTAAGCAATCAAAGTGTGACATCCCGCCAGATTTATATGGCTTCCAGATTATCTGTTACTCACAATAGTAGAAAGTATTATTACTAGTCACACCTTGCATTGGATAGAAAAGACTATACCCATAGAAATATTCATATGACCTGATGTCCAATGTTCAATTTATTATTATGCAACTTTACCCTGCTGTGAAAGCTTTATACATCCAGTAGAAATTGAGCTTAGATTTTGATCTTTCCTAAGGCTTGCAGTATGTGGCTTGCTGTGCAACAGCAGCTGTCCACAGAGTCTCCATCTTGATCTGAGGGGAATAGCCAATACTACAGCCCTGCCTATATCTTGGCCTGTGTGGTGGAGCCACTAAGCTCAGTAGACTGTGTGACATGAATTTTCAACTAATGATAGTTTTATAAGAGCTAAGCCTGTTTCAAGTGGAAAGAGGCTTTGCCTTACAAAACATTTTCATTGCTGGCAAACGAACAGTTGCTAAAGAAGAAAAAGCATCCAAGTTAGTGATGCTCACAGACACAGGCTGAGCACCGAGAATAAAATGTTTGGAAAAAGTGACATTTGCTGCTAAACAAAGTTATCTCTAAAGTGCTAGAAATAGAGGAGAGCTGATTTAATAATTTCCCACCACATGCCCCCTTTTCTTTACTGTGGACTGCTCTTCTGCTCTTAGACCTTTAAAACCTAAAAACTTATCTAAATTGATGAAAGATGTGTCTAATTTTGAGAAACTTATTATTCTTTTTAGAATAGGAAAAGAGTAAGCCAAACACAATTAATTCAAGTGTTTAACAATATGATTAAGCTATAATTTTAAGTACCTTGGGACCAGAAGAATTCATATATAAGCATTTATGAATAAACACACATGTACATTAAAGTAAGAAGTTGACAAGCCACAATCCATGTGAGCCTACAAAGATTTGGAAATTTCCAATCAGCAATGACTCTGTATTTATTGGGTGAAGACAACAGGCTTGGTGTAGTTAATTCTTTGGTTCCCCATATTTAAATGCGAAAGAAGGTGGACTGGCAGTAACTACCAGAGTTTTCTTTTATCTTGCAAATGGGATATTTATAAGACACTTTCAAGTCTAAACTACTTTGGACTTTTTTCAAATGTTTTTAAAAAATGATTTCTCCTTAATTTTTATGCGCATTGGTGTTTTGTCTGCATGTATGTCTGTGCGGGGGTGTTGGATTCCCTGGGTCTGGAGTTACAGACAGTTGTGAGCCTCCATGTGGGTGCTAGAAAACAAACTGGGTCCTCTGGAAGAGCAGTCAGTGCTCCTAATACCTGGGCGGTCTCTCTAGCCCCACTTTTTTCATGTTAAAAGTAACCGGTATATTGTAGTTTGATATTGTATGTTAGCATACTAAAACTCAGTACTAAAACTTGAATATTCCATTACTAAGCTGAATTTTGGTTCATATGTTCAGGGGGCCTATGCATGCTCTTTATTTTTTATTGATTTTAAATTATTTTTTTATTAATTTATTCAGATTACAACTCAATTGTTCTCCCATAACTCATATCCTCCTGTTTCTCCTACCCTCCCACTCCCACCCTATTACCCTCCCTTAGGTCCATGCTTGAGGGGGTTCTCCTCCTCCACTTTATGGTTGCAGGCTATCAAGTCTCATCTTGGTAGTCTGCCTATTCTTTCTTTGAGTGCCACCAGGGTTCTCCACCAAAGGACTTGTTTGAAAAAAACTTTAAATCCCTAAAGAAAGAGATTGAAGACGACATGAGAAGATGGAAGGATCTCTCTTGCTTGTGGATTGGGAGAATTAACATAGTAAAAATGGCCATCTTACCAAATACAATTTACAGATTCAATGCAATCCCTATCAAAATACCTACACAATTTTTTAAAGACGTTGAAAGGTCAATTCTCAACTTCATATGGAAAAACAAAAAACTCAGAATAGCTAAAACAATCCTGTACAATAAAAGATCTTCTGGAGGAATCTCCATTCCTGATCTCAAGCTGTACTATAGAGCAACAGTAATTAAAACAGCATGGTACTGGCACAGCAATAGGCTGGTTGAGCAATGGAATCGAATAGAAGACCCAGAAATGAATCCTCACACATATAGTCACTTGGTTTTTGACAAAGAAGCCAAATCTATTCAATGGAAAAAGGATAGCATCTTCAACAAATGGTGCTAGCCTAACTGGATGTCTACATGTAGAAAAATGCAATTATTTGTCACCATGCACAAAACTCAAGTCCAAGTGGATTAAAGACCTTAACATAAAACCAGAGACATTAAATTGGTTAGAGGAAAAGTAAGGAAGAGCCTGAAACACATTGGCACAGGAGACAACTTCGTGAACAGAACACCAACAGCCCAGGCCTTAAGGTCAGCAATTAACAAACGGGACCTTATGAGACTGAGAAGCTTCTGTAAGGCAGGAGACACTGTCAACAGAACAGAGAGACATGCATGCTCTTTGATTGGTGGTTCAGCCTCTGTGAGCCCCCATGGGCCCAAGGGCTGCATTTCTTTTTTAGAGTGCTTGCAGATTTTTCACAAGATAGTTTGATTTAGTTCACTCTAGAAAGTTCTGGGAAACAAAGGTCTATGTTGTGTTTCCATCACAGTCCAATACAATAATGAGCAAAGGGCAGGGAGAAGTGGCGGGAAAAAATGACGCGCAGGAAGGGGACGGTGATCTCAGGCACCGCACGCTGCTCCTCTGGGTTTTGGCGAATTCTGTTTTATAATGTTGACTTCTTGTTGAGAAAATATAATGAGAAAGTGACGATTTCAGACTCTTGGAACTGCGTTTCTGCTGCTGAGACTCAGCACCAGGTTCAGGCAGAGGGCAGGAGCCTGCACATACACTCAGTTCCAGTACGGCTTAGCGCATTGGTCTGGGATGCCCTGAGAATGCCACAGAGCACTCAGAGTATTAATTCTCACACATTACAGCCTAACTCACTGGGTCATCTCTGTGCTGCTGCAGTGCATCTAAGGAGCTGCAAGAGCCATTCTTCTAGGGAAATTTCTACAGAGCAACCTGATAGTTTCCCTCTCAGAATAATTTATAAATGCATGTGATTTGATGGTTAAGTTATACAATGTTGTTTATATAGTAAGCCTCAGATAAATGTCGTATGCTATCTTAGAAATTAGAAATAAGATTTTGGGGCAGTGCAAGAAATTCCTAACCTTTGGTATTCATAAAGGTTAAAAGCCATTGTTGGATTATTATTGAATATTTTCACTTGCTTTACTATAAACAAGGGATGAAAACAACTCATGGAGCAATGCAAAGAACACCTGGACATTCATGTGAGAGGTGAGAGTCTATCATTTTACACACGCACACACACACACACACACACACACACGTATCACTGACAACTGTATCTCACAATGTATAAGTTAACTATAAATTTAAAAGGAAAAATTATACTGGATCCTTTTGATAAAGAAGTAATTGCTCTATTAACTTTTCATGTAAATCACCTTCCCTGAAATATAATACATACCTTAATGTGCATAAGGTTTTGCTGCTCTAGTTTTAAATAAAAAAAATGTTTCTGATTCTAGGTTTTGGCAAGTGGGAACTAAGACGGAGGAATACCAACGGACAAAGCATCCTTTGCTTTTATTTTCAGTTCCTGCATTTATGGAGTGTAATTTATGATTAGTTGTATAGTTAAATTACTCATGAAAGGGAGCTTGGTGAGACGCGGATGGGAGGCAACGGTCACAGTGAAATGTTACCCATGCATGTGGGATATCAACCAGCTAAGGCGCCTGCGCGTGGGACGAGGCACAGGGTTGGCTCTTGCTTAGTAGTAAAGATAAACAATTTACCAGGATACACAAATCAGCAGGTGTTGGTGAATTACTTCCGGGCCCTATTCGATAGTTCTAGATAAATTTGAAAGCCAAAGACAGTTGTAAAATGGTATAACAAAACTGCAGTTCCCACTGAATGAAAAGACGCTTGCCTCTGCTTTCCACCTGCCCTTGTTTTCAGCTTGTAATGGGCAGATGTGATTTGTATATGCTTCCTTTTCAGTCTCTCAGAGAAGTCAGCCCTTATGCAAATGTCATATCCAAAGACTGCTTAGATAGGAAAAGTGATATGTATTGTATATAGTTTCAGCAGTGTATGTAAAGGTAAATGAAGAATCTGGTTCCTGATACCAGCCCTCACCTCACCACCAGGATATTAAGAACAGTTTGAGTGAATGGAAACGGTTAGATAACAGACTGCTCTGATCCCTGTAAAGTTCAAAGGAAATAATGCAGTGTGAGCAAAGGGTGCAAGGTTCTGCTCAGCAGTGGCCCCTCTTAGTTGGGGAAGGCAGAAGCAGCAATGAACACAAAGTAGAAGAGACTGTACTGATACTACGGTAGCTGAGAAAATGTTTAGCTTTGGGTAATAGCAACCAAGACGGGGGCATTGTTCTAAGAATCACTCAGATGAGGGTATAGTGCTAAGGCCCCGACTGTACTCACACCACCACACCTTCAGCCTTCAAAGACAGCAGCAGTAGCCCTGCAAGGCAGTGGTTCTCAACCTGTGGGTCACGACCCCTTGGGGCTTAACTGACCTTTTCACAGGGGTCACCTAAGACCAGTGGAAAACATATTTACATTACAATTCATAACAGTAGTAAACTTTCAGTTATGAAGTAGCAACAAAAAGAATGCTATGGTTAAGGGTCACCACAACATGAGGCACTGTCTAAAAGGGCCACAGCATTGGGAAGGTTGAAAGCCATACTGCTCTGAGGTCTCGAACTCACACTTTCTGGTGCTCCCATGTGCCTTGGAAGCCTTCAGTCAGCTCAGCACTATTATTCCACAGGCAAAGGACCTCTCCACAAGTCAAAGGCTTCCCTTCCAGAACAAAACTCCTCACTGCCTCATGTAAGAGTGAAGTAAAAGCCGGGCGTGGTGGCACATGCCTTTAATCCCAGCACTCGGGAGGCAGAGGCAGGCAGATCGCTGTGAGTTCGAGGCCAGCTTGGTCTACAAAGTGAGTCCAGGATGGCCAAGGGTACACAGAGAAACCCTGTCCCAAAAACAAACAAACGAACAAACAAAAAAAAAGGGAGAGTGAAGTAAAATTCCATTTAGGCAACAGGAAAGACTAATGATTGTGAAGCAGCTGCAGGGGACATGCATAGGAAAGCAAGCATGAGGGGATTTCTGTGTCCCACTCTGTGCATGTCACCAATGCCATGGAGACTGTGAAGACTCACCAAGACAAACTAAGCAGCTCAGTACCTGATTCATTCCAGGGGTCTTAAAAATAAACAAGCGATCAATAAAAAAAAAAAAAAATGTAGAAAAAAGAAAATGTCTAAAACTTTACAGTGAACCAACAGAGTTTATTTCGTTTTTTGAATTGCCAGAAAAGTGAGCTGACAGAGGACGAATCTTTAAATATAGTATTCTCGATAAGGCTGAAATGAAATGGGTAAGCATTCAGGTTAAAAGACATGTTCTGTTAAATTGAACTACATTGTTCATTCAGTATAGAGATACTGAGCACCTAGAACACAGGTCAGGGGGCTATGAGGGGAAAATTATGTGAATTAGAATCAAAGCAAAGGAAGTAAGCAAACACATGAATCACTAGGAAAATTAGGGAACAATGAAAATCAAAACACAGTCTGTAACTACGTTCACCGGGCTTATAAGCTTACGGGTGTTCTCTTTAGTGATGGGGTGATACACAACAGCAGATCCTGGCAATAACAAAAAGTGGACTCTAAAACAAACCAGTTGGACGAACTGGTGCTAGAAATCAAGGTTCTCAGTCCACGGTCAGAATTACATGCTGTGTGGAGGGGTGCATTGGGCTCACAGGACTGCAAAGTTACACAAGAGAGGTGGGCTTTATTGAGGTGACTGATTTCAGAGTCTTAAAGACGTTGTCACAGACTATCTAAAATGTCCCTGGAAGGTATCCCTGCTCATTCTCAGTTAATGCAGTGAGACCATCCGATGCTTTTTTGCCCAGAGGCAAACTAAACTGTGTCTCCTGGTCTTTAATCAGGATTTGAAGGAAACCTCAGTTTTCAAATTTTATCTGGCTGAATCCCAACTAATCTGTGTGTGTGTCTAGGGTATCATTGTAGCTGCCTTCATAAGAGATCTTACTTACCTATCTATCTATTCACCTATCTGTTCTTTGTTTCTTTGTTTTTCTTGCTTACATGTTTACCAGCCAGAGCTTCAGAGGAAAACAGGCAGCACAGTAGAGATCACTGGCAAAGAACTGACCAGAGTCACTGAAAATCTTCAAAAAAAAAAAAAAGGGCCAGAGAAGCTGCTGTGGCTGCCTGGTCATGCCCACCGTACTCTGCACACAGGTCTAACAATAGCAGAAACCCCCAGGCTTAGGGAGTAAGGGGCAGACAGCAGTCACCTGAGCTCAGAAGCTGGAGACATTCTCCTGATAGGAAGTCGAGCAATGTGACTGGACATTCATTCATTCTCAGACCTCCTCCGTGTCTCCTCCTTCAGAAGGCACAGGCAAGAGGCTCTCCTGAGAGGGATGAAGGGGTGAGGGGCACATAACATATCCAGAACCAGATGACTCTTCAAGTCTATCCCCCAAATGCCTAAAGTAGAACGCTTTTCATCCCCTTTAAAAATTATTTCTGTTCAGAGAATTTAAAAATAGAAATGGGTGGGAAGTGTCCGCTACCAAATAAACAATGTGGCTCAGTGATGAAAACTGTAATTCCAAATTCCAAGAGTTAATTTAAGAAAGGGCAGCACCAATAACAAGTAACAAGAATAAACTAGGAGTTGCTGAGTACACTACCGGATGCCTGACATATTTTAGATATTCTCTCTTTCCTTCCTTCTTTTTTTTCTTTTTCTTCTCTGTGTGTGCTGTATGCATGCATGCTTCGGTGCACACTCCTGTGTGTGCTTGTGTGTGTGGAGGTCATAAATTGACCTCTCTATACCTTATGGTATGCCTTTTTCACATAGTAGGTACAAAGACTATATCATGTATGTGTGTTCACACTTATAGTATGGGTGCATGTGTGTACATGTGAAGGCCTACAGTTGACATCAAGGGGTAGAGAGATAATGGCATATATGAGGAGGTTTTTGTGAAACCATAAGTACTTAGGTTTAGATAGCTAGTACCCAGGTAAACACCAGGCACATTGGCACCCCTGTAATTCCAGTGTGAGAGTTTGGAGAAAGGATTCCTCAGACTTCTTGGTCCTCCAAAATGGTGAGCTCCAAGGCTCAGTGAGATGTCCTGGCTCAATAAATAAGGCAGAGGGCTAGTGACAGACAAAGACTTTCAACACCCACCTCTGCCTGCGTGTGAATGTATGGCTGTGTTGTGCATGTGCATGCATGCAGGCGCAGGCGCTCGCGCACACACACACACACACACATTATTCATGGTGTAAAAAACAACATTTCTTTGGTGAAGACCAAAGACCAAGTTGGAAATGCATTAAACTAAAATTCCCTCATGTGTATACTTTTCATGGAACTGATATTTAAATAATCAAATAGCTATTAAAAGCTCTATAAGCAAAGTATCATTTCACCTATGCTAGATTTAACTCTTAGATATTTCTAGAGATACCACGCCTCTGCTTTTTAAAGTGCAATTTTTAATTTAATGTTCACTGCCAAGGCCACTGACATGAAAGGGCCGCTTCAGGGCTCTCTGGTGTGGAGAGAAAGGTCCTATCTGAACTCCAAGAAGGAACAAGACAGAATAAACAAGTCTGGTGAACAGGAATTTCTTTTTATTGCTCCTGAAAAGTTATGAAATAAAATCTATTATTTAATTACACTGGATCAAAAAGCAGAAAGGCATGGTGCACTGAAGTGACAACACTTTGACAAGAAGAAAATATTCCATGTCCTCTAATGGTGTGTTTGACACATGCACGGGTTGTGCAAACATTTTAAATCTACTTTATTAAGGTATGAACTGTTTTAAGTAAAAAACAACAAAATAATAAAATGCTAAATATAAAGGAGGAGATTAAAATTATTTTACTATGGTAATTTTGCTCTGAAATAGTTTCCATTAGCTTACTTAGAAAACAAGACAAAAACATCCCTGCACTATGCACAGCTACAATCATATTCTTAGGCAATGGGAAGACGTGTCTCAAAAAATAAGGAAGAAAGCAACTGAAGGAGACATACTACCTGTGCACACATATGTGCACAAGCATGAACACACAGAATGAAAGCCCTTATTCATATTTCTGTTAGTTCTACTGAGTGGCTTTCCTCAACCTTAGGAAAGACAGAGCAAGCGCCAAGTGCTTTCATTCATCTAGTCATCCAAAATTACCTCACCTGTAGCAAATACAAGCAGCATTCGTATTGATAGAGTTAGTCTTAATGGCAGGGTGAGGGTGAGGTGTACTTATTCTTTCCTTATGTCCCTGTACAAATCACTTATTCTTCCCACCTAACCACTTGCCTGCTATAGGCCCAAAGCTCACCCTTGGAACCTGATGTCCTAACAGGCTGGAATGATCTTTCCCAAACTGTCATTTTAACACTCACCACAGGTCTCATTGACATCCTCAGAAGCCCAGAGCACTACTTTGTTGTTTGTTTGTTTATTTTTAAGACAGTCTCAGACTGGACTCAAACTCGCAATCTTATTGCCTCAGCTTCCTGAATGCTGGCATTATGTATGTGCACCAATACTCCCACCTCCCAGAGCTTTCCTGGGCTCCTAAATGATGGCGCTATATTTTAAAGGTGAGTTTACTTTCCTAGCTCCATCATTTACTTGCTCAATTCCTTGCAGTCAGACTCAGATGCATCCTGTCATTTGCACTAACATCTAGCATTAGAGTTGTCACTCAATGGGAGTGTGACCGTACTATAGACTAAGAACTTAAGTGTGGCCTTGCAAACTTTCTAACATCTTATTATTAAGAACAGCATGAGACTGAAAGATCTTGACCAAGGACTCACATTTAGTAGATGACAGAATCCAGAATAAAAATCCTGGCCTGGCTCCAAGCAGGTAAGCACATGCTGTCAGCTCAAACACATCGTCCTAGACGAGGTGCATCGCTCACAGGCTCCTGCATGGCATCGGCTCCAGTTTGGAAACAGAACCATTGCTTTCTGGCCAAATACTCATTTTTAAAACATGAAAACTAGGGTTTCAGCTTTAAAAATAAATAATAATTTTAGTATTTCAAATTGCCACTGATGCACTTCTCCAGGCTTTTATAATCATATAAACACAGTTTGATTACTCTGAGACAGCAGTTCTCAATTTCACATTGTGGATTAGTTCCTGAGAGGAAAAATGAGCACTGTCGATTGCACCTAGACCCAGCATAGCAGTGGAAAGAAAGCACATCATTACTCATGGGAAGAATGGCATCTGAGAAAACACTTTAGCAATATCATGAGTAAATTATTAATCCATGCTATAAAACAGACTACAGACATGGTCATATGTAAACCCTAGAATTTTAAGAACCAGCTGGCAGACCACCCAGAGACTCCTGGGAGCTCATCCATGGTCTGTGGGGACCACACTCTGGGAGTCACTATTAGAAGAAATGAAACTGTTTCCTTCTCCTTCTTGGTAACTCAAGAACTTGGGTTTTGTATGTGTGTGCTTCAGGGATGGGGTGGGGTAAGCACGCTCCTGAAGCCAAAAATATCAAAGTATTAAGCTCACTAAATTCTTCTAAAACATTGTCATAACCCTCAAAGTACCTTGTCCATGAGGGAGTCATATACTTGAACTTAAGGAGGCTATGAACTTCTAACAATTACGAATACACACAGGTATACATGACATATACACATCAACACAACGCTTAAGTTTTAATATGTAACACCAGAAGTGCCAACTGTTTTCTTATTCTTCATTAAGATTTTGCCTGAAATAATTTTGTCTACTATATCTAATGTCAGTAAGCAACAAATAAACAAAACCAAACTAATGTGTTTTTTTCCCTTTGGTTTTTATATAAGAATGTTATTTTTTAAAATTCCCCACAATTTAGAAAAAAATAATTTTCCCAAGGCAGTGTTGGTGACTGACCTTTTTAAAAAATATTTTTTAAGATGGGCACATGCCTTTAATCCGAGCACTCGAGAGGCAGAGGCAGGTGGATCGCTTTGAGTTTGAGGCCAGCCTGGTCTACAAAGAGAGTCCAGGACAGCCAAGGCTACACAGAGAGACCCTGTCTCGAAAAATAAAACAACAAAAAAAATTATTTTTACATACACCTTTACCAATGTGCTTTTTAAAAAGTCTATCTAAACAGCTATATTCTTGTGTCTACACTGTTGTCATCACTCAGGGCTTGTTGCAACTGCTTTTTCAGTTGATTTGTGAGCCATAGAAAAAGAGCATCATGCATACTTTACAGTAAGATACCCAAATATTTACTGGATGATGGCTGTGTGCCAGGGGACCAAACATGCAACGACAGTGAGAAAATCCTCGGAAGAAAGAGCAGAAGCCTGGAACGTTCAGAAGTCAATCCCGGTAAGCACGGAAGCTCAGGAAAGCTCACTAAACTGGCGTTCCCGGCCACTATGGGAAAACTGTACTTAATAAACGTCAAAACACTCAGTGCAAACACCGACGCATTGGAATCCACCTCAGCTCGGCAGACACTGCCTGAAGGAAGTCCTCTAGGGTCCCAGAGGGCTAGCTCTGCCCCAGTTTTTTTCCTGCTGCTGTGATAAAACCTGACAAATGCCATTTAACGGGGCAAGACTCTTTTCAGACAGCAGTCCCGGCTTACAGTCCATGGCTGTAGGGGGTCAGGGCACCAAGAACCTTAAGCTGTCAGTCAGAGGACACCCAGGATCAGGAGTGGGCAGCAAGGCAGGAGTGCTCATGGGTTTACACCCAGCTGGATTCTCCTCCACCCGTACATAGCTCGAGAGTCACTGCCCGGGGAACGGCACCCCCACAGGACTTCCGTCTGTCCACACTGATGAACACAATCAAGATAATTTCTCACAGACATTCCCACGGTCCCTCACTGTGACTATCTCCCTAGATGATTCTCACTGTGTTCAGTTGACACTTAAAATTTATGTAGAATCACTTCCATGATATGGTGTTAAATTAAAAAAAAAAAAAAAAAAAAAGGCATTAAAGGATATATAAAGAACACGTTGAATGTGGATATATTTATATAGGTAAGTACATATAGATATGCCTATATGCATATACATATCGGTAAATAAAATGTGTGTACATGTGTCTATACAAATAAACAATTATATATTTGTCAGAATACACAAAGACATACACATGGTTAATTTTCATGGTCTATTTGGCATGCGTGTAAGGTTGCTTCCAACAAGGTTTAACTGAAGAGGTGGTGGCACCATGGGATAGGATGCCAGAGAGAAAACTGAACCAGGAGGAAGTCTGCTTCTGTCTGCTCTCCTCTTTCCCTTCTCCTGAGCATGGGCACGCTGTACCCAGCTGCCTCCAGTTCCCACTGCCATGCTGTCCCCTTTGTGATGGACTGTCCTCTCTCTTCCACAAGCCAAAACTGACACTTTTCACTTAAGCTGCTTTTTATCAGGTGCTTAGTCACTTGGAGGCGGTAAGTATATACACACACACATATAGACATGTTAAAAGAATGGGATATCCCCAAGGATACCTTCGAATGGGCTTTGACTGCCTGTCCCCTCTCCCCTCAGTCCCTGAGACAGGGTTTTTCTGTGTAGCCCTGGCTGTCCTGGACTCGCTCTGTAGTCCAGGCTGGCCTTGAACTCACAGAGATCTGCCTGCCTCTGCCTCCCAAGTGCTGGGATACAGGTGTGCACCACCATATCTTCCTTGACTGCTCTTAATAAATGCAGAATAGTGGCATTAGGACCCACGTAACAGTATGTTTATAAGGTAACACAAAGCTGACTTAATAATATGTTTGCACCATCCTCCCCAACAACAACAATTCTCAGTCTTTCTTTCCTGTGTGGGCAATGCAATAGAGAAGGAGCAATACACACTGTAGAATACTATTTGGCCAGCAGAATGGAAATCATAACATTTGCATGAACTTAGAGGACTTCTTGTTAAGGGAAATAAGCCATAAAAAAAATCTTGAAATCATACAGAAAATGGAATGGTGTTTACCAGCAACCGGGGGGGGGGGGGGAAGGGCTTGAGAATACGCTGGCCAAGAGCTATAACATGTCAGTTAGCCCTGCAGGTCCTTTTGTTCTCTGAAATTCACATAGTGCAAGATTTAGAGTGACATTTTCTGACTTACCTGCCTGCCCACTGTCTTTGCTGTGCACTGGCAATGGACTCCAACCTACCACAGTGAAGCCAACTCAGGGCTCAAGCCAGCTGCTGGTAAGGCAGGGGCACGGTTACAGTCAGCAGGCACCGGAACTGATGCAACACCTTCACTGTTCACTGCTCTATGCAGACAGAACAGCATAAATAAAAACAAGTGAAAGACAATCCCATCCAAACTTTCACTCTCTACTACATTTAACTCCTGAATGCAGCAGTTCTCCCAAGTGTACTACTGTCTTTGAAATAAAAATACCGATAATATGCTCCTGAAGCAGTCAGTTAAATAACTCAAGTGAGTCACTACATAATGTAGAAAATATATCTGTTGATGAAATATGAACAAAATAAGCATAATAAGGATATTTGACAGTAAAATATATTTGGCACTTGTGTTTTTTTAGGAAGAGGAATCTTTTGTGAATCCCATTTGCTTGAAGCATATTAAAACAAAGGAGTTCAAGCTGAGCACCACATGGACTGCACCCCACTGGGTCACCCCATCTCTGCAGCAAGGCCTCTAATGCTCCTTCAGACAGCAGGCCTGGACAAGCACAGCCTCAGCATCTCTGAGTGCTACCTTGTCAGCCAGACCACACTTACTGGTTAACAAGTGCTGTTTCATGTGGGGGTGAGGGGGGGGGCAGGGAAATACTTTCAATTGAAATATTGGTTAATTATGTCCATAAGATCATCTTGAGTTATGAATATCTTCCAAAAATATTTTATATGATACAACACAAACATAAATAAGAAGCTAATAAAATATTGAGAAGTAGAATAAAAATGTAGCTTGGTTTTCAATTAAGAAAATTTTCTTTTCTTTTTTTTTTTTTTTTTTTTTCCGCTTTACAGAATGAGGGATTTCCATAGAGAACCCATAGTTCAGTTTTATTCAGAGTAATGAGTGGGGGAAAAAAGAAAATAACTTCTGCTCATAGAAGAAACTCAGCCACAGGTCTGATCTGTACTGGAACTACCATTTTGTGTAGAGAGTACACAAGCACAGTAATGATTTGAACTCATAAACTAAACAGATCAATATAAGAATCTGGTCTCAGGCTGTTGGAAAGTTAAGTCTTCGTGTCTGGAAGAAAACTATGCATGTGCTACAGGCAAGGAGGAAAAGGATAGGTACAGTGGAAGGCCAGGGAAAGCCTGTCCTACCTGTGTCACCCTCCTGACGTCTAGTGTGGTAGTGCTCTCCAAATTCAAACATCGCATGTGGGAGGCAAAGTGTCTAACACTCAAAATGCAAGCAACTCCTAAGTCTCAGAAAGTCCCTCCAACTTACACGAAGTCAAGGGCTTCTAAAGGTTACATAGGCACAGAGGACAGGGAGGGGGCACTCTCTGACCTGCAGACTTGCCTGCAAGTCACACTGAGAACTCAAGGGCTAGAGCTAGCATGCCTCCGACTCAGGCTGGACTGGGGTCTTTGGCAATACAACTGCCTCTCTGTCATGCATGCTCTTCAAAGTACCTGGTACCCCCATTCTGTAAGTAGCACCCCTTCCTTTGCCAAAAACCTGTGTTGGTTCACCAAGCTGAAATTTGCTAGAATCTTATTCTGATCTGCCATGACTTCCTTTTTGGGGTGAGGAGACATTGGCTCACATTTCTGTAGGAAAACAAAACAAAACAAAACACACACACACACAAAACAAAACAAAACAAAAAAACCATGCAGAGACACAGCTTTGAGTATGAGAGTATAAAGGTAGTTAGAAAAAGGAAAACATATTATCCAGGAAAATGGAAGAGTGAATGACAAAAGGAAAACAATGTCAGCATCTGTGCCCTCGGGGCAGCAGCAACCCTTTCAAAGTTTCCGTCAGGAGCAATGGGAGGACACTGCGTCCTGCTAGTTGTCAGTGACGAGCTGGGTCTCCCTAGCACTGGACTCTGCCAGGTAAATTACAGACAGATGCAGGGTATTGATAATAATTACTGACCACAGAATCTGAAACTAAGTGAGGGTTAATAGGAGGTGGCGACAGGGGTAGGATTCTTTGGACAGAAGTTACGTGAGTCTGCAGTTATTGCTAACTATAGGTCTAGCATATAATTATGGAATTGATGGCTGAAGTGAGATGTGAACCAGTAACAGGGTAGGAAGAGGGGAAATAAGAACTGCAGTTCACAGTACTGACAGGAGCATGTTCACGGCCACACTAATGACCAAGATGTGGTAAGCAATATGGTTGTCTTGGTAATAAGACCTCTTGAGAAATTCCTGATAATGGCTTAGGAGTTCCATCTTCTGCAACAGGGATGTGAACACAAAGTTCTTTTAGAGATTGTAAGAAAAGACTTAAAACACATTTTCTACAATGGGCTAATTAATTAATGAGGTAGAAAGATAATGACATTAGTAGTTATAGTTATGCCTTTAAAATAAAGATTGCTATAATCATTTTATCATAATATTTAATTCAGTAATTTAATTTTAACTAAGGACATTCAAATTTTTATCAGAAGGCAAAAGATATCTACAGCAAATTTCATGAAATGGTATAGAGAAATGTCCTAAATACAAATTTCAAACTACAACATAGGCATCTTGATATATCTTCGTAAAAATTCAACCATATAAAAGGAATTCTGGGTAATGCGCATTTCTCAGTGGATGACGATCATCAATATAATTAAACACCTTTGACTCAGACACTCTTGTGTAACCCAATTTCAATTTGCAACAGCAAAACACATTTTCTGCATAAACACAGCTCTTAGGACACCCCATTATTACTAACAGACATTACCGTAGTCTAATCGTCATAAGAAATAAAAACTTCACGTCTTGAATGTGCCCTGGACACTGTGGCAGAGGCTGGGAATGCAAAGATGACTAAATACGACCCTTATCTTTATGTTGACTGTAGTTTAAAGTATAAGACAAAACAAGAAGAGCGGAGTGAGGCGTGAAGCAGGAGGACACTCCAGAAGCCCTCAGCGAGGTGGGAGGGAAGAAAATGGCCGTGTGCTGTGTGTGTGTGTGTGATGTAGCAATCTGCACCTGAATAGTTTGGCTTTACTTGATGACCTGAATTTCTGAGCAATGGCCATCCAAGCCAGCCTGCCACACCTGTCTAAATGTAAATTCTCCAATTCACTAAACTCTGAGAACAGCAAACCGTAACAATTCTTTTCCTAATGCTCTTCCTCTCACATAAGGCAGTGCCAATCTGGGAAGGAGTAGCTGGTACTGTCTGTGGAGCTGGGAAAGCACTGGCAAAGCTGGCATGCAGAGGTGCTCTGTCTTAAGGACACTTGCTGTTCTTGCAGAGGACTGTGGTTGGTTCTCAGCATCCAAGCTGGTGCTCAAAACCACCTAAAACCTCAGCTCTCCCAGACACTCACACAAATGTGTGTACACTCAAACACATATAGGCACACTTCCACATAAGAAAAAAAATCAGGAAGATAACTCAGACATTTAGTTACCGTACCATACTGTCCATAAAGGTGATAATTTTTGCTTTGTTTTCAAGGAACCATGGCTGGCACCTGGAACTGTGTTTGGTACTCACTGTTTAATGCAGGAGTGGGTAGATAAATGAACGTCACGCCTTGTCATTAATACCAAAATCGACCAATGACACGTATATGGATGTGGATGCTATGAGACACGCATGTCCCTTAGAACCCTTGGAATGTAGACTTGCATTTAAAAGAAAAATGACATTTGTTAATACTTCCAAATACAAGTGAAGGGCCTTTTCTTTCACGTGAAACAATTTTCCAGCCTTCTGGATACCAACTGGGAGTCCAGTGAGATAATTCAATCCTGACAATTACAGAGGAGTTGGGAGAGGGAAAATATAATCAGAATATATCACATGGAAATATATTTCTACAGAAATCTTTATACACTACCCGATAGATGTAGCGCATTAGATGGGGCTTTCATAAAGCTCAAACACTATCCTATACCTGAAACCAAAAGCATATATTAATGTAGAAAAGGGCATCTTAGAGAAACTCAGAAATTTAGTCTAAAGCTAAAATGCACTGCAGTTTAAGCCAAGGGGGAATGCATGAGAAGTCTTAGCTGCCACTTCATATCAGAACAAGTCACAGAATTTAAGAATTTTCTTTGACATTATTTTGTTTCACTAGAGATCTATTCTTGCATCGGTTCTTCCTAGCCTTCACACTGATTATCCCAGGAACACGTTTTATATTAGGAAAGCAGTATTAGTCCTTTATTTTTATCTAGGGATAAAGAAATGACCTTATATACGTATGATATTATGAAAGAACTAATAAAAATGAGACCAACACAAAAGTAAATAAAACAGAGCCAAGTTATATGGAAACTTAACATTAAAATATTCGAACAAAAAGGTCCTGAGCCTATAGAAATACTTATTCTTCTGTTTAATATGACTTAGTTGCTTTCAATAGTTGTGTGTCTGTCATTTGTGGATGTATGACTGATAACTAAATATTTTATGGAGCCTAGAATAGAAGGTTTAATTACTGGGTCTGTGAGCAGAGAGCGTCAACATTCCTAAAAGCTGGATTTGTGAAAGACCATCTGTTGACAAACTGCTGGGAAACCCACAGGGAAGGAAAAAAGTATAGCTTTAAGCACCAGGATCCAAAACAAGGAAAAAGAAAAACAAGAAAAAAATTACTTAAGCAAACTGGCAGCCAAGGCAATTCCAGACAGAACTTACTTTTGATGGTTATTATCTGAACATGTTATACTTAAAAATTGCCTGAAAATTATGCCCATGAAGTAATGTCATTTAGAGTGATCTGAGTCAGCTATCTTGGGTCAAATTACCTTTTTGGAAATGCAAATGAATGTATGAAAATTATAGGGTTCTTAAAATTAATGTGAATGTACGGAATACTTGGATAGGAGGAAAATCCAGGTTTTTAAATTTTTGTAATAGGAAAGAGTAAGATATGTAGACTTGAAGCAAGGAAATGACTTGGGAAGCGAAAATCAAGCCGCTGAAGAGAACTGGGCCCTACCACTGCATCACCCCAGCAGCCTGCATCCCTGCAAAGAGAGCACATTTGCTTCTTCGACTGACCACTTCCACTGAAACTCTGCACCTCTGTCCTCTCTGGAATGCAGGAGTGATAATATTACAATTTACATTGGGTTTGAAATGTATTCACAAAAAAAAAAAAAAAAAAAAGAAAGAAAGAAAGAAAGAAAGAAATGTATTCACTGCGAACATCTATACCTATTGCCTTCTGAATTCCGTGGACTATCTTATGCCTAAGCTTGTTTAGCCATTAGAATAATGAACGTAGGCACGTAGGGTTGTGTCTGGCATCAAGAACTGACTGGGCACAGAGCCCTATGCATCCTCAGCATGTGAGCTACCACTGAGCCGTATCTCAGCGTTGACCATGCAGGTGGGTTTTATCTCTCCCTTAGTTGAGTGTCATTCTCGGTACGGCATCTCACAGCCACAAAATAAGAGGCGCCAGCAGGGTAAGTTCTGTGTGTTCCTCATCTTCCCTGGGACTTCTATAGCATATGGAATCAATCTGTGGAGTCTGGCATTAGAACACACTCTATTTAGACAATAAGCATTATTTATGCACTTAAAACAATTTATTACAATATACCATAAATATTAAAAATTTTAAGCATTTCAGTGTTTTATGTGCAGCATCTTTATGCTTTTCACCTTTTCCAGTTTCTGATACACTTGGTTCAAAAATATTATATGGAAGCAGAGCGGTGGTGGTGCACACATTAACCCAGCACTTGGGAGGCAGAGGCAGGAGTATCTCTAATTTAGAAGCAAGTTTCAGGACAACCAGGATTACACAGAGAAACACTGTCTCAAAAAACAAAAAACAACAACAACAAAAAGAAAAAAAGAAAAAGAAAGAAAGAAAATAAATAAATACATTATGGAAAATTCTAAAAACATCTAAGTTTTAAACAGCATGTCATTCAGAGTAATGCCCAAATGCTTCTGCCGACTCCTC